>NC_072820.1:2392500-3130000 GCF_027744805.1 Dunckerocampus dactyliophorus
GATGCAGATTTCATCTTCCAGCAGGACCTGGCCCCTGCCCATACCGCCAGAAGCACCAAAACCTGGTTTGATGCCCATGCCATCACAGTGCTTGACTGGCCAGCCAACTCACCGGACCTAAACCCCATTGAGAATCTATGGGGTATTCTCATGAGGAAAACGAGGGGCACCAGACCCAACAACAAAGAAGAGCTGACAGCAAGCATCAAGGAAATCTGGGCTTCCATAACTCCCAGGCAATGCCACAGGCTGATTGCTTCAATGCCACGTGGCATCGAGGCAGTGATTAAGGCAAAGGGATTCCCAACCAAGTATTGAAGATTGACATATCGTTTTAAGAGTACCATATTTTGATTGATTTCATGTGATCCTAATTTCTTTCTTTTTTTCCTGCAAAAACTGAGAAGTAAATGGTGATTTCTTCACAGTATTCTAATTTTTTGAATTCCTGTTTTCGTGGGTTTTATGAGCTGGAAGCCCAAATTACGTAAAAATAAACAAACACTTGAAATGGTTTAAATTGTGGGCCCTGAATCTATAATCTATGAAAGTTTTACTTTTTGAATGGAATCATGGAAATTAAACAACTTTTCCATGACATTCTAATTTTTTTTGGGGGGGGGGGGGGGGGGCTGTCTTACCGTTATCTATTATGTATTATTCTGACTATCACAGAAAACATGACATGGAATGCAGGAAGTGAACTACATGTACTGTACAAGATGTAGATTTGGATGAGGGGTAGGATTAAATAAGCTTTGCTTCTTCCTACTCCTTTTGGACATGTGGAACTGTGAAATAATGATTCATGAGATGTATTCCATTGTAACCTTCATGTTCAAATAAACTAAACCAAACCAATATAACGTTTTCCCCAAACAAATTTTAGTTAGTTTAGTATGATCATATTATATAATAATTAATTACTATATTGATTACTTTAGTACTATAATTATTAATAATATTATAATGCAATATTGTTTTTTTTAACTATGCTAAGAAGTTATATATTTTCAAGGAAAAACTGCATCTGAACTTTGTGATGTATGTGGAAAAATTAGAATGCTGTTTTTTTCAATTAATTTTCCAATGTTACATTTTTTTCTCAAAATCTTTGTAAATTTTGTAATATTATGACTTTATTCCAATAATATTATTTATTTTTCGCCAACCCAATTTTCCAAAAATGACAACTTTATTTTGTTTCTTATAATATTTGTCTTTTTCGTTAATATTTCAACTTTATGCTACTAAAATTACTTTATTTTTCCTCATAATATTACATTATTCTTATTTTCGTTATATTTGTAGAATGTGCCGCAGGCCAATGGGAAGAGTAAAAAAAAAAAAAAAAAAAAAAAAGAAGAAAGAAAAGAAAAGAAAACTCAGCCGTGGGTCACATGTGGCCTCCGGGCTGCACTTTATACACCCCTGTGCTAGATATTTTCCCTTAAATATGCTTCGAGCTTGAACATGTTTCTTTTGGCGACACAGAACTGAATGAGGTGATGCAACAGAGCTCTAAGCCCAACTTCACTGGTTTGGCCAACCAGCGACTGGTCTCCACGCTGAAGAAGAACCTGGACAACATGGAGCACTTCTTCAAACGGGACGCTGTGAGTTCCGATCATGCGTCAGCCACGACTTCATAATCACAGAAGAACTCACTTTACTACGTGCTTGTTTATCAGCTGGAGAGGTTGGGTCTGTTGGGTGAGCAGCATCGAGGTTCAGGTGTCAGGGGGTCGACCGTCTTCATGGTGATGACGCAGACGCTTCTACTGGGCCTGGATCAGCTGGGTGAGACGGAACGCCTGCTGACTGCGCAGAGGCTCTACACCATTCTGGAGGCGCCACTGCTGGAGGTCATCAAGACTGACGACGACGAGGTGAGCCTCAGTCCAATAAGTCGGTCATTCTAGCTGATGCTAGGTTCTAACATTTCCTGTGTGCGACAGGAAGCGCCACCTTCTATCTATGCCCCAGCATCCTTTGCTGAGGCACTGACCTTGTACCTGAGCAGGTGTGAGCAGCAGCCAAAAAAGCAGAAAGATCGAGAGTACAGTCTCATTATGATTTCTCTCCTGCGAGACTTCATCACGTCTCTCAGGTGTCACGATGATGCCTTCAAAGGTAATGACCGCTTCGATTTGTGCTCGCTGCTCACAGTGGCCTCACCTGACAGGATGTGCATCTTTCCCCCCAGCTGCCCTGTGGTGGAACCCGGAGAAGCTGGACACAAACACCTGCTGCTACCTCGGCCTGGTCACACGGCTTTTCGGCATCGTCCTCAACGGCGCCGGCGAGGGGCCGACAGCTGGCAGCTTTCGAGAGCTCATGAAGCTGCTTGTGAAGGTGTGAAGCCGCCTTGAATGCATTTCATATCACCATCATATGTTTTTAAATCAACATTTAGTGCTTCTTTGCTCCGAAACTTATCTGCACCCCTCGCAGGTTCACCTGCGCGACACAGTGATGCTCTTCAGGTTCCTGTGTGTGCTGTGGGGCTACAGCAGTAACCATGGAGACCAGCTTGGTGCGAAGGTGGGCGCCATCCTGCAGACTCAGGCTCTCTACATGGGCAGAGCTTTGCTGTGTGCCCAGCCTGCTGCCACGCTCGTAGAACTCGCAGCCGCCAGCTCACCTGGTAAAGATAACAAATATGATGTCATGAAAAACCTCATTTGCGTAATGCACTCCTGGTCAAAATGTTAAGACCAGTTGAAAAATTGCTAGAATTTACATTTTGCACTATTGGATCTTACAAGTAGAGCTTCAAAATGCAAAAAAGAAGAAAACAGTTTTTGAGTAAGCAATTTATTGCAAACAAACAAGCATCAAAGGCCTCGTCTCCTTCAATGCCACAAAATTGTCCGTTTGGAATTTGCAGGAGAGTATCAAATACGGTAGATTGAAAGGTGGAAGACCTTCTCTGATGAGTAAAAATGTAACCTTGACTGTGCTGATGACTTCCAACATTCCAACATCCCACCTGAGATGTTTCCCACATGGCACAGTGGAGGGGGGCTGTCATGATCTGGGCTGTTTTTTCCTCCAATGGAACAATGGAGCTTCAGGTTGTGCAGGCGTGTCAAACGGCAGCTGGCTATGTGGAGATGTTGCAGAGGGCATCCCTCACGACTGAAGGCCTTTGTCTGTGTGGTAATGACTGGCTTTTTCAACAGGACAACGCTGCACTTTACAAAGGACTTCTTCCATCTGCATGTTCCCCTGATCTAAATCCATTGGAGAACATTTGGGGATGGATGGCAAGGGAAGATGACCAAAATGGGCATCAGTTCCAGACAGTGGATGCCCTCTGTGAAGCCGTCTTCACCACCTGGAGCAACATTCCCACTAGCCTCCTGGAAACAGGCATCAAGCATGCCCAAACCCATTTTTCAGCTGATTAACAGGAATGGTGCAACTACTCATTACTCACTCCTTTTTTCAACATTTTATTTCTATTTTAGAGGGAGTCAGCGTATTTTTGGGATATTGTCTTAAACTTTTGATCAGCTGCTGAACAGCCTATTTCACTTTAACGCTTGTTTGCAATAAATTGCTTACTCAAAGCTTTTTGTCTCTCACTCCCATTTCTTCTTTTTGCATTTTGAAGCTCTACTTAGAATCTCCTTAAGATCCAACAGTGCAAAATGTACATTCTTGCAATTTTTTAAATGGTCTTAAAATTTTGACCAGGAGTGTACATTGACATTGTACCTCCTAAACGTGTGCATCTTTGTGTGTTAGTGGTCCCATCCTTGCTGTGCTGTCTCACCTCGCCAATTCGCGAGATCCGGAGGGCGGCCCTCTGCGTTCTGCAGAGCCTATCGGGTGCTGGCACCAATCCCTTCCAGCCAATCATAGACAAGCTTCTAAAGACCACAGAGGAGATTGTTGCCGACCCGTCGTACTTGAGCACAGTAAGAACATCTTCGGGTTCCTGGTGGAGATGTATGTTGGTTTGTCGCAACCTCAGCATGGTGTTGTTTGCAGGCTCTAGGTGGACTTCATGACCAGTGTGAGTCGGCTAAAAGGAAGTCGCCGCTGCAGGTGGCTATGCATCAGCTGCTGCTGAGCATCCAGGCACCCTGCTGTCCATCTTACTCCGCCGCCTGCCTGCTGAAGGCGCTGAGCCACATCAACGGGCAGGTGAGTGCAGCAGCACGCCACAACGCCTAAACCCGCTTCAAAAGATGTCTACAGCTGAATTTGCTGTCCTTGGCACCGCCTCCATCAGGCTGTCCTGTCTGCGCTGCTTCCTGTTTTGGATCGGCTGCTTCACAACGACCCGGACACTCCCACCCTGCTGCTGGACGAGGCCCGGCTGCTGCAGCTCCTCCTGGGCAAGTACAACGAGGCCTCTGCCCCTTTGCTGGCGTCCGACCAGAACTGTCTGGACCTCTTCATCAGAGCCCTGAGGACCTCCACTATAACATTTCCGGGCGTCCCCAGCTGTCAGATTATAGCTCTGGAACAGGTCAGAGTTGCATCTTTATTTTCAAAGTAAATGCATTAAAGCCGGTGTGAATGTTAGAGTAGTCCTATCACCTGATAGGTAGGTAGGTAGGTAGATTTATTTTTTTTTTTGCCTGTACGATTTGTGGCGTTCCACAAATCGCTGTGTTTTGGGGGGTTTTTTTGCTCATGGAGAACGGAGTTGTGGTGACCGTGAAAGATTAAGATCACTTTGCACCCAATGTACAACCAGTAAGTCGAACGTGCATACCACACACAAAATCTGAGGCTGCTCGGCTGTACGGCTGTCTGTTCATTCATACAGCGAACGCACGCAAGTTGTACAACCACCGTCTGTCAAACTTGCAATAAAAGTACTGACCTTGTGTTCCATGCAGGCCTCATATGAAGGTTGTCAGAAGTGTGCACAATCTGTACGTTGTGCGTACCACCGACGTCAGAGCTATACCGGGAACACAATCGGTTCTGCACATGCGCAAGACCGATCAACATAAATGGTCACTAAACATATGTAATATGTGTAATACATTGGGGGTTCTTTTCCTTAATGGCACTTATTTAAAAATTTCGCCAGCATGTACATCGTTTTTATTCACCCACCGTGACCTCATGCAGCACATGTGCATATGCGCCATGACATATCCGGTCATGTAAATAACAGTATTGCAATAGGAATCCAAGTGTTATATAAATATATACACAGTAAATATATATACAGTGGTGTGAAAAAATGTTTGCCCCCTTCCTGATTTCTCTTTTTTTTTTTTGCATGTTTGTCACAGTTAAATGTTTCAGATCAAAAATCTAAATCAAATCAAGGCTAATTTAAATATTAGTTAATGACACCACAACTGAACACAAAAAAGGCCAAGCTTGATGATCCTCAAGACCTTTGGGAAAATACTCTGACGAGACAAGGTGGAAGGTGTGCATCCCATTACATGCGGTGTAAACGTAACACCACAATTCAGAAAAAGAACATCATAGCAACAGTAAAATATGGTGGTGGTAGTGTGATGGTCTGGGGCTGTTTTGCTGCTTCAGGACCTGGAATCACTTATCACTTGCTGTGATAAATGGAACCATGAATTTGCTGAATGTCTGGCCATCTGTTGGTGACCTCAAGCTGAAAGCAACTTGGGTTCTGCAGCAGGACAATGATCCAAAACACACCAACAAGTCCACCACTGATTAGCTGAAGAAAAACATAATGAAGACATTGGAGTGGCCTAGTCCAAGTCCTGACCTGAATCCTATTGAGATACTTGATACTTGTGGCGCAGGACACACATATGGAGTCCGCAAGTGTGACGTACGAAAATTGACATTTTGCTCAAAGCTGACACCAGCAAAACATATGAAAGACACATGTTGGCTGCAACTTGGGGAAAAAAAAACATAAGCGCACATACAGTTTGACATGAGAAAGAACGTCTGCAGCTCATAAATCAGCACGTCACATGCACGCCCTCCGTGCGTTTCTTGTGTTTTTTGCACGTAGACCGGCTGTAGGAGCCCGTACGACCGTTTGTGACACCATGAAACTAAGTTATCGGTCATTCCTCATCACAGATCACAAAGCCTTTCTTCACTGCCCTCGGAGATGAGAAAGTCCAACAGAAGCTGCTGACGGTCATGTTCGACCTGCTGGTGGACAACAGCAGCACGCTGATTTCCAACGCCGTCAGCAGCGCCTTTAAAGGGGTGAGCAGTCTTTCACATGTGAAGCGGCTGACTTGTTCTCATTCCTTTCATCTCGCTCACGTTGCAGATTGCGGTTGATTGTCAGCTGGTGGCCAACGAGCTGGCGCCCCCAGAAAAAGCCAAGGTCGTGACGGTGCAGCAAACGCGGAGGAGAAGAATGCTCCAGAGGTGAATCGTCTTCCTTTTTACCTGCTATCTGAATGTTCTAAAGTTGAACCTTTAATAACCCACCATTATTGAGGCAAATGATAGCACTGATTACCTTATTTCATATACTATTGCCCCACATGCATTTATGAAATTGATCAAGTAGGTTTTACGTAATCCCGCTAACCAAGGCAAACAAATCCTCCTTGGCTGACGTAATGACAGTTGCTGTCCCTCAGGAAACCTGAAGAGGGCAGCAATGCTGCTCCAGAGGGGGACACGGTTTCCTGGCAAAGAGTGGCTCTGATCCTGGAGATGCTACAGCACAAGAAGAAGTTGAAGAGGGCCCAGATGTTGGTGCCAGTTCTGTTCTCGCTGTTGGGCAGGTAACATTAAAAGACACAAATATGAGCGTTACATGATCACCACATTCAGAGTATGTGATTTAAATTGGTCTTCTTCAGGAGTCTAGAGGCGTGTTCTGCAGATCGGGCCAACATGGAGTACACCAAGCAGCTGCTGCTCAGCTGCCTGCTCAACATCTGCAACAAGCTGGCGCCTGACGGACGACCCGCCGGGCCAGGTGGGTGAGCAGGAGCGGAGGCAGCTATGTCTCAGTGTGGTCGGATTTATTTTTGTTGAGAAGCAGTGTGGAGCTGTAACATGATGTGATTTCACTTCTACCTGAGGACGTTGTACCAAATGCTCTGCGATTTGGGGGGGGGAAGAAACTCATCAAGCATACAAAAAAACATCATCAGCCACCTGAAACACCAGCACCGCGTCATTTTTAAAAGTGTGTGACCCAGTACAATGCACCTTGCTGGGCCACGCCAGGTGGCACCTCCTGCTCTATACTGTGGTTCTCCTGATAGTAGTGATGTGGTAGGAGTAATGTCATCATATTTGATTAGGACAAATCAACAGGTATCGTTGGTCAAATCTGTTTCAGTCCTTCTTACCGCCAGGTGTGCGCAAACTATAGTTAAATCTACATTTTTAAAAAGTAGATATAAAAGGTATCTGTATCATATCGGTCTTGAGAAGCATAAAGTTGTTGGTATCTGAAAAAAGATTTTGTGCATCTCTAGTTTGAAGCCAATTTAGAACTACAATGCCACTTGAGCGTTAATTGGAAAAGTAACACAAAACACCATAAAAGTGGAAAAAATACCAAAACTTAGTTATTTTAACGCTATGCCTTTTGGTAAGCAGTTTGGCTATGAAATAAAGTGAAACGATGTGACCATTTTAAAAATACGCTGGTTAAATTGGTCACTTCGACTGTGTTTGGTGCTATATTAAATTAGCGATTAGCTGTATAGGCTTTTGAACGGTGACGGTTGCAATGCTGCTAAACCGTAAAATACAATAACATAAAAAGAAAGATTGACTCACCGCTGTGGTGGTCAATATTTTCAATTTCATATTTTCATTTTCTCGTGTCTGTCCAGACTTGCTGGATGAAGACAAGTTCAGCGTGGAGCTGGTGGTTCAGTGTGTCCGAGCATCCGACGTGCCCCAAACTCACCATCACGCTCTGCTGCTACTAGGCGCCATCGCCAACATCTTCCCTGTGAGTCGTTTGACATTTACACAGCTCCGGCGTCCGTCTCTGAACAAACTGACCTCTGGTTTCTGGTGTTCCCCCTCCCTCAGGAGAAGGTTCTGCACAACATCATGCCCATCTTCACCTTCATGGGTGCCAACATCATGCGTCTGGACGACGCCTACAGCTTCCGAGTCATCGACAAGACTGTTCAGATGGTCATCCCCGCTCTGATCCAGGTGAGTGCACGACAGGTTTGGATGTTAGTGCCGGTTCAGTGTAATCTGCTGACACTCACTAGAGCCAATCTCCTTGTTGTCTCCGCCCTTCCAGGCCAGCGGCCTATCAGACGACAGTCCGTCGGCTTACGTGAACGCCGTGGTGACAAGGATCTTGCATGTGTTCGCCGACGCGCTCCCTCACGTCCCCGAACATCGGCGGCTGCCCATCCTCTCTCAGCTGGTGACCACGCTGGGCCCCGCCCACTTCCTCTGGGTCCTACTGCTCCTCCTGTTCAAAATTCACGTCACACAGGCCGCCAGCTCTCAGAGTGAAAAGGCAAGAAGGTTTCTTTGGCATCAGCCAATGGGTGTAAGGCACTACCTTGCTCATGTGACCTGTTCCACCTCCAACAAAGATGTTCTTCCTCCTGGCGTTCTTTAGGAAGCGGCGCTGGAGCGAGATGTCGACTTCTGGATCTCGGTGTGCTGTCAGTTTGAGGTGGCCGAGCAGCTCACGTCCCTCATCAACGTCATGAACTTCCTCATGCAGCTGCCTGATGACAAAGACGACGGTGAGAGAAAAGACCGAAGACATTCATTGTGTTCTTTTGCCTACTTGAACTTAAATTTCTTTGGGCAAGAAATTAAGAGCAGAAACACTGAACTAATGTCCGTCCTCTGCAGCTACGGCGAAACGCCCCGTCGTCCGGCGAGGAGCCCAAAAGAAGAAGGAAGAGGAGGTGGAGGAGCTGATCTTCAGTGTGAAGGCTCACAGCAGCAAAGAACTGCGACACTTCAAGTTCCTCTCTGTCTCCTTCATGGCTCAGCTACTTGGCTCAGCCAGCTTCATCGGGAAGGTGGGTGGAGTCAACGGCACGTTGAGTAACACGGCCTGGGGGGTCATTTTCGTCCCGCAGCTAATTTTTTATTGTAAAAATAAAATGAATTCATTATTAAGGAGATATATTACACTAATTTGCTATGTCACCTGCAACACAAAGCTAAGATGTTTAGCACATTGGGCTGCTTTTAGCATCTTCCATCCGTCCATTTTCTATACCGCTTGTCCTCACTAGGGTCGCAGGTATGCCGGAGCCTATCCCAACTGTCTTTGGGCGAGCTTTTAACATCTTTAATGTACAAAATGTAGCCAAGTAGCTCCTGCATCCGGTGGAAAAGGTTTGGACACCCCTGCCTTAAAGGTGCTTTCCCCCTTTGGCTCCAAATTACACTTTTTTTCAACCCAAAAATAGAACACTATCGAGTGGTTTAAAAGAACAGATTTGACAAATTTGTATATTTGTTAAACTCTGTAAAAGAGTCATTGTGTTGTTATGATTCTAGCATGGTTTTTCAAAAATACTGTAATTTCTGGTGTCCAAGACAGACCAGTGTTTATGCCGCACCCACTAAATTTAGAGCAATAACAGATTTGTATATATACAAGCCAGACAGGAGGACCAGGTAGCTCTTTCTTTGACAGGAGCCAATCATGATCTATGAGCTACGACAAGCTTGTCAACTCATTGGAAATAGCAGGAGGTCATTACTCAATATAACAGTCTGACTCGCATTGTAATCTTACAAATAACGCTAAAATCATCACACGGCAACTTAACACTCAAAAGGTAGCTAAGAAATATACAACACAAGTACCAATATGAGTTTAAAATAAAAACACATATTTTAACAACTTCCCATCATGCATTTTGTCCCAGCAAAGCATTTCATTGGTTATGGCTGCTGGGGCTACATGGCTCTAATAATGTTAATACACATTTAGAAAGTCATAAACATGTTTTCCATTCTCCTAACTATGAAAATATTGAAGGGTGGGATATACACATTTCACCCTCCACCTCTAACAGGCTCCATCATGTTTGTTCCTCCAGGTGGCGGACGTCCGCAATGACAGCGCTGCTGCTCTCCAGCAGCTGCAGCAGCGGTCAGTTTGGTTGCTATTCAATAAAACACAAAACTAAATGGAGCTTTGTCACAAATAACTCTAACTGGCTTTCTAAAGGCTGCTGGAGGAGAACCTGCGTTACATCCACTGCGTCGCTGGCTGCGTGGAGGAGAACGCTGACAAGCCCATCGCAAAGTTCTGGAGAGTTCTGCTGAACAAAGCCTACGATGTTCTTGACAAGGTTGGTGGCAATGCTCGCTGCGCAATGACTTGGCAGGAAAACACCATACAAAGTTGTTGTTTTTTTTCCCCCTTTGTGCTCATCCAGGTGAATGCGCTGTTGCCCACGGATACCTTCATCACGGTGATGAGAGGGCTGATGGGAAACCAGCTGGCGTCAGTCAGGAGGAAGGCCATGGAGCTGCTCAACAACAAACTGCAACACAGGACGCAGTGGGCGGACAAACAGGTGAGCACATACGACCCCCTTAGCAAAGCATTTGATACATTTTCACAGAAATGTATCAACGTCCAACCGTCTGCTTGCCACAGGTGACCCTTCTCCTACAGCTCATCGGCGACCTCCTTGCCATCGTGGGTAAAGTGCACGGGAAGGCCGTGCAGGAAGCGGGGGCGGAGCAGACCATCAACAGGCAGACGGCGCTTTACAGCCTCAAGCTCCTTTGCCGCAACTTTGGCTCCGCCCACCAGGAGGCGTTTGCTCCCGTCCTGCTGCACGCGGTGGAGGTCGCCTCCTCGCCGCAGGAAGAGAAGAACATGATGGCCAGCGCTCTGCTCTGCATCGCTGAGGTGGTCAGCGCCCTCAAAGCCCTCGCTATCCCTCAGCTGCCCAGGTCCACGCTTACCCGCCCGCCTATGGTGTACTTCCTGTTTGTACCCGACGCTCGGCCTTGACAGCACGTGACAGTCTGTCTTAACCCCCGTAGGTTGATGCCAGCCGTGCTGCATGCGCTCGCTGACAGGAAGGAGCTGCTGACCAACGAGATCTACATGCTGAGCGCCGTCACCGCCCTCCAGCGCGTCACAGAGACACTGACGCACTTCATGAGCCCCTACTTGCAGGAGACCACCTTACAGGTTTCAATCTTTTCTTTTAATGATTTTAAAATGCTCTGGAGGAACGCACGGTGGCCCAGTGTTTAGCATGTTGGCCACACAGTCAGGAGATCGGGAAGACCTGGGTTCGAATCTCCACTTCCAACCTGTGGTTTTCTCCGGGTGCTCCACCCACATTCCAAAAAAAACATGCATGTTAGGTTAATTGGCGACTCTAAATTGTCCATAGGTATGAATGTGAGCGTGAATGGTTGTTTGTCTATATGTGCCCTGCCATTGGCTGGACATGCTCTGGAAAAAATAGGTATTTTGAATCATTTCCTGTTCCTTCAGATTTGTCGCCTGACGCAGCTGGTGGAGGCTTCCTCCTCTTCTTCCTCCTCTTCCGGCAGTCAGCTGTCTGTACGTCTCGCCTCCCTGAGGAGCTCCCTGGCCACCAAGCTGCCCCCCAGGGTCCTACTGCCCGTCCTCACCAGGTGCTACAGCGTCTTGGTGGTGGCCAAGAAGGTGAGCGAGAAAACATTTGGGCATTTCACTCCCATGCGGTGACCCCAGCGCTTCCTTACAGGGCCAGCTGGGGGCGCTGATGAGCATCCTCCAGGAGCACATCAGCCACATGGAGCGAGATCAGCTTAACTTCCACCAATCAGAGCTCAGCACCTTCTTCCTCACCGCCCTGGACTTCAGAGCCGAACACTGCCAGGTGCGTTTGGTTGTCTTCCAATCTGTCCGCCCATTGGACCGCCTGACATCCGCGTGTGCGTTCGTGCAGGGTGACCTGGCGAGGACGGAGCAGATCGAGGGCAGCGTGATTGAATGTCTGGTTGCCATGGTGATGAAACTGTCTGAGCTCACGTTTAGGCCGCTCTTCTTCAAGGTAACGTGAAACCATTTTTTCTTGATATTCAATTCTTGAGTGTCCACACCTGTCCCAACGCTCGCTAAGTGAAGATGTTTGTCCCGCAGCTGTTCGACTGGAGTAAATCTGGGAGCAAAGAGCGTCTGCTGACCTTCTTTCGACTCACCAACTGCATCGCCGAGCGCCTCAAAGGTCTCTTTGTGCTTTTTGCGGGAAACCTGGTCAAGCCCTTTGCGGACCTCCTCCAGCAGACCAACATCTCCAAGACAGGTGATGCTTCCCCTGCTTTTGTTGCCAGGGCGGCCATTTTTCTGACAGCGCCTCATTAGACTGTCTCTCCTCCTTATCAGACGAGGCATTGTTTGAGTCCGAGCACGGCGTGGAGAAGACCAACTTACTGCTTTGCTACGTCCTCGACTGCATGCACAAGATCTTCTTGTACGACACGCAGCGCTTCCTGAGCCGGGAGCGAGCTGTCACCCTCCTTGCGCCGCTGGTGGACCAGGTGAGAGCTGCCATGTTGCTATCTTTTCATTTTTACTGCTGATTCATGTAGGGACTGGCTGAGTTGTTCCTTAATTAGAAATAATAACTATATTCCCTCATTCAATCCCAGACATTTTTCAAAAGACAACCCCTTCAGTAGCGCCGTTTTAGCCGATTTTGACTGATCTTTCAACGCACACAGAATATTGTGTTCTATAGCTATATAAACATGGAACCTACCAAAAGCAAGGTTAGACTCCCGTCTGTCATCAGGGAAAAAAGTTTGTTTCTACCTTTTTCCGTTCTTTAGCAATCAGCAGCAGAACATAGGTACGTTTCAGGAAAATATCAGTTCCTGACTAAAAAAAAGGGAAAAAAACAGCTTATTTTGAAAAGATCCATTTAAAGCATGACTTTCACTGGCACAAATACTTTTTGCTTTTGTGACAGCTCAAATATCTAAACAACTATACCACAACATAAACAACACAAAAAAGGTTGTTTTGCATCAAAATATCAATTTATTTACAATTTATAACACCATGAACTTTTTACAATTTTCACATTTGGGGGAAAAAAAATTACTTTCTTATATTACAACTTAAAAATATTACAAAAAATATCTTTTTTCTTTTAATAAGATGGATGGATGGAATTAAACTGTATGCTACTAAAATGACATTATTTTTCTTCATAATAAGAGTTTGTTCTCGTAAAATTGCAACTTTTTTTCTTGTTAGAATATGGCTTTTTTTCCTCTTAATATTTTTTACTTTTATTCTGGTAAAATTACAGCTGTTTCTTCCATTTCTCCCAGTTTTTTGTTGTTGTTGTAATTTTCCAACTATTTCACCGTTCTTGTAAATTTTCTTCTCTTAATTATGACTTTATTCCCATAATATTTTCACTTTATTCTCGTAACAGAACTTTTTCCGTAACCTAATTTTCAAAAAAATTACAACTTTATTTGTTTTGTTTGTTTTTCATAATATTACAACTTTGAACGTTGTTTTCTTTAATATGTTAGCTTTATGCCACTCAAATGATGCTATTTTTCCTCATAATATACAATGTTATTCTAAAGTGGGCAGATTCTTACTTTTTCCCAGTTGGATTACAACTTTTTTAGATTACAAGTTTTCTAGTTAAATTATATTTTTAGAATGTGCTGTGGCCCAATAAAAAAAACAGCCGCAAAATGGCCCCCCGGGCTGCACTTATAAAATTATCCATGGTAATATTATTTTGTTATTTATGAATTGTTAAAACTATTAATAAATAATTACAAGTTTATTTACGCTTTAAGTTTTTTGTATTTACTATTTAATTTATTGTTATTTCTATTATGAATAATATTACAAATTAATTGGATTTTGTTACTAACTTTGTGTGTGTGTGTGTGTGTGTGTGTGTGTGTGTGTGCGCACGCACTAGCTGGAGAACCGGTTGGGTGGGGAGCAGGACTACCAGCAGAGGGTGACCAAGCACCTGGTGCCCTGCGTGGGTCAGTTTGCCGTGTCGCTGGCTGACGACACTCAGTGGAAAACTCTCAACTATGACGTCCTGTTGAAGAGCAGACACGCCGACGCAAAGGTGACCCCTTTCTTTCTGTCATTCATTCATGTCCAAGGAGCGCAGCCTAGATTTAGTGCACTTGTGCAGCAGTCGGTGACAGGAAGTGAGGTGCAGCAAAGCTTGCTTGTGTCACTAACCTGTTTATCAAGTCCCAGTTGACCATGTTAATATTCTTAGTCTAATGTGGGAAGATGACTGTGCACCAGTCAGCCTTTTAAGGGCCTTTTAAGGGCACCGCATACCTTACAGCAGGGCCCAAACTTTTTCCTGTGAGGGCCAAATAAATTTTCCCTTCTCTGACGGGGGGCCGGGGTCAGTTTGTCGCAAAAAGTGTGACGATCGCAGAGGTGTCTAAACGTAAACATTTATTGTTTTCCAGAAAGCCACACATAACCAAATCTTAACCCTTTCTGGGATCTGGACAAGAAAAAACATCAGAAAATAAATAATAATAACTATCAATGAAATAAATAACACTATTTATGAAATAAATAAAAACAAATAACCCTTTTCAAGTTTTTCACAGAATGAAAGGCCATGGAAAATAAACCTTTCTTGTAGACACCACTGTTTGCAGCTCTCTCTCATCAACTTCACTTTGAAAACCAGAAAGCAAGCAGGCTAAGAAACCGAACTGATACAACACCTACCAACACAATACATTTCACTACCAGTATGGTTGTAGAGCGGATTTGTTTGTACTCAGAATGGCTCGTTCAAGTCAGAACAGTAAGCTTAAATATGTTCATCAGTGTGAACTGTGGGCCTGCATCTGGCTGGTGAGAAGTTCAATGTCAGGTTCCATTTTAGTCACAGC
The DNA here is from genome assembly GCF_027744805.1 of Dunckerocampus dactyliophorus. Classification (NCBI taxonomy): domain Eukaryota; kingdom Metazoa; phylum Chordata; class Actinopteri; order Syngnathiformes; family Syngnathidae; genus Dunckerocampus; species Dunckerocampus dactyliophorus. The sequence continues at coordinate 2,407,324 of NC_072820.1, forward strand.
CAGTCTCAAACACTGGTGGAGATGTTCGTCTGTCAATCTTGATCTCATCGGAGTTTTCAGGTGCTTCATGCGTGAAAAGGTTTGCTCACAGATATATGTGCTGCCAAAAAGTGTGGACATCTTCACTGCGTGTTTTTTAATGTTAGGTACGTGTCGTTTGGGAGGGCAGCATAGAAGTCAATGAGACTGTTGGGATTGAATGCGTCTTTCAGGACATGACAGTTCTGCAACTCGGCCAACTCCAACTGATAAGAAGGCTGGGCTTCTTCCATGTCAGAAACAAAGGAGTTCTGGAAAAGGCGGATATCTTTAGCATGAACATGTAGTTCACGGAATCGCACACCGAACTCCACCTTCAGCATTTTCAGTGCTTCCACACACTTTTCAGCTGGGAAGGGGACCGCTGGGTTCTCTGCAGAGAGGTTTTGGGTAGCAGGATGATGGATGAAATTGTTCTTTTTCACTTGTTCCAAAAGCAGCCCTAGTTTCACCTCAAATGCTTTTGTGTGGGAATACATGTCGCAAATTAGTTTCCCGTGGCCTTGTAGCTGCAAGTTAAGGCTGTTCAGCATTTCTGTCACATCTGTTAAAAATGCTAGGTGCCATTTCCATTCTGGGTCGATCAGCTCGGGAACCGTTTTGTCTTTTGAATGAAGAAATGCGTTCATTTCGGGTAGCAGCTCATAAAAACGCCTCAAAACTCTGCCGCGGCTCAACCATCGGACCTCTGTGTAGTACAGCACATCGCCGTGCGCAGACTCCAGTTCAGACAGGAATTGTTGGAACTGTCTGTGTTTAAGTCCCTTTGCTCTGATGACGTTTATGCATGACACCACAACCTTCATGACAGAGTCCCACTTCAACACTTTGCAGCACAGTGCTTGCTGGTGAATTAGGCAATGGACTTGTAGCGGGGAGGTAAGACCCCGTTTTTCACAAGTCCGATTCATCCCCGAGACGCGCCCACCATACTAGGAGCTTCGTCAGTCGTGATGCTAACAAGCTTCGACCAGTCCAGGTTCAACTCTTCCATGGTTTGGCATACTTTGACTAATATATCCTCCCCCGTCGTAGTCCCTTTGAGACTTTGGAGCACTGCCAGATCCTCGCACATTTCAAAGTTTGTGCTAACTCCACGAATAAAAATGAGCAGCTGCGCTGTGTCCTGCACGTCCGTGCTCTCATCCAGTGCTAATGAGGAAAAAGTCCAATTCTTTCGTCTTCTGCTGCAGCTGGGCATATACATTACCCCCGATTTCTTTATTGCGTCTTGTGATTGTAGTTGCCGACAGACTCACGGCATTAAAGACATCTTTCTTGTTGGGACACACCTCCTCCACGACAGATTCAAACATTTCTTGACAAATTCTCCATCAGTGAACGGTTTACCGCTGCTTGCTATCAGTTGAGCAACTCGAAAGCTCGCTCGAACGGAGGACTGGTTCTGCTGAGCTTGGCGTACAAATGTATTTTGCTGAGCTAACAGTCCACGTTTTAGCTTTGAGAGTTTGTCCGCTCGCATTTGGCCTTGCAAGCTAGCATACTTGTCTTTGCGCCGGGATTCATAGTGTTGGCACAGATTATATTCTTTGAATGCAGCCACCGCCTCTTGACAGATGAGACAAACAGCCTTTTCTTTGCATTGAACAAAAAAATAGTTTGTCCACTGCAGGTTAAATACCCTGCATTCTGAATCCATTTTTCTCTTACCTACTCTTTCCACCATTACTGCGTTTTAATTGACAGGGGTGTGTGCAGGATTTTTTTTTGTTTTGAGGGAGGGGTTTCAGAGAGCACAGGCTAATATCGGTTATCGTCGATAATGGATATTAGACGACAATTTTTGAGATTATTAGTAATAATTTTTCATTATTGTCAAGAGAGGTGTAATTCACATTTGAACCACTAGATGGTACTCAAGTATAGTGTACCTGTGTGAGCCACATTAGTTCGACACAGAAGTTGCCTCACATGGTGTTTAAAATTTGTGCCATCGCTTCTGTGCCTTCATTCATGTTATTGTATGCTGCCTCACGAAGTTAACTGCTAACCCTCTGTATCCACTCACTAGTAGCCCCGCCTCCACAAAGAGGCTGAATGAGAGGACAGGAGGGCTCCCTCTCCGTTCATTCCACTATAGAACCAATGCGCACACACAAATGCAGAGCGAACCCTGTTGTCATCCAGCCTGTGTGGCACAGAGAGACGAGCAGATGAAACACACTCGCATACATGCACATGTCCATTTACCGAGCGCCTCATAATTCTGAACCGATTGTTTGTTTTTTTTATCATTTGATGTAACTATTATCCTATTATTATCCTAATCACGGTTTTTCAAAAATATATTCATAAATTATGCTGTTTCATGGTTGTATACGTCCTATTTTTAGTCAAGAAATATGCATATTTATTTAATTTGTACCTATTTTTTGCCTAAATTAAGCATTTTCAAGCATAAAAATGTCTAAATTGTAGTAAAATGCAAATGTAAGACATTCAGAGGATGCATTCAAAGACATTGCAATGATATGTAGTATTCTACAATGGTCACTAGGTGTCAGTAATGTTACTGTAGTGTTGGGTGAGACGCACAAGCACCAGACTAGATTGCCGGAACAGCAGGCTTTTATTGCAGCACAACAGGCACAGTAATCCCTAACACGGGCTACTGTTAGCCCACGCTGAGCTAAAACTTAACTCAACTGGCGACACTTCCTGTCCATCACCAGAACACATTTGTAGCAACACACATGAGCACAGGTGTTATTTATATCTTATTTTCTCGTATTATTTCTACGATATTGTGTAGTAGGTGTATAAAGGTGACTATAGGGTTGTTATTTCATGTCTAGAGGGCTCTAATAATGTTAACTGTGTTTAGAAGGTCATAATCACCTTTCCTCTTATGTCTTTTCCCTTATTTTTTCTACTATATTGAGTAGTAGGGGTGTAAAGGTGACCATAGGGGTGTTATTTCATATCTTGAGGGCTCTAATAATAATAAAACCCATATTTAGAAGCTGGTCAAAAGGTTTTCTATGCTCTCACCACCAAAATATTCCATTTATAAATAAGGAATCCTAATTGGTGGAACCGATGAACAGCAATAAACGAGTCTGCTGCTACATCATATGATAACACAAGAATCCCAATCAAAATAGGCACACATGGAGGAAAACCATGTCAACAAACTGCTGTCGTTTGGAAAGATCCTTTATTGTCACCCATTCTCCTACGCCGCTGGATAAAGTCGCAAGTAAATGTGCAAGCAATGCTTAGCTATGTCCACAACTGCCATATGTTGGCGTGGGTCAGCCAGTCTGCAGGCTGTGGAGCTGCTTGACTCTACATGTGTGTCCTCCCCTTGGCAGGTGCGCTTCTCCTCGCTGCTGATGCTGATGGAGCTTGCGGCAAAGCTGAGGGAGAACTACATGGTGCTGCTTCCCGAAACCATCCCCTTCCTGGCTGAACTGATGGAGGGTGAGCACACACACATGCACAAACACACACACACGTGCACCAGTCTCCATGTGACTCGATGACATGTTTGTGTTTCAGATGAGTGTGAGGAGGTGGAGCAGCAGGTTCAGAAGGCGATTCAGGAGATGGAGAGCATCCTGGGTGAACCGCTGCAGAGTTACTTCTAACACACAATAAGTGTACACCTCGTTTGCATTTTTGTACAAGAAATAAAGCTGGTAATTGTCAGTCAATGAGTTGTTATTTTTTTAGTAGCAGAATAGAAAGGTTGTCGTCAGTGTTGTTGATGGAAGCAGCACACAAAGCAAGGTCCATGTGGCATCTTTGTAAAACTTCCTTCCCAGAAGATGGAAGCTGCAAAGGAGAGAGTAACTTTTCACTTCCTGCAGTGACAATGTGGCCAAATACTTTTGTGTACAATACAAGGAGCATTTAGGATGTTTCTAACATGCCATGCTACGTACATTATACTTGTATATTCACATAATGTGATCGTTTCAGTCCTCGAAGATCGTCGACGTTTGGGCAAAATGTCTCACTGTCGCTCGACCAATGATTAACCAATAGTGACGTCACGCATGGGTGGTGACGTCATCGGTATTTAGAGGCTCTGGCGAGTCGCTGTGGCGGGACAGTCGGTCGCGTGCTTGCCAACATGCAGCGCGCGAGGACGAGGCCGCTGCTACAACAGCTCGTACTGGTTTCCTCCAGAAGACGACTTCATCATCTTCACCAGGACGCGCGCTCGGTGGGGATCATAGGCGCGCCTTTCTCCAAAGGACAGGTGAGGACACGCGCACACAAAAAAAAGCGGCGTTATTTGTCGCGAGCTGTTCATGAGCGTGTGCGTGTGCGTGCAGCCGCGGGTCGGCGTGGACAGAGGACCGGACCTGATCCGAGCGGCGGGATTGGTGCGCAAGATGCAGGAGCAAGGTGACGTCAGTGCTGCTTAAAGTTGCCCAAATGGTCCCACCTTATGAGTCCTCGCCGGTCACTTCATTGGGTATACCTGCACCCGTCTCATCGTCTCATGAGAAAAGTATGAAAATATTGGAAATATCTCATTAGATGGTGTACCCTGCGGCCCACCGGCTCTTTTTTACATTTTTTTATTATAAGCCCACAGTACATTGTAAAAACATACTTCACCAAGAAAAAATCAGCAGTAATTTTACAAGACTAAAGTCAAAATAGTACAAGAAAAAGGTTGTAAACGGGAAATATAATATATAATTTTACAAGAATAACGTGAGAATAGGAAGGATTATGTCATTTTAGTAGCATAAAGTCAAAATATTCAAGAAAAAGAATTTTTAAGTCGTAATATTATGAGAAACAAAAAAAAAGTTTTAATTTTTGGAACATTGCCTTGGGGAAAAAGCTATGATGTAACCAGAATAAAGTCGAAATATTATGGAAATAAAGCAGGGCGCCATTTCCGGCCCATGGCTGTTTTTTTATTGGCCCATGACACATTCTAAGAATGTAATTTAACAAGAGTTATGATTTAAGAAGAATTAGCTTGGGGAAAAGTTAGAATGTTATGTCAAAATATTATGGGAATGAAATCATAATTACGAGAAGAAAATTAACAAGAAGAAAGTTGAAAAAACCCAGCAGAAATGGAAAAAAAAGATGTAATAAAGGGAAGGGAAAAAAAGGTGTATTCTGATGAGAAACATTTTGTGAGAGTAAAAATACCATGAGGGAAAAATGTCATTTTAGGAGCATAGAGTTGAAAAAAATAAGTTATTTTTTAAAAGTCGTAATATTATGAAAACAAACAACAAAATAAAGTTGTCATTTTTGGGAAATTAGGTTGGGGAAAAGGTTATATTCAAGATTCAAGAGTTTTATTTTCAAATGCACAGTAGAACAGGTAGTTCTGCTATGCAATGAAATTCTTGTTCTGTTCATTCTTCCAAGAAAGAAAGAAAGAAAGAAAAACACGAGAAAATGAATAAGAACATAAGAAACATTAATACCAATAAATTAAGCAACAACAACAGAAGAGACATAAGCTTTTCCAAAATGTGGACTTGGAACAGCCTTCAAAGCTCCTTTCATGTTGCTGTGGACTTGGTACAGGATGCTATTTGCCCTCGTGGGACAGCCTACCTGCTGGTAACATTCGTTTACAGCAAAGTCAAAATATTCTGGAAAATGTCAAAAAAAGAATGCAGCAGAAATGGGAAAAAAACAGCGACACAACAACGAGAATAAAGTCAAAATATTCAGAGAAAAAATATGTATTCTAAAGAGAAAAACGACACAATTTTACAAGAATAAATAAAGGAATTAAAGGAAAAAAGAATCAAGTCATTTTACTAGCATAGAGTTGAAATATTAGGAGAAAAAATATTTTGAACATTGTAATATGAGAAACAAAATAAAGTAATTTGGGGGAAAAAAGGTTATATTGCGGGAATAAAGTCATAATATTACAAGAAAATTTATGATGATTCTTTAAGAAGAAAGTTGAAATATTTGGAAAATAAAAAAATACAAAAAACAGCAAAAATGGAAAAAAGAGCAAAGAGTGACGTTGATATTAATAATATGCCTTTTTACCTATATGACAAAGCTGAGGTGAATATATATAACTTGCTAGCATACCTACATGTGTTGCTTTACAAAACATCAAAGCGGCAAAGTTGCAGCCTTTCATCTGTCACTATGTGAACTACTGTATGAAGTACACTAGGCTGGAAAAACGTTTGTGCACCGCTACTAGTGTACTACAGCATATGTTTAACTTCCGTCGATGAATACTTCAAATGACTTTGAAGCGCAACTTGTATTTTTTGTATATTACTCGTTAGTGTCTGATGCACACTTTTTGTGGGTCAATTCATGTCATCTCCGGGGGCAGACAGAAAAACTAACATGTGGGACGCAGATTACATCTAAGCACTTATTACTGAGCAGGATCAGACGTGCGTGTGCGTGTGCATGTGTGTGTTCACAGTGGACACACACAGATAACTATGCACATGCATGTGTATGTGCACACAAGTGACGTGGGTCCCTCACTTTTTCAAAAGGGACATTGACCCCGCACAGAAAAAGTCTTTTTTTGGTGTGTATGTGTTTACTGACTCATGCACTTAAACATTTCAGCACACAAAGCAGCAGACCAGCAAAAAGAAGTTGGATGATGAAGTTCACTTCATGTCAAATAGCTTTAATTACTCCCGAGGGAAAAACACAGAACAAACAGTCATTTAAACGTCAACATGTCCACAGGACAAACACTGTGGTAGCCCTAGGAAGCCATATTTACATATTATGTCACTTACCGTTTGTGGAGCCTCTGTATATCGATGTGTATTTACCTATTTGGTATTTTTCTTGTTGTGGACTGAAATTATTTTTGACATATTTGTCATTTGTGTCCCCAGGCTGTGTGGTGAAGGATTACGGCAATTTGACCTTTGAGGAGTTGGCGTCCGACGAGCCGGTGGGCTCTGTGAAATTCGCCCGGGCGGTGGGCAGCGCCAACCGGAGGCTGTCGGAAGCAGTGCAGGCGGTGAAGAGGGAGGGACACACCTCGGTCATGCTGGGGGGAGACCACAGGTGAGAGAAAACTTTTCACTTTTTTTGGCACCCTACTCTCAGGGTAGCAAGTCCATTGGGCAGAATATTTACCTTGTCAAGCGTCTGTCAATCATCCACCGGGGGGCAAACAACCTGGCTGCCCATATGCAGCCATATTGTACATTGTTAGTCACGTTTTAAATAAAGTTACACTAATAATTTGACTAGAGGGGCGGAGCTAGTTCTATCATCCGTGACCAATCCTGTCTTTCAGCCTGGCCATCGGCTCCATCCACGGCCACGCGGCGGCGGTCGGCGAGCTGAGCGTGGTTTGGGTCGACGCCCACGCTGACATAAACACACCGCTGACCACGCCCACTGGCAACATGCACGGTCAGCCCGTGTCCCACCTGCTGCACGAGCTGCGCTCTAAGGTCGGCTGGCAGAAGAAAGAAAGACGTCCTTTCTATTCACAGATTGATGCCGTGTCATATTTGAATGCGTGTTTGCCCGCCACCAGATTCCCGTCCTGCCAAATTTCTCCTGGCTGAAGTCATGCGTTCACGCCAAAGACCTCGTCTACATCGGCCTGAGAGACGTGGACCCCGAGGAGCAGTGAGTGCTCCTGGAACTGTAGCTATCTAGACATGGAACCACGGTGCACCGAATGAGAGTCGAGAGCGCTAGCCGTCAAGCTAAAAGCCTGAGCTGTCAACTCGATGTCCGCCACGACTCTTAGGGCGTGAGGTCTGGGGTTTGTCTCTGTTTCAATGGCTGTGTACCCCTTAGCCCTTCCCCTCAGCCTTGCGGAGAATTGGGATACCCCCAGCTAGACGCACAAAACCAAGAGGGCCAAGAGGTAAAACGAGTGGTAAAAGGTCAAATAAGGGCTAAGGGGTAAAATTTTATTTGGCCCCAAGTGTTTCTCGTACAGCTTTGTTTCAAGGGCTGTGTGGCCCTTAGTCCTTCCCCTTGATCTTACAGAGAATTGGGACACTCATTGCTAGACGTGAACGTGCAAAACCAAGGACTAAGAGGTAAAACGGGAGCCAAGGGGGAAAATGTGGGCAAAGAGGTAACACTGGGATTGGCCTTTAGTATTTCTCATACCGCCATTTCAAGTGAGGGCCGAGGTTTGTCTTCGTTTCAGGGGCTGTGTGAGTTCATGCGAGTTCTACACTCACATAGTCAGTCCTAACTGTAGTTCTGGTCAGCCAAGTGGTTCTGAAGTGGTTTCAAACTGGTTTCTGCAGCTACATCCTGAAGCTGCTGGGTGTGAAGGTGTTCTCCATGACCCAAGTGGATCGTCTGGGCGTGGCCAGAGTGATGGAGGAGACGTGTGATTTCCTGTCTGGCAGGTATGGCATTTATCCACCGTTCCACTTGTCACTTTTTTGTACGCGGCACATTTTTCAAACATTTCCGCTCAAACAATGGATCAGAGTGAAGAAACCGATCCATCTGAGCTACGACATAGACGCCATCGACCCGTCTGTGACCCCAGCGACGGGGACCCCCGTGGTTGGCGGGCTCACATACAGGGAGGGAATCTACATCAGTGAACACCTCAGCCAGACAGGTATGACCCAGAGAACTCTAGAAGAGCTCGCCTGAACGTATTGAAAGAACGTGAAGGAGTTGCGTGTGCGTGCACCGTGTAGGTCTGCTGTCGGGGGTCGACATGGTGGAGGTGAATCCTCTCAGGGGCCACACGGAACAGGAGGTCCAGTCCACCACCAGAACAGCAGTGGACCTTCTACTGGCTTGTTTTGGACGCCTGCGGGAAGGAACCCACCAGCCACACTACTGCCTGCCTGAGGCCTGACCCCCAATGGGAGCCAAAGAAATTTTTTATTTTTCCTCAAAACTAACTTTTGAACTATTCAGTGTAAACCCACTAAACATTTATGTTATTTACAGCTTCTCAGTTGTGCAATGCGGACGTCACATGATCACCAAGGTTACGGATGTAGTCGCAAGGAATGTAATGTTGGGTGAGGCTTGATGGCCAAAACAACAGGCTTCCATTGCATGTTTGAATGAGCTCACAACAGGCACAGTAATCTCCCATAAAAACGCTACTGTTCTGCTGTAACCCACACCAAGCTAAAACTCAACTCGGGTGTCCAAAGTGAGGCCCAGGGGTTATTTGCGGCCCACGGCTATTTTTTTTATTCGCCTGTGGCACATTTTCAAATTATAATTTAGGAAAAGTTAAACAAAAAAAAAGAAAAGCCAAAATGGAAAAATCTGTAATTTTACAAGAACAACATCAAAATATTGAGGGGGGAAAAAAAGATAGCAATTAATTTAAAATGAAACTAATTTGACAAGATGGGCTCCAGCATACTCTTGACCCCAGTGAGGACAAGCGGCATAGAGAATGGATGAATCATTTTACCAAAATAATGACATAATTATGAGGAACAACAACATCATTTTAGTAGCTGTTGAAATATTGAAGAATTTTTATTTTTTTAAGTTGCAATATGAGAAACAAAACAACGAATAGTCATAATTGGAAAAACAGGTTGCGGAAAAAGTTAGTTTGTTACGAGAATAAAGTTATTAGCTATTATGGGACTAAAGTCATAATTACGAGAAGAAAATTTACAACTTGAAATACTTGGAAAAGAACAGAAATATAAGAAAAACATATAAGAAATGGAAGAAACAGCTGTAATTTGATGAGAATAAAGTGAAAATATTAAGAGAAAAAAGTCAAAATTTTACAAGAATAAACTCTGGAAATATGAGTCTGTGTAGGCTCTCAGTCGTACAGGAGTTGTCCATCGAGGAAAAGGCTTCTTGAGACGTCATCTGTACTTCTGTGTAGAAGGTGTCGGACGTTTCGCTCCTCATCCGAAGAGCTTCGTCAGCAAACTAATAAATGCTGGTAGCTTAGGCTAGGCTGGCCTAAGCTACCAGCATTTATTAGCTTAGGCTAGGCTGGCCTAAGCTACCAGCATTTATTAGCTTAGGCTAGGCTGGCCTAAGTTACCAGCATTTATTAGCTTAGGCCAGCCTAGCCTAAGCTACCAGCATTTATTAGTTTGCTGACGAAGCTCTTCGGATGAGGAGCGAAACGTCCGACACCTTCTACACAGAAGTACAGATGACGTCTCAAGAAGCCTTTTCCTCTGGAAATATGAGTAAAAATAGTTTTACATTTTAGTAGCACAGAGTTGAAATGTTCACGTTATTTGGGGGGAAGTCATATTGTGGGAATAAAGTCAATATTACAAGAACAACATTTATGAAGATTAAGAAGTTGAAATAGTTAGAAAAAAATAAACCCCCAGCAAAAATGGGGGGGGGGGGGGGGGGGGGGAGTAGAGAGTGAAGTTGATGTTAATATGCTTTTTCACGTACAAGACAAAGCTGAGATGCAGTTTGGTCTTGAAATACAAATAACTTGCTAGCTTATCTACATGTGTTGCTTTACAAAATATCAAAGTGGCAAAGTTGCATCCTTTCATTTTTCACTATGTGGCCCTCAGTGGTAAAAGTTTGGACACCCCTGACATCACTTCCTGTCCGCACCCACTCAGCTCCCAGCACCGCAACACATTTACAGCAACACACGTGAGCAGGAGTCTTATTTATGTCTTAAATGTTTTATTTTCTCTTATGATGTCTATTGTATTGGGTAATAGGTGTGTATAGGGGTGTTATGTCATGTCTAGAGGGCTCTAATAATGTCAAAAACCATATTTAGAAGCCCATAACTAGATTTTCTATGCTCTATGCGCTACAAAAATATTCAATTTATGAATAAGGAATCCTACTTTGTGGGAATTCACGAACCAATTAACACAATTAACAAGAGATTACACTAGGTCCCTAACTTACGAACACCCGACTAGCGAACATTCACGGATACGAACACAAGCCGACTGGTCTATATTTTATTTAATTTTGCCTTGTAGTCGCTCAATCAGTATTTCTACTGCTACTGTACATGCTTGACCGGTAGAGGGCACTGTGACACTGCTAATGCAGCCTTAGAGCTAACGAGACCAACACAGGAAGAGTTAGACTGGGGAGATACAGTGTAAAGCTAAATGGAAAGCTAAATTATACAACCCGGACAGAGCGTGTGATTAAAGTTTATGAAGAGTTAATAGGCCTGCACCCACAGAACACTACCTCTTTTAGAAGAGTCTAACCACCACCACCATTTGTCCTTTTTTTCAATAACTCCTCCTCCTCCTCCACAACGACGTATGCTCGACCACTCCTCTTCAAATGTAAATAACATTTATCATTACGTTTTATTATATCACTTTTATTATTGTTATTTTCATTCATTATCCTGGTTTAATATTACCACTGCATCCAAACTCATATTTACATACATACACATATACTGTATATGTATACACGTACATGTAGTACCTATATCATTGCTAATATTACTTTTCCACTACTTAAGAACAATTCCACTTAAGAACGGTCGTCTAAAACCAACTGTTTCGTAAGTTGGGGACTTAGTGTACTGTACTGTAGTCTGTCTAGTCCATGTCCCGTGTCTGTATTGCCACACTATCATGGACAGATGGACATGTTCTCACATACTGGGACAGGCGGACGCAGGCACTCACGGAAGAAAAAGAAGGGGTGGAGCTGATCCAAAATAACCCAAAGGCAGACTTGTTTTCTTTTTTTTAAGTCAACCAAAAGATCATCCGCAAAAGCTCCGATAATCGATTAATGAGAAAAACAAGCAGCGAGTCTCCAAAACATGTGATCACAGCTAACCGTTTGTTTTAGCCGCACAACAGATGGCGGTGGTCACGGTAACACACTGATACAAAGCGTACAAAGTGGATTCCTCGTGGTTTAATTTGTAAACCAGTTGATACGTGCTCACTTGGACCTTCGGAGAGGACAACGCCGCCTGAACTCTTGCCCTCGTTCATGCAGCCACATGTTGGCCACTGGACAGAGACAAAAAATATATCATAAAACGGTATGAACGTGTTCTTTTAACGTCAGCACTCACCCCACTTTCTTCCCACGAGGACGGGACAGGAGGCGTGTCTAGTCCGATAGTCTCCCTCTCCGCTGGGGTGAAGATTGTACCAGAACACTGCCGTCCCTTGGTGACTCAGACAGGAAACCAACATGGACACTTCATTAGGTACACGGTTTACTGTGGTGCGTGACAAAATACTGGAGGTGTTTGTCATATTTTGACAATTAGTTCCAGCCACAATTTTTGGATACAGTTCTGACTGGATGTCATTAGACTGCACCTCATGAGGTAAGCCTGTCAAAGGATGCAGCAGCTCCTGCATCCGTGAAGACTGTGGCGCCCCCTGCCTGCACGTCGCTCATCTGCAAGTTGAAGTTTGCCTCTGGCCACTTTCTGTGCAACACAAGCTTTACCAATGAAACGGCCTAACAGTGGAGACTTTCAGCACAAAATGGCCAAATGGCGGTTCCTTCATTCTGGCCAAGCAGTGAGAAGGTGTGATCACGCCCACTTTACCTGCAGCTGCTCTGCTGTGGACACATCCAAGCCGGTGACGTCCCCAAACCTCTGGGCCATCGGGTCCACCACAGGAACATAGGGAGCACACAGGTAGACTACATCTTGTGTAGACGCTGTCATCTGAAGGAGATCAGTGACTGTAAAGTAGTGGTAGGCCATAGTGTAGCCTAACAGCATAGGATGGTGGTGTGGAGGATGACTCTGGTGCTGAGGAACATGAAGAGGACAAAGACAGAGCAGAGGACAGGATCAGGAATGAGTACATCAGAGGGACAGCACATGTTAGAGGTTTTGGAGATAAAGTCAGAGAGGCCAGACTGAGATGGTTTGGACATGTCCAGAGGAGAGATAGGGAATATATACTGTAGGTAGAAGGATGCTGAGTTTGGAACTGCCAGGCAGGAGGCCTAGAGGAAAACCAAAGAGGAGGTTTATGGATGTAGTGAAAGAGGACATGAAGGTAGTTGGTGTGAGAGAAGAGGATGCAGAAGACAGGGTTAGATGGAGGCAATTGATTTGCTGTGGCGACCCCTGAAGGGAAAAGCCGAAAGGAAAAGAAGAAGAAGAGTTATCATTAAATATTAATTTCAGATAAATAATGGATTATATTTACAACCAAAGTAACGTAAATACATTACAGTACCCCTACATATAATGTAATCTAATACTCAATGGATGTTTACAATTAATTTAACCTGGACTAGGATTACAATGATCGCGCATTCGTTGGGAGATGATTAAACGCAATATAAAATGTATTTTTCAGTACAAATACTCCCCATATCGTGACAAACTGTGTAATCAATTCAGGTGTGACGTAATCAAACCTACTGTGTACCAGGTACATTTAAATGTTTAAATGGTGGTACGGTCGCGGTCGGAGTAGGATCCATTAATTAACTATCCCGGTGAGAACATGAAAACCCTCTTGACTTATTTCTGCTAGTAATTTGTGTCCTCCTTACGTCACTATTGTAAACTACCGATTGTCATGTTTTGTAATTTGTACATTCTTTGGTCAGTTGACCAAGTACAAAGATTCTGAATCAGGACGATTCCTCACCCGTTGTGCGCTTGAAAAAAATATAAAAAGGGAGGGGGGGGGGGGGGGGGGACTCAGCACCGATAAATGCCAACCTATGATTTGAACACGGCATTTTTAGATATTATTCCCACGTGTATATTTACTTTGCCGTGTGACATAAGAAGCGATATTAAATTGCGTCAGAGTGGCGCCTCTATTTATCTTCTGAGCATATCTTTGGAGGCCTGATCCGTACTTTCTTCTTTCCTACCGGAAAGTCTTGACCGGAATACATTTTATGTAGCACCTTAACGATTTCCGTGTTTCATGGACACGTCACTCATTGTGCAGATTTAGCTCCCCGACAGCGGTTGAAAAAATTATACCAAAAAAAACAGCGCAACAATGTCGGCGTCGGTTCTGTCTGTGATTTCCCGGTTTCTTGAGGAATACACCACCTCGACGCCCAATAAGTTGAAAGTGGTGGATGCCTATTTGTTGTATATCCTGCTGACGGGAGCGCTCCAGTTCCTGTACTGTTTGCTTGTTGGAACGTTCCCTTTCAACAGCTTTCTGTCTGGCTTCATCTCCTGTGTCGGCTCTTTCATTCTCGCAGGTGAGTTAAAGACGGAGCAGAGTATATTTGAATGCCGAGTGTGTCTTTGAAACATTAATGCGAACGTCTGTTCTCAGAACGTTAGCCGAAACATTAGTTATTTGATTTGGCACGTGCAAGAGAATATGGCGATTCAGACGTTGTATGGAACACTTGGGACAGAAATCGGTCAACTTTAAAATTGTTACAGGGTATTTATTTGTTATCATACAATTTAGGTTACAGTATCTGCAGCTGTTGTCTCTCATTATTATCTCAGGAGGTTTTAATCGTTGTATTTTGGACTCGACTCTCTTTAATAAAACAATGTACTTACTGTATGCAAACCCCAAGGATGCACGCAGTGTTTCACTCCTTTTACCCCAATCATCGGACCACAAAGTTCAAAGCATGCACCACAAAAGCTGTCAGAAAATTGAGCCCGGAGGCCAGTAAGGTGCTGCTTTGATTGCGCCAACAGGGCGTACTATGTGATCCACATAGGGTTACCGGGTCCATCAGCTTCTGAGGGCATCATCATGCCATCTTAGGTTGTGTTCTCCAACAACAAACCCAGAATGACCTGAAGGAACTGCACAACCAAAATAGCTTAAGCTGAAGTGTGACAGGCCAAGGACTTTTATCGTCGAAAGCTGGAAAGTAAACTCCCATCACCAAGAAAAGTTGCGGGTGCTATTGAAAACGTCCTCTCTGGTCCTGGTTACCACGCAAGACACCCCATCTGGTCTCAGCGACTACCAACCTGTAGCGCTGACATGAAGGTGATGGAGTTTCCCACAGGACTGCAATCTACCCGGTGGTGGCAGGGGTGTCGATGACGTCAGCGTTTACATAATTGACCGTGATGCACGGGCATACTGTAATGCTAACCTTGTATATCTCGTCTGTTTAGTGTGTCTTCGTATCCAGATCAACCCACAGAACAAAGGGGACTTCCTGTCCATCTCACCAGAGAGAGCCTTTGCAGACTTCCTGTTCGCTCACACTGTCCTGCATCTTGTTGTCATGAACTTCATTGGTTGAGCAGCTGTTTATTTGTCTGTGGAAGGTGTGTATTTGACACGTTCTTACAAATTTGATGCAACATTGACAGTCCCATGTGTTGACCGTGACTCCTGAAAAGGGAGATTTAATTTAAGTAAATGTTGATTTGTTTTGGTAGAATGTGTGTGTGTTTTTTAGATTAAAGCATCAATCACCCTCTAGGCCAGGAGTCTCCCGTTTAATGCTTAACAGCAGACCTGCCAACATGTACGCATTTTTTGTACACGGCATGCATTGATCGCTGCTCTTTGGGCGGTTTGTTGCATTTCGCCGGTTTTGGGTCCTGTTCAGTCTGTGCTCGTAGCGTGATATGCAAGTCTAAACCTCGCTAACAAGCTAAATGGTGGGTGAGATATGTGGTTGCTCACAGAATTGACGTCACGTCACGCACTAAACCCGAAGAAAGAGTAGAAATAATATTAAACAAAACAGCAAAAGAGCATAATGTAGCGAGAAAAACATGAAGTGTGGATACAAATAACCAGCGGTGTCACGAGACCCCGCGAGATTAAAACATGACGAGATTTTTCGTCTTGCGATGATTATATAAATTCAATTAATCTAGGGCCGCAGCTCTTGAATATTTTAACAATCGAGTATTCAAAAACATGTTTTTGCTTGGTTAAAGAGCAATTATAAAATACACGAGAGAATAAAGCATTTCATGAAATAATGAACGACCAATTGGTTTCATTTGTTAATTAATCAAGCATTTTATTTCTTAAATAGGAACAAAGTGTATTTCCTCAGGTCTGATGGACTACCTGATGGTGCTTTTGTAGATGAATCCATCCATCCCAGACTGTAACTATTTACTGGAAAAGGAGAGAAATAATAATTACTCTACTAAGACTAAATGACATATTGCATTATGTTGATGGCTGTGCATTTACAAGTCCTATTCTTTATGAGATACTGACTTTTTGCAGTGTTCAAAGTAAAATGAAGACAGCTGTAGTGGGATACATTGCTCCTTAATCTCACTGATTTATGCTACGTTAATTTGACCTTGTCTCGGATCTTCCGCTCCATTCGGGAGGAGATGATGCAACATGTAAGATGTGCTGCTGTGGTATGTGAGTGCCGCGTTACAACGGGTACACGTCGCTTGGCGTTTGGCCACATTTTTCTGTCTGTTTTTTTACATTTTGTTTTTCTCCGCTTTCGTTGCCTTGTCGCTTTCTCTCAGCGCTTTCTTTCAACTAACGTAAGCGCCTTGGTGACATAAGCTATTCCTCGAGGCAGAAAAAACCCTCTATTTTTTGTAACCGAGGAGTCGTTGCAGCCCAAAAATATTGTTTAGCATCAATTTGTGGGGCAGTAAACATTTCCAAATGCACCTGCATTGTTTTGTGCCGCGGTTAAATAAAGTTTGGCCATCAAGTATTTTTTTCATTATTCTTTTCTTCAAATTAATGTTAAAATCTTGTCTCGTCTCTTTCTCGTGGACCCAATCTCGTGCATCGCCTCGTCTTGTGAGTTGGGTGTCTCGTGACACCTGTTCTAATAACTAACAAAAACGCTAACACAAAGGTTTGTCGTTTGTTGTCTTTATTCACAATAAATATTTATATAATACATAACATCACAGTTCCCACCACAGTGCTAAATCTACGGCGGAGTATGAGGGCCACATTGGAAAAAAAAAACAAAAAACTGAGATTTTGAGAATAAAGTAAAGTCTTAACTTTACGAGGAATAAAGTTGTAACTTTACAAGAGCAAAGTCGTAACTTTACGAGAACAAAAGTTGTAAATTTACGACAAGCGTACATTTCTGAGAATAAGGTCGTAAAATTACGAGAAAAAGGTCTTACATTTATGAGGAATAAAGTCGTCAATTTACGAGAAAGAAAGTCGTACATTTATGACAATAATCGTACATTTCTGAGAATTAGGTCGTAAATTTACGGGAATACGGTTGTAAATTTCTGAGGAATAAAGTCGGAAATTCCAGAGTTGCAAATTTACGAGGAACAAAGTCATAAATGGGAGAATGAACAGAATAAGATTTTCATTGCATAGTATAACTGCTGTTTTACCATGCACATGACAATAAAACTCTCTTGAATCTTGAAATTTAGGAGAATAAAGTTGTAATAGTCAGTGTCATGGTGTCATACGCATCAAAGGGAAAGTAGAGCATTGCTCTTCAGGAAGGAAGGAGACTTTGCTCTTTTATTTATAACGTGGCAGCAAAACAGAGCAGTTGAACACAAACAGATTAGCATGGCTAGCCCTGCTCACTTCCGCCTTCCTTACCCCCCAGCCCTCCACATGCCCAAGGCCAACGGTCTTGTCATAGCTGTCTCAGGCAATGCCTGTAACAAAGTTACAACTTTATTCTCGTAAATTTACAACTTTATTCTCAAAATGTCCGATTATTTTAATACTCCGTCATAACAGGCATTGCCTGAGACGGCTATGAAAAGCGGGGACTTATGTGACTGTTGGCCTTGGGCAAAGGTAATAAATATTATAACCTTTTTTCTCGTAAATTTACATGTTTTCTCGTAAATTTACACATTTATTGTCGTAAATTTATGATTTCATTCTCAATCTCAGATTTGAATTTTTTTTCCAGTGTGGCCGTAATACTGCGTTGTGGAAGTCAAAGGACTGGGGGAACTCAAACTTTCTTCATGGTTGGCAGGTCTGGCAGAGTACCTGAATAAAAGTACAGTAAAAGAGTGGACTAAAGAATTACAAAGACATTTTTATGTACCCTTTAATATGCACGCACGAATAAACACACACACACACACACACTGACTCACTTCATTGGGTCCTGTTTTTGTGGAGATCACAAATAAGAAAAATGAAGCAGCACAATTTGAAAACATTCCTTTTCCATCAAGATGGAGCCTATCCCACCTGACTTTAGGTGAGACGTGGGGCACACCCCGGGCTGGTCACCAGCCAATCACGGGGTATATACAGACAACACTGGACAATTTGGTATCTCCGATTAACCCAACGTGCTTGTTTTTGCAATGTGGGAGCAAACAGAGTACCCAGAGAAAACTCAGGC
Source organism: Dunckerocampus dactyliophorus (assembly GCF_027744805.1). Lineage (NCBI taxonomy): Eukaryota > Metazoa > Chordata > Actinopteri > Syngnathiformes > Syngnathidae > Dunckerocampus > Dunckerocampus dactyliophorus. The sequence continues at coordinate 2,425,555 of NC_072820.1, forward strand.
ACACTCTGAGAGGACATAAGAGATGTTCAGCTCCTGTACAGAATATCGTTAGATTGCACTGGTGTATTTCATGTTTGCTTTCTATGGAAGCTCTTGTATAAATGTTACATTGTTTATTACTAACCACACCCCTTCTTCCTCTGTCCATAGATGCTGACAAGAGAAGCTATGAAAAGACAAACCTTCAACACATCGCCTTTTGTAACCCCATCTATTGTCACATAATTACACTCTGGATTTTTTATGTTTAGATTTCTCCATTTTCCCTTTTGCATTGATACAGACAAATAAAAATGCTGACAACTTTGAAATGGGGAGCTTTCATCCTTCAAAAGAAAATCATTATACTTACACAGGATTTAATTAGTTAAGACAGTCATTTCTAACCTTTTACTTAATATATACATTATATATTATATCCTACAAAATTTGCAGGGGCTCAAATAACTATTTCCCCCACTGTGGAGGATTGGTGAATGAAGCAATAGCATGCTTAACAATTACTCATGTTGCAGCTCCCCGTATTGATCGAATGTTGGCATTCAGAGACAAACTGGGGGTGTATGATGTAATGATCAGCCTGGGAGGGCCTCACCACATGGAAACAGCTGTAGCCCCCACTGTTGAGAAACCAATGCAGTAAAAATAGCAGTTATTCATTATTAATATTAGTTGTAAAAAAGTGCACCATAATGGGTTCCATTATGGTATACAAGACCTTCTGTATCGTAACGTTATTGGCCAGGCTGCAGGAGTGTTTTTAACGTTGGATCTTTTCAGTTGATTGATGTCTCCGTGCTTCCTGTGAAGAATAAGTTCAGATGGAGCATGAGAAGGCAACTGTCCTTGTGTACCAAAGCCCCCCAACTAAAAGAAAGAATAGTTGTAGAATAAATATCTAACATCACCATGGTGAGTGAAGGTGGACACAGGTGGCAGAGCGTCGGGGCAGGTCTTGCACTGCGGGTGGGTGTATGGCAGGCATGTGTTGTGGGTTTCTTGGGCCTGCAGTGTTGACAGGACAAGTCCTGACTGGACTATAGGATGACAAACGTCTGGCAGGGGGTAAGCACTCATGGCCAGCAAACACGGGGGGGGAAGGCTGAAGTTGCGATGGTTTGTTGAAGGTCTTTAGATTGCGTGGAAGAAGAAAGTCCTACCAAGGCAACAAGACAACATAACAATACACTGGATGGATTGTCTCCTTATTTTTAAGGGATTCATCGAAATATACAGAAATTATATTAAGTATGTAGAAACTATAACTTTTTAAATAGTTTTTCTTTAATTATGTGAATAATATAGCCGACTGATAATATTTAATCATTACAAAAAAATCTAAATATTTTTTATATTATAATTTTTATTTGCTGAATGGCTATCAAGTGTCATTTTGAACAGGGTTCTATAATTCAGCACACCACAACAACAATCCCAAATAGTATAGTATTAAGTAATACTTCACGATTATATTTTATTCTGAACTGAGCACCAGCCACACAATTACACCCCTTAACGCCGACCCTTGAGGTCAGCATTCGACTTATTTGGGAGGAATCATCAGCCTCTGCTTCTTACCGGTCGGGGCTGTGGGTTGTTTCTCCTGTGTGCAGAAGTGGGTCGAAGTGGTGTTCGCTCCACTCGCCCCGGATGGGCAAACTGCTGTCTGTACATTGTGATGCAGTGCTGGGGAGTCATCCTCACTTGCATTCCTCACTGCTTCTCTTTGGTCTACCACAGTCAGGAGCATCCTTCCCTTCTTATGTCACTTTGTTGCCCCTCCCTTCCTTTCATACCTAATATTCTTGGATTTTTTATGGCACCTTTTAGGTCAAATATGTCACAGAAACGTGGTAGAGATTTGAAAAATGTACTTTGTTGGAAATAGTGTTAATTTACAATATGTGAGACGATTTCTCCTAAAGTAGCGGTGTCCAAATACCGGCGCGGGGACAATTTACAGCCAGCAGCTTGTTTGTTTTTGTCCTGCAGCTTATTCCGAAGAATAAAAGTACAGTAGATGGTTGGAACTATTAGATGCAGCTCCAGAACCTTCCCTTTGTCGCTTCAATTAGCATTGCTGACGAGCGATGGAAGCTAACAAGGTAAATGTGATAATATCATTAAAAATAATAACATATCTTCATGGGATAGTTCACATTTTTTGAAATGAAGTCATATGATAGTGATGGAAATTTCGGCTCTTTTTAGAGAGTCGGTTCTACTTTCTAAATACTTTCCTCCACAGCGAAAACCGACCAGAACTCGGCTCAAGGGACGAAGTCATCGTTTTCAGGTCGGATTGTTATGTAGAAGTTTCACTTTTGCGTCTCCCAGCAACTATGGTGCATTCAAGGACCACCAAACAAAGTGCGAAATCTCAATGCTTGATGAAAAATCAGTGCAGCATAAACATGTAAAAATGGTGGGCTTTTTTTAACAGTGGTATGCTGTACGTTTTACCTGTAACATCACGTACTTATCAGTTATTAGTGACGTAGGGTGAATGATGTGTTTTCTGCAGACAAAACAGACTATTTTCGGAGAGAAAAAAATGTAAAGGGTGCCTGACATGATTCATCAACTTTGCATAATATGTTATATATTGTTTGTAATTATGTTGTACCTTGTTTGATTTTTGAAAGCGAATGGTAAATTAGTAAAAATGACATTTATAGTTGATGGTGGCAGCCTGACGAGCTACCGCTCGCTGTTCAGTCTCATTTCCGGAAGTGACGCCATCGGAGTGCTGTCACTCAGGTAAACAAACATGGCGGTGTACGAGACTGAGGATGTTTACAGTGATTATAGCCAAGATCTGAGCGACGTAGCAATAGTTTTCAAGGATGAAAGAAGGGAGAAATATTTGGATATGAAATAGAGAACATGTAGAACATGGACTTAAGCCTTAAAGCGATGGTTGGGATTTTTTGACATGAAGTTGTATGACGTCCCCATCAGCAGTGTAGTACATCAACACACACTTACCCCCTTAGACTTACATTTTTAACCAAAAGTCAGTGAATTTGCAAGGCCATGAATGCCGAATCGGGGATCCACTGTAAACATGATCCACATCAGAACATTAGGGTTCTGGGCCACAACAGTAAACTCAAGATTCTATCCGGTCCCTTGTTGAGACACACGTAGGTGGGAGTCACTAGCATGACCTACTTTCCAAGCACAGACTTTATCTAAACCACACAAGATGTTGATATGATTTCTATCCTGTCAACTTTATCAGAGCTGAAAAGTTGGTAGTGCAGTGTCCCACGACAATCCTGGGTCACCTCACTACAAGCATGCCACAAGAGCATTAATAATTGACCGAGCACTGCAGGGTGCCTTTAGTGTTTCTGCTACCTACACTGACACAGACAATTGGATTTCGGACATGAATAATTGAATAGTCTTCCTGGCAAGAAAAACAGGAGGTGCAATCTTTAATAGCCCCCAGAAGAAAAATCCTGTCCAATTTTCGCAAGGCTAGTGGTGAAATGGTTAACACGTCTGAGTACCTATCCCAAGATTTTAGGTTTGACTCATGGCAATTGGAAAATACTTTATTTCCCTTTTAAACAATGCCTCATTTGTAAAAAACAAACATGCATTTGTGAGATGAGCAGCACCCGCATGTGTGTTTTTGCATCTGATTTCAAAGGTACTAGCAAAGGGAAAAAGACAATTATTGAAACTTTTCTTGCTGCCATTGAAGAAACTGCAAGGAAACTCTGTTTGAGCAAGGCCACTACCAAACCCTCCAGTTTCCACCAGGGAAAGTACCATAGTTTACCCTTCTTTTCCAGCGCCCTCCCATAGGCATAGGCTCCAGCATATCTGCGACCCTAGTGAACATAAGCCACTAGGGTCGCAGATATGCTGGAGCCTATGCCAGCTGACTTCGGGCGAGAGGTGGGGTACACCCTGGACTGGTCGCCAGCCAATGGCAGGGCACAAAAAGACAACCAATCATTCACACACACATTCATACCTATGGACAATTTAGAGTCGCCAATTAACCTAACATGCAATGTTAGAATGTTGGCATGTGGGAGGAGAAAACCCACGCTCGCACGGGGAGATGCATGGCAGCATTTGTAGGGCTAGTGGTGTAATGGATAACACGTCTAACTATAGATCAGAAGATTCCAGTTTCAACGCCTGGCTAGCTCGGACTAGTGTTTAGTCATGTTCTTTAGGAAGTTATTTCTCGTTTGCAAAAAGAGATTACTTTGAATGTGGTCATGGCAACTGTGAGTGCCTTGAGGTGAAGACAGTTCTCTTTCAAATTCACATGATTTTTGGGAAAAACAGTGACAATACACAACCTGTCCCAACAGTGTTTGAAAATGTGCCTTCATTTTGCCGTTTTGTTTATATATATATATGTATATATAAGATGTAAACATATTACATGAATACAAATATTTTACACATATGTATCAATTACACATGTCTGTATCAATTCTATCGCATTTTGGAAGCTGTATTGAAGGCTGCATTTCTGTCGTTTTTTTTTACATTTCATAGACTGACCACATGATGGCGGTGGTTAGCGATTTTCAGTTGATTCATAGAAGAAGAAACGCTTCCGCCTTTCACGGAAGTGTCGTACCGGAAGAAATTTTACTCGACTTTGGGCGAGTAAAGAGTCGTGCGTTACACGTGAGTATATGTTATTTGTCCTATTCTTTTTACTACCGAATTTAAATTCCTTATCGTAATTTAGGAAGTTGTAGAGTTATATCGTGCCATACTCGAATCTCTTTTCCACAATATCGCAATGTCGTGCCCGCTCACGTGCCATAATAACAAGTCTTCAACCAAGCCGCCGTCAAATCATAAACAATTTGTAGTGTTTTACATTACTACAGGAAAAAGGCAGTAGACCGTTGGAATGCATTGAAAAGGCATTTGCAAACCATAAAATAAACACGATGAAGCGGTGAAATTACGCGAGCAGTGGTTAGTATAGCACAGTAGTCATGCGGAATCTCCACTGGAGCATCTATTGTCTGTGTTACGGAGCCCCCAACGGGACATGGAGGAAGAAAAAGATTGGTTTAAAAAAAAAGAATTTTTGCGAGACACTGCAATGTCTTTGCGACATAACGTAACTTTTTTCCGAGATGTTGCAAAACTTTTTACATTAAGAGCATTGTACTTCCGTGTTCAGAGCTGTTTGCGTTGAAGCTTCAAATTAAGAGCAGTACATTCATTGAGTTTTTGATACGACTATTTACTTTTAGGACAAACAGTAAACTCAAGTGAAAGAATCCGATTTATGGCTAATCAATGTATTTCCTTAGGAGTACGAGTATTCAAAGCGATGTATTTCCAGCAACACTAGCTACAGCTACACTACCACAAATGCTGAAGATGGAAATTAAATGATGCATTTCCACCCAATTTTTGCTATGTGGAGGCAAGCAACGTCTCCTGTAGCTTGGCATCGTTTTACGAGATACTGCAAAACTTTTGCCAGATCTCTCAAAATTTGGAGCAGAGTTTGCGTGTTTGCCTAAACACTTGTCGATGGATGTCATACCACTGTGCTACTCATGCAATAAATTGTGACCTTCTCTCAACTGTGTTTTTATTTTGCAATGCAAAGGATGCTGGAAAAGGGAGCGCGGAAGAAGACACGGAAAGGAAGTGACAAGAAGAGCCCAGATTCTCTCGATGCTGGCCATGGAGGAGCGAAAAGGAGGAAAATGGCAGAAGATGAGCCAAAGTCTCAGGGAGAGAGTGGAAAAAAGCGTCTGGATGCAATGAGTGTGGGTTATTTCCGGCGAGTTGGGGAGCGACTGAGTGAAGACTTTGAAGATGCTGAGGAGAGAGGTAAAGAGTAGGACATCTCTTAAAATCAGTTTGGGTGCCTCCTGGACTCCTCCCTAGTGAGGTATTCTGGGCACCTGAAGATGGAGGGATGGATGGTCAGGATAATTGGCTTAAAAAAAAAAGTTGGTATCGGTCCTCCGCTGTCCATTAAATGTGTTCTCGCTTTGTTATAACTGCATTTTTAAAACTTGCCTTGTCTATTAAGCCATTTTAATTTAGTCATGACTTCATGGTCCTTTTATTTGCAGTGATGTTTGTGGAAAACGTCCTCAGTGAAGTCAAAGGTAAAGCAACCCTGGTGGCAATGGATTGCACGGGAAGTGTCACGCTACAGCGCCTTCTTCCGCTGTCCAGTCCCGACCAGGTGGCAGAGGTGCTCTCTGAGCTGGGTGGCGAATCCGGGACAGAGTTCAAGGCCGTTTCTTGTGACCGATGTGGCGGCCATGTAGTGGAGAGTGCGGTCAGACAGGTGTCCAGGGCGACAGGTATGTTGAGATTTTTCATCTGCGGTCCAGCTCTTGTTCGTTCAAGTGGGGAATGCACCAAGTGGTCCATTGGACCACAGCGTCGCTTCGAATGGAGGCCGCCACTTGAGGAAATACTGTTTTTCAAAGCAGATTGCTGATTAAGTGACCATATTTCTGTATTATTTATTAGAGCCATCTGCCACTGCCGATAAAGAGGAGGAGGATAGCGATGGTGTTCTGGAAGTCCAGGTGTTGTCTTTAACTCGAGTGGTAAGAGACAACAGCGCAGAGCTCATCAGGCATGTTCACGGCTCTCACGTGGTCCGCACACTTTTACATGTGCTGGCTGGCTGTGTAGGACCTCCTCGCACTGAATCCCGTCCAGGTACACACACACACACACACACACACACACACACACACACACACACACACACATTGTAATTTCTGGACTACAGAACCCACAGGTATTTAAGCCGCACCCACTAAATTTAAAGAGAAAAACAGATTCGTCCATCAATACGCCGCACTGGTCTACAAGCCACGGTTTCTCATCGTGACATGAAATATTTAGTACACAGAACGATGTTACACACAAAGATTAAACATAAACAGTAGCCCACCAGAAAGGTCACGCTGCCGTTGCCATCTTCATCCTTCTCTTTAAAAGACCAGACGTCTTGTTGAACAAGCTTGCGATGGAAGTTGGAATCTGGCCCTGCAAGGTGCACTGTACACCCTCCAAGTAGCTAACGTGCCGCCTCGCAGGTCAGTAGAACCAGGATATAGAGCGGGTGGAGCCACCTGGCACAGCTCAGCAAGGTGCACTGTGGGCGGACTCAGTCTTCGAGCAGTCCCGGTGTGCTGCCACTTCTCATGCCAGAACACCGGAAGCAGATGTCTCTTCTTCAGACATTCGCGCAACATTACTGAGGCTATAACTAAATCTACTGGTCACATTTAGTATTGCAGTTTACTGCATGAACCTCCCGACACTTCTCCACACGTTCTCCAAGGCGAGGGCGCCGCTCGGAAGCACACGAGATGTCACCAGAGCGTGACCACATAGCCGCATCACTGTATAAGCTGCAGGCTTCAAAGCAGAGGCTTATACACTGGAAATGACAGTAAATAACAGTGTACCTTATCTTTCCCTTACTGTATGTAACGTTATGTCTTATTCATGTGTTTCTTCTAGGTGCAAAAGGCCGCAATGCTTCTCCTCAGCTGACAGACTTTGAGATTCCGACATCGTTTTGGTATGAGCTGAAAAGCCTCACAGAGAGTCTGATGGACAATGTTAAACGTGAGTCACCTAAAACAGTCGGCCCTCACTTATCACGGTTAATTGCTTCCAGACCTGACCGATCAGTCAATTTTGTATATTTTCAACTAAATACAAATATAAGGCATTCAGAAGATGCATTCAAAGACGTTGCGATGCTATGTAGTGTTCAACACTGATCACTAGGTGTCAGTAGTGTTGCTGTAATGTTCGGTGAAGACACAAGCATCAGACTTGATCACCTGAACAACAGGCTTTTATTGCAGGCTTGAATGATCTCACAACAGGAACAATAACAATAATCATAATAATAATAACATAATAATAGCATGGGCTATAGTTGCGGTGGTGTTCCAACTCTGAAACCCAGGCGTCACTTCCTGTCCCATACTTCCGCCTTAAAGGGGTTATTTTCTCTGATTATGTCTACTATATTGGGTAATAGAACTGTAAATGTGACTTTGGGGTGTTATTTCATGTCTATAGGGCTCTAATGTTAAAAAAGCATATTTGGAAGGGCGTAAACAGGTTTTTTGTGCTCTAATTAAAAAAATATTTTGATGTACAAATAAGGAATCCCACTTTGCAGAAATTCACATATCACGGCTCGGTCTGGAACCAATTAACCGCAATAAACGAGGGATTACCGTAGATACCAGAGCGTCAAAACATCAATGGTTCTGCTATGAAATGTTATCTTTTTATCTGCTTCACGACACTGAACACAGCACGGCTTGTGCAGACTGTTGAATTTTAAATTTTTGTTCTTGTCTTGCCTGTTTCCAGTCAGCATCACAAACTCTGTTGCCAGTGCAGTGTTCCAGACTATGTTGACCGTGTGTCACAGGAAACGACCCAAACTCTGCAAACAGCTCCTCAATCGCATCGTGGAGTACCTGAACAGTTGCCGTTCTGCCCCAGGTGTCAGGTCTGTAGATCAGATGTCTGTAAAGTGGGAGGTTTTTTTCCATGTTTTTACAAAAAAAAAACTTGCTAACTGCAATATCTTTATAGCCCCCTTCTGGTTTTCCTCAAGGACCAGGCCTCCAGTCATCTTATTGAAACCATCATTCAGCTGTCGCACAAGTCTGTCCTTCGTGACCTTTACAAGAACCACCTCAAGGGTCACCTGGTCGACCTTGCCCTCCATCCAATCGGTAACTTCCCCATACAAAGGCTGACGGCAGCCACGGCCAAAAACAAGCTGGTGGGTTGAAATTGTTCCACTGCAAATCAAAGTTCAGGCTGTCCCAACGCAAGGATGGCTGAGACTGTCTGTCTTTTGTTTTTGAAGTTCCAGAGCTTGTTTGATGAGATGCTCCAAGGTGTGGAGGCCATCTTGGCAGCAGGTCACATGGGTGTAATAGTGCAGCTGGCAGAAAGCTGTGCTGAAAGCGAAGAAAGACAGGAAGAATTAATGCAGTGTCTGCTCGATGTAAGTGTTAATTCACGTTACTGCTGTAACAATAACCTCATTCCCCATTTTGATGCCCAAGTGCATGGTGTACAGGTGCACACCATCAAAGGCAGGGCTCCAGACTGCGACTACATGGTCACATTTTGCGACTAAAATATGGAGATATCGCAAGTAATTTTTTTTTTATCTACTCACGCATGTGCAACCAGATAAAAGTACAGCCGTTGACAAAGGATGCACTATATCCCTTTTTACCATGGGAAACATAATCTGTAAAAATGGAGTCAGTTGACGACAGCTTGCCACAGTCTAAGCCTATTTAGCTAGCTAGAGTTATCCGCCCAGCCTCAGGTCCACGGACTCCAAATGTGATTTTGTTGTTTTTGTGGGGTTTTTTTTGTTTTTTTAGCAAACAATGCGGTTTGTTCAGAGCTCGTTTTTGTCCCACAGGGAAGCTGGCTGGGAAGTCGCTGTCCCTTTCATGGCGTGTGTGCTAACTTACTTTTTAAAGTGTACAATAAAGTAAAAGCCAGTCACGTGAAGCACAGATAGCTCACCTCTGCTTTCTTTTTCTTTCTTTTTGTCAAAGTAGCTCTAGCGTTTGACTTTTAGATTCCTATGAGAAAGATATTGAAGTCATCATTTTATTCTGTTAGTTATTTTTAACAAAAAAAAAAATTATTGAACAATCAATTTCCCATATTTTAATAGCGTTGTAAAGCAGGCATCAAATTACACAATTAAAGGCAAAAAAGACAGGTGGGTAAGGTGTCCCTTACTGACTTTTGCAGAAGTTGGCAACCCTACAAGTTAATTTTTAATTGTATTTCATTATTATTGTATACTTTTTGTTGCTGACAAACTTGTGCTCCGCACTTCAGCAACTGAGCTAGTTTGCCAACCGACATTATCTCCTAAAAAGGAAGAAAGACATCAAAGAAGAAGGAGGCAGGCCGATGTGTGTGAAAAGAGGGCGATATTGGACATAATAGTATTTATCTATACTACTAAATTTTAAGCGGGGGGGGGCGCTGTGCTCCTAGTAAAAAAAAGTTAGTCTGGAGCCCTGAAAGGTCGTTTTTGTGAGGGGAAATATTTATTTTCCACTATTCCCCAGGCATTCCACTGTGCAGAACCTGGCTCCAGACGCGTCCACTGCCTCCCTCTCTTTTTGTCCCTTCTCACCTACGATGTGTACTACCACTCTGACACAGCAGAGGGCAATATACACACAGAGGTAAGCGCCAGTATCAAGTCACCAGTCCAAAGCTGCCATGCCTGGCAGCCAGCGAAGAACATAATGCACCTTTCGTCATTTTTTTTGTAAATGTCAGACACACAGCAGTTCACAATGTGGCTTGTCTTGGCTAGGTCCCTCTGTCTTCCATCTGTTACCATGGCTCCCGGCTGGTGCAGGCACTAGCCAGGTTCCAGGAGCGCTCCCACCTCCTCAGCAGTCTACGCACACTGACCCCAGAGGACCTCCTGACACTGGCATCTGACCCCTCTGGCAGCCACGTCCTCCAAGCTCTCATCACCACGTCCAGCGACAAGGGAAGGGGAAAGATCCTCAAGAGGCTGGAGGTACGATGGGCTTAATGATGTATTGATTCTGAGAACAAACGCGACCGACCTTCTTAGAAGTAAAGGAAAGGCGTGTGACGCTTTCACAGTCGCCTTTCTACTGCAAAACCAAGTCTTATTATCAAAATACTCAGAACATCTGGATTTTTATCATTTTTATTCCAGTCCAATTGCCACTTTCTTCCACCCAGGGTCAGTATGTCCGGATGGCGTGCTCCAGGTTGGGCAGTCGAGTACTGGAGGCCATATGGAGCAGCGCCTCAGTCAGTCAGAGACAAAGTATCGCACAGGAGCTTGGTAATACCGTTTACGTGGCACATTTATTCAACGATGGTGGATTTAATTTCTGGTTCACTTATATATTAATGACCCAGCCACCCCTCCTCTCGCTTTTTCAATCCCAGTGCCAAGTGAAAGCCAGCTGAGGTCCGACCAGTTTGCTCGTCACGTGTGGGCCAAATTCGCTCTCTCCCACTTCATCCGCCGACGAGCCCACTGGCAGGAAATACAAACCGGCGAGTCTAAGAAGCGCAAGCTTTTTAATGATATTCTGGAGTAAAAATAAAACAAAACAAACATTTTAGTATGTTTTACTACATTTGATTGGATGTTTGAATTAAAAGACAGTAGATTGCCACTACTATGGTGGAAAAAATGATGAATGGTGAAAAATCACTTGAGTCTATCACAGTTTAAAAAAAAATCTGTTAAGAAATCATGCTGTTTTGAATACAGTCAAAATATTAACAAACATGTTTGACAAATGTAGTAATTTTTGTAAGAATAATTAATATGAGGAAAAAAACAGCAACAATTGAAAAATAAGCAGAAATTTTACAAGAATAAAGTCAAAATATTAACAAAAACAGTTGGAATATCTAGTCATTTTATAAGAATAATTCATATGAGGAAAAACAGCAAAAATGGAAAAATCAGCGGCAGTGTTTTGAGAATAAAGTCAAAATATTAACAGAAAAGTTTGAAAAATAAAATTTTATGAGAATAATGAATGATTAAAAAAACAGCAAAAATGGAAAAATCAGCAGTAATTGTACAAGAATCAGTCAGTCAAAATATTAGCAAAAACATTTGAAAAATTAAAATTACTTTTATAACAAAAATTATTATGAGGAATAAACAGCAAAAATGAAACTAATTTTACAAGAATGAAGTCAAAATATTAACAAAAAAGTTAGGAAAATGTAATTTCCTGAGAATAATGAATACTATGAGGGGAAAAATGATGTCATTTTAGTAGCATGAAGTTGAAATAGTAAAGAAAAAAGACGGATGTTAACAAATACAAAAAAATGAATTTTTTGAAAATTAGGTTGCAGAAAAGTTGTTTTAGAAGAATAAAGTCAAAATATTATGGCAATAAAGTCATATGCGAACAAGACAAAAAGTTGCAATTTTACGTATAATATTTAATAATATGAGGAAAAATAGCATTTTAGTAGATAGGGTTAAAATATCAACAAAAAAATGCATTTTTCAAAGTCCTCGTAATATTAAGTCTTCTCCTAATATTCCGAAAAGAAAATTTATGAAGACTACTTAAGCAGACAGTTGAAATATTCCGAAATTATATAATATATATATATATAATATACTGCTAAAAAAATTAGAGGAACACTTCAAAAACACGTCAGATCTAAACTGGGGGAAAATGATCTTGATTATCTTTCCTGATAATAAGTGGGTGATGTATTAGTAACAAAATGATGCCACATCAAAAATGAAAGTGAAAAAATGATGCAGCACACTGGTCCATTTAGCTAAAATGTCATTGTAGCAACTCAAAATGATTGTCAGTAGTTTGTGTGGCCCCCACGTGCTTGCACGCATGCCTGACAACGTGGGGGCATGCTCCTAATGACACTACGGATGGTGTCCTGGGGGATCTCCTCCCAGATCTGGACCAGGGCATCAGTGAGCTCCTGGGCAGTCTGAGGAGCAACCTGGCGGCGCCAGATGGACCGAAACATAATGTCCCAGAGGTGTTCTATTGGGTTTAGGTCAGGTGAACGTGGGGGCCAGTCAATGGTATCAATTCCTTCATCCTCCAGGAACTACCTGCATACACCAGCCACATGAGGTCGGGCATTGTCGTGGACCATGAGGAACCCAGGTCCCACTGCACCAGTGTAGGTTCTGACAATGGGTCCAAGGATTTCATCCCTAATAGCAGTCAGGGTGCCGTTATCTAACCTGTAGAGGTCTGTGCGTCCTTCCAGGGATATGCCTCCCCAGACCATCACTGACCCACCACCAAACCGGTCATGCTGAATGATGTTGCAGGCAGCATAACGTTCTCCACGGCATCTCCAGACCCTTTCATCCAGTGGGGTTTTGTACCCTGTGCGGGTTCGTACAGGTCCCCACTAGACACAAACGTGATTGTATTGGTTGGATGCAAGGCCCCACATGGCAGCAAGGTGGTTTGTTTTGTTTTCCAAAGGCTGCGTTTGGAGAGCAAAACAACCGCAAGACACCAGACCAAATCTAAGACAAATATTGTGTCTAGACATCACAGAGCACATTTATCATAAGAAATAGAGCCTCAACAGATGATGTAGATGATCAAACACGAAAAGACCTCACATCAGCATGCGTTAAATGCCAGACACACACCTCCAACCTATTTGAACATTTCCAGGAGTGCAGATGATCCTGGAACCGTCATGAATTAACGTGTGTTTCTATTTTGGAGGCAATAGGAAAACAACCCAAGGGCGACAGTGGCTCATGAGATAGAGCAGGTTGTCCAGAAACCGGAAAGTTGGCGGTTTGGTCCTTGCTCCTGCCACCCAGTCATTTTTATTGTGTCCCTGGCACCTTACCTCCACTGCTGAATGAATGTTTGGTGGTGGTCTGAGAGGCGTGAATTGGCAGCCATGTTTCCGTCAGACTAAGCCAGGGCAGCTGTGGGTACAGATGTAGAATACCACCGCCAGTGTGTGACTGAGGAGTGAATGAAAAATGGGTTCACTTCATTGTGAAGCGCTTTGGGTGCGTTGCAAAGCGCCATATAAAATCAAATCCATTATTATTGACTCAAAGATGGGTGTTCAAAGTTATGTACTGTAAAGGTGTTCATTCTATATTGTAGCAAGTTTTTCTTTCGTTTTTGCCCTTGCACATACTGACTGTAAGGCAGTAACGTGCTTAATTTCACAATGTCTATTTCATTGCAGTTAGCAACAGCATTAAACGGCACATCACTTCCTCAAAGAGGCGCAAAGGTATTTAGCATTTCATTATTTTAATTGGATCATTCATCTTGATGAATTACGCCGCATGAATAAAAGAGTTTATTGGTTAGTAAGGAGAGCGGCTTCCTGAAATGTGTGCTGTGAAAAACTGCTCCTTTTATTATAAGCCCTTTTATTATAAGGCAGGCATGTTACTGTATTATTTATTGACTTTTACTTTGGAATACAGTGTTCCCTCCTTTATCTTGGGGATAGGTTCCCAAAATAGCCCACAATAAGTGAAATCCGTGATGTAGCCAACTTTTTAAAATGTTTCTTTTACAATTATTGTATATGTGTTAAGGTTGTCAAAGCCCTCATCATACACTTTATACACTTTTCTCAGACAGTCATTAACATTTTCTCACATTTCTCTCATTTAAACACTCTTAAGTTCAAACATTCGTTTGAACAATGCGTGTTCATATGCTGTAAAAAAAAAAAAGCACTAAAATTGCACTAAAAAACATTGGAACAGCGAGTTCGCAAAAGGTGAACTGCAATGGAAGGAGGGAACACTATTATTTTTGTTTTACACCGTTTCTCTTCATATTAATCCTGCAGTGATGTAAGGGTGCTATTACAAACTTTGTGGGGAAGAACAGTCTCATAAAGTGGTGGAGTGGGAAAACTAACCAGATTTGGCTGCAAAGAACATGTAAAGTAATCGAACCAGAGTCGTATTTTAACATGAATAAGTGCTGAATGATTTTAGCCAGGCTGCATGGTGGTTAGTGCTTAGCATGTTGGCCACACAGTCAGGAGATCTGGAAGATCTGGCTTCATATCTCCATTTGGGAATCTCTGTGTGGAAGCTTGCATGTTCTCCCCGTGCATGCGTGAGTTTTCTCCGGGTACTCCGGCTTCCTCCCACATTCCAAAACCGTACATGTTAGGTTAATTGGACTAAATTGTCCATAGGTATGAATGTGAGTGTGAATAGTGGTAAGTCAGCTGGGATAGGCTCCAGCATACCCCCGCGACCCGAGTGAGGACAGGCGGCATAGAAATGAATGAATGAATGAATGTTTTGTAGCTGAGAAATTTGTGGAGAAAAAATTGCCTTTTTATCCAATCTAACAAAAAAAAAATTGCAAGCAAAAAAGGAGTTGCAATCAAAAATGCATAGAAATGAATGAATGTTTTTTAGCCTAGAAATTTGTGGAGAATGAAAGCTGTTTTTGCTTGCAAATCCATTATTTTTGTTTGATTGGATATAAAGACACACATTTCTCTCCATGGAAATTCAGCCATTAAATTCCAATTAATTCAGTAGTATCTGTTGCTGTTCCAGATTCCTTGGTCTGGTTACATTTGAGTTAGTGTGAACTCCATTACGTCCGTAGCTTAATGCAGAAATCAATAGTAATCTTGCTGGGCCGCTTAATGAAGAACTGTTCGTTTTTAGAGCACATGGCTCTAAATGCATTGAAATGTCACTTACCTGAGAAATAATGCGTGGATGTTGAGAAATATGCCAAAAGGAGACGTTTTTATGGGTGTGATGTCCTCAACACGTGACAGTATGCCGCTGCATGTGTGCGTGCGCTAACAATATGTGTATAATAAAATATGTAACAATAAAAAAAGAACGTACATTCAATTGCTATCTACAGCCAAAACACATTGAATACATGACTAACTGCTAATTGCACAACACTGACTTTAAGTCATAATTCAGGAACGTTTGTGACCTTAAGTGCTTTGCACTCACAAAGACGAACGTTTCCGACACCGACACGTTTTAGAGCAAACATGGCCTGTTGATTAGCTTTTCCAGACCTCGTTTCTGACTTAGCTGACTTCGCAGCGAGAAAAACGTCAAAGATGGTCCAAAGGCGGGAAGAGCACTCACTGCGCTGTCACCAGAGTTGGGAGTCTTAAGTAAGTCTCAGGTCTTTAATCTGAAGTCTCAAGTCTCATTTGAAGACATGCAAGACCAGTCAAGACAAGACGGGTTGGTTCCCAACAAGATGGTCCCTGGATCTGACCTACTGTATGTACACAAAATCGACTGTATATGAATTGTCCCCAAAGTTCAAGGCTGTTTTCTATAGGATGCAAACAAGAGGATATGACTACGTACTGCGTATGTGAAAGTATACCGCCCCAGTGACAAACCATTGCGCTCTTGATCAAACTAGTTTATAGCCTGACTAGTTTCTTCTCACTTCCTTTTGTTACTTTGTTTATCGTAGCTACAAAGGAGACAAATGGCAGGACACAATGACCTTGGATCGATACAGAGTCATTGGTCCTTGAACACAGATCAAATCGAATTAACTTCACCGAATGATTGAGGCCCTTTTCCCCCCGTGTGACCCAATATCTTGCCTCACCCTTTCCTGTGCATGTCCAATTTACACCACAGCGGCGGTGCATTACCGGTGTAGTCACCAGCACACCCCGCACACCAGGGAAATCTCTCATTAGTTATGCACAAGGCGCACTGAAAATAGTCTTTCTTTGATTCCAAGTCTGAAATCATTTCAGGGAGCATTCAGTGGCAAACAATTGGTGGATTTTCATCTTTTAAACATCCACTGTCTCTTTGAAGACTCATTTTCCTTTGCGCTAGAAAAATGACAGGGTCGGCCCCCAGAATGAGTCAGACACAAAGACAGCAAGAGGGAGGATTGCTGTCACAATGTGAGAGTGATCGGGTGTCACAAAATGAAATGGTATCATATTGTTTCGGATACCAAATCCAATCTTCTTAATTATGTTTTTTATTTTTGACCACATTTTGTTGTTCCTCCGTCGTCATTATTTCGTCTTCACCTACTAATTGAAAAGTTAATCAAAGGACAGGATCAACATTAATATATAGGACAGCTGAGATACCAAAGGACTGGAGGACTCATCGTCTCCTTGACAACAGTCTCCAGGCAACCATTACTCCTCATAGCATTTCTCCAACCCCGTCTCCCTCTCTTGCTTTTCAACCCTCTTTCTCTGCCAGTTTTTCTTCCTCTTAAAGAGTCCTCCCATGGATCCACTTGAGATAGTTACGGTACCAGCATCGTATCCTCAAAACCACAGCTGCCTCATGTGATTGGGTGGCTGACTGAGCTCTTGCTTGTGAGACCAGCAGTATTCCCTGCCAGGCTGCAGTAGGGCAATGAAAGTGTCATTCCATTTAGGGATTTGCAGGGAATCAAAGTGAGATCAGATGCAGCTTTACACAATTGCCTTTGCCAGTTGACTTGAGAGTCAAATACCCGTCATTTTCAGTAGACTATCATCTGTAGCTTAGGGTTGGGGTTCGGGCTAGAGGATTAGGGCTAACCCCTATATAGCTCTGTTGTAGTACAATTGACTTTGGGGATACAGTAGAGAGGTTGCTTGTATGAATCATATACCCTCACTTGATCCTGTTGCTGCATCTCCATTGTGAATTTCTCAAACGAGCCTGACAGGAAAGCAATATCTTCTTCCTAACATGACCAAAAGTAGACAGCTCCTAATAGGATTTCCTGTAATACGTACTTACATTAAGCGTGTATTTCTGCAGACTTTGGATTTCCATGGGGTCAAAAGAAGTTCACCAGTGGGAAAATATATTAACTCCAGTTAATGTGTTGGGGTGTGAAATCATGTCAGTTCTTAGGAATGACGCCACAGCAAACTTTTCATTCTTTTTCTGTACAGACACTTTGGACAGCTGCATGCTTCCAACTGTAGAGGGGCGATTTGTGAAAGCAAAAAAAATGCTTGGGTAAGTTTGGTTTGGAAAAACTTTACTGCCAAACACCTTTGGGATCAAACTAAAACAGAGATTGTGAGCCAGCAGGTCCTCTCTCGGATCCAACATGGTGGATCTCTTTCACCTGTCGAGTAATCAGCCTTTTTGATGCTACTGGGCCACAGTATTTTAACCTTAGCCAAAACATGACAGTTGGTGTATATAGCAAGTCATCATATTTGTTTGTGGCATTCTGTGTCACTGCGCATAATTCCGATAGTCTGGGGGAAAATACCATGGTTCGGATTTGGAAACGGTTGCTTGGGTTGGGGACTCGTAAATGTCAAACTCGTAAACAAACCTCAAAAACAAATGGATAGACTCCGGTTCACCAACTTTTTTTTTTTTTTTTTTACATTTTTAAAAAGCTTCTTACTACTCCTTTTCGAGCATATTGCATCGTGCAAGCGAAACTACATCAAGGTACATGTTGTAAATGTTGTATGAGCTCAGCAATAAGCAACAGACCATAAGAAACGCACAAGACACCATCATTGGGATGTCAAACAAGACTTTATTCTCGATGGAAAGATGTGTGAGTGCTTAGTAGACCGTAACAAACAATGGCATGCTCTTGACACCGTTCTCGTCTGGATCATATGCATGGCCCGGCCCCTACAGAATTCAGTCTCAGCATACATGATAATAATTATGTGGGTGGAAAGAGAAACACGAAAACATCAAACATCCACAGGTAGTTTAGGTTTGTTCTAGTTTGTCATGTCTGTTCAAGAGTTCTGTGACCCGTCTTATTTATTTTCTAAACCCTTTTGGACATTTTTCCTCTTGGCTCCACTTCCTGCTGTAAAGGGTTCTCTGTGCTGTTGGCTTATTGTGCCATCAGCAAGCATATGGCTTGGACAAAGATGTTTTTGGAAAAGTCAGGAATGAGCATACAAGTGGTCCTCTGTTTACGACGTTCCGTAATTACGAACGCGCTCCCTTAAATTCATTAAAAACTTCATTTTGGCCCGTAATCAGAAGAATCACTCAAGCAGTTCCAGCGGCAAGAACGCAGTCTGTTTCTGCAGCTACACAGACAAAAGGATCACCGCTTATTAGTTAACTTTTTGCACTTCAGTATGTCTGCCAAAGAAAAAGAAAGCCATCACCATGGAAGTGGAAAAAAATGAGGTGACACGCCCACCAAAGGGATGAGCTCCTGCTCCAAGTGGAGGAGCTTAAGTACCTCAGAGTCTTGTTCACGAGTGAGGGAAGGATGGAACGCAAAATCGACAGGCTGATTGGTGCCGTGTCTGCAGTGATGTGGACTCTGCACGGGTCCGTTGTGGTGAAGAGGGAGCTAAACAAAAAGGCAAAGCTCTCAACTTACCGGTCGATCGAAGTTCCTACCCTCACCTATGGTCATGAGCTTTGACCAAAAGACCAAAAGACCAAAAGAACAAGATCATGGGTACAAGCAGCTGAAATTAATTCCCTCCGTAGGGTGGCTGGGCTCTCCCTTAGAGATAATGTGAGAAGCTTGGAGTAGAATCGCTGCTCCTCCACCTTGAGAGGAGCCAGATGAGGTGGTTCGGGCATCTGGTCAGGAAGCCTCCCGGACGCCTCCCTGTTCAGGGCACGGTAGGAGACCTCGGGGAAGACCCAGGACACGTTGGAGAGACTATGTCTCTCAACTGGCCTGGGAACGCTGGGAGGCGCTGGATGCTGTTCCAACTTCACTAAAACACGACTTGCATCACATCTCGGAACAGAACTCGTTTGTAACCCGAGGACCACCTGCACAGTATGCCATTGGTGATGTCAAACACTTTTCTCAACAAAAACAGATGGCGTAAGGAGGGTTAAAAAACACACAGAGGGAGCACTGTGTCAAATAAAGGGTCCTTGCAATTTGCGTTTGCAATGGCGTAACTAGCTAGATTGTGACCTTGTAACCTATTTGCCACTAAGGTACCTTAAGTTCAGTAACCTACAGGGTCCTACTGAGCATGCTATAAGTGGATCTACAATAGGTTTACATTGGGTTGCTATCAGTCTATGCAATCAGTGCTACTTGAGTGTGTGTCTATTTGTGACTTCCACCCCACTCCCTCCTGGTTCTCCAGTCAGCTTCTCGATGATGCGAGTCCTGCTAATTTTCTGTCTGCACCTCTCATCAAGATAACGAGCGAGCTCACCTCTTCATCTGTTGGTGAAATGAATTTCTTCTCTTTCTCGATAGATGCTCAAATCAGACAAAGTCGGGACAGTGATTTTTGGATGCACTTTGACGTGTGCAGAACATATTTCACGTTTTGCAAATACTGTGAAGACTGTAATAGTAACTAATAACTGTAATACTTGGTGTTTTCAGTCTCTGGACACCTCAGCATCGCAAAGAAACAAAGTCTGATCTTTTTTGCGAAATATATTGCAATAAGCAAAATCAAAATCCTGAGGTGAGACATGAAATAAGGTGCCGTTTTATTGTTTCCTGCTATATTATACAAGTCAAAGGTGAATGCTCAATATTGTCTTTTGTTCTCTTAATTCTTCATTCTGCCGCAACATTGTCTTATTTTGGTTTGTGTATGGGGTTATGTTCAAGCTGAGCTTATCTATCCTTAAATTCTGTCCACCTCACCTTTTAACCATCATTTGGCACCCAAAAGTGTAAGGCTGGATTAAGATAGTTTAGGGGGTACCCCAAAAGGGGGACATTATGCAAGCCTGTGCATTTGTGCCTCCTCCCCTTTTTATCCTCTCTTCCTTACTTGTGTCCATTTGACAGTTTACACCTCCCCCTCTGGCATATCCTTCAATCTGGTGTGTGTACATGTGTGGGAGTGTGCCTCTTAGCCTGTATGCGTGTGTGTATGTTGTCACAGTGCGCTGAGGTCGTGGCAGGAGCGTGACTTCTGGCGGAGGATCTTGCTGCCCCTGTGGCGGCCCATCTCTCGGTAGCGTCCTCTGTCACGCTCTCGTCCATACGAGCGTGGCACGAGCCCCGCCAGAAAGCGCTTGGCTCGGCTGGTCAGGCTCTCCCTGCGGCCTGATCCGGGGTCGCCGTCGGCCCAGTTGGGGCCCACACAGTCTCCCCTTGCAGTCCGAACGGCCGCCTCAAGCAGCTCATTGGTGCCGTGTTCCAGAGAAGCTGAGAGCTCTAGGTAGTGGCAGTCGAACATCATGGCGCTGGATTGGGCCTCTGTTGCAAAAAGAGAAGAAGTGTTTAGAAAGATTCAGCTGGTGTGACAAGTTTCAGCCCAAGCACGCACATCTGCGTTGGTAGTCTTTGAAATGTTAATTTGCGCAATTTAGACGTAGACAAATGCTGAATATGAGCCCAAGAACTCCATTTCCACCCTCAAACATGGAGGTGCTTCTGGCTCTTTATCTGGTAAGGGTACAGGAAGATGTCTTCCCACATGACAATGACATACAGCCAAGACAACAAAGGAGTGTAGAAGAAAGGACGAGGACCTACGTGTTCTAGGCCAGAACACTGAAAATGTGTCGTGGATGGCTGTTCCAACATGACAGTGACTCAAACATACAACCAAGGCAACAAAAGCGTGGCTGAAGAAGTAACACATTACGAGTCTGGAGTGGTCTAGCCCGTCTCGGCACCTTAATCCCATAGAAAATCTTTGGAAGGATCTGTTTGGGGGTAGACAAATGCTGAATATGACCCCAAGAACATCATCTCCACTGTCAAACATGGAGGTGGAAACATTGTGCTTCAGTTCTTTTTATTGGCTAAGGGTGCAGGAAGACGTCACAGCACTGAGGGACTGATAAATGGGGTCCATGAACTGTAGAACATGGGCTGAGCACCTCCTCGTCACAGCCAGAGCACTGAAAATGGGTTTTCCAACATAAAAATGACCCAAAACATACCGCCAAGACAACAAAGGAGCAGCTCAAGAAGCAGAACGGTATGATTCTGGAGTGGTCTAGCCAGTCTCCCAACCTTAATCCCATAGAAATCTTTTTGGAGGTTGACAAATGCTGAATATGACCCCAAAAACACCATCACCACTGTCAAACATGGAGGTGGAAACACTAAGCTTCTGGGTTGTTTGTCTGCTAAGGGTACACGAAGACGCCACCGCATTTAAGGGCTGATAAATGAGGTACTGGTACTACCGAACACAGGACGAGAACCTCCTTGCCTCAGCCAGAACACTGAAAATGTGTCGTGGATGTGTGTTCCAACATGACAACGACCCAAAACATACAACCAAAGCAACAAAGGAGTGCCTCAACAAGCAGCACATTACGATTCTGGAGCGGTCTAGCCAGTATCTGGACCTTAATCCCATCCAATATCTGTGGAGGGATCTTTTTGGAGGTTAACAAATGCCGAATATGATCCCAAGAACACCATCACCACTGTCAAACATGGAGGTGGAAACACTATGCTTCTGGGTTGTTTATCTGCTAAGGGTACAGGAAGACGTCACCGCATTTCGGGGCTGATAAATGAGGTACTGGTACTGTAGAACATAGGACGAGAACCCCTTTGCCTCAGCCAGAACACTGAAAATATGTCGTGGATGATGACAATGACCCAAGATATACAACCAATGCAACAAAGGAGTGCCTCAAGAAGCAGGGCAATACCATTCTGGAGAGCTCTAGCCAGTGTCTGGACCTTAACCCCATACAAAATCTGTAGAGGGATTGGAACGCTGAGTTGCGACAGCGTCAAAACCTTCAGGATTTGGAGAGTATCTGTGAAGAGTAGAAGACCAAATCCCTACTGAGATGTGTGCAACCCTGGTGACCGACAAGAATCGTCTGATGTCTGTGCTTGCCAACAAGGGTTCCTCCAAGGACTTTCCTTGGGGATGCAATATTACATATTTTACGCAAACCAGTACAATTTTTCACCCCTGTATATTTTCTGAGGTCTTACCTATCGATAGAGACCTAGACTATGCATTTTGACCAGATAACTGTGCGGCGATTCCTGAATAATTTGGGGTCTGTCATTTATTTGTACCACACCTTTAAAACACCTCAGGTCCCGAGAGGTTAATAGCTACAAACCAGGACACAAACCTACAATTTAATTTGCTCTACTAGATATCGCAAAGGAAAATTACATTTTCAGTCTACTGTACCACACAGAGAACCAGACCACGCATGATTGGGCGCACAGTTGGTGTTGCGCCCAGATAGTACGAAAAGAACAAGACTGGATCTGTGTTTAATCAGCCAGCATCAGAACAGCTGTCGGCCCTCACTTAATACAAGGACTACCTCAAACCAGATCAGCAGGGTTTTGTACTTACGAAGGCTGATTGAATAGTCTTACATTGTTTATAACCGTGTCAACCACAAATAACAACCGCAAATATAACCGCAAAGGGGTTTGGAGAGGACGAGAACCAGGGGAGAGACAGGGGCGAGGGGGGTTGCGATGGAAGACATCTGAAAGAGGAAGTCAGGGGAGGTGAAAAACTGATGACTTAAAAAAAACATTTGCACCTTCAGAGCAGCGAAGGTGTGAATATAGAAAACACAATGGACCCTGTCGAGTTTGATTGCTGTCGTGTAGCTCTTGTAAGACTTCAGCTCAGTGAGCATGTGAACAAATTAATCCACAAAGAGGAAAAATGCGATGAATACCACAGAATCGAACGTGGAACTTATTGCGTCTTAGGAAAGTGGTACAAGTACACTGCTGATGAAAATAAAAAAAAAAAGAAGAAATGGGAGTGAGACAAAAAATGTTTTGAGTAAACAATTTATTGCAAAGAAGCATTAAAGTGAAATAGGCTGTTCATCAGCTTAAAGAGCACAGCCTTTAAAGCCAAAATCTTGGCAAAAATGTGGACTGAATGTGACTTTGTGTCAGGTATTCACGCTGTCATGATCTCTTGATGGCAAAGGCAAAAAGCTTTCTCTCTTTGAACACAGTGGGGTTGTTGATCTGCATAAGCAAGGCCTCTCTCAACGCACCATCGCTGCTGAGGTTGGACGCAGCAAGACAGTCATTTGAAACTTCTTCAAAGATCTTGAGGGTTATGGAACAAAATAGTCAAGTGGTCGACCCAAAAAAATGTCACTGGCCTGATCCAGACAAGCTGATTTGTTGTCTGTCAAGACACGGGACCATCCTTGACCCAAATGAAGGTTGTTACTGCTGTTGAGTGCAGTCCAATAACCATCAGACACCACCTGCCAGGGAAGGCTTTTAAGGAACAAAAAACGTCTTCAAAGGCCTCGTCTCCTTCAATGCCACAAAATTTCCTGTTTGGAATTTGCAGGAGATCCCCAAACATGGGACATTGAAAGGTGGAAGAAAGTTTTATTCTCCCTTGACGGTCCTGATGGCTTCCAACGTTACTGGCATGAGATCCCACCTGAGATGTTTTCTACACGGCACAGTGGAGGGGACGCCATCATGATCCTTCAATGGAACAATGGAGCTTCAGGTTGTGCAGGGGCGTCAAACAGCACAAGCAATGTGGAGATGTTGCAGGGGGCATCCCTCATGACTGAAGGCCCTCGTCTGTGTGGTAATGACTGGCTTTTCAACAGGACAACGCTGCACTTCACAAAGGATTTCTTCCAGAGGAGTAAGCTCACTCTTTTGGGCCATCCTGCGTGTTCCCCTCATCCAAATCCAATGGAGAACATTAGGGGAAAGGAAGTTTACAAAAATGGACGTCAGCCATCTTCACTACCTGGAGCAACATTCCCACTGGCCTCCTGGAACCACTGGCATCAAGCATGCTCAAACCCATTTTTCAGCTCATTACCAAGAATGGCTCAGCTACTCATTACTCGCTCCTTTTTTCAACTGTCTATTTCAATTTTAGATGTGAGAGGTTCAACTCTACAAGATAGGGGAACAAGGAGGAGCCAGACAGTGAGAATGTTAAGTAAGCAAACGGAGCCACAGTGCATGTTAATCAAAGCCCGGAGGAGCAGGGCCACACTATGACAATATTGAGTCGGTGACAATATGTTCACAGTGTGTGTGTGTCACAGTGTATATTAAGAATGCAGAGAGAGTGAGTGTGTGTGTGTGTGTGTGTGTGTGTGTGTGTGTGTGTCACTGTCCATGCCATAAATAGACTTTATGACTCAGCTCTTTTAGTCTGACCAAAGGTTCTGGAACGAAGATGTTAGGATGCCGTCCTCCCTGCGTCAGACTCGCATATCAGCAGGAATACATGTGCTTTGTCCTCCGAGAACATAGAACATCCTTGTCAGGTGCCCCGGGAATAGAGATGGCACATTTGCATACTGCTGAGCTCATCTATGAGCCTCGTGGTGAGAATATGCTCGGAACATCTTCTCTCATTAGTCAACCTTCGCATTCCTCCTCTGTCTTTCACTCAAGACTCATTTCATTGAACGTACACCAAAGCCTTGAACCAATGCCACAGCTATGTGCAACTTTTCTGTTTAACTTACAGAAACACGCAAACACACACCTTTGCATGTCTGAGCTGTGACATCCTTTCACTGAGAATCAATCGGTGTCTGCCACGAGATTAAAGGAACTGTATGCTGCAGATTCCTCCAGATTCCTACAGGGCGCCAACATTCGAACACACAAATAGTTGTTGTTAGCTAATAAAAGCAAAGTGGCTAGGTTTATCTCCTAACGTTAGCTATCACTGAATGTATAGCCCACGGGTGCCTATTACGTTGGCGGTAGAGTGTGATTCGCTGTTGCGCCTCCGTGGCAAAGAATGTGGTGAACAGACGTCTCAAGCGACACACAAAGATGCAACTTTCATCTTTATTATTATTATATTATAAATTTATGACAATTTTGATGCAGTTTAATTAACAATTGTGAAAAATAGACATTTTTCTGTACAGTCTGTTCTTTTTTACCACTGTTGCTAACCTCTGCTAGCCGGTGGTGGTCTAATGTTATTTGGTTGTAAAAAATGTCATTTTTGTATCATACAGTCCCTTTTAACAGCTTCATCTACATTCAAGAGCTAATCTGCATAAGAATACAACATTAATAATAATGATTTATTGTTCCACGACACCCACAACCATACACTCTTTCACAAAGCACGTCGCATACGATGTCCCCATACACACTTTGCTGCTGTGGTGTGCAGGCAGACGTGCATGTCGTGTGAGTACAAACATACATACAGATACTAGGCACAGGAACCCCCCGTGACAGAAAGATAATATATAGTGTGCCATCTGGGGGGGGGAGGAAACGGAATAAAAAATAATAATAATCAGCAGACGTGTTTTTGTGTGAAAAAAATCACAAAATAAAACGAGTTCATTCATACATTGTGAACATCATTGAAAGGTCAAATGTCTTACATTTATGAAAAATAAACTCACATTCTGCTCCTGGGCTGTTGAAATATTGTTGAAATTCAGACAAAAGGATGGCCAGAACAAGTCCGGGAAATACGTTTCCCAGCCTTGTTTAGTTTCTCACTAAATGGATTCAGGTCAGGACTGACGCATTGTTGAGAAACGCCTGCTGATCAATTACTGTTCATCAGAGTAAACTGGAGTGTTCTTTGTTGTTAGTTTATCCCCATGAACGTGACAGGACATGAACAGTCCACAATTTGTACGATACAGTGGAACCTCGGTTAGCGTCATTAAACCCTTCCAGAAGGTCCGACTTAAACCGAAACATACTCTAACCCAGTGTTTCCCAACATTTTTTTTTGTCTTGTGTGCCTCCTTAGCCTTTTGGTCATACTGTACCATGAGTACTTGTTTTGCCAATACTTGACCCGTATCGGATTTTTCACGTCAGTGTGAACAGTACAATCTAGATTTTTATGTAGATATAAATCCAATATGTATCCGACCTACTGCGGTCTGAACGGTCAGGTCGCATATGTATCCGACCTGTCCGTCATCGAAAGGCGTGGTTTACTGTGCGAGACTTGGTAAAAGGTACTCACTGATGCAGACAAAAGTTCTAATTTCCATTTGAAAATTATTTTTCCCAAGTGTCAGTGAAGCGGCTCCTGCCACCCACACGCTCCACGGAATAGACACACGAACTGCCAAAACTGCCATTGCCAAAATTCTTGCCCTCTTTATTATTAATCTCCCAAGTGGAATCATTTGGTTAAGAAAATATTGGCTCCCGTTGCACAAAATCCTTGAAATTGCCACAGACATGTTAAGGAGAGAGTAACCTTTACTTCCGTAAACACACAGAAATGCGTGCGATGTCGTGCTTTTGCGCAGGCTCGTCACTTCCCGGACTCTTTGCATTCACATGAACAAGTTGCATTTGTTTGGTAATTGAAATGACAGAGAATATTTACTTATTTTGGAAATTCTCGATAAAATGTTTCCGCGTGCCCCCTGCAAGTTGATCATGTACCACTAGGGGTGCGCGTACCGCCGGTTGGGAATCACTGCAAACGAATCACGTTTTCCCATAAAAAAGAATACAAATCCAATGTATCCCTTTCAGACACCGAAGTGTTAAGACAAAACACTTTTTAAAAGCAGTTTTACATGCATAAAACAATTGGAAATGCAAATAAATGATGAATCAAAGTGACAAATGAACATTTAACATCACTTGACTGAAGACTTCATTGTTGACAAACATATCTATGAGGCACACAGACACCACTTTTATGTTCCACTGTCTATTTTGCAGCCTCGGTCAATAAAAGCAGAGACGTGTGGCATAACTGTGTTAGTTAGCAAAGAACTACTTTGATACGATGTCATAGACTAAGGCAACTGAGGTTCCACTGTGTTTATTTTGCCAGATAGAGACAGAATATCAAGTAAATATATATAAACTCAGTTTTCGAACACCCCAGTTTTGTATGATTCGGCTTTTGACAGACATTTTTGTCAAAATGTAACAGTTATGGTACAATACTGCGTGTTGTATTTTACCCTTTGCTACTCGCAGCATTGCCATCTTAGATCACACACCCAACAACAAACCACGTGATACCGAGTTTACACAATGCTACGGTATCGTGTGAGACGCATTCATTTGGCAAACTCGAATGACAATGAATTCGAGGTGTCTGGAACAGATCAATTGGATTTACATTATTTCCGACAGGAAAAACTGCGTCAGTTTTCAGACCTTTTGGAACAGATTAATAAAAACAACGGAGGTACCTCTGTAGCTAAATAAAGGTTATAAATGAATTTGGATTTGAGTGATTTCATTCTCAAGTCAAACATTACTAGGGGGACTTGTGGGCACTGCAGGAGCTCAATCCATTGCATAGTGTCTTAACAAAGTTTAGTCTGGGTGTCTA
The DNA here is from genome assembly GCF_027744805.1 of Dunckerocampus dactyliophorus. Taxonomy (NCBI): domain Eukaryota; kingdom Metazoa; phylum Chordata; class Actinopteri; order Syngnathiformes; family Syngnathidae; genus Dunckerocampus; species Dunckerocampus dactyliophorus. The sequence continues at coordinate 2,453,353 of NC_072820.1, forward strand.
TGGGTTCAACTCCGTGGAGATCTTTAACAAGCACCTCCAGTGTTATTCTGGGCGGGTCCCGCACCATTCTCTGAATCACCCTTACCAAAACCTCTGTCAGAAGCCGAGGACAGGCAGAATCACTTGGAAGGCTTCAAGTAAGCCACAATCTCCTCAATTTCATCATTCATTGACAAAAACAGTAGCTCAAGGGGTAGAGACTGAGGGGTCATAAACTGGAGGTGAAATAAGGTCCCTAATAGAGCCAACCGTATCAAGGATAAGTGAAGAAACTTTCCACAGACAGCAGGGTAGGCTTCAAGGAAGAGCAGAGTTAACTTGAGTACTTGAGCTTAGCCACCAGTAGAGTTGATTGATAATGGCGCCAGAAGTCTCTCAACATTTGAAAAGACACTTTCACTTGTTTGTCTTTCCACTTACACCCTACGACACACCTGACTGTCTGGCTGTGTCATTTAGCCACAGTTCCGATGTAGTTTTTGTCTGCTTGGTCCTTCATGGTGCCACAGTGTCTACATCAGATTGACATGGGTCAAAAACACCCATACACAGGAATGGCACAGTCGTGGTTGATAGTGGCTGACAACTGAATAGCAGTGAAAGAGTTAAGAAGAGGTTTAACTCTTGCCTCAAAAAGTACAGTCCTGTGGTCAGAACAATGCGCCACAAATCTCTAGGTTAAAAACAGGCAAATCCTCGTGATAAAACCAAATCAAGTGTGTGACCATGTCCTTGCGCGGGGCCAGACAGAGATTACTAAGTCAATAGTGTTTTAAAAAAATCACCCGATTTAAGGTTTTTAGGTCAACATGGACATGGATGTTAAAATCCCCAACAATAGCCACATGGTCATCTTTAAGCGTTGTGTCTGCCAGGAAAGTAGAGACGTCATTTATAAAGTCTTTAGCTGTTCTGTGTCCAAATCCAAATGAATTTTATTCCTCTGTTGGATTTTCCCTGTCAGGGTTCGCCACAGCGAGTCAATCGCATGAATGGTTTTAGCTTAGTTTTTACACCGGATGCCCTTCCTGACAAAACCCTGGCCAGGAATCAAACCCATGAAGGGCAGAAGGGTGTATTATGACACCACCAGGCATCCAAATCCAAATTAATTACATTCCTGATTCAGCATTCACCGTCCCGTATATTTGTGGGTTTTCGGTCTCCCAAAAGAGGCTATTTTTTCCGCAGAAAGCACAACTCATTTACCATAAGTTGATAATACGTGATAATAGAGGTAAAATGCACAGCATTTATGTACCACTGTTAAAAAATCCCCACAATTTTTAAAAACATGACGATATTTCCCGTTTAGAGAAAATCTGTCTCTCGGAAAAAGGGCAGGCAGAAGTCCATCAGACTGCGAACTGTGGCATCGCTACTGTGAATGATAACGCAGTCTTCTTTTGTTTATCGCGGTTAATTGGCTCCAGACTTGACCGATAAGTGGATTTCCACAAAGTAAGATTCAATAATCAATAAATGGAATATGTTCATAGTTAGAGCATGTAAAACCTTTTCATGACCTTTATAAATAAATACATACATTTTTACCATTATTAGAGCCCTCTACACATGAAATAACACTCCTATAGTCACCTTAACGCTTGAAATACCAATATAGTAGACATAATAACAGAATTGACAACGGCTGGGGGCTATTGTCTCATCAATGCAACATTACTGACATCACTGGAACTGAACTATGTGTGTGTATGTGGGCGCGTGCGCCAGTGTGTGTGCGTGTGCATGCGTTAAAATTTCCCAACAATTTGTAACCTTCTGCACGCTACACTCCTCCACGCTCTCTCACTTCCTCCTTCCTGTCATGTGTGATTTTTACATGACATGATCCCTGTCGAGCTCTTATCAAATGCACTTCTGCCATCTTGTCGGCGTTTTCATGGCTTAAAATTGCTCTGAAAGTGAAATGCATCACTGGAGAGTTGCATTATCACCTCTTTTTGCCTCTTGTGCCAAAAAACCCCCGTAAAACACGTATAAATACGTTGTTAGGATCGGGCGTATGAGTTTATGAAAACGTACAGTATACCTATGTCTTTGGTATTGAATGAGTTATAGGCGCACACAAGTCACACATACACTTCATATCACGTCTTCTGAATGCATTATATTTGTATTTTCATTTACTTTGCCATTTTTATGCTTGAAAATGCTTAATTTAGGCCAAGGAGATGTACCGTATTCATCCACAAAACAGCAAGCATTTATTAATTAATTTTTGAAAAACCGCAATGTAGTTAGGGACGACTGGACACCTAATATGCAAGTGGCAGGATGTGAGGCAGGATTGGAACCGCACATTTACGCACGCTATAAACCTCGCAATGCAACCTACCTCGATGTTCCCAGCGTCACTCGCTTGTGACGTGTGATTGTCTTTTCGTCGGAGGTCAACAGCTGCCGCCATGTTAATGCCCAAGCAGAAGCTGTAGTAATTCTATATTTGATCAAACTTACTTAAGATTTGTCAGATGAAAACACAATTGCTGCATATGGCCTCTATCAAAACGTGTGATAGTAGAGTCTAATTCGGATGTACTTCCTCTAAGCATCATGGCAACTGTAGTTCTTATAGTGTATGCCTGAAGCTAATTTGCTGCAATCTGCAAGCCGTGTGTTAAAAACAGACATTTTTATGGGCGTATGAATTATTCGTGGTGTTTCGCCATTCGCTGGTGGCCCCGGAAGGTGTTAACTGCCTCTCTTGGTTCAACGGTACCATGAACAGGATGGATAGTTCATGTCTTTGTTAGCGCTACGCTTACAAGATCAATTATTTACAAATATCAATGAGACACTGCAGTTGGCTTGCATTTGAAGAAAAATATGCTGGGAGCTTTCAACCTGTATTCAGTTTCACTTGAATATCAGTCATGTTATCATAGCCCGGAGACTGTCCATGTCCCCGTGGCCTTATCACTGAGCCTGCACATCGACACTGGAGAATGTTTTGGTGTTGTTGTCGCCCTGGTGAGTCACAGTGGTGTTCGGTTTAATGCTGACAGCACCATGCAAATATGATTTCAGCATGTAAATTGTATGTGTATGTCATTGAAAATTCAATATGGCGAAACAATAAACGCAGAGAAGAGCTGAATCATTATTTTACAGATGGAGTTTCTATCCACTCCCCAGCTACAGCTAATCGAATTGTGTTAGCATGAGGAGTTAAACAACTGGCATTTGTCTTGTAAACAGAAAGAAATTGATTTCGCTGATAAATGGTAAATCCCAGAGTAGTGTTGCCTATAATTATGGGGGGATATTTATGATTTTCTACCAAAAGCAGCACAGAGGTTCAGCCGGACAGGACAAAACTATATTTGTATTTGTATTATACAAGTACAAATGTAAGATCTATCTGTCTATCCAGATAGCTCGTCTGGAATGTAATACACTGTGTACAAGGGTATTTGGACACCCTCTCAATCACAGTTCATCATCATCAGGGTTGGCTCAGACCACCACTCGATCTTCATTCCAAGACATTTGCTTGAGTCAATTCATGACTGTTCCCTAAAGCTCAAAGCCAAGTCCATAAATGCATGGTTGGCTGAGTTTGGTGGGGGAAAAACTAGACTGGCCCCTGACCTTAGTAAGTACAGTTGTCCCTTGCAATATTACGGTTCAATCATCACTCCCTCACTATTTCACGTTTTTCAGAAATTAATGAATTCATTGTTTCATTGTAGACTACGGTCTATTATTAGCCACTAGGGATTCTCCGATCAGGGTTTTATGCTACCGATACCGATCATCCATGAGTGAAATCGGACGATACCGATGCCGATCACATAGATTAAGTATATATTTTTAAATGTACTAGCCAATAGTACATATCAGGGGTCACCAAGGTTTTTTCTCGTGAGAGCTACTTTTAAAAAATGAAAATGGCCAAAAGCTACTGGTTTTTGCAACATTAATTTTCACAATTTATTTCAACCCAAACAAAGCGAATATGCTTGTTTTACCAGAACATTAACAAAATGCTGGTATCCGCAACCCACATTTTCTATTTCAGAATGCATTTCTTTCTGGTGTTCACACATTCTTAACTGAAAACATGAATGAAAAGCAGGCTTGCAGGCGCCTCATGTGGTCGTGGGGGGTGGGTCCCTGGGTCGTATAATATGAAAGATATGATTAAACATATTTGACTTACTTTTACAAAATCACTCTTGAAACTCTGAGGATCAGATGCCTTCTGATCACACCACCAATCCTGTGCTCCCGGAGCACCCCCTACAGGACACCACGAGGGACACGGTCGAATGCCTTTTCCAAGTCCACAAAGGACATGTAGACCGGTTGGGCAAACTCCCATGTACCCTCCGAGTTGAGCAATGTGTTGTAAACAAATAATGATAAGAGTGTAAAGGTGACTATAGGGGTGTTATTTCATGTCTACAGGGCTCTAATAATGTTAAAACCCGTATTTAGAAAGTCATAAACGTTTTTTTATGCTCTAACGACAAAACTATTCCATTTATTAACATTGAATCTTATATTGAGGAAATTCAATTATCCCGGCGAGTCTGAAACCAATTAACCGCGAAAAACGAGGACAAGACGACTGTACTGCAGTAGGCAGCGGTGCCAGTACTCTTGTCCATTTAGTGTAGCATACGGCACATACAGTGTTCATTATTATGTCTGCTGTAACCTGTAACTATAATTCAATGCGCTTTTGCAAACTATAACGGTGAGATACATTTGCAGTCCACATCATTCTTCTGATTTCCTTTATAATCATCAATCCACAAAAATGGGAATATCATGCATTTTGTCACCCGCTGTCACATTTTAAAACAAGAACTAAACTAACAACATCTCAGAATTGCACTGCAGAGTCATTCCCCTCCTAGGGGAAAGAAAAGTTTTCACGCCCTTCCCCCGATTTGAAATGCTATTATCGAGGGAAAATCTGCAACGAGCTCCAAAATAGACAAAGATTAGGAAACGGGTAGGGGTGATCTTCTGTGAGGGACAAAGACGATAATTGCAAGACACCCAAGGCTATTTCAATCAGGTGATAAGAATGTGGAGGACTTGTTTTGGAGACAAAAGGTCACTAGTCTGGAGCAGATAATCACAGCAAGTGTGTATCTTAGCAGAAATACATATGTATCTCAGTGCCTAATTATAACTAATATTAGTACAATCAAATGGAATAATGGAAGCTAGGACTGCAACTAATGATCATTTTCTTAGTCAATGAATCTGAAGCTTGCTGTTTCGATTAATCGAGTAATCTGTTCAGCCCTAGACGGACCAAATCAATATGAACCAAACACAAACAGTTAGTGGTTTGGACGGCAACATATTTGAAAAGACGCAATCACTGTTTTCTGTTTTTTAAGGTCAAAGCTGACGTGTGTGAATGTCAGGTTTGTGAACGATAAACCGATGTGACCGGATATTCGGTTTGACAAGCGAGAGATACGGTTGCATCGGTAGCAGCCTCCCGAATCGATAAGAATTAGCCATAAATCCTGAGATTAATCGATTTGTAGCGACATGCACCGGGTAAAACTAACAAAACTGGCAACCGGTTTACAGTGCGTTTCTGGAACAACGCAAGAGCCTGGGCTGCCGGTGAAAGGACTGCCGCGCGTTGACCGTAGATGACCGTGACTAAAGACAAGAATGGATGTAAATAGCGGTTGGGAAGCCCTGCCTACAGCATGCTTGGGGATATGATGTGCTCTTTCACACATTTGAAAGTACTGTAAGAATGCCACTTCTATACAATTGGCTTCTTTGTTTTTTTAATGTAAGATTCATGTCTACATCAACAAACAATACCCGTAGGATCTAAATGAATCGAATCAAATCGTAGCATCTTTACACTGTGTCAAATCGTTCTGTTTTTAAAATGTATCCTTTTTGAATGGCATCATGGCCTGTGAATCGAGATTCGAATGGAATCGTCTATCACAAAGAGATTTACATCCCTAGTGATCATCTTGTTTTTTCCTAAAACACAAACATAATAGGTCTGCTTTCATATATATTCACATTTGAGAGGCTGAAATCTGAGGATATTCACATTTTTAAATAAAAAAAAACATTCTTTGAATACTTGTCGTCACTGGTAATGTATCATCCATCAATTCAGTGATTAATTGTTGCAGCTCTAATGGACACAAAATGTTTTTTGTGTGCAAGTGCAAAAATAACAAACTATATTTTTGTTATTGAGAACCTGCTAATGTTGATTTGTTTATCTGTACAAACGACTGTATGAGTTGCTGGCACGAACACTACCAGACCTGCCAGCCTTGACGACATTTTATGATTGGCCCCGTGACATCTTACCATGAGCGTGGTACATCGTTGGGAGACGGGTATGAAGGGGTTATGATCATTTTCTTGATCTTGGGACATTGTTCATCTATTTTAATAATACCGTATATTTGTATTTTTAGGCTGAGCATCAGTGTTTGTGTGCGCTGTAGTTGCAATGATTCAAAAACAGAACACACATGAAGAATACTGAAGCACGCTGTTTACTGTGTGTCTTACAGTTGTGTCGTCGATTGTGGAATCTGCCTAAAACGCAGCCTGTAACACCACTATCTCCTGAAACACAAACCCGTGTGCACTGCTGCCACAAGTAGAGAAATACAAGCAAGGGAGGCCTGTCGAAGCAAGATATCATGCTAAACCATGATTGGATGATCTCTGCTTGTGGGAGGGGTGGGCTTGTGTGTATGTGTGCAGGTGCACCTCCATCTGCTGTACCTACCCTCTGCACTTATTTCACGGGAGCGAACAAGGTCGCTCTTGTTGCCCACCAGGATGATTGGAGTGTGAGGCTGGGACTCCCTGAGGAGAAGGCGGAGCTGTGCGGTGCGATGGAAACTTCGCCTGTCAGTCACGGAGAAGACCAGGATACACACGTCACACTTCAGAGTGGACAGGTCCTGTGAATACACACCCGGGCATTAATAAAAGAGCACCTCAGCAGAGGCAATTAGCTTGACATACTGTAAAGTGCACAAAGCTGATAGCCAGTGGCAGACGGATAAGAGTGGAATATCACTTAGCTAAGACACAAAGTCCCTTGGAAGCAATCAACATAATTGGCGATCTGTCCTTGACTCAAGTCTTCTTGTTACGTTGGAGCTTGGCAGGGTGATGCTGAAGTTTTTATCACAGCCCTATGACATGATGCAGAGGAAGCTTTGCTCACTTGACAATGCATCAACGCTTCACTTTGAACCTCCTGACCCTTTTAGCAGTGACCACCAACATCCCGATGAGGCTTCCTGTCACCAAGGTTCAATTAGCCAGAATGTTTCTGAAGCAGAAACAGCAACCTGGTATCGCCTGATTGCTTTATGGCCATCGGCATATATCAGCAGGTTGTCATGTAAAAAGGGGTACGGTGTTTGTCTCAGTGCTCAGCCATACGCAAAATGCAACTCAATGTGCATTCATTCCTGTAGTTGTACTCTATAGCACCAGAATCCATGGGTAGTAGTCTCCGTCTATTATTGAATGTTGAGCAAAATGTTTCCCAATAACCCTAAACTGAATGGGGCACTTATTTTCAAAATTGCATGCGGAAATTGGATACATTTCTTTTAGAATGTAGAATGTGGTGCCGGTAGTGATGAAACCACACTAAATTAGCAGCATTTTGGTGACTTTTCATGAATAGCAGGTATTAGTGGGGTAAATAATTATCTGAGCCCCTCAGGGTTAGGGCTTGGGGTAAAAGTTAGGGGTTGGGGTTAGGGTTAGCGTAAAGTAGGGCTGGGAGATTTTGGCAAAATTCAAAATCACGTTTAATTGAACCCGCAACCTCGATTTCGGTTAATGTACGATAGTGTCACTTGTTTACTTCTTCTGTCGGTGTTCTGGCAACCTTGACACATTGCGTCCCCAGGCGGCCTGTCGTGTAACTACACGACCAGTAGTGAACCCACTCGTGGGGTAAAAACCGAAATAACAGATACGTCAGTTTTCCGGAGATTAGAAGCTCTAAATGTCAGTTTTGGTTATTTTTCAATTAATCGCCCAGCCGTAGCATAAGGGTAATGGTAGGGTAGGGTAGGGTTAGGGGTTTAGGGTTACAGCCTTCAGACCGTCCCAGTAAAGACTGAAGGTCCCAGTCAAAGCCCGTTCCTCGGGGCTTTGACTACAGGGTGAAATCACCCTGTAGTTCATCGGGCAAGTTTCCAAAGTGTAGTCAATGAGTCTGGGGGCTATGAATTAGCCCACACCTGATTGACGCTTATGGATTGGTCTTGTCTGTAACGCATTCAAAATCAGTCGAAAATCAAATATTCCCACCTTCAATGCTGTTTCCTCTCTGCCAAACTAGGGAGCCAGGAAATAGGATCGCAAACTAGGAAATGCAGCGAAGCATTTACTAGCTGTTGAAAGGAATAGAAGTGAACTCTCAGAATAAAAGATTATTTCTGACTTCAATGTTTGTCAAAGCAGCTTCCCCAGCAGAGCTGCTCCACACAGCAAGTAGCTGAATCTAAAGTTGGACGAGCACAATCAATACAAACCCATTTCCATGATGGAAACCAGCAGACTCTTTATAATGTAATGCCAGGCATAAAAGCATGATTGTTTTTGTCATATTTCAATTTCAAACACAAACCGAGCACAGTGCCATACAACAATTCCAGATATTGTGGGCCACCTCCCTTGGAGCTAAATGTTAGTCTAATCCTGCGCTGTGCACATGAGAAAGGGAAGTAGGAAGCAACCAGACATTGGTCAACTAATTCTTAGAAAAATAACCACAACCCGAGGTTGTGTTTTATCTGATGATAAAATAAGAAAAATGTCAACATTTGCATTTTAAAATAAGGAAACATCTTCATAAAGTACAGTCGTCCATCACTATATTGGGTTTAAAAAAAATAAATAAGTAAAAGATTGCTGTTTTGTGGTTGACTATGGCCTATTATTAGTAAAAAATATTGAAAGACAAGTTATATGCAGTGTTGTGGTCACCAGGCATCAGTAAGGTTATGAGACATGGTGTTAGATTATATCACCTTTCACACTACTGAGCCAGCAGAACCGAGTCGACAAGCCATGGCTGAGATCAAGTGAAAAAAGGTTCTCCTCTCATTCCGTGTGGAATTGGCAAGTTCTCTGGTTCTTTGTCCCTCTTCCGCACTTTGTTTGAAACACTTTCTTGAATTTAGAATAAATAAACTGGAGAAGCTAACTAGTTAGCTTGGTAGTTCGCTATGCTAGCAGTGTCCATCTGTTATGTCCCTACGGGTGCAATAATAATTAGAACCCGTATTTACAAAGTCATTAACAGGTTTTCTTTGCTCTAACTCGGAAAATATTCTGTTTATTAACATTGAATCCTATTTCGGTCATACGGAAGTGTCTCTGAGAAAAAGGGTTGGCAGGTATGGATGTCAAAAATACAAAATATTGATATTTTGATACATATAAATTTTGATATTGTGGCCGAGTGGTTAGCATGTTGGCCACACGGTCAGGAAGTCTGGAAGATCAGAGTTCGAATCTCCGTTGGGCATCTCTGACTGGCGACTATTCCGGGGTGTATCTCGCCCAAAGTCAGCTGGGATAGGCTCCAGCATACCCGCGACCCTAGTGAGGATAAGCAGCATAGAAGATGGATGGATGGATGCATTTTGGTTCAAACAAAAGGTTGTGCATCCGATCCAGATGTAAATACCTGAAATAATGGTCTCATATTCATCTTTTGATGTCAAACCCAAATGTTTTCAGTCTACAGCAACAATACTGTTCCAATACTTCTGGAGGGCACTGTACATCTTGATTGTAAATGTGTGCAAGCGTGTGACTGCCTTTGCCCTACATCCGTAGTCCCCAAGGTAAATTCCCCGCCCCCAGGAGAACTCCCAACGCCTGAAGAATTCATCTCTCAAATGGCCAAGTAGTATCAGATCAGACCCCGGAGCAGGAACTTCACAGGGAGCGTCGAGGCAATCTGTTGATGGTGTACAAGAAAGGACAAGAGGAGCAAACAAGGGGGGTTGGGAGCCACTGGCCACCTGTCACTGTTTCACTGAGGGAGGAAGAAGAATGAAAACAAGCTAAGCGAAGAGACCCACGGAGAGACAAAGCATTCTCCAAAATGTTTCAATGCATAGGCGTGCAAACGCAAAGAGTGAATCGGCTGAGAGTGTGATGCAGCGCTTCACAAGAGACCAAGTAAAAGCAACCACGTAGGCACAGTAAGTCAGGACAGTGCCAACTCCCTCTCCCTTATTTTTTTCTCTTAATTAAGCAGCTTCTCTCTGTTCACAAAGAGCAGGCCATCTGTCATTAACTACTCCCCCATGCACAAACAGAAAAGGCCTCAATGGTGCATTAATAAGCACAATTCACTTGGAATTCAGAAATACCTGTCCATGCCTTATTACCTCTGATTACATATGTTAGTATGCTAATAGCTAGGGATGCTCCGATCGATCGATCGGCCACCAATCAGTATTGGACGATTTCCGTGAAAAATAGATGACAAAAGATGATCCCCCGTGGCTCGTACTATTGCAGCCTGCAGCCTTGAGTGATCCCTGCGTGCAGTGTAGTGTCTTGCCCTAACGTCCCACTTTCCTTCACACTGCACAGGCGTGCCAAAACAAAAACAAACAGGTCTACCGTGTGGAACTTACCTGCCAGCACATGCCACAATCTCGCGGGACTAGAACGTTAAAAATCTTTAATTCAATACAGCATCTGAAGAACAGTTGACGGATGGTGAGTTTTGGAGGCTCACGGTGTGATCATCAGTCAAACGACCGATAACGCAGCCAGAATGCTGGGACAACACTCGCCCGTATGTGCGTGACAGTCAGAAGGCTAAGCAAACGACCCGAAAAATATTCAAATTCATCGGACGAGATGAGCAGCCTTTGTCAGTGGTGGAAGACATCGGGTTCGCCAAGTGCTGTCTCACTTGGAGCCCACCTATGTGCCACCTATGTGCCACCTATGAGCTCCACTCAGGTACTCTACCATCCAAAGTCTCCTTAAAGAAGTTGTCTCATCAAAAAGTACGTAAAATATGTTTTTGACAAAATTTAGGTGCGTTTATGGTTCTTTTTTCAGATCATATAGCCAAGATGTCATTGAGAAAAAAAGTCAGCCAATAAACCGGAGTTGAACTTTTACTTTTTTTATAAGCTGCACTTGGCGCTCTGCTTCAAAGAGGATGTGTCAAATGTGGGGGATTTCGCTCTGTTTTCTTGTGCACATTGACAAAACAGGTTTTTCTTCTCTTCTTGCTAACAATAAAGTCATCCGCACCCAAATCACCAGCACCCACAACCCAACACAGTCACGCAAAAAATTTGGCTGGAGCACAAGCATCACGAATCATCAGTTGCATAACACACTGCAACTTCTCCACTACCCCTAACCATTATTCATCTGTATAAACATGTTTGTGTACATTACACAACCCCCCACCCTCTACCAAAAGATCTGGAACACAGATACCCAACTGTTGCCATCTACTCACTCCCAAGTCATTTGTGCCACAACGAGAAAATCAGCTTACGGCTTTTAGGGAGACAAAAGGTCAAATGCATCTCCACCTGCTGTGCACACATGATACTCTGATGCTGTGCTTGGCCACCACTTCACTTCATCAAACAGCAAAGAAAACATACACGTGGCTGTCAGCATTGAAAGAAAGAGCAGTTAGATCAATAAAAATGCAAGGATGAATGATATCAAGAAGCGAGATGAGAAGTAGACGGCCAGCGGCCAGCAGGGGACACAAAGGAGGTTCCTGCTCCGCTGGCCCAGTTAAGATCCCATAATAGGATGACAAAGCTTAGCACGGACGGAATGCAGAGTTAATATCTTGTTCTTTTTCTCTGCTTTGTTTACTCCTGCGGAAACACTCCCCTTAGGGAACATAGTACTCCAGGCCATCTGGTCCACTAGCCAACCCCGTACACACACATTGGACGTACAGTATCTGCAACCACTGCCCGACCTCAAACATCGGGCACCCCTGCACAATCGAACTGATTCAAAGGCAAGAAGTTGAACCAATTTGCAAAGATAATAATGTTGCTTGAGCCTCCTCTCGCTCACGGCGCAACAAAAAAGTAACACACGTGGAACACATGACGTAACTGCACCACACGGACTATGCCAGTATCGAAACACACGCTGACACACTAATATACAGTTCTTCCTCATCACTTTGCGTTTCGGGTATTGCCGTTTCACTTTAAAAACATATTAATGAATAAATCATTCTGTTTCGTGGTTGAATACAGCCTATTATTAGTCCCAAAATATGCATATTTAACCAAATGCTATGTATTTTTTTTGCCTAAGCATAAAAATGGCTAAATGAAGTAATATAAGGCATTTAAAAGACACATTCAAAGATGTTGCCATAGTATTCTACACCAGTCACCAGGTGTCAGTAATGTTACTGTAACGTTCGGTGAGACACACAAGCACCAGACTTGATAGCCAGAACGACAGGCTTTTATTGCAGGTTTGAATTATCTGACCACAGGCACAATAATCCACAATAATAACAAAAACATGCGCTACTGTTGTGTCCGTTACCCGCGACAAGGTGAAAATCAACTCTGAACACCAGATGTCTTTGGTTAGAGTCCGTTTTGGTTTGAGTCGGACCTTCTGGAACGGATTCATGACGTTACCCAAGGCACGGCTGTATTAGTATTAGTTGACATGTATATTAGTGTGTAAGCGTTTATTTCGATACCTGCATACTCTCTGTGGTGCAGGTACATTGTGTTACTGACACAATATCATTTATTACCACATATTTGTAAATTATTACCAGTTTAGGGTACATCTGCTGGGTTTTCTCGCAATAAATGATGGAGATTAAAAGCACATAAAGGCGGGATTTCTCACAAATAAAATTGCTGAATCAGGAATATGCAGGATCACTGTATTTAGTGTTTAATGGGGCCATGACATGATTCATAAATTTTGCTTAAATATGTTATATATTGTTTGCAATTATGTTCTACGTGGTACCATTTTGGAAAGCGAACGGTAAATTCTCAAAAATCATTTATAGATGATGCCGCCATGAAGTTCAGTCTCATTTCCAGAAGTGATGTCATCGGGGTGACACCTCTTAGCTAAAGCAGAGTACACATACGCTTCTCCAGGTAGATGGTCAACTTGGTTCAGTATATTTTTCATCAAAATAGTAGTCATGCCAAAATGTTGTGTTGCTGCTGGATGTTCACAGTATCCGAGTGATACTGTAAGTTTGTTTTCTTTTCCAGAAGAGGAAGGTTTAAGGCAACAATGGATGAAGCAAGTACACAGAGCAAGAGACAGATGGACGCCCGCCTCGAGTTCTGTTCTTTGCAGTGATCATTTCACTGATGACTGCTTCGAATGAACACCTTTACAAGAAGCAGTTTTGACTTGAAAGTATGGTATAAACGCATTTTGAAAAAGGATGCTATTCCGCCAGTACACAGGCAAAAAAGACGAGAAGAAAGCCACGGAACAGAGCAAGTCATGTCTTGTTTACTTAATGTCTTCTAAACGCTATTCCATGATAGCGACAAGGCTGTAAAGCATTATATATGTTACGTAAACATCTTTTCACAGCAATATGTATGTTCACCGAGGGAGGGCGGCGGCAGCAGCTGCGATGGCGAGGCCGATTTAAAACAATACTTGAAGGGCTAAGCAACTCCAGAGTAATTTACACTTACCATTTTGCGTTTTGAAGGTGACCAATCTTCTTCAGGCTTAAGTCCATGTTGTTCTGGTTTTCTAGTACATCTCCAAATGTTTCTCCCTCCTTTTCTCCTCGAAAGCTATTGACACATCGCTTAAATCTTGGCTTGAAACCTATTGACATGGCTCAAATCTCGGCTATAATCACAGTAAACATCCTCTGTCTCATACACCGCTAAGTTCGTTTACCTGAGTGACAGCACTCCGATGGCGTCACTTCCGGAAATGCGGCTGAACAGCGAGAGCTAGGTTGCTCCAGGACTCTTTAACTACACAGCATCACGAGGGAAATGCAGTGCTACTGTAACTACCACTGTAAACTACAAGCACAATAGTAGTGTGCACGCATATGAGCTCTTAAATCTCACCTTACTGTATTAGATCCCACAAGTGTACCCAATGAGTCTGGATTCTCAGGGAAAAATAAGCACTGATGTGCACCATCTTGCTGAATACACCTAGCCCGACACCTCAAACACCGTCCACCAGGCTAAGGAGTCATTAAATGACTACACCTTGTATAGAAGTCATGTCAGAGGGTTGAGTGCGTGACCCAAATTCTTGAATATGACATGGCTCCTACATCCAGCTGCAGTATTAGGAAATCCTTGCAGATATTGTGGTTGACCGTTGACCTCATTGTGGTGGGAGGATCAAAGTGGATTTTCCAACAGGATGCAATAAAACATTTGATAGAAAATGAAGTAAAAAAACCCAAAAAACTCTGAATCTTTGAGCTGTGGGGGTTCAACCTAACTGGGCTTAACTTGCAAGGCATTATGCTTTCAGCATCATTTTTTGCTTTTGTCTTTTAAAAGCATTATTAGCGGAATGTGTGCGCCTGAAGTTACTCCACAACATTTCTCAGTTAACCTGCAATACAAGTTGGTAAATACACAGGACTTGATGGAGACTGTGCTTAGTGCCAACAGATGGTCATCACATGGGGCGTGGATGTTGAGAGTAGCGTGGGAACTTTATCTTCATCCATGGGAAGGATGTACATTTTGGGACACATCATCAGTAGTGTACCTTTGAATCAGTGACTGTGTTTACATGCAGTCAATATTATGGTTTCTGAAACATTCGGAATAACCCGTTTACATGCGCGACGTGAAAACCCCCCCAAAGAAACCCGCACAGACAACGTCTCGACGCACAGAAAACGTCATGACGCAAAGAGTTAAAATATTATGAGAATAAAGTCACAACATTACACAAAAAAAACATTTACAAAGATTATTTGAGAAATACTTGGAAGAATAAGCAAAGAAGTTGATCCTGATAATTGGCTTGATGTATGTGAAATATACAGTATATCACGTCTTAGCATATCTACTTGTACAAGTGTTGCTTTACAAAATAGCAAAGTGGCAAAATGGCATGCTTTCAACTTTGGACACCCCTGCCCTAAATAAATCCTTCGCTGCAATTCCAAGTCTCGCTTTCCATATCTTGATGTTCAGGGCGTTCAACCTCCCTAAGGAGACTAAAACAACCTGATGAGGTTTAATAGCTTCTGGGGATTAGGCCAATAAACAGGAAACTAAACCATGCAGAACAAAGTCTACCAAGAATAGCAAAACGGGAAAGTGGAAATAATGCCCAAAGACAGAATTCCATGCAAAATTCCATGCCCTGGGTGGTGGAGCAATGTTTAGTTTCCCCCCAAGCGACAAAAATGTACTCAAGCAGCAATTAACGTCCTCCAAATTCTGACTAATTCGCGTCAACACAACAAGCAGTCTTGTCCTCTGGGTGGAAACAAATCTTCCTCGCTCTTAGTTTGCATATAAACATGCCTGGCCTATATTTGACAGACTGCACTTATTGCCTGCCTTGAATAAAAAGTTACAAAACATCGAAAAGATGACACTGAAATTACTGCTAAATTACAAACGCAAATTCAGAGAGGACACCGTCTGGCCTGTGGTGACCTCAATCTCTCTCAGGGATCTTTAAATAACCCACGTTGTTGTTGTTAAATAACTACATCACATAAGTCAACTTAATCTACATGCAGAGGACATCACTGGCTGGCTGGGTCAAGGCCAGGCGCTCGGTGTTTCTATTTTCGGATCGCGGATGACTTATTTAAACCGTTGCAGCCCTGCGTGACGTCAGCAACACTCCAAACACCCGAGCGTCTGGCTGACCTCCATTCATGTCTACGCTGTGTGTAGGCACTCGCGGGTTTCGTTAAGTATTTAGGTGCGTTACTCGACTACTGTGCAGGCTGTAATCATGCCTGTTGCAATGTGCCAAATAGCACGAGGCAAGAAAGCACTTGAAGGAACAATCACGGGGTGTGAATGTAACAGCTTATCATCTCTGATGGCAGTTTGCATGGCAAGAAAAGGTGCTGCTCACACTGGCCTGCGACAGTAAAGCCCCACAGCCAAGATCTGGATGTTAAGCATTATGTTATGCGTGCTTGAGTCACGCCAGTACTGTTGCTATGGTGACTTAATAAGTGTAGGTTAGCACACATGTAGCTCGCGACAGGTCTACACAACCCTGCCACTCGGGACCGGGAGGAGTCATTTGTCATGCAGCTGTGCAGCATCTGTCTGCGTACGTCACTGTGCGATTTGGGATTACACATGTGTTACATGCTGTTGATGCAAAAAGAATCCAAAATGAGCGCGCATTGGTGGATTATTTAGGACGCCGTCCAGGCCTCCCCCAACTGATGGCGGCTCTGGAGTTTTTCCAAGCGTCATGCTGGCCTGCGTCTGTTGCTTCAGCCTTAATACCCTTGCCTTGTATTTACACGCACAGAATAACAAATGTAATTAACAGAGACATTTACCAACAGAAAAAGGCCAATGGATGGAGATGCAAATGACAGAAAGTCAAAAGAATTAGGAGAGAAGAATGTGATGATCAAAGGCAAAGCCTGAGTGCTTTCAGTGGATTCCTAAATTGGAACATGAATAATTTAACCTTAAGGGGGGAGACCCAGAAGCCTAGGAGGGTGGGCATCTGGACCGATACACCCTCCTTGTAATTCATGGGAATTAATTCAGGGGTTGGACTGTATTGGCCCACCTTGGTGAAGACTTACCGGTTAATCTACGTTCCTACCTGACCTATGGTCATGAGCTTTGGGTAGTGACCGAAAGGAGAAGATCGCAGCTAGAAGCAGCCAAAATTATTTTTCTCCATAGGGTAGCTGGGCTGTCCCTTAGACATAAGGTGACAAGCACTGTCATTCGGGAGAGATTCGGAGTAGCGCCGCTGCTCCTCCGCATGAGAGGAGCCAGATGAGGTGGCACCTGGTCAGGATGCCTCCCAGACGCCTCCCTGGGGATGTGTTCAGGGCACAGCCGACTGATAGGAGGCCTTTGGGAAGACCCAGGGCACGCTGGAGAGACTATGTCTCTCAACTGGGAACACCTCGGGATCCGCTGGGCGGAGCTGGACATAGTAGCTGGGGAGAGGGAAGTCTGGGCTAGCCTGCTTAAGCTGCTCCCACTGCGACCCGACCTCGGATAAGGAGAAGTAGATGGATGGATTTATTTAGGAAGCAGATCTCCACTCAAATAGTGGGACAGCATCACTTTTAGTTTAGTATTTCAGCTTAACGTCCAGTATGACTCCCAAGGCAGTGAGACAGAGTCGCCTGGTGGCAGCGCATGAAAATGAAAGTGAAAGTCAAATTAGACATTGTAGGACGCTCAGCGGGGAAATCAACATTGGTTGTATGCCCCGGTCCAAGCTGCCGACCATCATGAAAGACAAAGATGGTATCTTTGAACATGTGAACACATTTGCTCCTATGAAATAGACAGTGATAACACCATGAGCAGCGTTGTGGTCTCATTGTTGTGACTTCCTCCTCCCAATAAATCCTTCCTGTGTACAGTGTTTATATAATTTTAGGTATAACATCGACTTGCATCACGTCTGGGAATGGAACTTGCACGTAACCCCACTACCTGTAATGTACAGTCCATGTGCAAAGTTTTATGGAAGTTGTATGTATTTTTGCATATTCCTGTATCTGTCTTACTATTTCATGTTTTACTGCTGGGGGGGGAACGACTTCCGGTTCCAGGTGGAGAGTAGCAGTTCTGGTTCGGGGTGAGCATTGGGCCAATGGAGTCGGAGTTCATGTTTGGTTGTTGTCTTGTTAAGCGCTGAGCAAAATGTTCATTTAACCCATTTTTGACTTCACACATCCCAACAATGGTGACCCCGACGTGATAAATGCAATCCCACCCCACCAAGGCACAGCCCCTTGGTGAATGTCTCTTAACTATTGTGGGTCACCCCAGTTACTGTACGTATTTCTAATTAATACACACTCTCACCTTTATTTAAAGAAAAACACTGACAGTGAAATCAGAGGTTTAAAGAATGACTTTGGAGAGTACAGCCAAAAGGCACTGACTAAGTATTCCAGGTAGAACTACTGGACTGTGAAGCAGGAAGCTTGTTACTGACCTGTTTCCAATTGTCAAAAATGATGACTTTGCTGTCCTCGTCATCAACTGTGACTGTGCACTCATAGCCTTCACCTGCAAGCAAAACAATGCCGGTAAATACTGGGAGCGTGATATGCCATGGAAAATAGTATGCAGCAAAACAAAAACATAAAGAGCAGGATAACAGCATTTGGACTAAGTGAAATGTCAACTGTCTCATCGGCTGTGGGAAAAATTCTTTTCAGGCTCTGCTGTAACATTTGAGAAAATGTCAATCTAATTCTTAAAAGACTCCGTACGCCGCACAATTGAAATATGTTGCAGCTGACTAAAATGCCTGAAGAATTTGCGGGTTTCTTAGCCTAACCTATTTTTGTTTCATTTTTTACAATCTGAAATATACATACAGGATACACTCCTGATCAAAATCTTAAGAACTGTTGAAAAATAGCAAGAATTTACATTTGGACTGTTGGATCTTAAGGAGGTTCTAAGTAGAGCTTCAAAATGGAAAAAGAAGAAAAGGGAGTGAGACAAAAACATTTTTGAGTAAGCAGTTTAGAAGCATTAAAGTGAAACAGGCTGTTCATCAGCTGATCACAAGTTTAAGAGCACAGACTTTAAAAGCCAACATCTTGGCACAAATGTGGACTGGATGTCATTTTCTGTCATATTCACACTGTCATGATCTCTTGATGGCAAAGGCAAAAAAGCTTTCTCTCTTTGAACGCGGTGGGAATGATTGAGGTTGGACGCAGTAAGACAGTCATTCCAAACCTCTTTAAACATCCTGAGGGTTATGGAACAAAAAAGTCAAGGGGTAGACCCAAAAAATGTCACCAGCCCTGAGCTGGAGGATCCCATCAATGACGCAGTCCAATAACCATCAGACACCACCTGCCAGAGAAGGATTCTAAGAAGAAAAAATGTCTTCAAAGGCCTCGTCTCCTTCAACGCCATAAAATTGCCCGTTTGGAATTTGCAGGAGAGCACCAAACATGGGACGTTGAAAGGTGGAAGAAAAAAATGTAACCTTGACGATCCTGATGGCGTCCAATGTTACTGGCATGACAAGGAAACCTCACCTGAGAGGTTTTCCACACGGCACATCCTTCAATGGAACAATGGGGCTTCGAGTTGTGCAGGGGCGTCAAACGGCACCCGGCTATGTGGAGATGCTGCAGGGGGCATCCCTCATGACTGAAGGCCCTCGTCTGTGTGGTAATGACTGGCTTTTTCAATGCTGCACTTCACAAAGGACTTCTTCCAGAGGAATAAGCTCTCTTTTAGACCATCCTGCATGTTCCTCTCATATGAATCCAATGGAGAACATTTGGGGATGGATGGCAACGGAAGTTTTCCAAAATGGACATGAGTTCCAGACAGTGGATGCCCTCCGTGAAGCCATCTTCACCACCCGGAGCAACATTCCCACCAGCCTCCTGGAAACACTGGCATCAAACGCATTTTTGAGATAATTAACAAGAATGGCACAGCTACTCATTACTCACTCCTTTTTTGAACACTTTATTTCTATTTTCGGGGGATTTCAGGATTTTTTTTTAGCTATAATCTTAAACGTTTGATCAGCTGATGAACAGCATATATTTTCGCATTTTGAAGCTCTACTTAAAACCTCCTTAAGATCCAACAGTGCAAAATGTAAATTCTTGCAATTTTTCAACTGGTCTCAAAATTTGGATGAGAAGTGTATATGTGTATATATATATATATATATATATATATATATATAGTTTCTTTACAATAATAATTATATTAACTAAAGCCTTCGAGCTATGCTACACTCCGAGTATCCATGGTTCCGATTTTGGATCATTTGGTCAAAGTCTGTAGGCTAGGTTCGTCAGAATATGAGCCCTGGTCTGCAACCGGTTCTAACCCAAATGGTGGGCTTCCTGTGTGTTTTAGAACATGGGCTACAATGACTTTTTTGGTTCATACCATCACAACAGATATTCTCCACCAGATTTCATGTCAATCCGTGAAAGTGGTGGCAGGTTACAGGGGCAAACGTGCCCCGGTCACGAGTGAGTTTTGGAGATCCACGTCCCGGATCACCGAAATATAACATTTTTCTCCGGTCCTAAGCATCTGCAAATTTTTGTGAGTTTTCGTGCATGTTTAGTACCCCAAACGAGCGATTATAGGGCCTCAGCACCAGCTGGGTCGTTTGTGTTTGGGCCCTAATAAATGCATTGAAGTAACAGCTACAGTACCTACAATACCTGGGAAGATGACACATTCATGTCAAAACCATTAGAAAGACTGAAAAACCCTTGGATGCGTGACACATCTATTTTGGGGACCAACTCCTGGTGTTAACCAGAGATGTCGTCTACTGGTAATTACTTGGTGAGGCCGCGACTTCATTGACATCAAGTGGTAATCCACTCACGAAGCTGATATGGTGTTGCACCAAATGATCTGAAAGTGCTAATTAAGCATGTGTTTCTTCTGGTAACGCATGCATACTCCAGCACCCCCTGCAGAATGAGATGTAAATCAATGAACTGTGCACACGCCTCGGACGAGCTTGTCATTTCTGTCCATTTCTCTAGCATAAAGGGCCCATGTGGTGCACGGCGATAACGTCCAACGCTGTGATTCTGAGCACTGTGCAAAGGGTAGATGTCACTTGGTGACAATGATGGAACAATTTAATGAATGGGTGGTTGAGGACCGGGTATTAACTTTGACAGGCAGTTCTATTGACTAACTGAGGTCACAGTAGACGGGAGGAGGTGGGGGGGGGGGGGGGGGGTTCAGCACATACATCAGAATAGAAACGAAAGTAAGAGTTTGACACCTTACTTTTGCGCTGTTTTCCCCAAGAGGGTCTATATGGTAGTTGGTTAATTGGCTAGCTTGCCGGTTGCGGGGCAAACCAGCAGAGACAGTGAGCCCTGATAAAAATCATCTTGTTTTTCAATAAAGTAAAATTTGAATGTTTGCCTTGCTCTAGTTCATCTAGTAAATTGACGGAAGTCAGGAACTGATATTTTCCTGAAACTTACCTATGTTCTACTGCTGATGACTAAAAAAGGGGTTCCTGAAGGGGTTGTCTTTTGAAAAATGGCTGGGATTGAATGAGTTAACCAACAACTATTTTGGTATTCGATTAGTCGTTTGTTGATTTAAAAATGGAAAATGGAAATATCCTGATTTCAGCCTCTCCAATGTGAATATTCCCTTAGTCATCCATGAAAGCATACCTGTTATATTTGTGTTTTGGGCAAAACAAGCTATTCGCACATATTTTTGTGTGTCTTGCAAACCAAACCACTAAATGTTTGTGGTCCGTCTGCAGCAGGGATGTTCAAAGTGCGGCCCAGGGGCCATATGCGGCCTGCTGCTGCGTTTTTATTAGCCCACGGCCCACTGTGAAGATGTAATTTAACAAGAAAACTTGAGCAAAAATGAAAAAAATCAGTACTAATTTGACAAGAATAAAGTCAAAATATTAAGAAACAAAGGTTGTACTCTAATAATAAAAGTCAGAATTTTACGAGCATAATGTCGTATTTGTAGGAAAAACGTCATTTTAGAAGCATAAAGCCGAAATGTTAAAGAAAAAAGCCGTTAGCTTTTTAAAAAAAGTCCTATTATTATGAGAGACGAACAAAACAACAAAGATGTTATTTTTGAAAAATTAGGTTGCGGAAAAAGTTATAATGTTACAAGAATAAAGTCAAAATACTGTGTTATGGGAATAAAGTCATAACTACGAGAAGAAAGTTGAAATAGACAAACGGCAACAAACAAAAAAAACACCAAAAATGGGAAAAACCCCCAGCTATAATTATCTTAGAATAAAGTCCAAATATTACAAGAAAAAAGTTGGAATTTTACGAGAATAAGCGTAATATTATGAGGAAAAACACTGTCACTTTAGTGGCGCAGAGATGAAATATTAAAGAAAAAATATGTTAGAAATATGTCACGTCGTAATAGTGTGAGAAACTAAACAAAATAAAGTTGTAATTTTTGGAAAATTAGGTTGGGAAAAGAGTTATATTGTGGGAATAAAGTCAAAATATTACGAAAAGAAAATTTACAAAAGTTGAACTATTTGGCAAATTAAAATAAATAAATAAATAAATAGTAAAAATGGGGGGAAAAAAAGAGCAAAGAGTGAAGTTGATACTAATAATAGGCTTTTTCACTTACATCACAAAGCCCAGATGCTGTTTGTTTCCTGAAATATATATAAGATCTTAGCATACATAGCTGTACGCTAAGTGGCCCTTGTTTGGACACCCCTGGTCTGGATTACACGATTAATTACACGATTAATCGAAACACCAAGTTTCCGATTAATGGACTAAGAGCCTAACAGTGTGGTTGCAACCCTACAGGGGACTCTGTTATCTGAACTATAGAATATTCTGGATTAAAAATCCAATTTTTACCTCACTGATTCTCTTGGTGACTGAACTGTAATTGTGTTGAACGATGGCAGACCTCCCATTTCAAAAACAAAGGTACCGACAAGCACATGTATGAGCAATTACCGCATGCTTGAGTCTCAGAGTCTATAGAGAGGGATCTGTCCGACTGGCCGGCCAGCGATAAGGCCAGCGACGACTTGCCCACGCCGTTCTGTCCCAGCAGCACGATCCTCAGCGTCCCTCCGTGGCTGTGGTAGGTCGACTGGGCTGCTGAGGTTTGGCTGAAGGATTCATCCCGAGGCACAGCTGTGTCACTGATAGGCAATGTGGCAGGTTCCTCCAAACCTGGGATCCAATCGCAGTCCTCCGATACGGCCTCTTCCCTCCGCAGCTGGTGTTTGACAGGAAGGGGCGTGCTTCCTCGTCGGAGGGGTGGCGCCGTGGTGAGAAACATACTGTACTGGAATGAAATTGAGAAAAAGAAGTTTTAAAAGGGGCGTTGCTGCTTTTAAGAGAGAGCTCTGCGTGTTACGCTGATTTCCTAAGGGTTTTCCCAACTGGGTCAGCACCTGCTGAACGTCTAAAGAGGATGTTTGCTGATGCAGTAGCAGGTCAGGCGGAGGAGACGCTCATCAATATTAACGCAACAATCAATCTTTCTATTGCAGAGCCCCCTACACCCCCCGGAGTATCTGTGGCCCCGCTTCTGCCGAGGGCGAAGCCAAGCAGTCTGGCGACACTTCATTAAAGAGAATGAAAATGCGATTTAGAAGAACCACCTTTCTTCCAGAGTAAGCAAAGTGAGCTCTACAGTGTGTAAATGTACTGCACAAGCGTTTCATCGTATTGCATTCAAATAGAATTACAGTTTTTATGACGAAATGTTTTGCAATAATCATGTGATTTAAGTGGTTTTAGCATTTTTAAAACACACAAAATGCAGCATAATCACATCTGGTGTAAAGAAGTGAAGCTATTCTGGTGCCATGTACCGTATTGCATAGCCGAGCTCAGGGGTGTCCCAAAGCGCGGCCCGTGGCTGTTTTTTATTGGCCCGCGGCACATTCTAAAAATATCATTTAACAAGAAATTTAAAACAAATACAAAACAACAGTAGAAATGAAAATGTCAGCAGCAATTTTACAAGAATAAAGTCAAAACATTAAAAGAAAAAGGTTTTACAGTAATATAACGAAAAAATTTTTATGAGAATAACGTCCTAATATGTTGGAAAATTAGGTTGGGGAAAAAGTTATAATGTTATGAGAATAAAGTCAAAATTACCAGAAGAATATTCACAGGAAGAAAGTTGAAATGGTTGGAAAAAAACAAAGCTAATTTTACGAGAATGAAGTCAAAACTTTCAGAGAAAAAAGGCAGATTTTAACGAGAAATAAATATATATATTAATGTCTTAATAAAAGGAGAAAAAACAAAACTATCACGTCGTTTTTAGAAAATGAGGTTGGGGAAAAAGTTCTGATATTATGGGAATAAAGTCAAATTATTTTAAGAGTAAACTTGACAAAGATTGTTTATGAAGAAAGTTTAAATATTTGCTCAATTAAGGAAAAATGGGGGGAAAAAGAGCAAAGAATGCAGTTTTTCAATAATATGACAAAGCCCAGATGCACTTGCAGCTCCTGTATCCCCTATGAAAGCTCAGTGAGCTATACTAGTTTACTATAGTTTACTAGTTTACTATACTAGTATTAGTCATTGGGACACGGGACGGAATAGGGTGAGGAAGAAGAATGGTAACGTAAGATAAGATGACCCATGAGCAGATGGAATCCATGTCACACTTCAGCCGGTCACTGCACACAACTACGGTGCGTTCCGCCGAACAAAGTGCGAAATCTCAACGGTTAAGGAAACAACATGAACTCTTTCAATCCCAGCCATTTGCCAAAAGACAAGCCCTTCTGTACCGCCCATTTTAGGCGATTTTGACCGCTCTTTCAAGGCACCCAGAACATCGTGTTGTACGGCTATATGAACATGAAACCTACCGAAACAAAGATCAGACTCCCGTCTTGCATCAGAAAAAAAAGTTTGTTTCTGCCTTTTTCCGTTCTTTCGTGATCAGAGGTAGAACATAGGTAAGTTTCAGGAAAATATCGTTTTTTCAGGAAAAAGCAGCTTTTTGTGAAAAGATACATTTCAAGCATAACTTTCACTTTGACACAAATATTTTTTTGTTTTTGTGACAGCTTAAATATCCAAACAACTATACCAACACAAACAACACCAAAGAAGGGGTTGTTTGACATCAAAATAACAATTTATTTACAAATATAACACCAAGAACTGTTTACAATTTTCACATTTGGAACTGAACTTTGTGTGTGTGCACACGTGTGCGCGCGTGTGCATGCGTAAAAATTTCCCTACAACGCGTACGCACACTACACTCTCTCACTTCCTCCCTCCTGTCATGTGTGATTTTCCGTCCACAAAAAAACCCCCCGTAAAAGACATATAAATACGTTGTTGGGATCGGGCGTTCGGGTTAATAAAAGCGTATAAATTTGTCTTTGGTATTGAACGAGTCAATCGCTGAAGCATAAAGACGTAAACATGGACAAATTGTGGGCTTTTTTTAAGTCGTGGTGTACGCTGTACATTTTATCTGCATTACCGCATATTTATACATTTTTAACGACTTGTGGTGAATGAGACGCAGAAAAAAACGGCCTATTTTTGGAGAAAAAAATGCTGAATGCAGGGATCCTCTGTACAGTAAACAGTATGTATAGCAGTAGTAGTAGTAGTAGTAGTAGTAGTAGTAGTAGTAGTAGTAGTAGTGGTATACTAGTGGTGCGTCATGTGACTCTGGATTCCAGTTAATTCATTTACTGTTGCATAGTACAGTACAATATAGTATTACACTACAGCTGCAGTACAGTATAGCATTGCAATTATTGGTACTGAGACCTTTTTTACACACAAACAGGCTTACTAAGGTAGCTCATTTAGGTTAATTGAAAGGGCTAATCAATTAAACATGGCGTCCATTGTCAGCGGGCTCAGGGGAGTCCATGCATGCAGATGGAGGCAACTCTGACCACAGGCTGAGCCAGTTGGCAGGGGTTAATCTGCTTCTCTCGGCAGGACAGAGCGAAACTAGGGCAAACAACAGTGCACAATGCAAATTTAATTCTACTGCCAATGTTTTTTATGCTTCCGTTGTTACACGAGCTGCGGTGGCTCTGCCAGACACAACACCACCAACAAAATGCAATACAGTGAATCTAGGCAGACACACGTGAAGTTATGGGACTGAAGCTCATTGTGTGCGCAATGATTTCGAGTTTAGAATTCAAACGACACGAAATGTGATCCCAGACGGTTGAGCATTGTGCGGCGCGCACGCACTGGGTGCATGTAAGAGCAGCAACAACAAAAAACAAGAGGTGTTGCCTTACCTGGTCAGCCATGGTTTGCAAGAAGGATCTCGGGAGGGAACAAGTGGTGTAGCTGCAGTTCAAGTCATCTGTGCTCGCTGCAGCCCCGGCATCACAAGCACATCAGTGCTCTAACAAGGCACTCCACATTGCACGCACCATCATCTGTCTTCCTTCTCACTACGGCGCGTAAAATCCTGTGGCGGGAGGAGAGGCGCGTCGCGTGGAGATGTCCAGTAGGCAGCAGAGGAGGCAGCACGTGATGGAGATGAGAGAAAGCCATCAGCAATCCATCACTTCTCCTTCCAGCTGCTCCCCTTGTAGTGTCCTAACAGCGACCACGCGTCCCTCCCCGCCTCTTTAATGCTGTACCTAGTCGGGGATCGGCGGATCGATTCGAATATCGACAGTGTCGATACCAACCGGACCGATACTAGCGCGGCGAGATCGTTATTTTTCAGCTGGCGTCTGTTTAGCTTCGCTTTACGACGTGTTACATTGTTGATGTTGTTATAGTGACACACTGCGGATCCCCGCGTCATCACGTCACGATGGCCACGCAAATTTGCAGATTTTTGGTAATTTTTTTTTAAAATTAGTAGTTGTATTATTATTTTTTATATTATTTATATATTACATTGTAAATATTTATTTATTATATTTATTTTTCTCTGAAAATACTCAGATAAAATATAAACTGTTATTATCATTACTTATTATATTATTTATTATATTCATTTATTTTTCTCTGAAAATACTCAGATAAAATATAAAAAATGCTTTTTTGTCTAGCGTTGACGTTTCACGCTTTGTTGTCCGGGCCGTGAACGCACCACAGACGCTGTGAGACAAAAGCGAAACTCATATATTATAACTTCTGCACCGTGACTCCGATTCATCGATCTCCTCGATCATCTTACATTGACAGGAAATCGGACGAGAACGTCAGCGTCAGGCTAGCAGCACGTTTTGGAGGGGGGAGGAGCGAGCCGTGTGTCAAAAACAGACGTTTTTTATGGGGACGTACCAGTTAAGCGCAGTTTACCCGCTGTGCAATGTAACCTCACATCGTTATATCAATAAAAAAATCAGGGAATCAGTGCAAGGATTTGAATCAGAGCTTCAGCTTCAAGTTTTTGCTTTAGTTTTTAAATTATTTTTAACAATGTATGTAAATAAAAATCAATAATACTATTTTGTTGACATTGTCACATTATATTACATTTTAAATGAATGATTTCATTATTTTATAATTATTTAACATTTTAATGAATTAATTTCAATTATTTTAAATATTGTCAAATTCGGTGTCGGTATCGACAATTCTGGTACGGTCTACACTTGGTATGGGGCCGATAACCAGAATTTGCAGTATCGCCCAACCCCTCATCTCTTTCTTCTCTTTCTCTCCGCTCACGCTCGCTCACGCACGAGCTTTGTATTGTGGACAGTAGGCGCGTCCTTGGGTGCCTTTGCGATCCACCGGGGGCACTTCCCGGATGAATCCACTTCAGATGTGATCGCAGTTTAGCAGAGTTATTAATTAACAGTAATCCGTTTACGTTCCTTTCCCCGCACAGCGGCCGCCAGAGGGAGCCAAAGCAATGCCCCGTCTGACAAGGTATCACATGTTTGCACAAAGGAAGGAGGTCACGGGAGGCAGGGCCACACCTGGCTCCGATGGCACGTGAAAATTTGATAGAACTATGAGAGATTGCCCACTGATCTGTTTAACATCGTTTCTTTATGAGCGCAGTTCATTTGCTACCATCATGATGGCTTAATTGGCCCTGATCACCTTTTAAGTTGTTTTTTTGCGAATCATGAATGATGACAAACATCCCGCCTGGTGTTTTAGGCCTCAGTTGCTTTACGTAGGGGGTGCAACAGTCATGTCGGTGATCATTCATCCCACCAGCAAACAACGCCCTGACTTTTCCCGTGCAGATTTAAGAGCTGATTTTCCCGCAAGCGAGATGTCTGTAATATATCATCGTGTTCGGCGAGAACTCCGTCTCAGTCAATCAAGTGGAGTTGTGGGAAATAGATGGGTATCGTGACACCGACAGGCAATAAAAGGCAAATAAATTCCACCATTTAGTTCCGCCCTGGCATCACTGAATAAGGCTAATGGAGATCTAATGCGGTGTTGCGCCTTAAGGGAGAAATCTGCAGAAACACTGATGCATACATGCAGTTCACCTCCGCCGCTTGATTAGGGACCAGCAGCTCGGGGGCCCGCCCGGCACGGCTGCGGGGCATGGCCCGCGCCTGGTGGTCGGCAGCTGCATGGGTGGGGGTTGTGTGACACCTCGCTGTTGGTTAGCAGGGTTCTGGGCTGGGGAGCTGGCGCCTTCCTGAGCCGGGGTCCAGCTTCCTCTGCGTCCTCCTCCGGGGGAGCTCCCCCGGTGGGTGGGGCTGCGTGCCACGGCCCTCGCTGTCTCTCACCAGGCGGTTGTGGTGGCAGTTCCCGGTCTGCTTCGTGTTGGGGGGTCTGCAGCAGGTACATTACCTTTTGGGTTCTGGATGAACTGTCAGCGAGGGGTCCGTGTATGTTTCTGGCTGATGGGTTTTGGGAATGGGGGCCTGCTCAGTGCTGTGTGTCTGGCTCCCCATCCTTCCTCTGCCCCGCCCCACCGGTTCTTGAGGGCTGAGGGGAAGGGGTGTTGTTATATTGTGATTATTACCACCATTATTAGTAATTATTTAAATGTAATGCATTGATGTACAGCCAGGTAGTACAACCAGATAGCAGCTATTCCTGTCGAGGATCCATATCTGACTGATGCTTGCATTGCCTGTTGCGGTATCTCGCCCCCCCCCCAAGTTCTCCAATCAGATTCCAAGATTAGACTCCTGCTATTCCTGCACGCGATGCTTATCTGGCCCATCCAGCGCTACACAAAGAGGCGAAGAAATGGACGTTCACACTATCTGTTGCTGCATTTGTCCCGATCCCACTGAATGTTCACGTGAGCGTAGCTGTTCTCTATCACTTCTACTTTCTTTCCTATTAGTCTGTCCCCTCTTACACCTTGGAATGCTTGGTGGCTTTACTGATAAATGTTAAGAAAAATGAAATACATCGTATTTTTTACAAACTACTGCGATAAAACTCAACTATTATTTGCGATTTCTGCTGTGAGAAGACACTGATATGGAAATTAGAGAAAAAATATGACTGTGTGACCGTCAAATCTCTGACTATGGGAATAATAGCTTCCATTATTATAAGCATCTCCAGAATCTCATTTCCTCCCAGCTTTACTTTGCAGCCCATTTACTCACTGTCTCATCTTTTCAAGCCTCTGCACATGTTGTAGCCTCAGTAAACATTCTGAATGGCAGCAGGAAAAATCCTCCCAATGGGTCTGCTGAGTGTGACATATATTAAAAGTGCTCACTAATCTGCAGCGGGCTTAATTAAGTCTGGTCGGGACATCAGACAACACTGGTGCCTTTCACAGTGCAAAGGCCGCGCTGAAGGATCATCAGCCAGATGACAGAAATAAGCGCTCACATTAGCCCTCGCGACCGAAAAGACCTAATGAGGCTGTGGTGATTGGAATGTGCAGCGGTGCATTCTGGGACATATCAGAGGTTCAAGAGGTAACTAAGACAGGAGTTATGGCTGCCAGACAACGATGGCATGTTTTAATTATGTATATGTGTGACGCATGGACAGAAAATGACTTGGCATGCTATGTCATGTCCACGCGAATGTTTTTGATATATTTTAAAAACGCACGCGATCCAAGTGAGGATGAGCGGCATAGAAGATGGATGGATGAACACATATGCTGTACATTTGACCTGCGTTATCATGTATTTATACATTTTTACCAACCTTCCAGAGGAAAAAATTAAGACATTAAATACATTTGACCAAAAATCCACAAATTTGCGGGTGAATGCTGAGCGCTGAGTCGCCAATGTGCAGGGAGGCAGTGTACATCACTCTACTGGTGAACAGAGGCATGCTTTTTCAGGCCTCCGATTGGCCAATATGCACATGACAGCCGGCGAATGTGATTTATTTCAGACAGAGATTTTTTTTTCCACTGGAGTGGATGCAGACTTTTTCAAAATTGCAGTGGCATTTAAAAAAAATATCCGTGTTCATGTGGCCACGGCCTCAAACTAAAATGCAATGATACTTTCCAGGGTGTGCCCCGCCTCTCACCCGAAATCAGCTCAGACGGTTTCCAGCTTTCTACGTGTTTTTATCAGCTATTCATCAATTGTGCAGCGAAAACTTCACTTAACTGTCATTTAAGCCCATCAGATGTCATCCAAACGTTATGGACGGTTGAGGGCAAAATAGTCCAATCTGCATTGATGAAATTGTTCATTTCTACTTCTGTTCACACCAAATGTAACAGAATGTTCCCGCACATCCTGAAGTTGGTCTGATGCATCTGAGCAAAAAGGACGGGGACATATCCTTGAAAGGCCAGCAGTCAAATTTGAGTAAAGCGCTTCCAAAGGATAAAATTAAGCCATCCTATGGTTTTATTGTCCCCATAAAACAAAATCCAATTACTAGCTTACCTACATACAAGGCCACTGACCTCTGTGTGACTTGGTCTGGACAGTATAATATTGGCTATCATCTGAAAGTATACAGACTACATAAATCCACTTGTTAAGAAGTCATTTCCCCATAGATTCCCCCCCCGATGCCATTTTTTGTGTCAAATCCCTGTTTAATATTCTTTCAGTCATAGACTCAAAACAGGCAGCTACTCAAAAGGATGTCTTTTTCACAAGGTTACAAAGATGACATTGAATTTACATCACGGCGCGGGCAGCACAGGGGAACAGAGGTTTGCACATCTGCCTCACAGTGAGGCGATCCCGAGTTGAATCTTCACCGGGACATCTCTTTATGGGGTGGTCGTGTTCTCTTTGTGTTTCTGTTTGGCTTTGTTCCTCCCACAGCCCAACACATAACGTTGGATGTCCATCGGTGTGGAAGTGAGTCTGAAGGTTTGTTTGCCGATATTGTATCTCACAAAAGTGAGTACACCCTTATGTTAGACTCTTCTAATTGGTCCCAATTAGCCGTTTTTCCTCCCCGGTGTCATGTGACTTGTTGGTGTTATAAGGTCTCAGGGGTGCATGGGTAGCAAGTGTGTTAAATCTGGCGTTATCGCTCTCACACTCTCTCATACTGTTCACTGCAAGTTCAACATGGCACCTCATGGCAAAGAACTCTCTGAGGAGGTGGAAAAAAGACTTGTTGCTCTACATAAAGATGTTCTAGACCACATGTGTCAAACTGGTGCCCTGGAGGGCCGAGACGCTGCAGGTTTTCTCTCCAACCAGTTTCTTCAGCAGGTGATTTAATTGATGAGCTCCTTCCCTCAAACTGAAGGTGTTGATCATTAAAATCACCTGCTTTAGTGACTGGCTGGAAAGAAAACCTGCAGTGTCTCGGCCCTCCATGGCACCAGTTTGACACCCCTGTTCTAGACTATAAGAAGACTGCCAACACCCTGAAACTAAGATGAAAGTACCCTTTAGCAGGACAGCTTCCACTCAGAACTACTACTACTACTACTGCTACTACTTTGTTGACACGATGCCTTGCCAAATATCTCTGTATCATCATCAGTGTTTGCACGTCGGCTAATCCATGCCCCATATCTTGTGCAATGCAATCAAGATAGATCAGAGATCTTCTTCCTCTGTAAGAGCAGGCTGGTCTCAAAGAAATGACATCAGATATGATTTGTTCCATGGCACAGAAACAGCGACCAGCAAATCCTGTTCTACGAACTACAATAGAAGAAATGGGTGGAACATCTCAGATCTCCTTTGGCTCTGGCCAACTGATATTCTTCACTCATAAGACGTCGGGTGTACGTGCCATCGAGCCGGTCCTGCAGGGCCTTTGTCATGGTCCATGTCTCGGATCCATATAAGAGTTTGCCATTCAGAACAGGCCTCACCATGATCCACCAAGGAAGTTGAGTGCACATGCTTCTCGTCAAAGCCAGAGGTTGGTTTATGACCAGTCCAGGGTGTAATAAGGCGCTGAAAGCCAGCTGGGATAGGCTCCACCTGAGACCCAAATGAGGTATGAAGTATAGTATAAAGTGGATGGACGCATGGATGGAGTGATCGAGTTCCTTACAGAGATGCAGGCACTGCTCTCTCTCTCTCTCTCTCTCCCTCTCTCTCTCTCTCTCTCTCCCCCCTGTGTTCTTATGTGGGTTTTTCAGACGCAGGAACACTTGGAACATGGAAACCTCCATAGCAGTCAACTGGTATCCTACCAGAATGTTCCGTCCGGGCCCCAGAATAAAATGACTGATTTCAGGGTAGAGTCCTGGCACTGAATCTTGTGCAGATGAGCCAATTTTTTGTGTGAAAATCCGAGACCAAGATGCGCGCTAACTTCACTTTGCAGCACATAACGTATCACTGTGTAAAAAAAACAAAGCCATCCGTCCGTGAAGCTATCGATCTTGATCCGCTTACCCGGGTCCTGGTCGCATGACCCTTGTATTGTGACGGTACACGGGTCAAGAGTGTCAAAGAGTTTATTGAAGTTGTACAGATTTACTCTTATAAGGCTAAACTGAAAGTCATCCAGCTATGAGCGTGTAAATTAAATAAATATGTATGCCCAAGACCTACTGTTGATTCAAGCAGTTCAAGACCAATGTTTACGAACTTAACTCTTAAGACTAGATCACAACCGCTCGTACAGCTTCTACGGCCGGACTACGTGCAAAAAAACACAAGAAACACGTGTGACGTGCTCATTTTCGAGTCATGGACTGGCCGCAGAGATTCTTTGTTATCTCAAGCAAACTCTACGGGCGCTTACGTTTTTTTCAGGTTGCAAGACAAACTCATGCACTTTGTACGTCTTTGTGCGTCGTCCGCACGGCCAACGTGTGTCTTTCGTACGTCTTTCTAGGGTCAGGTGTGGGTAAAATGTCAATTTTTTTCCTACGTCACACTTGCAGACTCCTAAGTGTCCTATGTGTGTGCACCCCGCACACGTCATTAGTGCGGCCAACGCACGTTCAGCTATTTCATGCATCCTTTATGCGTGTCGAGATCTTACTCCTTCATGGTCACCACAACAATGTTCTTCACGAAAAACAAAAAAACGCAGCAATTTTGGAAACGCCAAAAATCGCACGGCCAAAAAAATCGTACGTCCGGTTGTGACCTCGGCTTTACTGAGTCAGCCTGCTTGTCAGGGTTTTGTGAGCACATGCTGGAGCCTGTGGTTGTTTTGAGTGAATTTGGGGAACAGGAGCGACACGACACCGCTGGTGTATTTTTCTTTTCTTCACCGTGTCCTCCTGTAAGCAGGAAGGCAGCAGAGCTCGAAGCTGATGAACTGCAGGCCGTGACAGCAGGAAGTACAGCGGAGGGTTCCAGCAGGGTGCAAGACACACCAACAATATGGCGGTCAATGATGATACCTCCCATAGCAGGGACACACTTGTCTTAGTTTCCACGCTTGGTCCAGGTGTTGTGACCAAGAAATATGATGGCGGTAAAGTCGAGGAAAACTTGTGGCTGAACCTGCCAATGGGAGAAAATGCAGAACTAATGTAAGGAGACATGACGTTAACAAACTCAAGTGTGTAGTATGGCAACCAGCTCATTGCAAAAACTAAAGTTGAAGCAATTAGCAAAGCAGTAGCTTTTTTGTTACGTCCGTGTGCGGCCAGAGACCCCTTGCAGCTATGGAGGTGGGAGATGATGAGGCCACAGTTGATAGCGATGCAAAGGAGAGGGCCCACGTAATAAACCACGAAGGCAGGAACCAGAAAGAACAGCCACTCATCTCTGCCCACCGACCACGTGCACGCACCGTTAAAGTTGATGTAGGTGACCTTGGGTAAAGCCATAGTTACTGACACCAGCCATATGGCCACAACAATGCATGACCTGTGGAAGAAGAGACGAGAACATCAGAGAGTTTTCACGTTCGCCGTAAGACTTTTAATGCCTAAAGGTGCTTTCTCTGTGGTCTGAGATTTGGAAAGTTAGTCCCCCCCCACCCCCCCCCGGTTCAGTTCCCTTTTGTTTCGTAAAAAAACCAAAACAAGTGTCGATGTATTCTCAGGGCATTGACTCAATCACAACTGGACTGTTCAGTTTCTGTTTTGAGTCAAACCTGATCAGTTCATTCACCAGTTGGGGCCCAAATGAGGCACACCAAACTGCACTTTGAGTCAAATGCAACTTAGTTTTACTAATGGACAAATATATTCCCCAGATTGGTACCCGTTTTTACTCAGGGATACTCACACTTGCGTCATGTTTGCAGGTCGTCTCATCCGTGGTGCGACGATGTGATAGCGAAGTATGGACAAAGCAGCCAGGCTGAAAATTTCCACCCCTACTGTTACCGACGTCAAGAACCCCAGAAGGATGCATGTTGCGTCCCCGAGTCTCCAGTCCTGGAAACGAGCGCTCAGAAGCACACAGGGCAAGGTGAGCAGGGCACCCGTGTCCGCCAGGCTGAGGTTCAGCAGCAAGATGGAGCTCGGTTTTGAGCGGCTCTGAGGGTTCCTCACCATCACCATCCACATGAGAAGGTGACCCCCCACGCCCCCCAGGAGGGAGACAAGGCTGACCAGGGGCAGCACCATGTTAAAGGAGATTGTGGTGTTGGTAGAGACAACATTGAAAAGTAGGTTGACAATGGCAGGCATGATGAGGTGTGATGTTCTGCTGAGATGTTTCGTATTTCCTGTAAGACACAAGCATTTGAGGGAGACCTCATGTTTGCTGCAGCCTCTGGTTAATATTAATAATGTGAAAAGACAAAAACAGAGTTACATAATTTAAAGAGACAGAAACAAAACCACCCATCCCTTGTCTAAACCTCTTATTCTGTTCAGGCTCGTAACTCACCTGATTTAGGACAAAAAGCAGACCCGGGCTGATCACCAGTCAGTCACGGGGCAACTGCAAATAGGGTGACCAAACATCCTGTTTTCCCAGGACTTGTCCTGTTTTCATGACTTGTCCTGGCTGTCTTGTTTTTTTTTCTTTAGAAATTGATTAAAAAATGTGCTGTTTTTCTTTGCTTTTAAGGGCGCTGTTTTTGAATTTGTGTTGCCTAAAAGCCAAAGAAAAAAGCGAAACATATGCCCTGTCATTTTTCTGTATCTGTGGAAAAACACCCCTCTTGGATGACATCTTTGAGTAAACTTGTAGTATCATTTGAGTATCGCATTGCTGGGCTGAGCGTCCTGGTTTTTGGTCGTTAAAATATGGTCATCCTGCTGTTACGTCCCAGCTCGGTCTCGATAGGACAGTATACGCAAAGAGCATCCAAAGACAGAAGAATGAGCAGTGGCTCTTCAAGCGTACAAAGAAAGATGCAAATTGAGGACACCTGATCTGTGAGTGAGATCCGGTGTGGCAGACTGGGGTTTCTAACCTGGATCCGATGACAGATCACCCAATTAGTCTCCAGCAAATGCCCTGGAGACAGCCAGCAGGTGGACACCACGTCCACGTCTAACCAGGCTAATCTACTGATTGCAACAAGCTGGGTAGGCAAAGCCATCAAAGGTGGAGGATGGTGTTTCCCAAATATGTTACTTAAAAACACCTTTATGGGTCACCAGTCACACAGCTTTTGGCTTTTCTTCAGAACTTTCGACAAGAAAACTACAAAGAAAGAAAGAGGCTGCCTGTGTTCATTCGAGCTGAGGAGGTAACGTGGGTGAGATAGAGCGAATCCGTCACCGCAAAAAGCAAAGAAAATGTGTGAGATAAAAAATGTGTCCTGAATGTCAAGAGAGATGCACAAAAATTGAGATTTTTAGCAAATAATTTGAATAACAAATCATCTGCCATGCATTATTCATGTATATAATAGTCGCGCTCCTTGGCATCCAAATCACCTGCTACTCAGAGCTCATCAGGCGTCCTGTGACTGACAGGCCTGGTGAGTCAGATGAGATGATCTCACCCCCAACACCCCTCCTCCTCTCTCAGGAGACACAAGAAAAACACTCAGTGACATTAAAGGGATAGTTGGGATATTTTGACAAGAGGTTTTATGACATCCCCATCAGCAGTGTAGTGCATCAACGGTGACTTTTCCCTGGGTCGAGTCCTGGGCGGGTTTCGGTGTTGAGGAAAGTAGTTCCGGCTAGTTGGTGGGGTCACTTAAATCATTCAATACCGTAGACGTAGTTTTACGTTTTTATAAACCCGAATGCCCAACAATGTATTTTATGCGTGTTTTATGTTTTTTTGCACAAAAAACAAAACCGTTTTTCACAAAAAAGTCAGACCTCACAATCGCTCGGCGTTATTTTCTGTCCTTTGGTATCACTGCGCGCTGCCGCCAGCTGTCAACCGTTGCTTACATTCCCATCACCTGTTTGACAGTGGTTACTGCTGGGATAGTGAGAGTCATTACATTTAGAACTACAAACAAACTTTGTACTCTTTTGCAGGCATATTGTTTTGAGAAGCAAAACGCTTTACTTAAGCGAGCCCACCAATTTGCTGGAACTACTTTGCTCCACAGCGAAATCCGACCAGAACCCGGCTTGGGGAAAAGTCACCGTCGATGCACTACACTGCTGATGGGGATGTCGTACAACTTCATGTAAAAAAATCCCAACTATCCCTTTAAAAAGTGGTTTTCTATCCATGCTGTGAGCACGTAGTAACAGGTGCATTCATGACAACATGTAATACTTATTTTGGTCCTTGCAAGCAATACTGTGATTTCCTTCCTGGGTGCATTGATTTCACATAGCAACATAGAAAGGAATGCTAAACCTAGCGTTAACTTTTCCAAACCCCACAACAAAAACACAGCAGCAGTACCAGCAGCTCCAATATGTAGCGTTACCTTTTTGGTGGTGGTCCCAGGCGCTGTGAGCGCGGCACTGATGCGCTGTGGGTGAGTGTGTGGGGAAGCTAGTCGGTAGCCGGTGTGTTGTGGAGAAGTGTTGATGCGGCAGTAACGTATTTCGATCAACCTTACAATGTTAATAATAATAAGAACAATGCCGGTGGTTGGTTAATATGCACATTATATGCAAATGGAGCCTTGTTGGCACTTTTTGGGGTCTTTTTCAGAAGGCGGAATAAGCGTTTCCCATTACGTGCAGTAATGAGCTGTCTCTTTTTAGCTGTTTTTATATCTTTAGAACACAGAAAAGAGTAAGACGTACAGTATGTGTCCATGTCTCACATAAGGATTGTGGCTGATGGGCAAAATTCCACAAAAAGTGCACTTTTCCTTTAACAGCCATGACTCCATCGCAATGCAAAAAAACATCTCACCTCAATGGGCATGGAAAGTTGGGGGGCTTGTTTGTTCCTGGTGGGGGGGGATAAGGAACTTAAGCTACATACAGAAAGTTGACCAGCGTGAAGCCCTGCAAGTAAACAAGGCTTCTCTCTGCTCTCAGCCGAGCTCCAGCACTGAGCTTGCATGAACGGTAACGAGGAAAGAGAAACGAAGATGCAGAATAAATGATTCCACATCACTGAACGCACCCCAGCCTCCCATGGCCTGCTTCCCCCCTCAAGTCAAATACATAAAAAGGAATCTGCTAATTATTATTTTTTTCACACGGAGGCTCTAAGAGTCCTTGGAGCTTATCTCCGCTACATCTGCCAAAGCAAAGGAAGACCGCCTGAACAACGACACGCAAATGATGCTTGTGGTCAGAGGTGGAGCTGCACAGTTCCGTATCATTCAATAATAGCATTTTTTGTGGCTTTGCTGTGGAATGATCCAAATGTTACAATGACGAGTGCAGTAGTGGGATGCATCATTACACCCACTTTTGTCAGAATCTCATCCAGTGTTGTCTGTGTATTGTGTGTGTGTGTGTGTGTGTGTGTGTGTGTGAGGCACAGATGGACAAGCAAATGAACAAACGTTTGTTTATTCCGTCACCCATCTGCGCCTCTCCTGCAGCCTCTCACTCAAGTCCAGCCTTTTTCGTGTCATCGTGTACCTTTCGTCTTGTGAGTGCAGACTTGCGTGCATGCAAAGGCAGCTTTGCAAGTTGTTTATTTTGGAGGAAGTAACAAATTAGCAGGCCGCCTCCAGCCCTTCCAAATTTCCGCCAGTTCATCGCATCACGTATGTGACAGTGTATAAGTGCGTGAGTAAGTGTTATTAATTATGGGCGTTATTTTAGTGTAAAAAATACCCCTTACATTTCTGCATCTTTGACATTACAGTAGGCCTTCATCTTCTCAAGGATGCAGTACGACTGAAATGAAACTTGGGCTCGACTTTCACTGACACGCACGGGTACTCGACGAAAACTCGAGTTTCACTGGCTCAGGGGCGTTCAACGAAGACTCGAGTTTCACTGAGACTCGTGTACTTGCTGAAGACTCGCGTTTCACTGAGACTCACTGGTACTCCACGAAGACTCGAGTTTCACTGAGACTCACTGGTACTAAGAGTCGCGTTTCACTGGCTCAGGGTTGTTCAACAAGGACTCGAGTTTCACTGAGACGCACAGGTACGTGACAAAGGCCCAAGTGTCACAGAGGCTCGTGTACTCGACGAAGACTCGAGTTTCTCTGAGACGCATGTGTACTCGAAAAAGACTGGAGTTTCACTGAGACTCACGGGTACGCGACAAAAACTTGACTTTCACTGAGACTCGCATGTACGCAATGAAGGCTCAAGTTTCACTGAGACTCGTGTACTCGATGAAGCCTAGAGTTTCACCGAGCCTCACGGGTACTCGACGAAGACTCGAGCTTCACCGAGACTCATGTGTACTTGACAAAAACTCAAGTTTCACTGGCTCAGGTGTGTTCAACGAATACTTGAGTTTCACTGAGACGCACAGGTACTCGATGAAGGCTCAAGTTTCACTGAGACGCGTGTACTTGACGAAGACTCGAGTTTCACCGAGACTCACGTGTACTCAACAAGGACTCAACAAAGACAGGGTTAGGGGCGTTCTACAAAGACTCGCGTTTCACTGAGACACACTTACATCTACTCAACAAAGACTTGAGTTTCACTGGGATTCACGGGTGCTCAACACAGACTCGAGGTTCACTGAGACTCACATGTAGTCAAAGAAGACTGAGAGTTTCACTGACACTCACGTGTACTCAACAAAGACTTGAGTTTCACTGGGATTCACGGGTGCTCAACACAGACTCGAGGTTCACTGAGACTCACATGTAGTCAAAGAAGACTGAGAGTTTCACTGAGACTCACGTGTACTCGAGGAAGACTGGAGTTTCACTGAGTACTCGACGAAGGCTCGAGTTTCATTGAGATGCACGAATACTTGCAGTTTCACTGATACGTGTAGTCAACGAAGACTTGAGTTTCACTCAGACGCACGTGTACTAGACAAACACTCGCGTTTCACTGGCTCACGGGTGCAATTTGTCGCGCATCTTTGTGTGAGTTTGTGGGCCTTGTGATGAGTGATTCGAGTGTATTCAGTGAGTGACTCGCTGAGTGAGTTGTAATAGAGTTGTAATATTTCTATTCATGAAGAAACGAAGTAAAGCTTCTGTATGTTTCATATTTAACATAACTTACGCTACTACAATACTAAATTAGAATATCGCAACCCCTGCTGGACGCCGTTAATCCAGCAACATGAACAGAAAGAAAACAATACAACAAACTCGACGTGGCTGGCAACACCTGATTGCCATCTGGATTCTTCCTGATTGTTTTGTGTTCAGTGAAAGTGACGTGAAATGAGTTGCGCTCGTGTTTAGCACGTCTGCGCTGCCGAGTGCTGATCCAAAAGGGTCGCGACATGAAAAGCCTCTTAAGGGAAAGATGGGAACAGGACAGATGGGCGGCGACAGCCAGCAGCACAGATGTGATGCTACAGAGACATGGAATGAGAAACACAGCACGGAAAGCTGGGTTCGTTTTAGACACAGACCATTAGCTCAGGGGTGTGCAAAGGGCGGCCCGGGGCCATTTTATGCCCGCAGCTCGTTTTTTATTGGCTCTCTGGGCATTGAAGCACTGTCGTTAATGACTAATAACAACATTAATGACCTTTATCATAGATGCTTTGTTGCCTGCACAAAGCTAAGATGTTGTCATAATTTTGGAATATTGCTTTTAAAAGAAAACAGCTCTTTTTTGGGAATTTTGCCCGTCATCCACAAACATGAACACATATTTCTTTCCCTTTTCTGTGCGTTCTAACGAGAGAAAACGAGTCAGGATGAGCCAGCTAACAGTGCACGTCATGGGGGGTACCTATTTGCACGAGGAAGCCTTAACAACGTTTGATGGTTTTATCTCCATGCTGTGATCATGCATTAACAAGTACATCGACGATATCATGTAATACTTACACTATCTATTTTGATGATTTAAAACATTACTGGAACTTCTTTCCCAGGTGCATGGATTTGACATAGCCCGTACGAGCTAACGCTACTCCCGTCAACAACAGCAGCATAGAAAGAGCGGCAAAGCTTCCGATGTCCGCTCTCATTGGGATGGCTGCGTCCTCCAGCACGAGACGTGTGCTCCAGTCCGCAGGTGAAAAATGCTGACAGCAAACGAGCATTTTGTTGAGTCTTCGTAGCGAAATGGTGAGCCAGTAGTATCCACTCTTCCGTCTGTCCCGTTGCAGTGGCTTGAGGCGTTGTGAGTGATTCCGAGATGAGCAAGGCATCGTTTTACTCCGCCAGATAAATATAGTTTTTCGTGTTAGCTGCTACGATAACAATATCGCTTTAGCTTGGTCATCATAGTCAGGTTTCAGTGTTGAGTTTTAGCTTGGCGTGGGTTGCGGCCCCAACGACAGCCTCTTTTTTTATTAGGGTTTGTTGTGCCTGTTGTGGGATCATTCAAAGCTGCAATAAAAGTCTGTTGTGTGTCTCACCAAACATTACGGTAACATTACTGACACCTAGTGATCGTGTACGAGTACTACATATCATTCCAACGGCTTTGAATTGGTCTTCTGAATGCCTTACAATTGGATTTTTAGTTCATTGTTATGCTTGGAAATTAAAATAATACATTTAAACATAGAAAGTAACAAATAGTAAAAAAATTGACCACAATTTCAGATATTATTAATTTGTTATATTTATATTATTACACATACAAATATTATCTGATAAAGTATATATTATTATATAATTTTACATATATACAATGTTAGATATATTCATTCATATATTATTGCTCTCCAAACTAAGAAACGTTATATGTTAATATGAATAAACATATGAAATACATACCATATGTACCGTTAATATCGATGGTTTCTCATCATAATTACAACTTTGACGTGTGCAATCATGGTGCTTTACGTCCCATCTGTTAAAAAACCTTTAAAAAATTTAGTAAAATTGTGCAAAAAAAGTGCATCTTGAATCAGGTGATCCACAAAACTCAGCAAAGCAGTTTGTCTCATAAACAAGCTGTGCTTTCAACGCGGCGCTGAGCTTTAAGCCGATACGATTAAGCCCATCCGAGTGTGACGCCAGCCAGGTACTGCATGTTGGCAGCTGTCACCGTTCATCCATCGTCTCCCTCACAGGCTCACATTCATGGATGTGAACTCACTCTGCTGTTCCTCGACTTCTTATTCTCTCTCTGAGCATCGCTGATTGGATTCAGCGAATCTGGGATTGGCGTTCTGTATCTCAAGTTACCCTCTCCAAACCAGTATACAAACAAAAAAAAATCTAATCAAAGCAGGCATTATGCACACTTCCCCAACAGGATGTTACCCAGCATGCCTTGCGGGTCACACATTACTGTAAAAGAATATTATTTTGCATGTGTATTTATACGTATATTTATAGTCTCTTTGTTGTATGGGGAAAAAATACAACATTATGAGGAACTTTAATGCACGGTTACATTTTATTTCATAAATTGAATAGAATTACAAAAATAAAAAACATCATTCTGACATGTGCAAAAGTCGGGGCACCCTGAGAGTTTCAAAGTGTCAGATTCTTTTTACGAGCTCACCCCTTCACCGCCTCGTTAGTCCTGAGGCATGTGTCAACATTTGTCATTAGGGAGCGCCAGCTAGTACCAATTTCTTAAACACGGCACCTCCACAAACCTTGCGCAAACACCTCCTTCCTCTAGGAAGCTGTGTAACACAGGAAAAGTTATTGATGAGGGCTCCAAGGAGACAGCAAAACCTTTTCAGTTTGCAGTTTCCACCGTGCGAGGCATAATTAAGAGTGCTTAAAATAGAACTCTTTGGCCACAGTAAGCAAAGGTGTGCTTGGAGAAAAAAAGCAGCAGCATTTCATGAAAAGTACACCTTGGCAACTGTTAAATGTGGGGTGGAGCCATCATGCTTTGGGCTTGTGTTGCGGCCAGAGGGACAGGAAGCATTGCTTGGGCGGAGGGAAGAATGGATTCAATTAAACACCAGCAAATTATGGAGGCAAATATCACAGCATCTGGGAAAAAAAAAAAAGCTGACGCTGAAAAGAGGATCATGATCCTAAACATACCTTAAAATCCACCATGGACTACCTCAAGAAACGCAAAGTGGAGGTTTTGGAATGGTCTTCACAGTCTCCAGGCTTCAACACCATCGGAAATCTGTGGCTAGAGCTCTGTGCATGCAAGACGACCCAAGAATATTGCAGAACTGGAAGCCTTTTGCGCGGAAGAATGGAGGAAAAGCCCAAATAATAGAATCCAGAGAGTTGCAGTTGGCTATGAAAAGCATTTACAAGCCGTGACGTCTGCCGGGGGGGGGTCTTACTAAGTACTGAAGGTACAGATGCTGTAGGGCGCCACGATTTTTGCACATGCCAAAATAATGTTTTTTTTATTTTTGTAATTTTGTTTTCTGATAATATTGTATTTTTTCCATATACCAAAGAGACTATAAATCTATTTTTAAAAATATACTGTTTTTAAAGGGATGCCCTGACTTTCGCACATAACTGTATCTCACTACCGCATAGTCCGTGTGCTTATTAAGTCCATTTTTACTCATTTTTTGCCACCCCGGTATGCGGTCCTCCCCGAAAAACTAATTTTCTGCAGCAGTTTTTGTGTGACCAAACATCGTGTTTTCCCAGGACATGTTCTGTTTCCACATGCTGTCCTGGCCGTCCTCATGTCTTGTTTTGTTTTAAAAAAAAAAACTATAATCAGTGTATTTAAAGGCCACTCTCCTCGAGCCCGAAAATGTTTCAAAATTTTTAGAAAATGTTTTGAAAAATTTGTGAAAATGTTTTGAAAAAAATTGTGAAAAATTTTTGAAAAAAAATTGAATTTTTTTGTAAACAAATTTAGAAACATTTTTAAATTAAAAAACATTTGCATTTTTTGTACATTGTTTTTGCATATTGCACGTAAAAAACGGATCCGGACTGTATCGTTCAAAGGAATCTATGGCATCAATTCAGTGCCAAAATCTGCATGTATGAAAACCATAAGTAACGCGCATAAAGACCACTCTCCTCGTGCTCAAAAATGTTTTAAAACATTTTGAGATTTTTGTACATTGTTTTTGTATATTGCACGTAACAAAATAGTTTTTTTTACTGCGTCGTTCCAAGGAATCTATGGCATCAATACGGTGCCAAAATCCATGCGCATATAAATCACGAGGGCCACTCTCCTCGTGCTTGAAAATGTTCTCCAAAATGTTGCAGTTTTCGTACATTGTTTTTGTATATTGCA
This sequence comes from Dunckerocampus dactyliophorus, assembly GCF_027744805.1. Lineage (NCBI taxonomy): Eukaryota > Metazoa > Chordata > Actinopteri > Syngnathiformes > Syngnathidae > Dunckerocampus > Dunckerocampus dactyliophorus. The sequence continues at coordinate 2,497,016 of NC_072820.1, forward strand.
CGGAACAAACTAGTTTTTTTGCCTTGTACTGTATCGTTCCGAGGAATCATAAAAACCACAGTCAGCATACATAAAGACCACTCTCCTCACGCTTGACAATGTTTGCACAAATTTTGCATCTTTCATACATTGTTTTCGTATCTTGCACGTAAAAAAGGTGTGTGTTTGCCTTGGACTGTATTGTTCAGAGGAATCTATGGCATCAATTCAGTGCCAAAATCTGCACGTATATAAACCATAATCAGCGAACATAAAGACACACTCTCCTTTTTTTGCGGTTTTCGTACATTGTTTTTGTGTATTGCACGGAACAAACAGGTCCGTTTCTTCCGGAATCATTTCGAGGAATGTATGACATCAGTTCAGTGCCAAAATCAGCGTGCATAAAGACCACTCTTCTTGCTCTTGAAATTTTTTACTAAAATTGTCGCTCTCTGCTAACTGCTCCCCTTCTGATTGGTCACTTTAAACACCTACTGTCTCCAGGGCAGAGCCAATCCAAGGCAGGTCATCATGACCCCCTTTCTCCCTCCCAGTCAGCCCGTAAACCATCACAATTACTCCCAAGTTGCTCAGTAAATTCATAATTGAAATATTTACCGGTTCTTCAACTTACCCCGTTTTCCGATCCTAAATTTTCAACCAAATTCTGCCGCCAGATGCCCCACATCAGCCGCTCTGGATGGAATATAAAAATTCTCCCATTACAAGGATAATTAATTCCCACTGTGAAAGAGATATTAATTGACATTAACACACCGAGATACTACAAAAACTATAATAAAGTCGTCTGTAAAAGAATGTGTTCAGTTAATCTCTGACAAAGAGAATGATGACGTTTGTAGGCGAAGCGTAAGGTCAAACCTAACGTGAGTCCAAACAATAAATATAAATTATGGATGTGGTCTCAGAGTAGAGATGAAACAAAATTGCAGCGGTCGCTGTGGAAGGAGGGCAGAGCCACAGGGAGAGAGAAAAGTGAATGTGCCTCACTTACTGTGCACAGTGACCTCCTCCAGGGAACAGCCCTCCGTTCAACCTCAGATGATGTGATGGATAAAGAGGGGAAAGTGAGGGCACGTTCCTGCGCTCCTCCTCATCTCCTCGCCTCCTGCTCTTGATTTCCCAGGCCGCTCTTTGACCATGCACGCTGCCCTCTCCGTCCCCTTAACAACGCAGTGCTGTAAAGCCCAGACGGCGTGGTGGGGATAATGCATCAATTTATCATTCTTTGCTGTCCACCAGGGTACTCCGACCATTTTCACTACAGGAGCTACTTTACCTGAGAGGCACGCATTTTTTTTTTGTATATATGACATTAATATATATATAAACAAGAGAGGCGGTTGCATCGGTAGCAGCCTCCTGGATCAATAAGAATCAGCCATAAATCCTTGGATTAATCAGTCGTAGAGTCAGCCCCGAGTATCGCAAGACCACCAACCGGATGACAGTCCGTCTCTTCTACAAGGCGAGAGCGATTGTCACGCATGCTCCATAGCTTACCATGACTGAAGATGAGAATGGATATAAATAATGTAGCATTAGCGGCGCTAGCATTAGCAGCGCTCTAGCTAGTCGCCGGGAAAGACCTTCAATACATCAGCAAAACATACGTACATTATATCCACCTAGTTGACCTTATTTATTATGTATTGTGTAAAACTAAGACAGGAACAACATCAAATTAAAAGCACTAATTGAATACGGAGCCACCATCCACCAGTACCAGCCTGGACTTTATTTTTCAAAGAGGTGCACCACACAAATATGCACAGTAGCACTCGATAAGGTCGTCAAATCTTACCTTTATGCATTCCCACATAGTATCAGCATTTGGGAGCAAATATGAGGTGACAGAAAAAGGGGAAAAATACAGTATAGTAGTCTATCTGTGCAGTGTGGGAGAAAGTTAGATGGTGCGTTCAAGGACCGTACAAATGATTAATTTTTACCCCTGGAAAACGCAAGCGCGGAGGTTATGTTTTTGCCAGCGTTTATCTGTTTGTTTTTATCTGTTTGTTTTGCTTTGAAAAGTTCTGAATGGATCAGGATGAAATTTTCAGGAATTGTCGGAAATGGGATATGGAAGAACTGATTCAATTCACCAAATCGAATTGTATCGTTTGTACACTCTTTCGAATCGGTCTGTTTTTAAAATATATCGTTCTCGAATCGTATTGTAACCCGTGTATCTCGTATCTCGATGCATATCGTCTATCGTCTACCACAATGAGATTTACATCCCTAGTTGTAAATGAGTGTAAATAGTATTTGTTTTCATGTACATTTAGCATTTATCTCGATGCCCGCATGGTGCGTGTGGTGCAGTTGTGTGTTCCACATGTTTTATTTTTGGTTGCAGCGTGAGTGAGGGAGGTGTTTGGGTTGATGACCTTGTGCTGGTTTGTATTAATACTTTATTGCCGTTCACGGTTCATTCTTGTACGCTGCACGACGTTTTACCGAGACCTGTTTCTAATATGTTGGTTAGCTCATTGAGCTACACTGGATGGCAAAACAGCGACAAACTTTCTTTTACTGTGAAAGATGTTAAACCAAGCGAAATCTATGGGGTTTCACAACCACACACGGCAGTTCTTTTTAATACAGAGAGAAGGATGCTCTTTCCCAGCATAGCTACTTTTCCTTGTGTGCTCGCTGTCAGCTGGAAGTCAACTCAGGTCAGCTGATGTGTTCTTCAGTGATTGAAATTCCAAATTCGAGTTTTTTGCTCACAGACTTCATTCCGGATGATCAAAACAATACATTTGTGTTGAGGCTCGAGGTGTGTTTGACAGGTACAGGCAACACTGCTCAGGAGGTGGAGAGGCTGGCTGGCAATCAGAAGGTCAAATTGATCATTAGTTCCTCTGAGACCACGATAAAATGTCCTTGAACAAAACACGGCATGCAGCCAGCCTTCACCAGTAAGTACTACATGAGTGTATGTGTGTATTTGCTAGAACATTACATGCAGACCTAAATATGTGCTGACCTTCCTGGCAAAGAAACCATAAGCACTCTGAAGATTCAAATAGAAATCCAGTGTAGGTACAAGCCCAGCACGGCAGGCTGTGGAATTCAGAATTCAACCAGAAATGATGGCGACAGTTTTGCCCTCCATCCATCCATCTTCTATGCCCTTATCCTCACTAGGGGTGCGGGTATGCTGGAGCCTATCCCAGCTGACTTCTGGCGAGAGGCGGGCTACACCCTGGACTGGTCGCCAGCCAATGGGAGGGCACATACAGAAAAACAACCATTCACTCTCACATTCATTTCTATGGACAATTTAGAGTTGCTAATTAACCTTTTGGAATGTGGGAGGAAACCAGAGGAACAGAAGTACTCGGCCATTCCCACAAATGTTAATAGCCATTCGGACCCAGATCTTCCCGATCTCCTGACTGTGTGCTCAACATGCTAACCACCAGGCCGCCCCAGTTTGCCCCGACACAAATCATTTTCATTATTTCATGTGGGAAAACAACAACCCACATTTTATGGACAATTTAAGAGTATCACAAATGGACACAATTTTTTCAAATTGGCCATCTGTTCAAAGTTTGGACATGTTTGAAAATTAATGACTACATACATTTGGTTATACATGTACAATTCGGGTTTTCAATGAACATTTTTTGCTACACTTTCATACTCGTTTTCATACACTAGCTTGGTTTTTTAGTCAAATGTATTGTTATTTTCTATATTTCATGTGTGTGGAACAGGCTGATTGACCTTTCATTATGTCTTATGGGAAAAATTGCTTCGGTTTTCGTACATACATACAGTTTTTAATCAAACATGGGACATGGAAAGGTGGAAGAAAGTTTTATTCTCCCTTGACGGTCCTGATGGCTTCCAACGTTACTGGTATGACAAGGAGATCCCACCTGAGATGTTTTCCATCATCATGATCCTTCAATGGAACAATGAACCTTCAGGTTGTGCAGGGGCGTCAAACGGCAGCCGGGTATGTGGAGATGTTGCAGGGGGCATCCCTCATGACTGAAGGCCCTCGTCTGACTGGCTTTCTCAACAGGACAACGCTGCACTTCACAAAGCAGGAATAAGCTCAACCTTTTGGACCATCCGGCGTGTTCCCCTCATCTAAATCCATTGGAGAACATTTGGGGATGGATGGCAAGGGACGTTCCAGAAAGTGCATGCCCTCCATGAAGCCATCTTCACCACCTGGAGCAACATTCCCACTAGCCTCCTGGAAACACTGGCATCAAGCATGCCCAATCCCATGTTCCACCTCGTTAACAAGAATGGTGCAGCTACTCATTTCTGACTCATTTTTTCAACATTTTATTTCTATTTTAGGGTTGTGTTTTTTTCAAAATTAAAAACCAAAGCGTTTGATCAGCCTATTTCACTTTAATGCTTGTTTGTGATAAATTGCTTAATATAAATATTTTTGTCTCGCTTCCATTTCGTCTTTTTGCCTTTTGAAGCTCTATAGAACCTCCTTATGTACATTCTTGCAATTTTTCAACTGGCCTTAAAATTCTGATCAGGAGTCAATTTTGCAACTGGAATTTGTAAATTCATGTTTTTTAAAAGCTTTGCCCTGTTTTCCAGTTGTTTTAGGATGACATTTGCATATGAAATGCGAGCAGCATTCTTCTTCTCGGAGAAGCACCCTGCAAATAGAAGAAATGTTTCTGAAACGGGCCTTGACCTTTTCACTCATAATTTGTGTCTGTAGGGAGTAATTGGTGGCTTGATAAAAAAAAAGAAAAAAGTCTCTTGCAGAATCAGCAGCCATGACCTCACAGATCCGCTGGACCATGAACAGGAACAAAGTCCTGCAGTCAGATGCCAAAAAGCTGGAGGAAAGCTCTACTTCTGAAAAAGTTGTAGACACCGTACATCTTCATTATATAACCCTCCTCTTTGCTTTGGGCACCTCAGTCAGCCATGTCCCCCCCAGGTATGTGTTGTCTGCAAAATGTCTCATCTATCACACCCACTCAATCTCACTGTGACTCATCTTCTGCCCCACGACCTCACTATCGCTGCTCAATCTAAGCACGCCTCCTCATATGGCAAACGATGGCGACAAACTGAATAGAAACCTTTTATGAACCAGTGAGGGGGAATAAAACACACATCTGTGCCGAGCGGCGCCCAGGATGGAGCCAGAGGAATCTTGTCAAGTGTCTGCTGCTTGGTTGCGTCATATCCCCCACTTTCTTCAAAAAGGGTGAATAGAGGTGCGCCAAGCATATAAACTCTGCCTGGAAAAAGGAGGCTGGAACATTTATTGCTTTACTGCCTCACTTGAAGTGACAGAAGTAGCTTATATGACTGCAGCATTAAAAGCAAAGCTCTGCCTTCCCCTCAAATAAACTCAGCAGTCACAAAAGTAACATAAAGCAATATAACACCGACACAATTTCCTTTAACACGACTTTACCTTGTTTAGGCGATGGAGATACAGTCGTCCTTCGCATCGCTACTGCACACGGTAGCAATGTAGCAAATGTTATCGGGTGACAAATGTAACATTTCAACCACACTCTTTTTAAAAAAATGTTTTACCGGACATATTTTCACTATTTTGCTCACTTTTCTCACATTGAACTCATTTTCGTAACACTTGAGGAAGGAAATCAAATGGTGAATCTAAACAAAAGCTAAATCTAAACGTTAAAGCTAAATCTAAATGTTAAATATTAATGGTGAAAATAAATATGAAATCTAAACATAAATCTAAAATATAAATCTGAATGTTTAACACATCTTTATTATAAACCCAAAAGAGGGCACTTCAAGTTCATAATTGCTTTTCTGTGCACAAAGCTTCTTTCACAATTAAGTTGACTATTTCCTTGTTTACATCCATCCATCCATCCATTTTCAATACCGCTTCATCCTCATTAGGGTCGCGGGGGCATGCTGGAGCCTATCCCAGCTGACTTCAGGCGACAGGCGGGGTACACCCTGGACTGGTCGCCAGCCAATCGCAGGGCATCCTTGTTAACAATGAAAGTTATTTTGTTTTGTTTTTTTATATACTCGTTTTTATTTCTTTTTTCCAACCAAACATGTTTTTCCTGAGAAGCACTGGTCTTGTGGATGGATGGATGCTCCCGAAACTATTCTCACAAAGTTGGAACGAAATGTCAGAAGGTCTTGATGAATTGCATTGTACAATGCTCTGCTGGTTACTCATCCTTGTCCGTCCGCAGGCTCTCACTCTGGTTAACCTTCATGTACAATGCTTCTTTTATGCTTCTCTCACGTCTCTCTGAATAAATGTTCAGAAATCAAAGCCAGGATGCTCTTCGCTCAGGTGCAAATCCCAAGGTTAAGGACAGACCTTGGGAGAGGAGCTCTCAAATATGCTGCCCCGTTATCCTGGAATGAATGATTTTCAGAGCGATTTGATGAATTTTCAAGTCTGTACAGTTCAATAACTGTCATTGTCATTGATAACGAGATTAACAGGCGTGGATTGTAGTGCAAGCGCCAAGCGCAGTTCCATAGGAGTGTGACTATAAGAATGCCAGTATGTGCTTTGTTTTGCAGCAATGCAGAGTCCAGTTCACAGTTCTTGTTGTGGACAACAGTGGAGCCTGATGGGTCAGGTGGGTGGAGACGGGACAGGTGGACAGAGCAGCGTGACCACCTGAGGATAGAAGTTGTCGGTCATTCTGGAGGTCCTGGCGCGAAGGGACCTCTGCCTTGATTTTTATTATGAATCTATTCCAATTTTTGGAGAGCTCCTCGAAATGCAAATTTCTCTTGGAGATGAACAAAGTATCTATCTATATCTATCTATCTATATATAGTATCTATCTACCTATCTATCTATTACCACACAGACGAGGACTTTCAGTCAATGAGGGATGCCCCCTGCAACACCTCCACATAGCCATCTGCCGTTTGACGCCCCTGCACAACCTGAAGCTCCATTGTTCCATTGAAGGATGATGATGGCGTGCCCGCCGCTGAGCCGTGTGGAAAACATCTCGGATGGTCAGTAACGTTCTCAGTAAGGTTGGAAGCCATCAGGACCGTCAAGGGAGAATAAACGTTTCTTCCACCTTTCAATGTCCCATGTTTGGTGCTCTCCTTTAAATTCCAAACAGGCCTTTTCTTCTTAAAAGCCTTCCTTGGCAGATGGCATCTGCAACCTTCATTTGGGCCGAAGATGGTCCCGTGTCTTGACGGACAACCAATGGGATCTTTCGGCTCAAGGCCGGCGACAATTTTTTGGGGTCTACCACTTGACTTTTTTGTTCTATGAGCCTCAGGATGTCCGAAGTTTGAAATGACGGTCTTACTGTGTCCAACCTCAGCAGCAATGGCGCGCTGCAAGAGGCCTTGCTTACGCAGGTCAACAACCCCACCGAGTTCAAAGAGAGAAAGCTTTTTTGCCTTTGCCATCAAGAGATCATGACAGCGTGAATACCTGACAGAAAAAGTTATTGTTGAGTTGTTATTGTTGAATTGCTGCTTGAATTGTGGCTTCCGATGACCCACAGTGGATGAAAAATATCGATTCAACTCACCTTGGCATTTCCCTTCCACTCTGGGACGGTGTTTGTGACTTGTATTTTGAAGGAGGAAATACACCCAAGGAAAATAATAAAGAAATAATGAAGATCCCTGCTCTCGGCACACAGCTATGGTGCGTTCAAGGACGACTGAAGTGCAAAATCTCAGCGGTTGATGAAAAAACATGAGTGAAGCACACAGACATAAACATGTAAAAACTGTTGACGTTTTTAAAACAGAGGTACATGTATTATCACATATTTGTGAATTATGACTGACTTATGGTGACTGAGATGTGTTTTTAGTGGAAAAAACTGCCTATTTTCTGAGCACTTTTTTGATGCAAACTCTGCAAACGTTGAATCGCGGATGTGCGAGGATCCACTGTATAATATCGTTTTTTTTCTGTATGATTCACCACTCCAGTGGACAGCATGGACCCAGAAGGTAAAATCTAGTAACCGGAACCTTCCACTGACTGTCAAGTGTCCTTGAGCAAGACACCTTGACATCATGGCTGCCTCGGGCATCAGTGGAACTCATTTATTTTTCCTATTGGATGACTAGCGCCACTATAGTAAAAACAATCCATCAAAATTGATTTATTTCTTAGAATTCTCAGTAAAACTCGCCCATTTTGAAACACGTGCCTGTCAGCGGATGCTGCACGTTGGCTTACGTCAACTCATTAGTACTCTGCCACTGTTGACACAGCACGTCAAGTGGCGTACTGCTGAGCCATCGCCCGGCATTTGCGCACTAAATATTCACATCAGCACACATGCACGGTGACAGAAACACACTGCTCTACAAGTGCAGACATGCTGCAGACGGACGGGAGGGCTTGCAAAACACGCAAAGTGCGCATGCTCTTGACATAAACATCAATGAGGTGTTTTCAGCTACACATTCCCTGCGGACTGGAGGTACTGTGATGGTAAGCGCGGAAGGACAAAAATAAATTGAACGCGCACCCACCCTTTTATCTACCCTGACAATGTAAACTATCAGGTGTCTCATATCTCATTGCTTGTAAAAGCTGATGAGCATTCCAAAGCCTGATCTCATCGGTTTGCATGATTTGGAAAGATCAGACAGACTAAGAACCTCTGGGCCTGATCGCCCGCTTACATGCAGGAGATAGCAGTAATTAATAGGCACACGATTAAGCAATGACCTCGCTCATTAGCAAGGCTCATCTTGATCTGTTGGCCCGCTGTCCCAGGGCGACCATCTTCCAATGTGCTCAGCTGCAAATAAAAACACCACAACAGAATACCGTGGTCGTGCATATTCATGATTCATCAGCTGGAGGAAGAATCGCTTACACACTGCTGCCCCCTGCTGCTCAGACACCACAACACAGGCTTCAAAAGGCTCATCGAGCATGATGCATACCATTTAGGTGGACTTACAATTAGGCAAACAAAGGCAATTGCCTAGGGCCAAAAAATTTCCAGGGGCCCCCAAACAGATTTTTTTTCCTTTTAAAGTAGGGGTGCTCTTATCATTCCGTGAAAACGCCGATCAACTACGCCCCCTTTGCAGCATCCAGCCGATAGCGACCGTCTCCCGCCCACTTTCCCTTCACAAAGCCAAAACAAGCATGGCTGACTTGTGGGACAGTAAAGTTATGTTATAAGTTATGCACCCCGCAAAACACACCACGAAAAAAATCTCGCCGGGGTAGCGCCTTAAAAAGCTTTAGTTTGTTGCGGCGTTTGGGGGGCAGGCAGTTAGCAGGGTGTGGTGAGTTTTTGCGGCAGGCAATGTGATCATCGGTCGGGCGGCGGCTAATTAGCCAAAACGCGGGACATGCGCTCGTGTGTGTGTGCTCGGCAGTCGGAGGTCTAAGGCGGATAGCCCGAAAAGTGGTTGGATCCATCGGACTGGAATGCCGGCCGAAGTCGGCGGTGGCGAACACCGGTTGTGCAGACTGCCTGGGGTCCTGCTGGAGCGCCATCAAGCAGACCTCGCATCCAAAGTCTCCTCAATGAAGGCGCCTGATCCTGAAAGTTTCACCAGCGATTTTGAAAAAGTAAGTCAAATATGTTTTGACTTAGGAAAGGGGAACAATCGAATCAGCTACCACATAGCCCTGAGGTCACCAGAGAGCCCCCCACGACCACATGAGCCTCCTTTTCATTCAGGTTTTCGGTTTTCAGGATTCTGAAATAGAAATTATGAGTTGTGGATGCCAGCGTTTTGTTCATGTTCTGCTAAAACAAGTATGTGCTTTGTTTGGGTTGAAACAAGCAATGAAAGTAAGTGTGACAAAAACGAGTAGCCATTTTCATTTTGTAAAAGTAGCTCTCACAAGAAAAAAACGTTGGTGACCCCTCATGTAGCCAATAGTACATTTAAAAATGTACACTTAATCTATGTCATCGGCAAACAGGAAACTTTTTTTTTTATTTATTTATTTTTTAAATCAGAACTACTAAAGGAGTCAACCTTTCCCCCAGTCACAACAAACGTGACGACAGCAAGCGTCAGCCGCGGAGAATGCAGTAGTTCTAGAGATGAAGCTGAGAGTGACGCTTTTCATCACAAAGATGTGAGTATTAAAGCGGTCAACTATATTTCGTGTTGCTAAATGTTCTTATCAATTACAGAAAGGTGTTGATTCACTCGCTGTATCTAAAATAATTTTTGGGGAGGTATATAAACATGGCAGTGTAACTAGCGACTTAAGCAGCAGGGAAAAAGTGTGCTCATACTCACCTTTTGTAAAGAATAAAAAAAAAGTGTCAGTGCAATACAGAGAGTCCCAAAATGACTAAATACTGTACGAGGCACCAAAACCTACATTCAAAGGCAAATAAAGGCATCAGAGATATTTGTGTAAATTCATTTTTATTCATTATGTTTCACCGAAGCATTTTCAAAAAATATAACCATTTTCCTCCCTGTAAAATGAGATTAAAACTACTGAGTGATCATCCAACTGACTTCAATAGCTTTGAGGAGAGCAGACAGCTAAGTGCATTACGATACAGTTCTCCATAAAACGCATACAATAATGCATAGCGATGGATACATGATAAATGATCCTGATTGTTCACCGGTACATTTACCACAACGGTTAGTGCAGATGTATGTTCATCCTCCATTAGAATAAATACGCGTACAAACGCAGCTTTTTAGCAGATTGTCAGTAAACGACAGGCAGGGGACAGGAAACTATTTTTGAAATCATTTCGCTTCAGTGCATAAAATAACGGTGGAGACAGCATGGAACTATAACTGTACGAAAAGTGCATTTTTAAAATTCCCTCTAACGAGTGCCATCACTTTAACATGGAAAAAAAACACACACAATAAAAGCACACTCACAAACAATTCCTTACATTAATTTAAAAAGTAATAATTACAAAAAAGCCCCAAAAAACATTGACTCCAGGGTGTTGGTCAGCACCAATCCTCGGTTTTCCAGTCTTGGTTTCCAGGCAAACCTCACCTGGCCCATGTTTAACGTCATAAAGCATCTTTGTTACCAAGGTGGGGACCTTCATAACCTAAAAAAGCAAACACATCGTCACTGAAAGCTGATTGAGTATCATATCATATGCACTGCATGTAATGTAAATAGCGTTGCATAAAGTTGCCACTAAACGGGCGTTATTAACTCTCACTGTGCATACAGTAGTCCCTCGCCACTTGTGTTAATCATCGCTGTTTCGTGGCTGAATATGGCCAATTATTAGAAAAATGCATATACAAGCACATTTGACATTTTTTGCCATATCGAGCATTTTCAAGCATAAAAATGACTAGAAACTAAAATACAAATAAGTTATTCAGAAGATGCATTCAAAGACCAGTCCAGGGTCTACTCCGCCTTTGCCTGAAATCAGATGGGATAGGCTCCAGCATACCCCCGCGACCCGAATGAGGAGAAGTGACATAGAAAATGGATGGATGAATTTGTGGAATTGAATATGGTTATGAAAATAGCTCTTCAGAGCATTAAAAATGATGCAACTGAAGTATTTTTGAATTTGCTTTTTTATTACACGGCATGACCTACAATATTATTTGGCTTTTGGATCAAACCTCTGTGAGTCAGGTCCCTGATCCAATAAAAGCCCATCCAATAAAAGATACAGCTGGAAGAAATGGGAGTGCAAAATACAGCGGCTCGGCAGCTGATCCTGAAGATCGGATTGGGACATCCCTATTTGTGATGGTATGTAGTATTCTACTTTGGTCAGTAGGTGTCAGTAATGTAACATTAATGAGATGAGTAGAAAAATGATCTGTTATGTGTCTTATTATGTACTATATTGGTTAGTAGAAGTGTAAAGGTGACCATAGGAGTGTTATTTCATGTCTGGAGAGCTCTTATGATGTTAAAAACCGTATTTAGAAGGTCTTAAACAGGTTTTTTACACTCTAACTATGAAAATATTCCATTTATAAAGAACTAATTAACTGCGGTAAACGAGGGATTACTTTATTGGAATATGTGAGCAATTGTAGTAATATCTAACACTTTGTTGTACCCATTTTCCAGGATTGAGTCATGCACCTGGACAAAGGAGCCAGCAGCAACAGGAAGTCAGAAAGACACACACCCACACACTCGGGAAATTATGTATATGAATGCATTTGTATCTTAATGCATTCATATACATAATTCATTTCACTACTGTCCGAGAGTCATTTTATACACAGTGGATCCCTGCATATTCACAATCTGAACCCATTTTTTGCTTATAATATCCATAATTAGGACGTTTATTGGTAGAAAACCCTTCTCTTTTGCCCTGCGTTGGTAAAGCTTGACATGTAGTAGTCAAAGGCAAACTACAAGTTGCTCGAGGAGGTGTTCTTTACACGCAGTGAATCACACACGCTAAGCAATACTATTTCTGGAAATGACCCAGCATGCCTTGCGGGTTATACATGTGTATAATATACAGTATTGTTTTGCTTGTATATTAGTGTGTGTTTAGTTTGATGCCTGCATAATCAGTGTGTGTTGTGTTAGTTTTGATACGTTTTCCACTGTCAGTAACTTTTTTTTTTTTCCAGTACAAACAAGCTGCCCAAACATCCAAACTTGAAACTGCACCAGTCACGGTGTTTCACACATTCTTCAATAACAGCTTTTCTAGTGACAGTTCGACTGTTATTTATACTGATTTGAATTGACTGGATTGAGTCCCCTGCAGACTTTGGATGCGTACTTCCAGATTACCCACAGAGATCATTTGCAGTCGTGTGATTAGTGGCCCTTGAAATCTATTGCAGAGGTTTTCATCTTCAAGGCCTGACAGCTCAGCGTAAAAAAAAAAAAAAGAAAAAAAAGTGACTGTGAATCATGAAGCCATGCCTGCCAATTACCGCACTAATAGAACACTGTATCTAAAAGCAATCAGATGCCGTTAAAGCAGAGCTGAGAAAAGACTTTTCCTCTCCGAGGAACGCTGAAGTTCTGAATAGCGAGAGACTCCAGCTGCCAACTGTGACGTGACATAACCAGAAAAACAAAACTGCATGTGTTCAGTAAGTGTGGAGTGAGTCATCCACGTACAGGACCATTAAAATGATTACACATATAGAAAAAGTTGCAAGTGCAACAATTAAATCGATTATCAATTATTCAATTATCGACAACTATTTTGGTTTTTGATTGTTTTTTGATGTAAAAATGTAAATATCCTCCGATTTCTGCCTCTCCAATGTGAACGTTTTCCATTTCCTTAGTCATCTATGAAAGCAGACCTACTATCTTTGTGTTTTGGGCAAAATAAACACTTCTACTTTGACTCTGGAAAACAGTGATCAATGTTTTTGCTTGATATGTCGCAGACCAAACTACCAAGTGTTTGCTCTGGCTTCATATTAATGCGGTCCGTCTAGGGTCTAACCCAATTACTCGATTAATTGAAACAAGCTTAATTACAACAGATTAATCGACTAAGATAACAGGCTTTAGAATCAATAAATGTTGGAAAACCTAAACTAAACTGCTCAAAAACATAAAGGGAACACTTAAACACACGTGCTAGATTTAGATGAATGCCATCTTTGTTGATTCCATAGTGTAATAAATCTGAGGACTGGTTTCACAATGGATGGTCTCCTTGGGGATTTCATGACTGAAGTGAATCAGGACCTCTCTTGGACATTCTGCGGTGCAACGTGGTGACAGTGAATGCACATGATGCGCTTGAGCAGGTGGCCCCAGGCCATTTTTGGCACGCCAAAGCTTTTCATTTGGCCTGCCAAACATCATCCAAATAACGTAAACCTTTCAGTCTAACTCCAGAAGTGACCGTTGGTGCAGTACTTCCTCCACTCTGCAGGGGGCAACAGCGAGGTGTACACATCACATGGAACTGTGGTCCTGAACCTTTTTGGACCCACGGACCGGCTGGTGGGGTGGATGGTGGTTGGTCGTCGTACATTATAGCGATGAAATGCTCTTTATTTATTTATTATGTGATGTGTAAAACCACATCAGGAACAGTCGCTAATTAACCTAACATACAGTACATGTTTTTGGAATGTGGGAGGAAACCGGAGAACCCGGAGAAAACCCACACACGCACGGGGAGAACATGCAAACTCCACACAGAGATGCCCAAATGGAGATATGAACCCAGATCTTCCAGAATCCTGACTGTGTCAAAAGTAACCTGTTGGTTTAAATAAAGGGATTGCTGATCGACCACCTTCTAGTCATCCATTCAATGTCTGCGCAAAAGATATGGTACTTGATATCCACATAAAAACATCTCACAATCCGGATGTTTTATAGCTTCAGGCTGGGTGTCGGTAGACAAGAAATTTCCGGGAGTCTTCCGCAGAATCGAAAGAGTTGGCAGCACCGAAACGCACTTTTAGAATAAACATCACAACATTGACGCAGAAATCCTTTCGTCTGTAAGCGTGATCTGAGGGCAGGCGGCATCGATCCGGCAGACCCGGAAACATAGGACCGGCGGTCCACCGTGAAGGCGGTATCGAAAAAGCAGAACTGAGCAAAGGGCACCCAGCAGCACCCAGACCAGCACAGGATTGGACTGCACAGTCACAGTAGGGTTTGCAACCTCATGACAGACTAATGCAATGCGCAACTACCAGTCTTCCGAGACTGATGGATGCCAACAACAATTTTTTTTTTTTTTTTTTTTTTAACAGATCTGGCCCTCACAGTGTCTGCCGAGAAGAAATCTGGCCATTGGAATGCGGAATAGTCTGCCCAGTAACTAGTCTTTAGTCTTTAATCAGTGCTTTTGTCATCCCAATACTGCTGACACTCCAGCACCAGAAGGAACTGTCTGTCAGTAGGTTTGAAGATCAAATCCGAGTGTCTATGACCAACACTCAAGGTACCTCTGGCTTCCATACTGAGGTTTGTACGGTTCCTCCAAGGCCAATGCCTCCCCAGACCATCACCGACCCACCTTCAAACGGGTAGATATTGTAGACAGCGGAACTTATCTCCAGTGACTCCCGACTCTCTCATGGCTATGACTTGTGAATCTTTCAGTTCTGGTGTTCTCTGGCAAATGGTAATCTGAGGCAGGTAGGCCCATACCACCCTCATGGAGTCTGTTTCTGACAGGTTGGGCCGAAACAAGAGTGGCCTGCAGAAAGTCAATTTGCAGAGCTTTTTTCTTTCCTTTTAACCCCTTGCACATACTGGTGTCGCCTCCATGCTCTTAAAACTGTGCAGGGAGTGTCTGCTAACCCTCTCGCCACACTGCAGAGATGTGTCATCCCAGAGGAGTGGTTGGAAATGATTCACCATTGTTATTGCTTCCTAACTGGGCAGGTTGATGCCGCAGGGAACGACTTGACTGTATGTTCCTTTTTATTTTTTGAGCAGTTTTTCTGTGGATTCAGCATCAACGGTTTTGCAAACTGTTACATGCAGGAAGGCAAACAGATACATACACCTGGTCCCAGCGGGGTAGTCCAGAGATCTGTTTCTGTGCCGAGGGAAATAAGGTTTTCTCACAGAGAATCTAGGATCTGAAAACCTTTCCAGATCGTTGTGACTTCCCTGCTCCATGCCTAAGGGGAAATGACATGATGCACGTAACACGGGGCACAGGGCATAAACACACAGCAAACATGATGTGTTGCTTAACTGACGATAGAAAATGAAGATTTAGTGATGTATTTCATACATCCATGCACTGAACTGTGGATATAATGTGGTCAAATCATGTGTCAGCCAGGGGGCAGTAAATCCACGTGTTGAGACATACCTGTGTCAAACGAGTTGGACTTCCTTGTGCTGCGTGATAGATCTGGGAATCCATTGCGACCTTCATTATTATCTGATAGATTTGAGAAAACCAAATACAACAAGCATTTTAAATAGCACTGCACAACTTGTCTGTGCAAAAAAAAAAAAAAAAATCAATACTGTTTGGACCTTCCCTTTTTCAAGGCGAAAGTCCACCTAGGTTCTTTTATTCTAACAGCTATGAAAGAGTCTCTTGGACCGTTTACAATTTAATTCATACAGTAGTAGATACAAGCAGTTCCAATGCCAGTGCTGGAGAGAGCGATCAGCGGCCAACAAAGGTTTAGAGAAATCTAATCAATCTCCGAAGAGGAAACCCGTTCCGCTTTCGTTTCAGACTCAGAGAGGTGGTACAGTGGGTGTACACTTCCCTTTTTTCGCTGTTAGGATTTCAGGCACCAGCCTGTCTAAGTTGGACAGCTAACAGCACATTTAGAAGCTGTGTGTATTGAGATAAAAACAACAGGGTGCATCTTTTACAACTGATGCCAATTGTGTTATGTCTCTATGGTAGATAAGCACGTTGCTGTACTACGTCTAAAACAGAGTGGAACATATTCCATTCCTAAGAACACAATGTCTAACCTTTAGCTGGAAAATGGCAAACTGTTTATGATATTGTGTATTTACGGCACATGTGCCATAAAAGGCTGTTCAATAACAGCTTCTTCGAATATCTGGGGTAGCAAGACAGTAGTTGCAGAAGACCCAAAGTGCAAAACTAATAGTCAGCGTTCCTGATAAATGGATCAAATAAATGGATCTTATGAGGAACGGTTTCTCCAGGAAAGGTTCTTGTGTCTGGCTATGCATCATGATGGCAATAGGTAATAACAGAAATATAGTGCACCTATAAGCACCGGAGACACTTGTCATGAGAGGCTGCACTTTCCCCCTCCAAACCCTCCTGCTACCTTGACATGGACGTCATGTATTTATAAATTATTACCGAGTTAAAGTGAATGAGATGTGTTGTTTGTGGGGGAGAAAAAGGCCTATCTTCAAAGAATAAAAAAAACCCATATATTTAAATAATTTTTTTGGGCTATTTTTTGACTTATGCCAAAAAATTGTACCATGACCAGATAGTATTTAGATGACATTTGGATCACTCTACAATATATTATAACCTATATATGTATGTGTGTGTGTGTGTGTGTGTGTGTGTGTGTGTGTGTGTGTGTGTGTATATATATATATATATATATATATATATATATATACACACACACACACATATATATATATATATATCTATATATATCTATATATATATATATACTATATATATATATATAATGCTTATAACCTCAGCATAGTTTATGTGCCATTTGTGAAGGACACTTTTCATACCTTCACTAAGAGCAGGGTCAGCAGCTGAATCCTTTTGAGGCTTGGCTGATACTGGCAGGCTCCTCTCATTGGTGACAACGTCATGACTGACAGGCTCAGCTCCTTCTTGACTGACAGGTGAGATTTTGGGAGAGATCTTGGCATTTTCTGGAGAGGTTTTGTCTCTTGAGAGGTCGAGACTGGGCTGAAGGTCGGGTAGATACAAGTGAGTGTGGCACAATATGTGTTCTTAGCTTTTATTTTGCAAACACACACCTTCACAGGAATGAGAGGACGCTGCCCTTCTGGTCCTCGTGCTTTTTCTTTCCCCTCACGTTTTCTTTCATTCTGTTCTTCTGCTTCAAGCCTTCCTGCCTCTGCTGAAAGTCAACACAGTTCAAAATTAAAAGTAAAAAAAAAATTACTATAGAAAGACAGCCAGCCGCCTTCTTATGAATGTGTAGATAGCGCTACGTCCTACCACAGTTGCAGTACCTAAACTCTCCTGCAGGTGTCTCTGCCGCATAGCAGCAAGACTGGGCTTGGTGCACTGAGGTGGAGGCTCCGGCCTTGGACCACAAGGAGCTCCGCTTCCTCCTTTGTCGCCACCGTGTGTGTCCTCATCCATGTCACTTTGTAGGCCAGTCAGCGGTACGATCCTCTCCTGCCTGCCTATCTCCACCAGCTGCTTGGAGGACGCCATGCGCCCGTTGTCTGCCGGGATCTCCAAGGCGCCGGTTGACCTGTCAGTGTCTTGATCCATTGTTTTCATGTCACAGGTGCTGCTGGTGTCCGATTCCTCAATGTCAGCGCCTATGCAGCTGTACACCATACTGACCAGATCGGTGGACTAAGGAAGGAGACATGTCAACATTTTGTAAGCTCTGATATTCTGCATCATATACCTGCATACAAGGTTTTCTTCAATATCTTAAGGACTGCATGCGTGACAAAACAAGTAGTGTGAGAACGTATGTTTGTAGAAAAAGAGGGTTTTGCCATCCTAATTAGATGCAAATTATGCAGCTCTCTGGAAACTAAAACTAAAGCCACAAAAACAAACACATATTTAATTAATTATTTTTTATTATTACAGTTTTGTTGTATTGGGAGGGGAATGACTCTTACATTCAATTTTTGGAGTGGCCTTTTATTGTGGCCAACCTCAGGCAAACATCACGCTGTCTAATCGTCTGTGACACTGCTGTGTGACAAAACGGCACATTTTGAAATGGCCTTTTATTACCTTTAAGGCACACCTGTGCAATAATCAGGCTCCCTAATCATCATTGGAGTAGTGCTGTGTGATAAAACTACACATTTTGGAGTGGCCTTTTATTGTGGCATTGTGCTGTGCGATAAATGGCACATTTTGAAGCCTAAGGCACCCCTGTGCAATGAGCACGCTATCAGTGGCGCTGTGCTATGTGATAAAAATGAACATTTTGAAGTGGCCTTTTATTGGGACCAGCCTAAGACACACCTGTGCAATAATCACGCTACCTAGCCATCAGTGGTGTTGTGCTGTGTGATAAAACTGCCGATTTTTGGGTTGGCCTTTTATTGTGGCCGGCCTACGTGCACACCTGTGCAAGCATCATGTTGTCTAATCATCTGTGGCGTTGTGCTGTGTGACAAAAATGCACATTTAGAAGTGGCCTTTTATTGTGGCCAGCCTAAGTGCACACCTGTGCAATCATCATGTTGTCTAATCTTGATGTGACCACCTGTGAGGTGGATGGATTATCTCGGTAGCAGAAGTGCTCACTAACACATATTTAGACAGGTTTGTGAACAATATCTGAGAGAAACAGGCCCATCAGGAGCGCCATAGAAGAAGCTGTACATTTTTGAGTTCAGCTCAAACTTTCCGAGCATTTCCAAACACTATATGAACGTGGGAGTCATACCGGCAGCTGCAACATTCCCTAAATCAGAGCATAACATTTGAACACAAGAGACTCGAGTACTGAAGAACAGAGGCGATGAGACTGCACCTGTCGCTGGATGAGGCAGGAGGGGCTGGTGGGCCTCAGGTCTTGCACGGGACCACCCTGTCCTACGCGAGGCGAGGGCATGGCCCCATTTGCGCCATGCACGGTATTATCTGTCCTCCCTGCGTCCTTTGGGTGCTGAATCATTGAGTAGACGTTCTCTGCGGTGCTGCTGATGTAGACAGGAAGAAGTATTAGTCTAAATGAAGTACTTTTATGGGTGTCGAGGATTGGACCCAGCAGGCCACCAAAGGCAGGAAGTGAGAATATTTTTGGTTACTTTCACAAATGTTCCATTTATTTTGTAGCCACATTAACTATTATAGATATTAAGTTTGGTATGGAGTCGTTCCTTGCGATATCACGGTTCGATTCTCGCTCCCTGGCTATATCGCTGTTTCTAGAACTTAATTAATAATCATTGTTTCATGGTAGACTATAGTCGATTGTTAGTCAAAACATATTGCAATACAAGTGATATGTAGTATTCTGGTCACTAGGCGGCAGTAATGGCACAAAACATTGGCGTACATGACGTTACCTTAACACTGCATGAAGTCAGCCATAGCATGATAAGAGTGAAAAACAAGTTCTCCTCCCATTCCGTGTGGAAGTGGTAAAGTTTTCGGCTTCTTAAGTTAAGAAATACATTTGAAGCTAACTGGCTAGCTTGCTAGGAAGCAGCCGTCTTGAGTCCCTGCAGCATAAGAGTTGCGCAATATATTGTAACCAACAAATAATAGGAGGGTAAAAGTGACTATAGGCATGTTATTTCATGTCTACAGGGCTCTCATAATGATAACACGCATATTTAGAAAGTCATAAACAGGTTTTCTGTCCGCTAACTAAAAACATATTCATTTTATTAATATTAAATCATACTTTGCGGAAATTCTTTTATCGCGGTCGGATCCGGAAGCGCAATAAATGAGGTACGACTGTATTGGAAAACAGCAGCAATCTAGAAATGTTTATTAATGTTTGACTTCTGTGAGGAACATTTTTCAGTCATAAGACTAGATTTTTTTCAAAGAAAACTGAAATTTCTCTCATTGGACTAATGATTTAAAATTCTTCAATAAAACATTAAAAAATGATTTCAAAAGTCCTTAAATTATGGTCTCCATCTCAGGGGTTAGATTTGATTTAGTCAAGCAAATTACATTTGATTTAAATTAAACTACTAGATTGATTTCGGAGCATTGGTGCATTTAAATGATGTATTTTCCTCCTTCCTCAAGCTTTGTGCCCAATGTGACTTACTCCAACTCCTGGTTGGATATGGTGGAATTGCGGTTCCTACGGAAACCGGAAAAAATGGACAACACGCTGCGTCTCTTTTTCCTCCTCAGTGACTGGGCCTGATGGATGGATGACAGCTGACTACAGGTGAGAGAAAAAGAACACAAAACACAAACACAGAGATAAAAACAGATAATTATATGCTGCGTTGGATATATGGCTATCAGCAAAGCCCTTGACATTGAGGGTAATTATGTATTTTTATGGAATGCTGTCACTCCATTAGTCAGGATACATTGGCTTTGTCCAGGATTTGGTACTTGATTGTTTGTATTGATGAGGTAATGTTGTGTAATTGCTATGTTCTGAAGCAGTAGCCGTATAATACCTCTCACATTGCGGTAACCACAAAAAGGGGGAAATCATGTCAGGCAGTACTAGTCAGCATCCCTAAACGGCTGCCTTAGAAATCAAAGTTTTTGTTCAGGAACGTTTCAGGAAACATTTTGAATACAAAAACTACAAAAGTAACAACGCTAACAGAGGTTCCACTGTAAAGAGAATATCAGTTTGCCTCATGTTTTTACCATCACAGTAAAGTGAAGTAGTAAAGGTGTCATGCATAATGTCATGCACAAAAACTGTTACTACCTGTCAGGCAGGACTCTCTTGCTGTAGAAGTCCGGCAGTCCATCCTCCAGGACACTGACCCCTCCATTCTCAGAGCAAGGCTACAAGCAACAGGAAGAAGGATAACAACGTTTAAATCCATCCTTGTCAATAAAAAAGTTGTAAGACTGACATTTGCATTTAAAAAAAACAAGCCGGAAAAATCGGGTCTGTGTAAAGAATCTCTCATCAGGAGGGCCAAGCAGCGCTTGTTGTGATTTGGAACGTTTCTCCAAATTTGGTAAGTCAGAAGGTGCCTCCAGGAGACGAAGCCAGTAATTGCACAAAGACGCAGGCAACAGCTTCGGAATTCAAAGGCCGCTTATTTTTGGAATGTGCCACTGGCATGAGGAATAAAATGAATGAAAAGTTGGCACGAAGCAGGCAACCTTCAGAACAACATGTTTTTTTTTTTGCCTTAGGGTTTTGCGGAAATGCACTGCTGCCACAACGCCCCCCCCGTGTTCCTCAGCAATAATTCAGATAGGATTTTTTTTTCCCCCCCAACGTGCTTTGTGATTTGCTATGAACTCACAAATTCAGGGGGAAGGTGCCCTGCCCTGTGTCTCCGCGGAGGACGGGGCCTTACATGGGTCACGTGGCGTAAGGGCGAGCCATTGGTAGGAAGGGTGGACAGACACTCCCACGATGCGGAGTGGGGAAGATGGGCAGAGGGTGGAGGAGCAGAAGGGATTGGGGAGGAATTGGGTTCATCTCCGAGACCTACAAAAAATTTAGAAACATTATTCCTACTTATTCCTTGTGTTTCAAATCAAATCTATAGTGGAAAAAACTCACTTGGTCTGGTGGAGACAGGACGGATTCTTCTGGTTCTGGAGCTCCGCTTCTTAATAGCCATAGTGTCCTTTAGACCAAACATCGCGGCATTAGTGTGGCTAGATATGATCATTACATCTTTAGATTCAGTCTATAAGCTGAGTCTAAGCTTTTCAGTCCAATAGCGCTACTCACATAGCACAACTACTCACAGACAACACACGGTACTGAGAGGAGACGATAGTAAACACACACGCTATCAGCATAGTTCGAGCTAGTTTGAGCCAGTCTTTGTCACACAAATGTAACTTTACATTCCAGGAACACAAACTTGACTTTTACTGTCTCGAGGGGCGCGGCAACTTCTACATAGATTCTGTGTACTTTTATTCTGTGCTCTTTGCTCGATCTTTCTCACTGATGATAAGAACCCAGTGCTGAAACCAACTATATTGCTCTAATTTTTTACTACGATTTCAAAACCTTTGGGGCAGCAGCCCATGCAGGGAAGCCCAGACTTTGCTCTCCCCGGCCGGCTACTTCGTCCATCTCCCAGGCCAGTTGAGAAACAAAGTCTCTCCAACGTCTCCTTCTACCAGTTGGACGTTGCCCTGAACACAGGCATCCTGACCAGGTGCCCGAGCCACTTCATCTAGTTCCTCTCAAGCGGCTCTACCCCGAGTTTCACCCGAATGATGGTGCTTCTCACCTCATCTCTAAGGGAGAGCCCAGCCAACCTACAGAAAAACTCAATTTGGCCGCTCGTAGCCGCGATTTTGTCCTTTCGGTCACTACGCAAAGCTCATGACTATAGGCGAGGGTAGGAATGTAGGTGGACTGGTAAATTGAGAAGCTCCCTCTTCACCACAACGGGCCAATGCAGAGTCTCATCCCCAACTCAGATGGCACTCCGCCCTTTTCCGGGCGAGAACCATGGACTCGGACTCTCATCCCGGCCGCTTTGCACTCGGCTGCGAACCGATCCAGGGAGAGTTGAAGATCACGGCCCTATGAAGCCAGCAGGGCAACCTCATCTGCATAAAGCAGAGACCCAATCCTGGAGCCTCCAAACCGAAACCCTTCAACGCCCCAGCTGCGCCTCGAAATTCTGTCCACAAAAGTAATGAACAGAATCTGTGACAAAGGGCAGCCCTGGCGGAGTCCAACCCTCACTGGAAACTGGTCCGACTTATTGCTGGCAATGCAATCCAAACTCTGACACCGGTTATGTAGAGCGCAAATATTCAATGGTCATTCATGGTCAATTACAGTATGGGTTTTTTAACTATTCTGTGCACTACAGAATGTCATTCAAATTCAGTTCCAAAAAAATGTGCCATAATAAATTATAAAACGACATTCTTATCACATTCATTTTGTCTGTGCAACCTAACAACACTGATCAAATTCCATCTTTTTGCTAACCATCTGACGAGCCACCGATTATGCATAATGGAGTGCTCAGTGTTTTAAATTCAGGTCAGGTCAGTTAAATAAAACATTATCATCAATGCTCCTCAGTTCACATGGTGGTTATCATTCTTATTATTGTTATGTAGGACATGTTCTCCCAACCTGCACACTAAAAACCTGAGAAGGGAGTCAAAATATAAAGTTGAGGCGCACTTCAAACTGCATAATTGGGCTGTCAAAGTTAACGCATTAACAGAAGTTTCCTTTAATGGCACTATTTTTCTTCACGCGCGATTAACGCACGTCCTGTTTGACCATCCGCCCACATCGTAGTTTGAGGAAATGCAGTGGTGTGGCAGCTACAAGCGGGGACAAATATTGAAGAGAAATGGAGAAAGAAAAAGGTATATTGAATGTTGAGTTTCACATCAAAGCCCTGGCAGATGGCTCTCTCCACAAGACCGAAGTTATTTGTATCTGCTGTCATGAGTTGAGCTGTCACGGGCTACGTCGCGCTGAAATAGAGAGGTGCTCAAATACTGGTGCACTGCAGGTATTTTTTATTGTTATTCATACAGTGCTACATCGGCATACGTGTCTCAACTAACGAGTGTTTTTTATTTCTTTTTTTTAAAGATGTGAGCCATCTATCTGCTGCTATTTTGCTATGAACTGCGAGCTAAAATGTGTAAATGTGCTACGTGCGCCTAGTTACGGGCAGGCATAGCCGAGGACAGCTATTTGGGACTTCTGTCAGAAGTGAGAGAGGGCACACAGCGCTGACATGGTGGTAAATGCTTGTGAGGAAATCTATTAGCGTTATTATTGTTCATTAGCGATTTCTTAGTGTTTGTGCTTGAACTGCTGTGTTTGTCAAAGATGACACAATAAAAGTTGCATAGTGAGGATAAGCAGCATAGAAAATGGATGGATGGGCGTTGAAAGACCCGCGGTGTCACACTTCCACATCATTGAAGTGCTGTAGATCACTGGATAGGCTTTTACACACACTTTCTCACACTAGTCTGGCAGCACTGCAGCCTCGGTGTACTATGGGGTACTAGGCCATTTGTAACTGTAGATTATTTTTTAAATAATGACCCATATTTCCAAAACTGATATGCATTTGTGTAACATTTGATGTAGTTATTGACACATTTATTTTTTTGAAGTGCATTTTTAAAAATAATTGCACCTAAAAGTTGCAGATGTTTAAAACATTTCTGCCTATTGTGCGGGCCTTATGTTTTTTAAGATATGATATACCTACATATGTATTCACCTGCAGACTTTTACAGGTGTAAAGAGAGTAATTGTATCCTCTCTTTTTTGTTATTTTCCTCATCCAATTTTTAATTATTATTTTTTTTTACTAAAACTGACTAAAACGTTTTTTGTTTTTGTTGACGAAACACCCCCCCCCCCCCCCCTTTTTTTTTCCACGTTATCGTCGACTAAATCTGGACTAAAACTATCACATATAGAAATGCCAAAAACGTGACTAAAACAAGAAGCGTTTTCGTCTAACAGACAAAGACTAAAACAAGAGTGGCTGCCAAAGACAACAATGTCTGTGATGCAAAGTCGGCTCCCAGATCGCCTTATAACAGCGCACAGAATCCATGACCCTGCTAGCATTCATTAGCATTCAGTAATCCTGATCCTTAATGATGGCTGGGACAGTCGAGCGCTTAGGACCATAATTTTCACTTCCATGGTGACGGCTTTCCTTTTCTTTGGCGCACCGGCGCTTGGGAGACATAATGAAGTGTAAAGAGTGAACTAATAAGCCATGTTATTCTTCCTTCTTCATCCGGCCAGCACGAGGCACATGCTGACTTCCAGTGCTGCGCGTGGCGCGTAGTCGTAACACACAACGTGGTAAACCAGTAAATCACTTAAACAGATTGTCACCACAGTCAGCATTACAGTACACTTACTATTCCCAAGGTGACACCCACGTCCTCATCAGGGAATTCCAGAGACTCCATGATCCTGGACTGTCTGATTGTATGTCTTCCTGTCCCCGCATTGTCCCAACGCTTTGTCTGAGACACCTGCCGCAGCTGATGCAACACAAACACACACGCACACACACATGCATCATCATCATCTCCACACTATTAGACACATTAGTGGCAACAGTCTGTTTGGCGAAGTCTCAAGTGTATCCGCCCTTTCGCCCACGCAGGTAATGATGCGGATTGTTGTTGAGCTGACCCGGAGAGAAAAGCAATTTCTTAACAATCAAAGTGGAGAGAAGCATGAGAGAGGATGGATTGCGGCAGAACACAACGATGAGAATGAGTTGGAAGGCAAGCGGGAGTGAACAGAATGCAAAATAGGACCAGAAAGGTGTTTGTATATTACGAAAATTCTCGCTCTGCCTCATCTAAAAGATTTTATGGAAATAAGAACCTGCTCGCAGCAAAAACATCCTGATCTCACAAAAACCTTGTTGTCTTTGAGCACCTTATTTAAAAAAAACACCAAAAAAAACACTTGAAAGTTTATCTCCCAAATGACACAAATGAGTAAACGTACAAGGAAATAAAATTTGGAGATTTGGATCAAAACCGTTGGAATTAATTAAAAAATATTTTAACCTGATGCAAGATGCATGATTGCTGTATTTTACCATTTACCTTTGAACTCACCAGACAGAAAAAACTTTATATTTCTAATATTTTAACAACCCAATTTTACCCCAATAACCAAATCAACCTATTATTTATTTATTATTGAATATTTCATTTCTTTTATTCTATTTCTATTATTCTTACATGAATAGCTATAGCATTGTACTGCCAAAAAATGTCACTCTTATGAACTATTTTTGTTGTAATTGTTATATTTGTCCAAACAAAGTTACCTGTATTTGTATCAGGCATTAAAATGAACAAGAAACTGAAGAAACAAAGGTGCGCTAATCATTTTTTCCATGACTGTATTAACCAGCAGTTTGCAAGCGTGCAAAGGACCCGTTTGCTACGCACGTTCAGCGATGAATTAATATGACAATCACAACAATAACAACAATAATTTAAAAGATGTGCCGTAATCAGATCTAAAAGTTCTGCTACAACATTGGGGAGCTTTTGCCCTTTTGAAACAACAACCAAATTAATCTTGGTTGTGATGTCTTGCAATATATATTTTGTAAAGTTAAGTGCACTCTGCAATAGTGGTGACGGGAAAACTCGATTCATTTTATTGTCTCAAGTTCTTATGAGTCAGCCGCAGAAGTTAACTGGGTAATCAAATCACTCAAGTCACTTGTCACAAAGCCGTAGATGCCCGGCAAGCACCAGTGAATCAGTGACCCTTGAGTCTTCATCGAGTACCCGTGAGTATCAAGTCTTGATTGAGCACCCGTGGGTCAGTGAAACTCAGGTCTTCTGGTAATTGTGAGTCAGTGAGGCTTGAGTCTTTGTCCAGCGCCCGTGAGTCAGTGAAACTCGAGTATTCATGAGTCAGCGAACCTCTAGTCTTCATCGAGTACCCGTGAGTCAGTGAGTATCAAGTCTTCATTGAGCACCCATGAGTCAGTGAAACTCAGATCTTCGAGCAACTGTGAGTCAGTGAGGCTCGAGTCTTCATTGGACACCCATAAATCAGCGAAATTCTCGTCTTCATCGAGTACCCACGAGTCAGCGAACCTCGAGCCTTCATGGAATACTTGTGAGTCAGTTAGTCTCGAGTCTTTATACTGGTTGTGTAACTCGTGTAGATCGGAGAAAGGAGAGTTGATTTGGGGCAAGGACCCGGGGTCTCATCTATAAAATTTGCTTATGCACAAAACTGAGCCAAAAAGGGACAAAGAGTCTCGGTTCAGTAAAAAAATAATAAAAAATTGCGAGTTTTCATGATGCATCTGAAATCTATAGTCATAGTCGCCATAAGACCACTGATGCACCAAACTCCGCTATCGCTATCTGCTCACATTCACACGCTGGCTTTGTATGTTACTAACCTTTGTGGAACATAACTGCTGTGAAAAGCGGAGATCTACTGCATCGTTCTACTTTTCTAACACCCCTTTGAGGATGCTGCTTCTTCAAAATAAGGGTCACAAGGCAGTCCAAGAAAAGCAAAACACCTGTGGTCTCACAAAACCTGCAGAGGTCTTGCAGGATGTCATAAATGAGGGTGTTTGTGACTTTAGAGACTTCTTTTCACAAGAATTGTGGTTGTATTTACAGTATATGCACTGTATTTAAAAATGTCTATTAAAGGAATCTCTTTGAATGTCCATTCCCACTTTGAAAAGGCCCGACATTTGATGTTTCAACAGTGGTTTACTAGAGCTCTACAGAGAAGTCATGCAGAAAAGGCGCATTACCAGTACCAGTGTTTTATGCGTGGTGTAGAGTTCTTGCAGAATCTGATCCACAATGGAGTTGGTTAAATAGGAGACCACAGACAACTTCACCTCCCTGATGCAAAGAAAAAAGGCAAAAAATTGTTGAGATAGAAACAAGTGAAGTAGTCATTTACATGAATTTACTCCAATCTTTTGACTAGCGTGTGTCCTTACTCGAGGGCTCTGTTAATATCTTCCGACGCTCTTTCCATGAGGGCGTTGCGAATGGCCGAGCGAGGGATCAAAACCTGCTCGGAAATGGATGAAAGAGACGGGCTGAGTCTCTCGGCAGCTGAGCAGGACATGGGACACAACTCCCGGCAGAGGGACACCATGGAGTCCACCACCACCTGCAACCAAATGCAATGTGATATACAATCATGCTTTCCAACTTCACAAGGTTTCACAAACATCCATCCATTCATCTTCCACCGCTTATCCAGGTCGGGTCGCGAGGGCAGCAGCCCAAGCAGGGAACCCCAGACTTTGTCCAGCTCCTCCCGGCAGATCCCGAAGCGTTCCCAGGCCATTTGAGAGACATAGTCCCTCCAACGAGTCCTGGGTCTCCCCTGAGACCTCTTACCGATCACCGAGGCATACTGACCAGATGCCTGAGCCACCTCATCTGGCTCCTCTCAATGTGCAGGAACAGCGGTTCTACTCCAGGTTTCTCCTGGATGACTGTGCTTCTCCCCTCATCTCTAAGTGAGAGCCCCGCCACCCTTCGGAGAAAACCCATTTCAGCCGCTTGTACCCGTGATCTTGTCCTTTTGGTCACGACCCAAAGCTCGTGACCATAGGTGAGGGTTGGAACGTAGATGGACCGGTACATTGACAGTTTTACTTCTTCACCACAACAGACCCGATGCAGAGTCTACATCACTGCAGATGCCGCACCAATTTGTCTGTCCATCTCACGTTTCATCCTTCCCTCACTCGTGAACAAGACCTCAAGGTACTTAAACTCCTCCACTTGGAGCAGGATCTCATCCCCGACCCTGAGATGGCACTCCACCCTTTTCCGGGAGAGAACCATGGACTCAGACTCGGAGGTACTGATTCTCATCCCGGCCGCTTCACGCCCTGCTGCGAACCGATCCAGTGAGAGTTGAAGGTCACGGCTCGGTGAAGCCAGCAGGACAACATCATCTGCAAAAAGCAGAAACCCAATCCGGAACCGCTCAACGCCCTGGCTGTGTCTCAAAACTCACAAACGTGTCATTTATCTGCACCAGTGTTCATTTTCGTCCACGACTTTTTGCACGTTGACAAAAACTACGACGAAATCGACAGTTTTGTCAACAAAAACGAGATGAAAATGTTGACAGATATGAAATCCAATTCTATCCAATTTCATCTTGACAATTTAGGAATATGTCCAATCACAGCTATCACAGCAAGCTTGGGTTAGTGTACAGCAAATCAATGTACATACACTACACTCCCATGGAATAACAGCACATCGAAACGATGACCAACACGTACAAGAGTGTATTCATGCAGGCTGACTTGGTGTAAACATGCAGAAAGACAATGTTAGAAGTGCTATTTCCATCTGCTACATTCATTATGTCTTCTGTGGAAAATTGATCGCCTTTTTCCAACCATTTCACGTTTTTATGCAACACACCGTGCACACTCACACAATGCCATTTTATTGCCATAATAATGCATTCACCTGCCAACCACTGTACAAAGATACTGAGCGTGTATGCGGCTGGATTGAAATGTGTTCAAATTCAAACTGTCCTCACCTCACACCAAACTACAGGCACAACTAAGGTGTGTGCATAACTGAAAAGAGCTAAAAACAAATCCTCTGCTGTGTTTGTTGTTGTTTTGCAAACTAAAAATGTGGCCTTGTGCATTAAATTAAATAACGTTACAGCGAGAAACACAAGTGCTCAGATTGTACCTTAGGGTGCACTACTTTTAAATCCCAATGGAAACAGAATGGAAGTGAAAACTTGGTCTCAGATGAAAATGCAGCGTTGTTTTGAGTTCAGCAATAAAGACGGGATAAAACCCCATCGAGCACACAAAAAACCTTATGAGCCACCTGAAACACCAGCACCTTGGCATTTCAGAGGTGCAAAAGGTTTGTCAGAGACACACCGGCTGCTCGGAGCGTGTGCTCAAATAGAGGGCACCTTGCTGGGGCACAGCAGGTGGCTCCCTCCGCTCTATACTCTGGTTCTCCTGACAGTAGTGATGTGGTAGTAGTATTGATATCTGATTAGGACAAATCAATGGGTACAGTAGGGTCAAATCCAAATTTGTTCGAGTCCTTCTTACCTGCAGGTGTGCACAAACTACAGTTAAATCGGTACCATATCGGTCTTGAGAAACACAAAAGTTACTGGTATCAGTTTGATTCTCTACGATGAATTATGAGTGTCACATTGAAATGTGACGAGAAAAAAACTGTCTCGCAGTAATAAATGAATAACTTAATCACACTTTAAATGAAAATGAACTTGCTAATTTTGCCAGCCTCCATATATTGCCGTGTGCGTGTGTGTGTGTGTGTGTGTCTGTTTCCCTCATCTCTCGCCTCCAAACAGGCAGCAAGAGAGTTCAGTCTGTGCATTGGTTCACCAAGACGCTTCATAGAACAACGGCGAACAGAGAGACACCTCATCAGTCAAAGTCTCCGTCTCTGTGGAGGTAGGCGGTGCTGCTGGTATACACACACAGCAAATGTGTGGAGCTTTGTGAGGAGCAATGCAAGGTAACAGTTAGGAGGGAAAAAGATGCTTGCAAAGCAAAATGCCACAGCCCCTGTGGGAATATTAATAATGAGCATCAAATGCCAAATGTATTTTCAAGTGGCAACATAATAGGCAACAAAACAAACTTGCCAACTCAGACATATCCACCCGACCCGGTTTTCCCATCTGGGAAAAAATTGAGATGCAGAGCCTTTGCCCTGACAGTCAACACCCACTGAGATGTTTGGTATGCAAAGTAAATGTGAGTGGAACACCACAAAATGGTGTACATTCACAGAAAGTCATCGCAAAACAAACCCCTTTGCTCTTTAATACAGTTGAAAAGCCAGCATTTCAAGAAATGCTGCTAAGGTTTGACAGACTACGAATTGCCTGTGAGAAAATAAATGTCAAAGTGAAAGATGGTATATGAAAGGAAATTTTGCATTATTATAACATATTATTCTTATTACATATCATCATAACATTAGTGGTTTATTTGGTCTCAGAAAATGTCGACAAACATTTCAAAACTCACCTGCATTGTTTTGTGACATGGTTAAATTAAAAAAAATTGTATATTTCGTATTTTTTCATTGTACTTTTCTTAAAATTAATGTCAAAATTTCGTCTGGTGAAGCCAATCTCCGGCATCGTCTCGTGAGTGGGGTGTCTCGTGACACGACTTATTACCTTATCATAAATAATTATTATTATGTGTTATTATTTACTATTATTTATTATTGCATCATTATTGTTTATTATGACTTTATTAGTATTTGGAGAGCTGCTTGAAATGTGAATTTGTCTTGGAGATTAATAAAGTATCCGTCTATCTAACGTAATGGAACGGGACAACGTCCAACCCACCTGCAGTTCTTTGTCGGCAGCCTTCGCCAGCTCCCCCACCAAAGTGTCCAGTCGTTGTCTGATGGGGCCGTCCACTGACAGCACATGGGCCAACTCGCACAAGGACGGATACAACTAGCGCACACAGGACACAGAAGGTTAGATTCAATATCGGGTAGGTTATAATCTAATATAACAAAATGTTTCCATTTTGCAGGATTTGTTTGAGTGAGTACAAATACTTTTTTTCCTGACTAACTACTTTGGTAAAAACTGTCTATATGATCCTCCTGTGGGGCACTTGCTTTCGTAATCACATGACTTGACATTCCACAAGACTGAAGAGCAGTGCATTCAATTAACTGGTTTCAAAATCCCTGATATCATCCCTTGACGTCCATGAAAGCTGCTTTTATGTGCCTCACTGAGAATCCCCAGTGCGCGGGTACTTCAAGTTTCTACATCAGAGCACACGGAACATCTGTCTGCGGAAAATATGAAACCGTCTGTGAGTGTCAAACCTCACACTTGGAGAATCAGCCAAGTTAAGTAGCGATAAGCACATTGTCGAGAAGAACAGGACCAGGATGACCAGGAACGTAATATAAAGTAAATATGACACCCGCTGTGTATTTGTGATTGACAAAGACAGGCAGTAATAGAACTAGGCTGCTTTATCCAATATATTGACACTAACAAACAGCGTGAGCCAAAAAACCCAAAACATTACACAAATAAAGTAAACCCCACTCACAGCTCTCGAGTTCCTGGCTTCCTTCAGGATCTGCCTGGCTGTCTGGACTTCCTCTGCTTCCTCGGAGCCTTTCAGGACACAAACCTGCTGCTGCACCCGCACACACAAACGCTCCATCACCTACACTCACACACACACACACACGGGCATGACTTTTGAGTCTCCTTTGATACGAATTTAGCGGGTGGTCAAATCCAGACAGAGGAACACACCTGCTCAGCTGTGCTGGTGACGAGACCCTGGTGCAGCCTGAGGGCCTGCTTCTGAGAGAAACGCTGGGTCTGGTTGTTTCTCAGCAGGGCACGCTGGATCTGTCACAACCAGGCGCGCACACACAAGTGAGAGGAGTCGGCATGGCAGGTGTTTACAGAGTAGAGCGTCAGACAGGAGAAAAGTCAATTTACATGTTAATAAGGAGACTGAGCAGAACTTTGATCCTTGGAAATGAGCTAGATGCGTTCCACTTAATGTCTTTTCTCAGGTGGAAATGCTCACTATGTAATGATATTATGTAATAGCAGATGGAATAAAGAGCTCTTAATGGCCTTCATCCAAATGCTAAACCTTATCTAAAAACCGGGCAAAATATGCTGCATGTTCTGAATCTTGCTGAAGAATTCTTCAAATAAACTCTTGACTCTTTGTGCGTTCCTGGAACTGGAGTTTTAGCATCCATGCCTGTGGATAGGATGCATGCATCCATCCGGCACGGCTCAGGTTGTAGAGCGGTCGTCTCCCAACCTGACGGTTGCTGGTTCCATCCTCAGTCGGTGAAAAGATTTCAACACATTTCTAGGATATTTCAACATTCATTCTACATTTCAATTCAGCTTCACACGCAATTTCGACTGAAATTGCTTCATGGAGTTGTTCATCTATTGTTGCTGTTAGGTCAGCAGTCATACTGAGGGAAAGAAACCCTTCCAGTATTTAAAACAACAATATGTGTCTGTCAGGTATGAGGTGAGGTGAAATAATTTAGTTTGCGATCACAATTTTCTTAAAAAAACCCTGACAATATACTGTGGCTGCCTGCTTGAGGCAGAAAAATAAACAATGTGAGTGTCTTTTAGTAGCCATCAAGAATTGTATGGAAAGTGCAAGTCCCCCATTTGTCATATTACGGAAGGAAACTTTGATCTTAATTACAAATAAATAAATTGAAGTCATCCATCATCGAGACCAGCGGGCAATGTGATAACTCACCGCCTGCGTCAGTGAACCGTTCAAACGGTTTCTCTCACCTTGGTCAGAGCTTGGTCTGTCCTCTCTGGGGCGCTGCGGTACGCCTGAGTGACATCACTGAGGGGCAGGGGCATGTACTGCAGCGTAAAGTTGCTAACAAGTAATAGAGAGAGGGGAGAAGAGAAAAAGAAAGCGATGATGGTTACTCCATGCTACAACAAACTTCATGTCAGTGCTTCTCAGGGGGAGAGGCGGGGGGATTATGTACACTCATAACATTTCTTCAAGGTTTGGCAGGTTTAATCATGCTTGAACGATTCCGATGATAGCAACTCAATCAATGTTTTGTACTAGGGGCGCCCTGACCGATTTCTGTGAAAAAGCACGGTATGGGCATATGCCCATACTTGCTTTATAACGCTGATCATCTCCGCCCCCACTCCAGCATCCATAGCGACCGTCTCCCGCCCACTTTCCCTTCACAATGCCAAAAACGAACATGTCTGCTGTGTGGGGCTTGCTGTTGTTGTGAGAGTGATAGGAGTTGTGCACCGCGCAAAACATGCCACAAAAAACGTCTCGCCGGGGTGGCGCGTTAAAAAGCTTTAGTTTGACTGATGTAGCCAAACGTGTGCGTGGCAGTCGGAGGCCTAAGGCGGATGGCCCAAAAAGTAGTTGGATTCGTCGGACTGGATGGCCAGCCGTCGTCGCCGGTGGAGGAATCCGGGTTTGTGTGCTCTTGCATCGAAATTCTTCACCCAATCCCAAAGACGTACTTATATAGACGTACAGGCAAAAAGAGGCAATGATGCAAGTGCAGGCTACAAGATGTCACTCACAGTTAGCGCCGTTTTAGAGCCATTATCCACAAATAGCCAAAACATGGAACAGTGGTGAACCTTCCCAGGAGTGGCCGGCCAACCAAAATGACCCCAACAGCGCAGCGCCAACTCATCTAAGAGGTCGCAAAAGACCCCACAACAACCAACATCCAAAGAACTGCAGCCCTCACTTGCTTCAGTTAAGGTCAGTGTTCATGACTCCACCATAAAAAAAGACACTGGGCGAAAACAGCCTGCATGGCAGAGTTCCAAGACCAAAACAACATTAAGGCTCGTCTCAATTTTGCTAGAAAACATCTTGATGATCCCCAAGACCTTTGGGAAGATACTCTGGTGTGACGAGACAAAACATTTGGAAGGTGTGTGTCCCATTACATCTGGCCTAAAAGTAACGACTCATTTCACAAAAAGAACATCATAGCAACAGTAAAATATGGTGGTGGTAGTGTGATGGTCTGGAGCTGTTTTGCTGCTTCAGGACCTGGAAGACTTGATGTGACAAATGGAAGCATGAATTGTGCTGAAGGAGAATGTCCGGCCATCTGTTGGTGACCTCAAGCTGAAACCAACTTGGGTTCTGCAGCAGGACAATGATCCAAAACACACCAGCAAGTCCACCTCTGAATGGCTGAAGAAAAACAAAATGAAGACTTTGGAGTGGTCTAGTCCAAGTCCTGACCTGAATCCTATTGAGATCCTGTGGCATGACCTTAAAAAGGCGCTTCATGCTGGAAAAGCCTCCAATGTGACTGAATGACAACAATTCTGCAAAGATGAGTGGGCCAAAATTCCTCCCCAGCGCTGGAAGAGACTCATTGCAAGTTATCACAAATGCTTGAAGGGGGGCCCAACCAGTTATTAGGTTTAGTTAGTTTAGTTACTGTATTAGGGGGCAATCACTTTTACCACACAGGGCCATGTAGCTTTGGATTTTTTTTTCTCCCTTAATAATAAAACATTTAATTAAAAACTGCATTTTGTGTTCAGTTGTGTTGTCATTGACTAACATTTACATTTGCTTGATGATCTGAAACATTACAGTGTGACAAACATGCAAAAAAAGTCGAAATCAGGATGGGGTGGGGGCTACCACTTTTTCACACCACTGTGTGTCACGTGACTCTTTGAACAGCAAAAAGCTTGCAAAAGCAGACAAATAAAAACCCTTTTGAGCTTATGACAAATGCTGTGGCTGTAAAAGGATGCAGTAAACATTTTGTTATTTACAGTGTGAAGTTTGAGGTGAACTGCTTTCAGGGACTATTTTACCTGATGGAAATTACACTGAGAGCACATTTGTTCCAAAGAGACATCTATAGACATCGCCTTTCTGTGCTGCTGCCAACAAGCTGAGCTTTGCAGGAAAAAAAACAGAGAGCTACCTTCTGGGAATTTCGCTGCCTCATTTAATTGGGCCAATGATTACTACACGGCTATAGAGGGTCTTTTTTTTGTTGTTGGTATGCAAGATATACTGAATCATATGAATCATATACCGCTTGTAAATAAATAACCGTCACATCACAGGACTGATGTAACATCGTGTAAGAGTAAATACACAGCGGGGCGTAATGAAGGCTATCTGCCTTTTAAATGTGTGACTCATCCACTTCATGTGTGCAGTTTGAATCAAAATTATGTGTGTGTGTGTGTGTGTGTGTGTGTGTGTGTGTGTGTTCATCTTACTGCTCCAGCGCTCTTGCCACATCTTGGAACCCTGATGCTGTGGTGTTGTTGCGATCCCATGTAACACTCCTGAGAGGATGAAAACAAGGGAGATGATGGGAGCACAGTGTGAGTAGTTGTGTGACTGTGCAGCTGCATCCGTGCGTCACAGTACAAATGAGTGTAGAAATACTTCCTTTCCTTTGTGCATATTCGATCATTACATATGCACAAGCGACTGTCATCCTCTAACGAGCTTCTTTTATGGAATCCTCCACCCTCATGAGCACTTTCTCCACCTCTCACTTTCCTTTCTACCGCCGCCATCCATGCCCTTGAAATGTAATCAGGAAAACCCAAATCTCACTCCATAAACGTCCTCCCTTTTCTAGGCTCCCTCAAGCTTCCTCAAGCTCCAAACTGTCCTCTACCTACAATAACACCCAAAACCACCGAAATTGCATCCCATGCCATAGTTCCCCTAAAAGTCATATTCTGTTAGTCGTATCTTCTTATCTCCTCCATTGTTCTCTTCTTCACTCTTCAGTGACTTAGCACCTTCAGTATATCCTTTCCTCAAACCCTTCCGGACATATTCATGTTCTCTCTGACCCTATTCTTTCACATGCCCCGTAAAACTCCCTGCCTATAACTCAAGTTTCTCCTCCCCTCTGTCCCTGCATGCTCTAGCAAGGAACATTCCCCCCACCGCCTTCTCTTTTCTCCCTCTGAGCGCAAACTGAGGCCCTTCACCTGAGCGTTGTGTTAATTTGCAGGGCTTTGCTGAGCATCTTGGCGCCAGAATCTTCCAGGCCGTTGCCGCTCAGGTCCACCTTGCGCAGGCATGCGTTGGAGCCCAGAGCGTTGACCAGCACTGTGCCCCTCTGGCGGAGCCGCGAATCAGCCAAGGACAGAGACTGCAAAACCTGAAAGAGATCAAACAATGATTGCGTATTACTGAGTCAGAGATGTTGATGTCATTTAAGAAATGAATTTTGTGTGTAAGAAAATGTATATGCATATGTACAAATATATTCAAAAATATATTTTAATATGAAAATTATATACATACGTACAAATTGTTTTTAATTAAATGATTTTTAAAAATATTAAAAATATAAAAATGTATACACATACAGTATAACTATTTAAAAACAATTATTAACATAAAAAAATCCATCCATCCATCCATTTTCTATACCGCTTCTCCTCATTAGGGTCACAGGGGTATGCTGGAGCCTATCCCAGCTGACTTTGGGCGACAGGTGGGGTACACCCTGGACTGGTGGCCAGCCAATGCCAGGGCACATATAGACAAACAATCATTCACACTCACATTCATACCTATGGGCAATTTAGAGTCACCAATTAACCTAACATGCATGCTTTTTTTGGATGTGGGAGGAAACAGGAGTACCCGGAGAAAATCCGCGTGCACGCGGAGAACATGCAAACTCCATACAGAAATGCCGAAGGGAGAATCGGACCCAGGTCTTCCCGATCTCCAGGCTATTACTGTGTTGGCCAACACTAGACCACCGTGCGGCCCAGGTACCTGATTCAATTATTAAAATTAAAATACATGCTGTTACCAAAATTAGGATCAGCCATCTTCATAGCAGAAAAGCATCCCTCTAATCCTCCAATGCTTTCGAAGTTGCGCCATGTCATCCAACTTTTTAAAATATATATTTACTTATTTTTTAAATAAATATATTTTAAATAAATATATTTTAAATATATATATATATAAATACAATTATTTTTAAAATACAAACATATTTTTTTATATTTTTAAAAACCTATTTTTCAAATTATGTAAATGTACAAATATTGATCCAAGTAAAATATTTTTTAATATTTATTTTTTCAATATACAATTTATACACATATGTACAAATATTTTTAAAAAAAGAAATCCAAGTATTTTTAAAAAGATTTATATAATTTATATATTTTTTTATTTTTAAACGGTAGCTCTTTCTTTGGCAGGAGCCAATCAGGAGCTACAGTATCAGTGCACTCACAACAAGCTGGCCAACCCATCGGAAGTCAGTGCAGGTCAGTATATATGCAACTATAACAACATAGTCTGACATACACTGCAGTGTGACTCACGGTGTCATCTTTCAAAGAACACTTTACTAACAGCACTAAATTCAGCACACAGCAACTTAATATTCAGAAGGTGTATTTACAAATAGACAAACGGGTCGCAATATGACTTGAAAATAAAAAAAAACATTTTAAAGTTTTCCCATAAGGCATTGTGTCTGAGCAACGCATTAATTGGGGTGCTGCAATGACGTCCTTTCCTCTTTTTGCTTTGGTCTACGGGTCCTCTGGCTCCCTCTGGTGGACAGAAGCAGCATTGCAGCGCCATTTTCTATGCTTCTTATGCAATTTAATGAAATGGTTTTCTCAAACAAAATGCATTATGGGAACACTTGTTGGGATTTTTTCAAATAAAATTCATATTGGTACATTTTTCGATAAATCTGAGGTATAACCTTCTAACCCACGGGTGAGAGCCCGACCACCAGGCCTGCGAGTCCCTGCCCCAGGCCTGGCTCCAGGGTGAGGCCCCGGTATCCCATTACCGGGCGAGGTGCGGTCCCTCCTCATGTGTTTGTTCATAAAGGTCTTCTGAATCACTCTTGGTCTGGCCCGTCACCCAGGACCTGTTTGCCTTGGGAGACCCGACCAGGGGCATATAGCCCCAGACAACATAGCTCCTAGGATCACTCGGGCACACAAACCCCTCCACCACGGTAAGGTGGTGGTTCACGGAGGAAAGAAGAAAATGGATGAATAGATGGAAGAGGATACAGGACCAGACAGAAATGATTGGCTCTTTAGTGGTGTCATGTGCCGATCGTTAGGGTACAATGGAGTGGGGCCTCTGCCCGCCAACGATGGTCGTGTTTTTAAACCAAATTTCATTCCTAAAAAGTAAAAACTCCAGCCATACATCAATATTCTCTAACAGTTATCCTGTCACGAGAGGGTCTGCAGTCTATCCCAAATGAATCTGGACGAAAGACAGACTCCACCCAGTTTATCAAAGGGAAGCTGTGAATTGTGCATTGTGTGGGAAGCGCACCCACGCCAGCTGTCAGTTATGTGAACCACTACACTAACCAATGCAATAACCCCTTGCCAGGCTCCAATTTACAATAAACTAATACATTGTTAATCATATCCTCCTGCAATAATACATGAGAAAAAATGTTTTTCCATGCAGCTACGACGCTGAATGTGTGTCCAATGTATTTTTAATAGAATCAACTCAAGCACTAAAATTTCACAGGAGTGTCACTGCAGTGCTTAAAAGCCCCGCAGGGACATACTTCAAAAAATACTGGAGAGCCTTGTTGTATCACACTCCACAAAGAATGCTCTGCTAAAAATACACAGTATATTTGGCCACACTAACTTGGATTTTCAATGTTTAGGACATTCCCAGCAGTCACTTTTATTGAGAATGTTGATCCTAAATCGGAGGACGTCAACGTCAAGCTAGCAGGAGGGTTTGTTGTGCGTTAAAATGCAATATTGTTGGGGACGTATCAATTCCTGGCGTATTTTCACCATTCGCTGGTAGGCGTGCAAGGTAACACTACTGTGCTTCCGTGTCTACGGTTTAAAACACGCGTGTCTCACTTTGGATTCGAGCTGAAAAAAACTACAGCCATTTCTTTCCATAACCAGTTCAACTTCTTGTAAAGGTTCTTCTCGTAATTATGACTTTATTCCCATAATATTTTGACTTTATTCTCGTACCAAGACTCTTTCCGCAACCTCATTAAAAAAAAATACAACTTTATTCTTTTTGTGTCTTTCTCATAACATTACGTTAAAAAAACAACTTTTTCTTGAATATTTCCACTTTATGCTGCTAAAATGGCATTATTTTTATTTAAGTTTATTCTCGTAAAATTGCAACTTTTTCTCTTAATAGTTTGACTTTATTCTTGTCAAATTGCAGCTGTTGTTCTACATTTTTAACAAGTATTCCACCTTGCAATTATGACTCTATGCCCATGATATTTGGACTTTATTCTCGTAACATACATTTTTCCGCAACCTAATTATCCAAACATTACAACTTTTTTTTAATGTTTTGTTTGTTTGTCATTATATTATGACTTTAAAATGTTTTTTTTCTTTAATATTTCAACTTTATGCTACTAAAATCATTATTATTTTTCCTCGTAATATTATGAGGTTATTCTCACAAAATTACAAGTTTTTCTTGTTAGATTACAACTTTTTTCTCTTACTCAAGGGATGTCCAAAGTGCGGCCTATGGGTCATTTGCGGCCAGAGGCTGTTTTTTTACTGGCCCGCGGCACCTTGTAGTTACATTTTAAAACAAGAAAAGCAGCAAAAATTGAAATATCAGCAGTGACTCGACAAGGACAATGGACGCGTTTTGCCCTGAATTAGTTTGGGGGAAAATTATAATATAATTATATAATTATAATATAATGTAATATACAGTAGAACCTCGCATAACGTAAACCTCCTTTTACGTAAATTCCACAGAACGTAAAAAATTTATGTAAAGTTTTTGCTTCGTATTACATAAAAAATTCCATATCACGTAAAGCGTCTTTTTTTTCCCAATCAACTTTATGAATGCCTTACAATTGACACTAACAGGGCATCAAACCAGGGGCATTGAAAAATAAATTGGATAACAAAAACACAAAATAAATCACACAGAAATCGAGATTAAAGAAATAAAAACTAACAGAAAAGTGATAAATAAATAAATTAAATAAAATAAAGATAATAATAATAATTAAAGTAAGTTACACCAGGGGACACGAGCAATGAAAATTAAATTGAATTAAGGATATTGAAGTGGGAGCACAGATTTATAGTCTTGATAGCTTTCTTGTTATTAGCAGAGGATATTGATTTGAAGGACAGCTTCAGTTCTTTCATGAAAACTTAAAAAAGGGGTTTCACTTTGGCAAATCTAAAGTCGGTACAAGTGTTTTTTTTTTAGTTGGTGCAAGTTCAGACTAACAGAGTACTGTACACTTGGTGACGCCTTTCAGTTTGATTCATTTACAGTAATCTTATTTTATATTGGAATGTTACTCTACTATGTTTATGCTAACGTTTTCTTATTATTTTCCCACCATATTTGGTGGACTTTGAATATTTTGAAGGGCCAAAGGGGTGAGTTTGGGAAGATCTTGGAACGGATTAGGCTATTTACATGTATTTTACGCTTCGTATAGCATAAAAACCCGATAACGTAAACGTTCTTGGAATGGATTATTTACGTTGTAGGGGCGTCCACTGTAATATATACAAAATATCAGAGTGGCAAAGTTCCATCCTTTAATTTTCCACTATGTGGCCTTTAATATAATACTGTTTAAAAATGTTCCTGTTAAATGATATTTTTAGAATGTGCCGTGGGCCAGTAAAAAAAAACAAAAAAAACAGCCACGGATCGCAAACGGGCCCCCGGACCGCACCTTGGACATCAGTGCCTCTGTAAAGAGCGGCGCGTAGGCGCGCTCCATCCATGGAAGTTCAAAATGAAACGGTATTGTTGTCGCTCCGGATGTGAGGAGCGGAGCAGAACACTTTGGGGTCCGTGCAAATAAAATGAGCCCAGATGAATCATCTGCTGGGCCCACAGACAACGTTAGCTGTCATGCATGGTTGAACGCTGTGGACAGAGAGATGGCATATGTGGACACAACTATGTAAACTGTGACAAGTTCATCTGAGTGTGTGTGTGTGTGTGTGTGTGTGTGAAGCTAAAAATCATGCACGGGTGTGTGGGTGTGTATTTTGTCCAAAAGGCTGCAGCAGATTTGTGTGCATGCATGTGTGCAACGTTACATAATTCAACTCACACACTCTTCCTCTTGCACCAAATGAACCAGTTTCTGCAGGATTTCATCCAGAACCCTGAGGAGGTAAAAAAAAAAAAGTGGGGGACAACATTCATCACTGCTATCATCACCATCTGGCGCTGCTCGTCCCTGGCAAGGCCCCTACCTGCCCTTGATGTTGAAGTTCTTCCCCAGCATCAGGTGTTTGAGGGAGGGGTGTCTTGAGAATGCAGGGATGACAGCGAGCAAGTCAGAATCCAAGCCTGCAAACACATTCGGGCTTTTAAAATACTTCTTTAAAAAGGGGAAACACACACGCATGCATTCCAGAACGCTTTCAGCTACACCCGCTGCCACCCGCTCACAAGTCAGATATCAGAAGCAGCGTTTGGAAAAGATAATTTAGCAACAAAGTCATCAACACCCCTGAAGGAGGGCATAAATCTTTGATTCAACTTCAACTTCTAATGACTTTGGTTTGTTAGTAAGCTCATAAAAATCCACACGCACTGAAATTAGACCAAAAGTGGAGTTCAACAGATACTTGAATAAGACAAGGTTGTAAGACAACTGTTGTGTTGAACTTGTGGGGGGTTTAAAGGGCCCCTGACAAGACTCATCAACATTGCTTCAATACATTATATATTGTTTGTAATGATGTTCTACATTGTTCCATTTTTAAA
This sequence comes from Dunckerocampus dactyliophorus, assembly GCF_027744805.1. Classification (NCBI taxonomy): domain Eukaryota; kingdom Metazoa; phylum Chordata; class Actinopteri; order Syngnathiformes; family Syngnathidae; genus Dunckerocampus; species Dunckerocampus dactyliophorus. The sequence goes on from NC_072820.1 coordinate 2,539,146, forward strand.
GCAAACGGTAAATTCGCAGAAATGACCTATATGGCGCCCATGACGAGCTAGCTCTCGCTGTTCAGTTTCATTTCCGGAATCATTATCGGAAAAAGTCAGGTAAACAAACATAGCTGTGTACGAGACAGGGGATGCTTACTGTGATTATAGCCAAGATTTTAGCGATGTGTCAATAGGTTTCGAGGAGGAAGAAACATTTGGAGATGAAATGTAGAACTTGCAGAACATGGACTTAAGCCTAAAGGCATTGAGATGAAGATTGGTCGCCTTCAACACACAATATGGAACGTATAAATTACTCTGGAGTTGCTCATCCTTCAATTATTGTTTTAAATCGGCTTATTAATGAGCGTAAGGGGTCCTTTTAGCCTTTGTATTTTATATTTCATCACCGTCACCCCTCCCGCCAAAAAGATGTTTATATAACATGTATAATGCTTTGCAGCCTTGTCGCTATCATGGAATAGTGTTTAGAAGACATTATATAAGCAAGACATGACTTCCTCTGTTCTGTGGCAACTTTTGATGTCGTTCATCTCGTCTTGTCTTTTATTGCCTGCGTCCCGGCGTTTAAAATGCGATTATACTGCACTTTCAAGCCAAATGCTTCTTGTAAAGGTTTCCTTCATAGCAGTCATCAGTGAAATGATCATTACAAAGAACAGACATTGCGAACATCTGTCTCTCGTTCTCTGCACTTGCTTTGTCCATTTTTGTCCTAATTCTTCCTCTAATGGAAAAGAAAAACTTACAGTATCACTCAGATTCAGATTTTTTGATGAAAAATATACTGAACCAGGTCGACCATCTACCTTGAGAAGCGTTTGTTTACTTTGTTTTAGCTGAGAGGCGTCACCTCAACTTCAGGAATGAGACTGAACTGCGAGAGCTAGTTGGTCACGGGTGGCGCCATCAACTATAAATGTCATTTTTGCGAATTTACCGTACCGTTCACTTTCAAAAATGGAACAATGTAGAATATAATTACAAACAATATAAAACGTGTTAAAGCAACGTTGATGAATCACGTCAGGGACCATTTAGGTACTGGCTGGAGTGTAGCTAGCGTTTTATATTAGTCACTGTAATAAAATAAGTTAACTGGAGCTAAAATGGGATGAAATAACATTTGTGAATGTGTTAAGACTAACCCGTCTTACTTGTCGATAGTAGAACATGCTATTTTAGTTGGCTATTGGTCATGATTTTTTTCATGACTATTTTGTTGAGTCAGAATTCAGTGTCAAAAAACAACAAATATGACACTTTTTCTCTACCTTCCAATGCAAATTGCCGTAGTCCCTCGCCACTTCCCTCTTTGAATTCCGCAGCTTCACACTATCATGGTTTTTCAAAAATATATCAATTAATAAATCACGCTGTTTTGTGGTTGAATATTATTTGTAAAAAAAAAAAAAACAATATTTGGAGCCAAAATTAAGGATTTTCAAGCATAAAAACGAACTAAAACGCAAATATAAGGCATTATATTTATTCTACACTGTATTGCACACTGGCCACTGGGTGGCAGTAATCTTACATTGATGAAACAATAGCCACCACAGGAAGTACTGCACAGAAACTGGAAGTAAAAAAACAACACGCAACTCTCCCAATGCTAAGGTGTGAGTCTATATTATGTCTTATACATGTCTTATGTCTTATTTTCTCCCATTATGTCCGCTATATTGGGTAATAGGAGTGTATATGTGACTAGAGGGCTCTAATGATGTTATAAAACATATTTAGAAGGTTGTGAGCAGGTTTTCTATGCTCTAGTGACGAAAATATTCCATTTAGAAATAAGGAATACTGCTTCACGGAAATGTACTTATCACGGTCGGGTCTGGAACCGGTTAACGCGATAAACGAGGGCTTACTGTATTATTTCTCTTACTTGGCACAAACAGTGTTTATTTGTGACATGCATCAAGTGGCATCACAGTAGAAGACAACATTCGTCTGAGGGAAAAGCTGAAGTTGAAGTGCAGGACAAACTGCAGGATATATCGGACATCGGTAAGAAAGACAATATGCAGCACCTCTTCGAGAAATATTAATGTGTGGACAAATACATGATCAAACTTGCATTTCCATCTCACATAACGTAAGGCGCAAAGGTCACATGTGCCATATGTGTAAATGGGTTAATATTAGGGGTGTCACAAGATCTCGCTTCAGACTTCTCGTTCAAAAAAGAAATGTCTCGTGAGCACTATAGGCCTGGGCCGACGACAAATTAACTCATTCACTACCAGCCATTTTTTTCAAAAGACATCCCCTCCAATACTGGCCATTTTAGACCATTTTCACAGATGTTTCAAGGCACACAGAGTATTGCGTTCCATGGCTACATAATCAAGCTACCAAAACAAAGATTAGACTCTTGTCTTTCATCAGAAAAAAAAATTTGTTTCTACCTTTTTCCGTTCTTTAGTAATCAGCAGTAGAACATAGGTAAGTTTCAGGAAAATATCAGTTCCCAACTAACAACGTGAAAAACCAGGTTTTTGTGAAAGGATACATTTCAAGCGTAACTTTCAGTTTTTTGTTTTTGTGACAGCTCAAATATCTACACAACTATACCACAACACAAACAACACAAAAAAGGGTTGTTTTACATCAAAATAGCTATTTATTTGCAAATATAAAACCATGAACTATTTACATTTTTCACATTTGGACCTAAACTGTGAGTTAAAGTTTCCCTACGATGCGTAACCTTCTGCACGCTACACTCCTCCACGCTCTTCCACGTCCTCCTTGCTGTCGCGTGTGCATATTCACGTAAAAGATCCATGCTGAGCTCTTACTGAATGCACTTCTGCCACCTTGTGGCCCTTTTTATGGCTTCAAACTGCTGTGACAGCGACTTCTTAGTCTGCAGTTGCATCATCATCTCTTTGCGTTCGGGGTTTAAAAAAAAAACCAACGTATAAATACGTCTTTGGCAGTGAATGAGTTAAGTAATCGCACAGTAAATGAAAATGAACTAGATCATTTTGCTAGCCGTAAAATGTGCATGCGTGTCTCTCGCCTCCAAACAGGCAGGAAGAGGATTCACTCTGTGCATTGGTTTCAGCACGCTGGTGCGCTTGTTCCACAGAAAAACAGCATGAATGGAGTGAGCCCTTTTGTCAGTAATAGTCTCTTTGTCTCGGTGGGTGGAGGCGGGGCAGCGGGCAAACGGTACACACAGAGTGCAGAAGAGTGTAGCTTAGTAGAAATTAAATGAGTAGATTGCAATATATTGTCATGGATTTTTTAAAATTGTATTTTTCTTAAAAGTAAAGTTTTTTGTTCTCGCAGACCCAACCTCGTGCATCGTCTCGTGACAGCCCTTGTTGATACACACTCGTTGTATTGTAACACATACCTGTAATTGCCACCAGTGACTTGTGAAGTTAGCAAACTATTGCACAAATAAACATGCTCATGTCTTTAAAAATGTATAAGAATGACCGGATGCCCTCAGGTAGGAGTGCGTCTTCGGAGAGTGTCTTACCGTTATCTGAGATATCTAACGTCCCGACACACGAAACCCTTGGAAAAAGTTCCTGGATAACACCGGCACCTGCAGACCTCAACTGTCAAAGCAAGAAAGAGGTGGGACATGAGAGAACATCCTCCAGCGTCAATCGGCGAGAAGACGAGTGAACATGGCCGCTGTTGCACAAGAACAAGACGAGAGTACCTCGCAGCCGCTGATGTCCAACTGCAGATCAGCGATGTGAGGGTTGTTGGACAGGCCTAAGAACAGAGCCCTGAAGGGAAACTTTGGCATTACATGAGAACGGGAAGACAGGTACAGCAAGTGCTCATGAAGTTACATTTAAAGAACACTAGAACAAAAAGTTCCGTATCCAAACAACGGTTTTTCTCCATCCAACCATGGGACTGCACAGTTCCCCCGCACAAATTCAACCTAAAAGTTTGAACCAACACAATAATGGCATGTGTGGAACCTCATACTCGCTGAAACACGTTCACAATTTCAGCCCCATGGATGAACGTACGTAAATATGAACAGGTATCATCAGGGAAACACACGTCGACACATGAAGTGATGTAAAGTGGTTGAACACGGCTGTTCAGTCTTAATCCCTTGAGTGTTCCTTGCGTGCCGGATGTGGAAAAGCTCTTATGTTCACAGTTAAATAAAGCAAAGCATTCCACAGTTTCATTCTTAAGAGTCAATTTCACAAATGTTTAGATCTCTCTCAATTATTCCCCATATGGCTGCAATCTATTTGTGGTGGTGGTGGTGGGTAATTGCTGAATTTACATAACGGGCCATGACACATTAGCAAAAAGTGAGTAAAAAAACAAAACAAAAAAAACCCACAAACAGCAAAACAGATGTCTGTTGTTTTTAATGTCACAAACAAGACGGAGCCGCCTGTGAGCGCTTTTACGTAACACTAATTAACCAGAGTAAACACACGCATGCACGGGGAACATGCAAACTACACAGACAGATGTCCAAATAGAGATTTGAACGGAGATCAATAAACTGAGCCTCATCAGACATAGGGGTCAGACACCCTTACGTTCATACAATTTTGAATTCAGCAAAAATCCTTGGGTAAACTACCTCCAGTGTCACAAAATCCAAACTTCATAGATAGAAACAGGTAGGAAATAGCTTTGCAGTTAATTCTATGAGCGGAATTCGAGGTCCCAGGCTAACATCAGCTGTATCTCAGTGCCAGCTGAAGCATATTCATTGCCATAAATGTACAATTAAATGCTCTTATTCGCTACCTTTGATTTTGTTTTTGTTTTTTGTCAGGCAATGTGTATCAACGGGTTTCCAGCTGATGCTCAAGCACACAAACGCACTTTATCTTAGCTGGATTCAGAAACATCAAGGCTATCGTGAAGGTTGTGCGTCATGATGAGACGCTAAGTGGGGAGTCTGCTCTTCCCATTTTGGCCGCAATCCATCACCGTGCAGCCAAAAACCTCTGTTTTTGGCAGTTTGCTTTGCTTACTCGGCTCCTGATCCTGTGTTTGTTTCCATTTTTAGGCTGTGTGATAACAGAAGTTCAACCATAACATGGCTATGGTTACTCTGCTTGGAAGCTTCCATCTGTGACCTTGAGTTAAAGCCTACTCTGAGGCTACTATTGTGGTATGAAATGTTAAGGAATATTTTTGAAAGCTACAAAGGAAAAAATACAGAACATTTTTGGCTTTCTAGAAGGGATTAATTTGATTGAGATTATTACGTATGGGAACAATTGATCCGGTTAATGTCCGTTTCGGTTAGAGTCGGCCCTTCTGAAATGAGTTAACGTCGCTAACCAAGGTTTCGCTGTACTTAGGCAAGATGGCGGAAGCTCCGCGTCTCTTCCAGATGTACACTTTTGTAGTTATTATTTTGCTAATATCAGGTCTGTTCTGAGTACCGGAGTCTACACACTAGGGGTGGCACAAGATCTCATGAGATTAAAACGTGACAAGATTTGTCAAGAAAAAAAAAATGTCTTGTGGGCACAAGGCCTGGGATGATATTAAATTCATTAATCACACAATAAATGAACATGAATTTGACCATTTTGCCAGCCCCAATATATTGCCATGTGCATGCGTGTCTCTTTTCCTCATCTCTCGCCTTCAAGCAACTTTGTTCCACAGAACAACACCATGAATGGGGTGAGCCCTTTTTTCAGTTATACAGTCTCTTTGTCTCAGAGGGTGGAGGCGGGGACACCCATGTACACACACAGCGTGCAGAAGAGTGTAACATAGTTGAAAATAAATCAGTAAATTCCACCATATTGTCATTTAATTTTTCATTGTACTTTTCTTAAAAGTAATGTACAACTCTCGTGCATCGTCTCAGCGGGTTTCTCCACCTTAAACACAGGTTCTGCACTTTAAATGACTCAACAATACAGTTTTGTAAGGGCGTTACCTCAGCCAATCAGGAGGAACCTTCATGGACGCCAGGCTGACATGAGTCAGGCTGAATGCAGAGCTGAAGAACTGGCGAAAAGTTGGCAGTGAATCTCTGGCTTTCCTGTAACGGGAACATCCAGCAAACGGGGTGTTTTAGGAAGGAAGAGGGTGTCTGACAGAGCATTAACCATACAATCCAACCGTACACTTCATAGAGAGCATGAAACACGGCGACGTCAGTAAGCTATGAGACTGATGGAAAAGAAAACGACAAAAGGGTGTGGCCTGCTGTTAGTTGCAGGTAGAACATTTGATGGGGACAAGCAGAGAAGTGAGGATGAGGCACTAAAAAGACAGGAAGGGGGAAAAACACTGATTTTTTGCAGAAGTACAGAAGGCTGAGGCTCAGCAGATGCTGTCTGGGACGTTTAGGTCAGCATATACTGGGAGTTTGACATTAATTACTGCCAACATTTTAAAGGCTCATACCAATTATGCAGCCACCTGTTTGGCTTATACTGTACATTAGCCTACCGTCAATTAAAGGACACGCAGTCTGTGTGTGTGTGTGTGTGTGTGTGTGTGTGTGTGTGTGTGTGTGTGTGTGTGTGTGTGGTTGTTGAACATCCACCTGAGCCATGATAAATCCAGTAGATCTATTTTCGCTGGGGCTACATTCCGGGACCAACAGCGAATGACGAGAAATCACAAGTAATTGACATTCTCGGCTAGCCGTAACTTCCGTACTTTAAGCCTCGTCTTTTTTCACACGCTTTGAACACTGCGACTTAAATTATGGCTAAAACAACTACATTTCCCATGATGCTTAGAGTGCCGAAAGTATTTAGTGCATTTCCGCATTCGAAGCTAATATTACATGTTTTGAATTCTTATACAGCGATTGTGTTTTGATCTGACAAATCTTAAGTAAGTTTGATCAAGCTTAGACTTATTACAGCTTCTGCTTAGGCTCCAATGAAAAAAAAAAAGCATCTCACATCTCACCAGAGCTAACGAGTGACGCTGGGAACACCAAGTGTAGGTAGGATTGCAAGTTTTATAGTGTCTTTCTGTGTAAATATCTCATGTAACAATGTGGAAATGTGGTGTGCTCAATACTCAGGAATTTACGGTATTACTCCAGAACCCTCCCCTTCTCTCTTCAATTGCCATTATTCACTCATGACATACCTAAAACAGACCTAAATATGCCTCACACGCTTATTCATTTTTCTTTGTCCTTCCTGCTGGAAGAAGTCCATCTTCATACATCATTCATCTTTGGGTGGGTACAGAGATGGCTGATGAGGCCAATCCGAGCCCCCTACTTGATGAATGGAAGGGTGTGATGAAGATGACAAGTGCGTGAGTTGGATTTAAGTGAGGGAGAGTCAGCATCACTCTCTCGTTCCTCCCCATCTGTGCCCAGGGGCGAGAAAAAGTCAAGACGGCTGGAGGTAGGTTGGGATGCAGCAGCAGTACGGAGGCCGTGATTGGTCGCCAACAATAAGGTCCAACGTTGTCCAAAAGAGGAATCTTCCGTCAGAATGCTTGAGGTGCATTCCTGCTGCCAAATGCTATACTATTTACCCACAGCTGGCACCCTGACAGGTACGGTCACTCCCGTTCAGAGTGAACCTGGGAGTGATGGCGATTAAGGAGGAACTCCACTTTCCCCACAGCGTCAGAGCTTCCGTACTGGAGCAATGACGCATCACCACCGGATGCAGTTTATTGTGTTGACCGTGGACTTTCAAAGGATTGAGGTGGCGTCGGGAGGCCGGAATTGGCATTAAAGACAAGTTGGAGGTGGATTACAAAAAACGCAAGCAGATTAAACACATCTAAGAATGTATTGGTAACCACCACTAATGAGTGAACATGTGAGTTGATCAGTGGAAAACTGATACGTTCAAGGACTGCTGAAGAAAGTGCGCAATCTCAACAGTTGACAAAAAGAACATTAAGAGTGAAGCAAGTCCAACTTTCTAACTGTATGCTGTACATGTATGATCATGTATTTATAAATTGTTAACGAACCGCGGATGCTGAATCGCTAAGGTCTGTCTTCTCTGGTTGTATGAGAAACAAAAACAAAATAGAATTGTGGGTAAAACATGCTCATTAGACAGGGAGTGGAGTTGATAAACAGCTTAGTGGGGGAAGGTCAGGGTGCTACATTAAAGCTGCTGACATAAGCTTGCATTGTGAGACAACGGCTCATCTTTGACCCATTTGTATTAATTAGCACTGAGCCTATCAAGCCTCTGCAGATATTGCATAAGCGAATATCGCATCACTCTTTCATACAACACGCCCTCCGGAGAGCCGCGTCAGCAACATGTTTGTGTGTCGCTGGTTATTGTTTCTTGTGAGTGAGTGTCTATGATGGCCGAGAGAGGGGTCTTAAGGTGCCCGTCGCATATTCATGAGCTACCGTCAAGTGTTTCTTATCAGCTGGCTTCAAGCTTTGTGGCTCGGCGTTGTCAACGGAGCATCACGATAGTCCGACTGGCGGCATGGAGCCAGCATGTAATACCAGTGGAGCCTGGAGCGCTTGAGAGAAAAGTAAATTATGTAATATGTGTGTGGAAGGGGGGTTGTTGTGCTGGCGAGAGATTATGTTGGCGATTAGGTAAGAAATAATATACAGTGGATCCCCGCACAGTCGTGATTCAGCATTCACAGTCCTGCAAATTCCCAGATTTTTGGTGCAAAAAAGTAAAAATTTTATATATATATATATATATATATACAGTATATATACTGTATATATAAAAACTCTTCCCTCACCCACCGCCCCATCACCCCTGGTAGGGTGGGTGGCTGTTCATCTCAAGCTCGGGTCCTCTACCTGAGGCCTGGGAGATTGAGGGTCCTGCGCAGTATCTTAGCTGTTCCTTGGACTGCGCTCTTCTGGACGGAGATGTCTGATGTTTCTCCAGGTATCTGCTGGAGCCACTTCTCCAATGTGGGGGACACGGCCCCCAGTGCTCCTATGACCACAGGCACCACTGTTGCGTTCACCTTCCAGGCTCTCTCCAGCTCTTCCTTGGTATTTCTCTGCTTTCTCGTGTTCCTTTTTCCTGATATTGGCATCACTGGAGATGGCTACATCCATCACAGTGGCTGCCCTCTGCTGCTCATCCATGATCATCATGTCCGGTTGGTTGGCCACAACCATCTTATCGGTCTGTATTCGGAAGTCCCACAGGATGTTAGCCGTCTCATTTTCCACCACCTTGGGAGGTGTTTCCCATTGAGATCTAGGGGTCTCCAGTCCATATTCTGTACAGTTTCTGTACACTGTACCAGCTACTTGGTTATGGCGTTCCATGTATTCTTTTCCTGCCAGTATCTTACACCCTGCTGTTAGGTGCTGGACTGTTTCAGGGGCCTCTTTGCACAGCCTCCACCTGGGATCCTGCCTGGTGTGGTAGATCTGGGTCTCTACTGCTCTGGTGCTCAAGGCCTGCTCCTGTGCTGCCGTGATTAGCGCCTCAGTGCTGTCCTTCAGTCCAGCCCCCTCTAGCCATTGGCAGGACTTGTTCATGTCCGCCACTTCAGATATCTGTCGGTGGTACATCCCATGCAGGGGTTTTCCTCTCATGATGGTTCCTCCAACTCCTTCTTTTCCAGTTTCCACTGCCTGAAACATTCACTAAGCGCTTCATCTCTTGGAGCCATCTTCCTGATGTATTCGTGGAGCTTGGATGTTTCCTATGTATCTCCTCCTATGTAATTTTTATTTTCATTATTTTATTTTATTTTTTTAAACACACCAAAACAGACCCCAAAATTTATTTTTTGGGGTTAAGTAAATGGGCCTTTTTCTAAAAACAAACAAACAAAAAAAACACTTCTAAATAACAACAATAAATATGTAAATATATAAATAAACAGCCATCATTTATGATGATGATGATTATTATTTTAAACGCAATGGAGCAATATTCAAACTGCGATACAGCGAGGGACGACTGTAAACATTTTTCTGGGCATACTTGCAGATTTTTGCCATTCGCCGCTAAACTTGGAACATAATCCCAGCAAATTTCGATCAATGTCCATCACAGTTTTTGAAAATTCTATGAATAAACCAGCGCTGTTTTGTGGTTGAAGACGGCCTTATAAGTCCAAAAACTACATTGGACACTAGGTGTCAGTAATGTTACCTAGATGAGACAATAGTAAAAGTAAAAAACAAACAACAACAATAACATGAGTCTATATTATATCTTATTTTCTCTTATGTCTACGATATCGGGTAATAGGAGAATAAAGGTGACCATGGGGTGTTATTTCATGTCTAGAGGGCTCTAATAATATTTATGTCTTATTTTCTCTCATTATCAATCAATCAATCAATCAAAGTTTATTTATATAGCGCTTTACAATAGCCCACGGGCTCCCAAAGTGCTTTACAATAAGACAAAACATAAGAACACAGCATAAAACATACACACTAAGTAAACACAGAATAAAAACTCTATAAGAAAATGCTTCAGTGCTGCAGAGTGCTAAAAGCCTTTAAAAGTACATAAAATGGGAGTCAACAAGAACTAAAAATGCATAAAATACAAGACTGCCCTAGTCGGTCGGTATGTCTACTATATCTGGTAATAGAAGGTGGCATGAAGGTGACTATGGGGTGTTATGTCATGTCTAGAGGGCTCTAATAATATTAATATTTATGTCTTATTTTCTCTTATTATGTCTACGATATTGGGTAATAGGAGAATAAAGGTGACCATGGGGTGTTATTTCATGTCTAGAGGGCTCTAATAATATTTATGTCTTATTTTCTCTCATTATCAATCAATCAATCAATCAAAGTTTATTTATATAGCGCTTTACAATAGCCCACGGGCTCCCAAAGTGCTTTACAATAAGACAAAACATAAGAACACAGCATAAAACATACACACTAAGTAAACACAGAATAAAAACTCTATAAGAAAATGCTTCAGTGCTGCAGAGTGCTAAAAGCCTTTAAAAGTACATAAAATGGGAGTCAACAAGAACTAAAAATGCATAAAATACAAGACTGCCCTAGTCGGTCGGTATGTCTACTATATCTGGTAATAGAAGGTGGCATGAAGGTGACTATGGGGTGTTATGTCATGTCTAGAGGGCTCTAATAATATTAATATTTATGTCTTATTTTCTCTTATTATGTCTACGATATTGGGTAATAGGAGAATAAAGGTGACCATGGGGTGTTATTTCATGTCTAGAGGGCTCTAATAATATTTATGTCTTATTTTCTCTCATTATCAATCAATCAATCAAAGTTTATTTATATAGCGCTTTACAATAGCCCACGGGCTCCCAAAGTGCTTTACAATAAGACAAAACATAAGAACACAGCATAAAACATAAACACAAAGTAAACACAGAATAAAAACTCTATAAGAAAATGCTTCAGTGCTGCAGAGTGCTAAAAGCCTTTAAAAGTACATAAAATGGGAGTCAACAAGAACTAAAAATGCATAAAATACAAGACTGCCCTAGTCGGTCGGTATGTCTACTATATCGGGTAATAGAAGGTGGCATGAAGGTGACTATGGGGTGTTATGTCATGTCTAGAGGGCTCTAATAATATTAATATTTATGTCTTATATGTCTTATTATGTCTACGATATTGGGTAATAGGAGAATAAAGGTGACTTTGCGGAAATTCACTTGCCACAGTTGCGTCTGGAACCGATTAACCGCGATAACCGAGAGATTACTTTAGTCACTACTTTCAAAAGCAAGTAGAATGGCACCTATGGCACCTAATGGCGAGCGGATGAGCAAGACCGAACAATCGTGCTAGTTTAACAAGTTTGTTTGGAGGTCAAATGCCGCGTACTTTTTTTCACTGCAGTTTCACCATCTCTTGATCAGGCAGACGTTAAACACTGAAACACTGAAAATGAATTTCTCATTTTACACCTTCATCCAGACCCGCAGCAACATTTAATAGATTCTACCTTGGCCCATGCTCCAGCACGATGCAACATTATTGCTGAAAGGCTGGCTGAGATGAAGTTATTTATTGGATATTAAACAAGCGCTGCCTTCTACGCGGCTAAAGAAAATTAGTTCAATACTTTTTTAATTTGAGTGAATGCATTTCCCACAGACGCCACACAGGTCTTTATATTGTGTTTTATATTCATTAATAATCCACATAGTTGTGAATGTTCCAATGAATCCAATATGTGAATACATTGAAAATTAAATTACAGTGTGCAGTGGAGTTTGTTGAAGCACTGAACACCACGCCGCAACCTAAACAGGAAGGTGCAGCGGCAGACGAGGGCAGAATATTCAAATAAATAAATCAAAAATGCTCATAAAAATATCCAACGTCTGTCTATTCAAGAAAACATGGAAGCCTATTTTCGCCACGGAAAGAAAAAAAATATCCGAATTGTAAACCATAATTCTGAGATAAAAAAAATCGGAATTATGAGATTAAAAAATTACGAGATAAAAATGCATACTTGTATCTTGCCATTTTTATCTCATAATGACTATTATCTCCTAATTTTGATGATTTATCTCCTAATTTTGACTTCTGATTTCATAATTATGACTTTCATATCACATAATTTGGACTTTTTAGCTCCTATCTCCTATGTATGACGTTTTATCTTATTTCGATTTATCTCATAATTATGACTTTCCTATCTCATAAGAATGACATTTTATCCTGTAATTTTGACATGTTTCGTAATTATGACTTTCTTATCTCACAAGTATGACATTCTAGCCTGTAATTTTGACTTGTCTTGTAATTATGACTTTCTTATCTTATAATTTCGACTTTTTAATCTCATAATACTGACATTTCATAATTTGGGTTTTTTGTCTCGTAATATTGACTCTTTTCTTATAATTTAAACTTTTTATTTCATAATGACTTCCCATAATTTTGGCTTTTTATCTCACAATGACGACTTTTTTCCTCATAATTTTGATTTTTATCTCATAATTACGACTTTCCTATTACGTTTCAACTCATAATTTTGATTTATCTCATAATTATGACTTTATCACCTCATAATTTTGTCTTTTTTATCTCATAATAATGACCTTTATCTCATCATTTCGACTTTTTATTTCATAATTGTATGACTTACCATTGGTAGAATCTTTTTCTTTCTGTGGCGAAAACTGGCTTCCATAAGAAAATAACCAGGCATGTTGTAACAGTAAAAACACCATCTGTGCGGCCATATAAGAACCACATCGAGTGCTTATTTAAAGCTAGAACTAAACAGACCTTCTCCATAAAATGAAACATAATTACCGGGGTAGAGGCATCATTGTATCGCTGTGTTTATATACCGCATCCGAGGGTTGGAACAAGCAGCTTAGATGAAGGGATGAAGGATGGGGTTAGTCTGGTTAAGGGTGCAAAGGACACGAAAGCAACAGAATTTGAAAATATGACATGAATTAAGCGGTTCCAGGGGTTCTTGCCTACAATTAGTCTCATCTTCCTTCTAAGTAGCTCTGGTAATGCAATGAGGCGAGGAGCTCCTGGACTCCTTTGGGACACAACACAACACAACACAACACAACACAACACAACACAAGACGAAAGGGAGCCGATTGTGTTTGATAGCTGAGCAAACACAGACACACGCTGTAACAGACTGGAAGTCTCGCATACGAAGACAACCGGTTGGCACAACAGCGACGTGTGTGCATTCAAGAACGACTGACACAACGTGCATGCAATCCAACCACAGCTTTTTGGCTGGGTAAGACCAGAGCAAAAATGTATGCTTGACGGAGGCCTGGATTTCAACAGAAGAGCTGAACACCCACCTGTGCGAGAAGCAGTTCTTGGATAGGTTCAGATAGGAAAGGTCAGCACAGCAGCCTCTCAGCAAGGCTCCAAACAACTGGGAGACAGAGAGGGAAAGCATCAGAGAAAAGTCCGCCGCAGCTGGGTTGCATAACATTTGTTTCGTCTCAATTTCGTTATGATTCCAATGGCACAAATGGACATCAGAGAAATTTAGCTTGTGTGCGTTTTTTCGTCCAAAAAGCCACTTCGATGAGATATGATACTGCACCAAGTCACCATTTCCACAACCACAGAGACATTTTCAGGCGCAGTGATAAAAAAAAAAAAACTTTGTGAATAACTACATCAAATTTTATGTAAACGCATATACAGTATCTTCCGGACTAGACTACTCCAGGAGGTTCAATGTTATTTTCGTCCCGGTGGCGGAACGCTGGACCGGTTCTAGACCCTTGGAAAGGTAATAGAGGGTACATGGGAGTTTGCACAACCGGACTACATGTGTCTTGTATTCGACCGTGTTTCTCGCGGGCTCCTGTGGGGGGTGCTCCAGGAGTAAGGGATTGGTGGCGCGCTACTACGTGCCATTCGGTCCTTGTACAACCGGAGTAGGATCCTGGTTTGCATTGCCAGCAGTACGTCCAGCCTGTTTCGGTGAACGTTGGCCTCCGCCAAGGCTGCCCTTTGTCACTGATTCTGTTCTTAATTTTCTTTGACAGAATTTCTAGGCGTCGAGGGAGTCCAGTTCGGGGGCCTTAGGATCTCGTCTGTGCTATTCGCAGACGATGTGGTCCTGATGACCTCATCAGACACTGATTTTCAGCGTTTACTGGGGCGGTTCGCATGTAGTCCGGATGCCTCCCGGATCCCTCCCTCCCTGGTGAGGTGTTCCGGGCATGCCCAGCCGGGAGAAGGCCCCGGGGCAGACCTAGGACACGCTGGAGGGATTATGTCCCACAGTAGCTTGCCTGGGAACGCCTTGGTGTCCTCCCGGTGGAACTGGAAGAGGTGCCTCTGTGTATGATTGCATGAACTGCTTCCAGGATCGATGTTATTTTGTTTTGCCGTACTGTTAGCTTTCATGCAAAACGAATAAATGATGCATTCAATCACAGGACTGCATTATGGTGGAATCATGTTAGGGTATGGGGACAATATTCCTGAAGGATACATACAGTACATACCGTCCCTCACCTCACCTCAATATTCCTCCCAGACATGTACAGATAGAAAAAGTGGTTAGAATTATTTAAATGTGATTTATTAAAAAAATGACTAAAGTGGTAATATAATCTCAACATTGGCATCTCTCATTGAAAAATGCAATAACTTCAATGAAATCCAGGAAATGAGTCCCTCCGCTCTTCAATGATTAAAATTGCCTCCTCTCTTGAAAAATGCAACATGCATTCGTTCATTCACCTTCTACAGCTTCTACTGCTTCACCATCTGGAAGATTTGGCTTGCGCTTGCTGTGTGTTTCATAATTCTTGCATTACCATTTATACATGTAGGCCACGCTGGAGCTGCCAAAATGAAGCGATGATTCATTGGCCAATTAATTGACAACTATATTGGTCGTCGATCTATCGTTTTCTTTGTTTCTAAATGGAAATATCCTGTGATTTCAGCCTCAAATGTGAATATCTTTACATTTCTTTACTCATCCATGAAAGAAGAACTATCATCTTTGTATTTTAAGCAAAAGAAGATATTCACACACATCAGCTTTGACTTTTAGTCGCATGTGGTTGAAATATTAAAGAAAAAATGTGATGATAAAAAAGTGATATGAAAAATAAAAGAAATTAAATGTTTTTTTTTTAAATTAGGTTGCAGAAAGAGTTATGTTACAAGAATGAAGTCAAAATATTGTACGAATAAAGTCATAATTACGATAAGAAAATGTACAGGACGATAAAACAGCAAAAAAAACAGTCAAAATATTAAGAGAAAAAAGTTGTAATATTACTGGAATAAATTCGTAATATTATGAGGAAAAATAATGTTATTTTAGTAGCATAGAATTGAAGTATTAAAGAAAGAATTACATTATTTTTCAACAGTCACAATATTATTAGAAACAAAAGAAAATGTTGTAATTTAAAAAAAATTTGGTTAAGGGAAGATATTATTATAATATTATGGAAATAAAGTCAAAATATTATGGGAATAAAGCTATAACGCAATTTAAAATACAATTTTAAATTGATCCAAATTTTAATTAAAAAAATTAAAAACAACAGCAAAAATGGGAAAAAAAGAGCAAGGAGCGAAGTTGATACCGATTGTGATTTTTATTTAATATTAGTCAATTATAATTTTCTTGGACTTAATGTTTGAATATCTGAAAGGTTTACTGTGCTGAAAGATTAAGTTGGGACAATTATTTTTCTACATTATTTCCATGATTGTTTTTAAACTCAGTTGTTCAAGATGACACGCATTTAACAGACTAAGTTGATGCAACTGAACATTCCGCTGTAGTCAGGCTTTATGACTCACATCTTGACTCGAAATAAAGTCAAAGCAAATTTATGCAAATTTCATTTACGTGTAAGGCAGAATTTATTCATTTTTAATCCCTACGGTGAAAGAGAAAAGAGACGGGAGCAGATAGAGAACTCAAGAAACCCCTTTGTCGGGGAGTGCCAGGGAGTAGGAGAGCCCCCCCCCCATCCATTGTATCTTCTCTCAACTCTGCCACACTTAGAAAATCCCTGCTCTATAACAATTTTTTTTAAAAGTCAGTCTTACATTGCTCACAAGTTCAGGATCCATTTTGAAATGTAGTTCTTTTAATTTATTCCGCTATCAGTTGCTAGATTATATCAAATATTCCCTGTCACACTTGGACCTCACTGAATAAGGAGAGAAGAAATGTGGTTTTTCAGGTGACTCCTGAAAGGAAGGGTGAATGTGACAGAGAGCAAGGCCAGCACACAAAGCAGCTGCAATGCCAAAATCCATGTCGAAATAAGGACAGCAGGACTGACTACTTCACTGTATGCGTACAGTGGTGTGAAAGTGTTTTCTCCCTTCCTCATTTCTTTGATTCGGATTTTTTTGCTTGTTTGTCACACTTAAATGTTTCAGATCATCAAACAAATTTAAATATTAGTCATTGGCAACACAAAAAATACATTATTAAGGAAGGGGAAAAAAAAGTCCAAACCGACACGGCCCTGTGTGTGAAAAAGTGATTGCCCGCTTGTTAAGCCTTAACTGAGATTAACTGAGATCTATCAGTGTGGAAAAGGTTATAAAGCCATTCCTAAAGCTTTGGGACTCCAGCGAACCACAGCGAGAGCCATTTTCCACAAATGGCCAAAACATGGAACAGTGGTGAACCTTCCGAGGAGTGGCCGGCCAACCAAAGTGACTCCAAGAGCGCAGCGATGACTCATCCGAGAGGTCACAAAAGACCCCACAACAACATCCAAAGAACTGCGGGCCTCACTTGCCTCAGTTAAGGTTGATGACTCCACCATAAGAAAGACACTGGGCAAAAACAGCTTTCATGGCATAATTCTAAGACCAAAACCACTGCTGAACAAAAACAACATCTGATATAAAAGTGACGCCGCATTTCAGAAAAACACATCAACAGTAAAATATGGTGGTGGTAGTGTGATGGTCTGTGGCTCTTTTGCCGTTTCAGGACCTAGAAGACTTGTTGGTGATAATGGAACCATGAATTCTGCTGCCTACCAAAAAATCCTGAAGGAGAATGTCCGGCCATCTGTTGGTGACCTCAAGCTGAAAGCAACTTGGGTTCTGCAGCAGGACAATGATCCAAAACACACCAGCAAGTCCACCTCTGAATGGATGAAGAAAAACAAAATGAAGACTTTGGAGTGGCCTAGTCCAAGTCCTGACCTGAATCCTATTGAGATGCTGTGGCATGACCTTAAAAAGACGCTTCATGCTGGAAAAGCCTCCAATGTGGCTGAATGACAACAATTCTGCAAAGATGAGTGGGCCAAAATTCCTTCACAGCGCTGTAAGAGACTCATTGCAAACGCTTGATTGTTGTTGTTGCTGCTAATG
Organism: Dunckerocampus dactyliophorus; assembly: GCF_027744805.1. Lineage (NCBI taxonomy): Eukaryota > Metazoa > Chordata > Actinopteri > Syngnathiformes > Syngnathidae > Dunckerocampus > Dunckerocampus dactyliophorus. Next base: position 2,556,910 of record NC_072820.1, read on the forward strand.
GTGGCCCAACAGTTATTAGGTTTAGGGGGCAATCAATCACTTTTTCCACACAGGGCCATGTAAGATTGGATTTTGTTTCTTCCCTAATAATAAAACGTTTCATTTAAAAACTGCATTTTGTGTTCAGTTGTGTTGTCACTGACTGATCTGAAACATTTAAGTGTGACAAACATGCAAAAAAAATAGAAATCAGGAAGGTGGCAAACACTTTTTCACACCACTCTATTGCAATCTACTAATTTAATTTCTACTCCTTGATACTCTTCTTTATTGTGTGTGTATGCATTCAGCCCCGCTTCAACCCATCAAGACAAAAAGACTGAAGGACTGACAAAAGGGCTCACTCTGTTCATGCTACTGTTCTATGGAACAAAATGCGCCAGGGAGCTGAATGCAATGCACAGAGTGAACCCTCTTCCTGCCTGTTTGGTGAGAAGACGAGGAAAACAGACACGCTTGCACACGCCAGCAAAATTATGGAGTTCATTTTCATTTACTATGTGATTAAATTCATGAATTTATTATCGTCCCAGGCCTTGGGCACACAAGTATTTTTTTCTTCTTCGTGAAATCTTGTCATGTTTTAATCTCGCGAGATCTTGCGACACACCTAGTATCTGTCAGGAAAGGCTACGGATCCCCGCCAGCACGATCAGTTATGCACTACGAAACAATCACACAGCACTGAATCAAAGTCAAGCTTTGAAGCTTTCTCACACCTCCGAGAATCACTCAGGTTATAAAGCATTTTACAAATCGGGTTCCCTACCTTCAGTGCCATCCATCACACAAATGAACTAATCACGCATTCTTGGTACATCCACACAGGTTAAAACTACCGTCAATCATATTCATAATTCAATCCAGCAGAGCAGCATTAAAACAACGGTGTCCCAAAGACAATTTAGATGACGGATAAATGACAACTAGAAAAACTCTGAGGGGAGTAGTAAAGAAAGAAAAAAAAAGTGATGGATTATTCCTGTAGAACAGCGGTGTCCAAAGTGCCACCCAAGGGCCACTTGCAGCACGCCATTCGTTTTTTTATTGGTCCGCGGCACATTGTAGGAATAAAATTTAAATAGATCAATCCATCCTCTACCGCTTATCCGAGGTCCGTTCGCAGGGGCCAGGATCCTGGAGCGTTCCCAGGCCAGTTCAGAGTCAAGTTCAAGCGTTCTGGAGGCATCCTGACCAGATGCCTGAGCCAATTCATCTGGTTCCTCTCAATGCGGAACAGCAGCAGTTCCACTCCGAGTTTCTCCCAGATGACAGCGCTTCTGACCTTATCTCTAAGGGAGAGCCGAGCCACCCTATGGAGAAAACTCATTTCAGCCGTTTGTAACCTCAATCTTGTCCTTTCAGTCACTACCCAAAGTTCATGACAATAGGTGAGGGTAGGAACGTACATCGACCAATAAATTGAGAACTTTGCCTTTCGGGTCAGCTCTCTCTTCACCACAACGAGCCGATGCAGTCGACATCACTGCAGGCACCAATCTGCCTGTTGATCTCGCGTTCCATCCTTCCCTCACTTGTGAACAAGACCCCAAGGTACTTACAGTAAACTACTCCACTTGGGGCAGGATCTCACCCCCGACCCAGAGATGGCACTCCACCCTTTCCCAAGTGAGAACCATGGACTCAGACTTGGAGGTGCTGCAAAAACTTTTAAGAAAAAGCCTGGAGAGAAGGGTCCCTCAGATAGTTGAATCTCTGATTCAGGAGGAGCAGTGGTGGGCAGGGTCATTAACGGTGCATGGGACTTTGCCCAGTCTGCATGTGTTGTGTGGATTTGGAGAAGGCATTCACCCGTGTTCCTCGAGGAATCCTGTGGGGTGTACTCCTGGAGTATGGGGTACTACACCACCTAATTTGGGCGGTCCGATCCCTGTATAACTGGTGTAAGAGACTGGTCCGCAAAGCCGGCAATAAGTCAGACTTGTTTTCAGTGAAGGCTGCCCTTTGTCACCGATCCTGTTCATAAACTTTATATCCAGAATTTCTAGGCAGTGAGGCTGCAGGATTATTTCTTGTGGATGACGTGGTCCAGCTGGCTAATCTTCAGCGCTCACTGGGTCCGTTTGCAGCCGAGGGTGAAGCGGCTGGCATGAGAATTAGCACCTCCAAGACCAAGTCCATGGTTGATGCACAGGAAAGCGTGGAGTGCCATCTGGAGTTTAAGACGAGATCCTGCCCCAAGTGGCGGAGTTTAAGTACTTTGGGGTTTTGTTCACAAGTGAGGGATGGATGGAGCCCGGGATCGACAGGTGAATTGTTGCCGTCTCCAGTGACGCAAACTCTGCATTGGTCTGCTGTAGTAAAAAGGGAGCTGTGCTGAAAGGAAAAGCCTTCCATTGACCAGCCAAATCTCCGTTCCTACCCTCACCTCTGGTTCTCAGCAGGAGATGAGGTGGCCCGGGCATCTGGTCAGGATGTCTCCTGAAGTCCTCCCTGGGGACGTAGAAAAGAGAGACTATGTCTCTCAACTGGACGCCTCATGCATCTGAGAAACTGGATGAAGCTGCTCGGTCCGGCCCTGAACCACCCAGTTTCTTTCATTCTTTCAACTGTGAAATAACTATCCCAGTCAGAAAATCCATGTAACAATTTCTTTTATTTGAAGTGGATAGAAGCGATTATAATGCCAGCGTCGGAGAGAACGGTAAGCCCACTAGACAAGGTCTAGTGTGAACCCCAGTGATCTCTAAAGTGAAACAGAGTTCCTCTTCCTCATAGGCCTGCTGTGCAGGTGGTCCCAATTAACTGTTTTCTGGTATATTGGTCTGATCAGGTATCAACCAGTCCTTGGCGAGGAGACTGGGCGTCTCAGCCAGGAGAGGAAAAGGGTGACTCATAAACAGTAGTATGTACTAACTGAAACTATGTTTGTGTGCGAGATTAAAAAGAACACGGTGCATTTGTTCCAAGTGAGATACATACTGTAGTGTACAAGCAAATACATGTTGCATTGCCCATCTAGAACCGAGTGGGAAAATATTCCATTCCTAACATTAGACATTGCAAAGGTTATTACAAAATGTGGATGCTGCACTTCTTTTTTTGGGAAGAAAATGTAAAACCCGATGCCAATATCAACCGATATTACATTTTCATACCAATATCAAGCCGATATTATCGGACATCCCTAATTAAATGTTATTTTAAGAAACTAGTAGAACGTTACATTGGTCAAACCTAAATCAAATGTAATTGTATTTTACAAAAAAGCCTTTTTAGAAAATAAAAATTATAGAAAAATATCAAGGTCACCCACTGCGCACGCTTTGTATTTTCAGTATGCGGCCCTCGGTGTAAAAAGTTTCGACACTTCTGTTCTGCAACAAATCACTTGAGGCGGAACTAAGAAATGCAAGAAGTTTTTTTTTTTGAGTCAGTCATACAAAACACAGAAGGGGGTAAGTTTGAGTTACAAAACCTGAAGGAAATACAAAATATTTGACCACTCTCCCCCACAATATGGAAAAAAAAACAAATTAGTGAAATATCATTTGTAAGAATTTGTCTCCCACCAGCAGAGTGTTGCGCTTGTAAAATCTTTCAAGGCGCATTAAAGCTCGGACGGGTGTGGATGCGTCAATGTAATTATTCTAGTTGAAAGACTCATAAACCGGGTGCAAAGGTGTATGACTCATCTCTTATTCCCATTAAAAACAAGTGCACCTTGACGCGTAGCTATTTGGATGACCGATTCAGCAAATTGCAGAAATGAACTGTTTTGTGCTGCGCGGACACTTTTTGCTTGTCCGAATATATCAAAGGCTCAACTGGAACTGCATTTCTTTCCCCTCAGGTTCCCCTCTGTCCTGTTAAGTAACTGCAATTTATGCTGTTTAAACCATGTACAATATTTTCTGCAAGGACTGTAATGTGTGTGTGTGTGTGTGTGTGTGTGTGTGTGTGTGTGTGTGTGTGTGTGTCAGCCTTAATTGTGAATTATATAAAAAAAAAAAAACAATATCAGGAAGATTACGACCATCACCTTGCTGGAGATTTGTGATTAAGCATCCGCGGGTCTGCAAATGTTTAGATTTTTAGTATTTAAAAAAAAAAAAAAGTAAAGCTGCGACAATTGATCGATGGTTATCCAATTAATCCACAACTATTTTAGTTTTCCAGTAATCGCCTTTTTCTTTTCTGATATGCAGCGGACCAAACCACCAACGGTTTGTGTTTGGACGGATGATGATTTGGTCCGTCTCGGCCAAGGGTGTCCAAAATTAAAAGTAGAATTTAACAAGAAAACTTTAAAAAAAAAAAAAACAACAACAGCAAAAATCATAATAAAAACAAGAATACAGCCAAAATATTAAGAGAAATAAAGTTATCTAACTATGGAGAGAAAACGTTGGGAAAATTGGAAAATTGGAAAATTAAAAACAAAACAGCAGAAATTGAGAAAACAGCTGTAATTTTACAAGAATTAAATCAAAATATTCTCACAAGAAAAAAAATCATTTTACGAGAATAAACTGATAATATAATGAGGTTAAATACTGTCATTTTGGTAGCACAAAGGTGAAATATTAAAGAAAAAACACAATTTTTAAAAGTCATAATAGTATGAGAAACAAAACAACATACAGTTGTCATTTTTGGAAAATTCCCTTGAGGAATAATATGGTAATAACATGGTAATAACAAGGTAATAACATGGTAATAACATGGTAATAACATCTTAATATTGCAAGAAGAAAATGTATAAAAAGTATTTAAGATGAAAGTTGAAATGCTTGTAAAATAAAAAAAACAGCAGAGATGGAAACCACAGCTGCAATGAGAATAAAGTAAAAATAGTAAGAGAAAAAAAGTTGTATCCTAACACGAAAAAGTCTCAATATGACATGAATAAACTTGTAAGAAAAAAATTAATTTTAGGAGCAAAGAGTTGAAAAGGGTGGAAAGCTATAATATTATGGGAATAAAGTTGAAACTTCATGGGAATACCGCCATAATATTATGAGAAGAACATTTACAAAGGTTATTCAAGAAGAAAGTTGAAGTATTTGGCAAAAAACAGCAAAAATGGATAAAGCAAGTGCAGAGAACGAGAGACAGATAGAAGCCCACCTCGAGTGCTGATCTTGCTATTACTGTATATACCTGCAGCACTACTATTATACACCGTAGACAGATATAAAGTATCCATGTAGCAGTCTATCTATTATGCCTGTGAATATTATCATTCATCCAGGTCATTGTATTCTCAGGTCATATCTATCGATTAGAAGGGCATTTTTTGCAGAGGACTCTCTGGCGGATCCAACCGGGTATGTCGCCATTCGAATGTTTGTTTTTTTGTTTTCGTTTTTTGTACATTCAATTAGCGGTGTTTTGTCAACCCACCACGTCCCCTCCTGCCTCCCCAAACAGGGTTAAGCAAAGCATCGGCGAAAGTATGAGCTGCTTGTGGACTGTGGCGGGCGGACCCGCTGTCGCACGTACGCCGTGGTTGAAAGTCTACAAACTCCAACACTTTGCATAAAACCACGCCCACAAATGTTGCTCACATTAAAAGTTACAGATGTCCGCCATCTCTTGGCGTAAAGTATTAACTAAATAAGGCGCCCTATTTGCAGATATGCCTTGTTAAATTCAGCAATTATCCGACTTTGGCACTTAAAGGGGTAAGTGTGATACGGTATCACGTCAACACTAAAAAGTAAGATGTAGTACGGACAGCACTCAACCTCTAAAGTAAGATCCAGACTATAGCGTGGTTCATTCAACCTTCCTGCAATTGCACCGTGCTTAGCTCTCTGGCTGCTCGCAGGGGCAGACACATTTAAATGTGTTCACTGAACTCTATCAGCATCCATTTACTTGCAAGAGGATGCCTTGCCACCCAGAAAAGCACACAGTGTACCATTTGCCTTGTTAGGGGTGGGGGGGAAGGCCATCAAAAACGACCACATTGAGTGAACTGGATGCAGCGCAGGACTGGCAGATGCTGGTGGATGTGGGCAAGGGGCTCACAGTTCCACCAGTGATAACAACAACAACCTACACTGAGGCCTGACCCGATCCTGTGGCCCACCTCGCAGTGCACAGTGCAATACTGCAAGACTGATGAGGGACCTGGGCATCAGCGGAGAGATCCTTACTGGTCTCCCAGACAAACTGGCCTGATGTAGAGAGGGGGGTGGTTCTCCACTGCTGAGCCCACTGGAGACGTTGTGGGCAAGGCAGCGAAACTTTAATGAAAGGTCTTCCACGTCTCTGTATGCTCCCAGGCGTAAGTTTAGTTCAGGGAGGAGGACGCCCCTGCTGTGCACAGTCCACATGCAATTAGGATGATTTTATCATCACGTCCTTTGTATCACCAATGTCGCAAACGGATGCGCTAATGCAGCAAGACACCATTTTGTCTCGGTGACCCACATGCTAAATTTAGACATAACTCCGACAATAGCATCCCTGGGAGGTGACGGTGCATCGCTATCTCTGAAGACATGATGCACACAACTTCTCCAGTGCGTTTTTGTGTGAGGCTGATTTGTATTCTGCGTGCTATACCCTCACAATGAGTTCAGACAGCATGTGCCTGGTTAAGGGTACAAACCGAGTCCACTGTGCAGTCCGTTCCAGACAAGTCCAAATGGACTAGACAGTTGGGCTGGGCGAGGAACAGGTAGAGATTCTGCAAAAAAAAAAAAAAAAATCACAGAAAACCATTCATGTAGCTTGAATGAATGAATGCTTGAAGGTAAAATGTATTGTTGCATGATCCTCACTGTGGCATCCTCTCCTGACAGAACCCCGGGGTTTTTACTCAGGTCCAGGTGCAGCAGAGAGTTGGAGTAATCGTCACTTGAACACAATGCCTGGGACAGAGACACCACACCTGCCAAAGGAAAAGAGGAGGGGGATGGAGTTAGGCCAGTGTTTTGGTCATCGAGAACCTGATGTATTTATTATTGTTAGAATTTAGATTTATTAGTATTTATTTCATTTTAGCTAACAGTACAAACCGCTGGATGAGCTGCTGAACTAGCTTTGTTAAAGCATGAATAAAGACACTGACAGACTTGCCAACCTTGAAGAAATTTCTCCTTCCTGTCTCTCACATCCGCCCCTGACAGCTCACCATCCCCCCCAACGAAGCCCCCGCACCACTATTGGAGAAGTGCTGAGATAAACGCTATACGGTAGATCACCGATTTTTGCGAGGGCGACGTTCCGGGACCACCAGCGAATGGCGAGTAATTGATACGCACATAACAATTTCTATCTTTGTCGCTTGGCCCGCTCCACCCCCTCCAAATTCTCCTTCTTGCTTGACCTTGACGTTCTGTAACTGTAATTATTGGAGTAGATTTAGCTCCAAAACCCTCTCCTCCTCTCGTCATGCAGGGACTACAGAAACATTTCCCTTTGAGACACAGCTCACTCCACTCCCTCCAAATTCTCCTTCTAGCTTGACGTTGATGTTCTGTGAATGTTGTAATGATTAGAATAGATTCGGCTCCAAAACCCTCCCCTTCTTTCTTCACGTGGGGACTACTAAATGGCAAACAATTTTGAGTAATTGATATGCACATAAAAATTTCTGCCGTAGCCTCCTGGCTCGCACCGCCCCCTCCAAATTCTCCTTCAAGCTTGACGTTGATGTTCTGTGACTGTTGTGATTATTAGATCAGATTCGGCTGCAAAACCCTCCCCTTCTCTCTTCATGCGGGGACTACTAAATGGGGAAAAGCTGAGTAATTCATAGGTACACAAAAATTTAGATTTTTTACGTCTGGCTCGCTCCACTGCCTGACTGTTGTAATTATTAGATTAGATTCAGCTCTACAACCCTCTCCTCCTCTCTTCAGAAACGGACTACTTTCCAGGACCACCAGCAAATGGCGAAAAACCGTAAGTAATTGATACGCACAGAAATATTTCCATCTTTGGCTCACAGCTCGTTCCACTCCTTCCAAATTTCCCTTCTAGCTTGACATCAGATCCAGCTCCAAAACCCTCCCCTTCTCTCTTCATGCGGGGACTACTAAATGGGGAAAAACTGCGAGTAATTGATACGTTCATAAAAATTTATATTTTTTACGCCTGGCTCGCTCCACCCCCTCCAAATTGGCCTTCTACCTTGATGTTGACGTTCTGTGACTGTTGTAATTATTCAATCAGATTCAAATTTTAGGAAAAAAAAAATTAACAAAAAAACAAACAAAAAAAATCAGCAAATTTGTGGGGCGTGAATGCTGAATTGCGAATATGCAGGGATCCACTTTACGCACTTTAGCCACTGAATCATCTGAAAATCAGTGTTTAGACACAACTTCTCCACAGTTAAACAAACAATCCAAACAAACAGAGGAAGAATGGAAAGCTCTGCGCCACTAAATAATCCATCAGGGACTGTTGAGCTCTTAAACCCGTTTTTGGATGAGGCCCCCCAATCTCTTTTCAGAAGAGTGCCCTGAAAACTGGAACAAAAAAAACAAAAAAGATATCCTTCTCTAAAATGATTTCCTTATACAGCTACCCGAAGACCTGATGGGGGGAGTCGTTAAAACCCTCACCCACACACAATAATGCAAGGCACAGCATGCCATGTGGGATACATACATTCAGATCACAACCAGATGGGAGAAAAATAATCAAACATCTAATTTGTAGTGATTTTAGAACCACGTTACATTTAAACTGGGCCAATTTCCATTCAAAACATACCTGTGTATTATTATTAAAAGCTTTAAGTGCTCCCAAAAAAACTAAATCCTACTGTATTCCTGTGACAACAGACCCACATCACCCACATACCACATCTATTTATTCAGTATTACATTTTAGGATGCCTCTCTGGATTTGGGAAGACGCCAGCCACTGCATGTGCCACTCTGAAGTGGGCAAAGCGCTAATCTTTTCATCCCTAATTTGCAGCAATTCGGAGGGAAATGAGGGGAAGCGGGGAAAGGGCGTCTAATCTCTTCTCCATCTATCAGCTGCTTGTCTCGTCTCGAAGGAGAGATTTAGAGGCCGTCCAGAATGTGTGACATTGACGAGTATATGAGGGAGCCAGGCCATGGCTGCACTTCAGCACATCTTCAAAGACAAGCATACAGGAGTGAAAAAGTGTTTGCCCCCTTCCTGATTTCTTCTTTTTTTTGCATGTTTGTCACACTTAATTCTTTCAGATCACCAAACAAATTGCAATATTAGTCAATGACAACACAACTGAACACAAAATGCAGTTTTTAAATGAAATTTTTAAAAATTTTACTATCAAGATTGAAGAGTTTTATTGTCATATGCACAGTAAAACAGGTAGTTCTGCTATGCCAGGCGCAGATTTAGAGGGCCCGTTTTGAGGCATCCACGATTTTTTTTGCCACAATAAAAGCCAACAAAATGATAAACCATCCCGGATTCCAGTCACCCAGTCCCAGTGAAGGTACATGTTCTGAATTATGGGCGCGTGCTATTCCTGAACCCACCGTCAGGCTGATCATTGACATTGGACATTGAACGTGTGCTGTACATGGCTATTCAGGTGCAGCTGCAAAATAAAGGTTCTGGCATCATGACCATAAGGAAAACTGTTGTCTATTCTCTATGAAAATGAACCAGAAAAGCGATCCCCAGTGACATAAAATTATACTCAAATCCTCGGAATTTGCAGCTGCTTCAAATTGGAAAATATTTCAATAAATTGAGCTAAAATGGGCTTCTCCTAGTACCGGTCATTTTACAATATATTCCAAGGGCCGCACGGTGGTCTAGTGTTTAGCATGTTGGCCAACACAGGAACATCCCGGAGATCGGGAAGACCTGGGTTCGATTCTCTCTTGGGCATTTCTGTGTGGAGTTTGCATGTTCTCGCCGTGTGCGAGTGTGTTTTCTCCGGGTACTCCGGCTTCCTCCCACATTCCCAAAAACATGCAGGTGAGGTTAATTGGCGATAGGTATGAATGTGAGTGTGAATGGTTGTTTGTCTGGCGACCAGTCCAGGGTGTACCCCGCCTGTCGCTCGAAGTCAGCTGGGATAGGCTCCAGCATGCTCCCGCGACCCTAATGAGGATGAAGCGGTATAGAAAATGGATGGATGGATATATTCCAAGGATAAAAATAAACTCTTGAAATTAAGGACATAAAATTGGCCTCAGATATCACTAGATTGCAGGAAATGAGGTCTAATTTTAAAAATTTTTCTGGGGGAGGACCCCCAGACTCACCGCTCCATTTCCAGCGCCTTGGCCTACGGCCTCGGCTACAACCCCCTTTTCAAAAAAGTCAGATCCACCCCTGTACACAATGAAATTCTTGTTCTGTTCATTCTCCCAAAAAAGAAAGAAAACACAAGAAAATGAATAAGAACATAAGAAACATAAGTACCAATAAATTAAGCAACAAGAAGAGAAGAGACATGAATACCAATAAATAAATAATAAAGTGCTATGAGTGTGTGCGTGTGTTGCGTGCGGCGTGTGTGAGTGCTTCGTTGAGAAGCCTGATGGCCTGTGGGTAAAAGCTGTTTGCCAGCCTTGTGGTCCTGGACTTCAAACTCCTGTAGCGTCTGCCTGACGGTAGGAGTGTGAATAATGAGTGTTGTGGATGTGTGCTGTCCTTGATGAGGTTGTGTGTCTGCGTAGGACTCTAGATTTATAAATGTCTTGCAGTGAGGGGGGGGCCACGCAATCGTAGGTGAAGAGCGTGTAGAGAAGCGGACTCAGCACACACCCCTGTGGGGTCCAGTGCTCACAATTCTTGAGCTGGATGTGCGATTGTGGACTCTGACTGACTGGGGCCTGCCTGTTAGAAAGTTAAACACCCAGTTAGAGAGGGAGGGTGACAGGCCAAGTGTAAGTTTGTGGGGGCTGACAGTATTGAATGCAGAGCTATAGTCTATAAAAAGCAATAATCCATCCCACCTCACAGGTGTGCCGTATCAAGATGCTGATTAGACACCATGATTAGTGCACAGGTGTGCCTTAGACTGCCCACAATAAAAGGCAACTCTGAAATGTGCCGTTTTGTTTTATTGGGGGTGCCAATAAGCCTCCTGGAAACACTGGCATCAAGCATGCCCAAACCCATTTTTGGGCATGCTTGACAATAATGGTTCAGCTGCTCATTACTGACTTCTTGTTTTGAAAATGTCATTTCTATTTTAGGGGAGTTTTGTGGTATTTTTTGAGCTATGCTCAAACTTTTAAAAAGCCTATTTCACTTTAATGCTTGTTTGCAATAAATTGCTTATTGAACTGTTTTTTTCCCCCCTTCTCCGTCCCATTTCTTCCTTTTGAATTTTGAAGCTCTACTTACAGTAGAACCTCCTTAAGATTCAACAGTGCCAAATGTAAATGATTGCAATTTTTAAACTGGTCTTACAATTTTGATCAGTGGTGTGAGTGTCTGACAAACAGTAAGTGCTTCTTACCTTTGGAGGACAAGGAGGTCTTGGAGAGATTCAGGAGGCGGAGGCCCTTGTTGAGCCGACACACTTGTTGAATCAGGTTGGAAACTCCTGGTGTGAAGTGTGGGGGGATGCAACACAAATGGGTGAAAAGCAAACTAATTGTCAAACTAATTGTTTTTTTTTTTGCCCGTGATAATTAGGAGAGAATGACTGGACTGGACGGATTTGCTGGACTGCACGCTACCATTTGCATTCTGTGTCGGCAGCAACGGTACGATTCTATTGTGCCCCACACGCCAAAAGACCAAGACCCCCATTTCTACCAAAATGCAATGGCTTGTTCTTGGAAAATATTCCAATCTTCCACAAAATCTCAGCGAAATCAGTTGTGTTGTGACAAAACAACCAAACCAATAATCGACGGTGTGAAATATCTTAATTTTGGCTCTGATTTTCTTGCCTGGACTTTTTGATTATCAAAAAAATGTTCTGTTGACTTTTAAAACATACGTCACAGCCCAAGTTGCTGTACATTTTGGGGTCGTGGGTCGATCACAGCTTTTGTGTTGACTTGATGTTAAAGCAATGGGAACCAAAAGTTACTATTTCCCGCTATGAAATTCGCTCTAACTTCTTTAATACTTGGGGTGGAGAAGTGAATGAGGTATCAAATTAAAGTTCAAGACATGTTTCATCAGACAGAATTAATCACGGACTTGATTGATTTAATTCAACCTGTTAATTTATTCATTGTTAATTCAACCTGAAGTGCTTGTTGCACTTTATTCAAATAAAATATGAATGCATTTGCCATTAATTGTTCACTTGTTTGTTTGTATCCATGATTAATTTATACCTGATTTCCTTACAAAAAAACAAGGGGGATCTGGGAAAATTATTCAGGTATTTATTTCACAGTCAGACTGGTTGAATTTGTGGCGCAAAAGTTACTGAATCGATTTAAAATTACTGAATCGTTTAGGATGGTATCGTTCAAAACGAACCAATACCGTCCTTGAATCGTTTCGGCAACCACGAATCGTGATACAAATCGAATCGTAACTAAAAACAAATCGTTACAAAACAAAAAGGGAAAAGTGGGAGTCGATAATACAAAAAGGGAAGAACTCTGATGGATTCATTTTGTGAAAAGAAACATCAGCTGGCACCATCTACTAATGAAGTACATCATGAAGAGAGCAGCCCACACACACCTTTTTGCTGCTCAATGGTAGCCTCACTCCACATGCCATCAAAAATTAAAGCAAAGCCACTTGTAGGCAATAGACAAACATACGAACACTTTGTCCATGATGCTGGGTGGAGACACGTAACTATTCTATGTGACAGACTCAAACAGACAAGCCTGCATCAGTTGCTGGCTTCTCACTATAAGATTATGTAAGTATTCATTACACACACACACACACACACACACGCTACACCCCCACACACCAACTCTCATGTAAAGAGTGATTTGGAATTCTGCAAAAGCAACCAAAAGTCGAGATGAAGCAAAAGATCAAAGATGACACGAAAGAGCGTGAGGAGGAGGAGGAAGCTGAGGCCGGTACCTTGGTTGTCAAGCGTGTTGTGAGCCAGGTTGAGAGAGTGAATCATGGAGGCTGGGTTCTCTGAGAGTGCTGAAGCCATTTTCTGGGGAAAATCCCTGCAGGAAAAAAAAAAAAAAAAAGCAGTTTATTCGAGGGAATGACAACATTTTCATGATCAGCGATGGGGAAGGGGAAATCAATTGTTTTTTTTCTCCCCCCATCGTATTTTTAAAGCGATGGGATACTGTGCGCTCTCGGAATGTTCTGAACTCCTGCTTTGACGCCAGTGTTGTACGTGCCATAGTGCCATGATGCTCTTCCTTAAACCCGCCAACCGAATCAAGAGCGCCCCTGCTGGTTGAAGGCAAGTAATGCGCTCTATTTTGCCCCAGTTGTTTCAAGACTGATCAACATTCAATTCCACTGACAACGACAACGTTCAGTGCGTCAATTGATTCATTTCTATGCCCATCTCCAATTCAGTCCGAGGCTAAATATGAAGAGGTCAAGACGGAAAGATTTCTTGATTGGATCCTGCTTCCGATTATGTCAAATGTCTGACTGGAATGCTCTTTTGCACAATATTACGTCTGTTTTGCATAGGACTCATGAACAAGTCACCATCATTTCCCATTCCCTTTAAAAGGCAGACGGGCTTGCATCGTGGCCGACTGCTTTTTACAAAAAATGATATCGTTAACTTAGTTGTTTATTATCCTCCACTACAGTACACGCCTGATCATAACCTTAAAACCAGCTGAAAAATTGCAATAATTGACATTTGGCGCTGTTGGATCTTCAGGAGGTTATAAGTAAAATTTCTAAATGTAAATCGATGTTTCCAGGAGGCTCGTGGGAATGTTGCTCCGGGTGGTGAAGATGGCTTCACGGAGGGCATCCACTGTCTGGAACTGATGTCCATTTTTGTAAACTTCTCTTGCCATCCATCCCCAAATGTTCTCCATTGGATTTAGATGAGGGGAACACGCAGGACGGTCCAAAAGAGTGAGTTTGCCCGAAGTCAGCTGGGATAGGCTCCAGCATACCGCTGCGACCCTAATGAGGATAAGCAGCATAGACAACGCCTACCATAGTTCAGGCTCGTTACAGCTTCTGGTGGTGTTTTCTGACAAGTTAGTCACGTCAGAATAATAATTAATTCCGGACTGAATACTTGATGCAGCTCATGCTTGACTCAGATTCTACCTCAAGCGGCACCAAGCGGAGTTGAGTTTGAGGGCCCAGCTCTAGGCTCTCTTTTTCAAAAGAGCAACTAGCGACAAATCTAGCACATTTTTTTGCTGTTATTAGAAGACTTTTGGAGACTCTAACATGAAAGCACGCATCGCTCTTCTCAACGAGCAGCAGGTGCTGCTGTGGGCCCCTCTCATATCTTAAAGCACTCACAAGTGGCTTCGTTTTGCTTGTGACATAAAAAAGAAGCGACAGAACAAAGTTCATTTCCGTTTCTGCACATTCGTTTTGCTTTTCATGTTTTTGCTCACTTTTTATGTCCCACAGCGGCCACAAAATACCAATATAAAATATCAATTATTCATGATTACATATCATGTTTGCGTATCCTCTGAGCTCCTTTTTCATCCTAAGATGTGAGTGCATGAATATGTTATGTTTAGTGCAAAGAAATGTGTATATCTCAACTTCAATAAATGTTTTCATCGTGTCCCAAGACATTCGATCCATTTGCATGGTTCCAAAATGAGGAAGCTACTCTTCAGTAAGCCGTCTACAGGGAAACAACACCGCTGCCGGGAGGCCGGGAGATTAGAAATCAATAGCAGAGTTTGAAAGGTGTGGAATAAAGAAGAACTCCAACCGAACAGGTCAAGCCGGCGACGGAGATGAGCTAAGGCGCGAATTCGAGGCGCTCTCCAGAATTGCACATGAAAAGCAAAGATAGAAGAGAGAGAAGAGAAGAAATGCAGTGAAGCAGTGAAGGCTAAACGGTGAATAAAAGCAGCGGAACAAAAACAACTTTGATGCGAAGGTGTGTTGGAGGATGTCAGGAGTAAACCTACGACTTCAGTCCAGCATTTTCCAGAGTGAGTTCTTCCAGACTGTTGGACTTGCTGACTGCATGAAGGACCTGGTCCACCACCTCTGATCCCTGAAGAAAAAGAAATTAAAAAATTGATATGATTTTCAAACAGAGGCTAGCAAAAAAGGTTTTCGAAGTGTGGAGGACTGAAGTAATAGTTACAATGCGCATGTCTTTGCAGTACAGCTTGGTGAACCAGGTGTTGTACGCAATGGATGCCACAATCACAGCCAGATCCCTGGAACACACACACACACACACACGCACACACACGCACACACACGCACACACACGCACACACACGCGCACACACACACACCAGATCCATAAATAGGCCAAATCAATCTCCTGGAAACATCAGTCACAGATTCATACAGTCACATTATTGCAGCTTAGCTTCTTTGTGGCTGCCTGTGCAGTTTATCATCGACACAGAGAGGACACAGCGGGCCGAGACGTTGTCTGAAAGATGACTGATACTGCTGTGACAACACTAAGGAGCAGCAAGGAAGAAAAAAAAAAATACAGAGAAAGACCGAGAGATATTGCGATTGATTGATGGGTCGGCAGATTCTGTGGTGGAACTACACTGCGATCTCAACTGCTGTCCTCAGACGCAGCAATGAAAGCTGATAGTTTGGTGGAAGTCCATGACTTATTTCTTGCACGATCGTCAAACCACACGACACAGCCGCCTTCGGTTTCAGGTGGGTCCAAGACCATTGCTACACCTGAATGCAACAC
This sequence comes from Dunckerocampus dactyliophorus, assembly GCF_027744805.1. NCBI lineage: Eukaryota > Metazoa > Chordata > Actinopteri > Syngnathiformes > Syngnathidae > Dunckerocampus > Dunckerocampus dactyliophorus. The sequence continues at coordinate 2,572,649 of NC_072820.1, forward strand.
TAACGACTAGAGAAAAGCTGCATTGTGAGAACAGGGCAGCCAGAAGCCAAACAGACTGAACTATGGCATGGCTACTATGAATGATAACACAGTAATATGGAAGTGGCAGTGTGCAAGGCTATTGGAAGCGCACATTAAGTGCTTTATACCTGGCAATCCAGCCAACCTTGGTGTTCACAGCGTCAGTGTCAGCGAGTGATGTGTGGCTGGTTTTTCCATCGGTCCCTTTCACACGGTCCCTGACATGATTCATCAACTCTGCTTAAATGTTATATACTGTTTGTAATTATGTTCTACATTGTTAGATTTCTGAAAGCGAACGGTAAATTAGCAAGAGTGACATTTATAGTTGATGGCACCACCCATGAAACGATCTCGCAGCTCAGTCTCATTTCCAGAAGTGACGTCATCGCGGTGACACCTCCCAGCCAAAGCAGACCAAACAAACGCTTCTCGAGGTAGATGGTTGACTTGGTATATACAGTATATTCTTCATCAAAATAGTAGCCATGCCAAGCTGCCGTGGTGCTGCTGGATGTTCACAATATCCGAGTGACACTGTAAGTTTGCATTCTTTTCCAAAAGACGAAGGTTTAAAACAAGAAAGGACAAAGCAACTGCAGTGAACGAGAGACAGATGGATGTCCACCTCGAGTTCTGTTCTTTGCAGTGATCATTTCACTGACGACTACTTCAAAAGGAACACGTTTACAAGAAGCTTGTAAGTACGTTACAAACACATTTTGAAAAAGGATGCTATTCCACCAGAACACAGGAAAAAAACAAGACAATGAAGAACGACCACTACATCAAAGTTGGCACAAGAGAGCAAGTCATGTCTTGTTTACATAGTCTTCCCAACACTATTCCATGACAGTGCATTCTACATGTTATATAAATATCTAATCGGCTAACACTTATGCTTGACGTGCCACATATACAATCAACCCATGCTCATTAAGAAACTGATTTAAAACAATAATCGAATAATACGCAACTCCATTGTGATTTGCGCTTGCCATTCTGACCTGGTCTTCCACGGCCAAATGTGGTTCGTGGGACATGCATTATTTTTTGACTCGGTTAAATTTAAAAAAAGTTTGTTTATCCAGTCATATTTTTTCATTGTACTTTTGTTCAAATTAAAATCTTGTCTTATTCTCGTGGACCCAATCCCGTGCATCGTCTCGTCTCGTGACACCGCTACTAACGACTGTTGTTGGCTGGCAGAGGCCTCACTCCACTTAAAACTATGGTTTTGCACCACAAAAACAGTGAAACCAGCTTTGTTTGGTTTGGTGCCTCTACCTCAAAGGAGAAACCCTTTGGATCCTTCACCATCCCCTCAGACTAGAGCTGTCCTATCTAGTCTTCGAGTATGAACTGATGATGCCTGCTCTCGGATGACAAGCAAAACGTCTGAAACAACCTGAACCGTCCAGCTGCAATGGATTCAATGATGACTGAGAATATTTACAGGCATCCTCAAAAGACAGGCAGTACGCAACCTTTGTGGAAATCTACACTCTCCAAGTACTCTTGCTGTGGATGTGATCGTACATTCGTGGGTTGTTAAACCCCACCCAAGTGTGTCCAGCCCAGCCAATCCCACAGTGCCCCTGCACGGCCTGCCGACAGTGAGGGGAGACGCACAGAAAGAGAACAAGCCCAGAGGCAGACAAGCAAATACAAGAAACAAAGACAAAAAAATGTGAGCAAGAGTGTGATTTAGCCAGGGGGAGCCCTGTTGCTAGTGAGTAAAGCATCTTGGACTTTAATACATGTTATACTTTAGAGGAGTAAAACCGCTACAGGCTGTGCACCAGCTGCCACAGCTGAGCCTGCATGTGTAACATGATGCACAGTGTCAAAATTCATCATCAACACAGACTTTTGATTTACGCGTTGACGGTAGGACGTGTAATCGACCTCTGATGTCTCACACATGCAGCCTGTTGGTCTATCTTGTTCTTGTTTAGCACACAATGACATGTAGTAAGTCATCTTTCTTTCCTTACTTCATGATATGTTCATCCATCATATTTGGAGCATACAGCACCAGTCAAAAGCGGTGTAAAATTGATTTATTTATTTTTTTTAATCATTTGTGGATCTCTGTAATTCTTAGTTTCAAAATGTGCGGTGGGATTCTTTAAAAGAGTCACGCTGCCAAAAACTGGGACTATTCCAGATTATCACACCTTTTAGGAAAAGGTGTGATATTTGCAATTATGAAATGCAATGTGCTTTATAGAAGTGCTGTCCTTCTATACCGTGTGGCTGTTTTTTAATTGGCCCATGGCAGATTCTAAAAACAGAATTTAGAGAATTTAAAAAAAAAAAAAAAATATGGAAAAATCAACTGTAACTTTACAAGAATAAAGTCAAAATATTAAGAGAAAAAGTCGTAATTTTAAGAAAATAACTTCATATGAGGAAAAAAAACTTCATTTTCGTAGCATGATGTTGATATATTAATAAGTATTTTTTATTTTAGTCATATTATCAGAAACAAAGTTGTAATTTTTGGGGGAAAATTAGGTTGCAGAAAAAGTTAGTGTTACAGAAATTAAGTCAAAATATTATGAGAATAAGTCATAAATAGAGAAGAAAATTTACTAGTTGGAAAATAATAATTAAAAAAAAAAACAGCGGATGGAAAAAAACACCGCTGCAATTCACGAGAATAAAGTCAAAATATTAAGAGGAAAATGTTGCATTCTAACAAGAGAAAAGTTGCAATTTTATAACAAAGTTGTAATACTATGAGGAAAAATAATGTCATTTTAGCAGCATAGAGTTGAAATATTAAAGTTCTTTTTTCTTTCAAAGCTGTAATACTGTGAGAACAAAACAAAACAACATAAAGTGGTAATTGGGTTGGGGAAAATGTTGTAATATTTAAATAAAGTCAAAAAAATGTTGTGGGAATAAAGTCAATGTAACAGGAAAAGAGCATTTATGAAGATTATTTAAAAAAAAAAATGAAATATTTGGGGAAAACACAGCAAAATTGGGGAAAAGACAAAGTGGAGTCGATAATAACAACAGGCTTTTTCACCTACTGTACATGGCGAAGCTGAGATGCATATCTATACAAAATATCAAAGGGGTCCTTTCATTTTTCATTATGTGGCCCGTTTGCGCACCCCTGCCTTATAGTCTCCCTCATGTGTCAACAGATGATGTTCTATGTGTTTAAACAGAATCCTTTGCGTAGAAGTCCTCTATGCACTTATCACCAGATTCAAATAGCCTCGGGTCTCTGGGCATGCGAGTCTGCCCTTCATTGTCTCTGTCCTTCAAAATGACTTATTTTACACATTTTAGCATGAATAGTCCGACATTTTCTCGAGAAGCCATCTTTGTCAGGTTCTATTGATTTGTCTCCTTGCATTGTTAAATTGTACCTCTCATTATTCTGAAAGAACTTGTCTCGTTTCTTATCCATTTAGGAGCTTATTCCCTCGACAGCACCAACGTGGAACGGAGCGGAGGTGGGTGGTTGGGGTACGTGTGGCTAAGGGGCGCGGCCCCTGTTAACAACCACATTTTTAGAGGTAGCATCAGAGGCAAAACAGAGGCAAGGCAGTGACTGTGTCAAACCACCACACGGCGGTATAATACATGTTTCAGACTTTAAGGACTGGAGACGATAAGGTAAGGTGTCACTGGAAAAGCCAGCATAGTACAAGTTGAATATATCTCTTAAATTAGAAATGCTTGATATTTGCTTTCTTACGGATATCCGATACTGTCCTGCACTTCATTTCCGATACCGATATAGGCATCAGAACCACAACACCCGAACACAACAACGTACTTGTATTTATACGTCATTTACGTTTTTTTGCGCAAGAGGCTAAAAGAGGTGATGACGCAAATCCCCACTATTGTATTTGGCTTTACAGCAATTTTAAGCCATAAAGACGGCCAAAAGGTGGCAGAAGTGCATTTGATATTCAATATTAATGAACGGAATATTTTTGTAGAACTTATTTCAAAACAAAAGTGTTTCAGGCCGAGTAGGGAAGAAGGACAAAGAAGCCAAAAACTTACCACTTCCACACAGAATGAGAGGATAACTTTTTTTTTTTTTTAATTTTATTTCTTTTACTCACTCAGCCGTGTCATGTTGTCTCGGCTCTGCTGACTCAGTAGCCAACCTCCATGCGGTGTGAAAGGTAATGTAATCTAATCATAACATGACCACAATACTACATAACTTGTCTTTCAATAGTTTTGGACGAATAACACGTTATAGTCAACCACGAAACTGCGAACATTTATTAATTACTTTTTTTTTAAAAAACGCGATATATCGAAGGATGACTGCATACAATTTGGAAAGCTGTACATTTCTACGCTGCACAAACGTCCATTTAACCTACAAAGTCAAGTGCAAAGTCTGCAACTCTGCAGTAATACTTGTACAATCTACCGGTCGCTTGTTACGAATGTGTGACCACGAGTGACTTTCCTGAGGTTTGATATAAGATTCCAAGTATTGAAGGGAGGCCTTATAAATTGGATATTTACAATCCAAAAGCCAAACTTGGAAATAATTCCAGACATACTGAGCTAAGCAAGCTTGTTTCACACGAACATTTCGTACCAAAACTGGCCGATAATATCAGTCAGTGGATATTATCAGACACTCCTCGTTAAAACACAAAACGAAAGGTTGTTTAGGACCCCATTGTCCATCCTACAGGGGCAGTGCTAATGCACAGACCTTCCTGGAGGTGGGCTTGGTTGGAGGTAGTCCTGCTTGGTGGCATTTGAGTAAAGGTCAAGCTGACATCATCCTCGGAGGAAGGTACATCCTCATTAATGGGAGATGTTGCGTTTATGAAGTAAAACACAAATCTGGATGATACACCTTTACAAAGCTTGCCAGATTTGTGACAGCTGAAGGAGGTGGAGCGAGAGAGAGAGAGAGATCACAGCATGAGAGAAATAAAACCAGACAGAGCTGGACACATCCTGGTGTTTGCTTGTGAGTTCATCAACCTGAATAGGTCAGCTCTTCCAGTTGGACAGGACCAACACAGACAGACAGGTAGTGTGTGTGTGTGTGTGTGTGTGTGTGTGTGTGTAAGTGAAATACAAAAGGGGCGTTCCAGGGACGAAGAAGAGCGCTGAGGAGAGGGACAGAAGAGACGTTACAGAGAATGGATGAGAAGCTTTTTAAGAGAAAAGGCTTTCCACATTCAGCCAAGAGGAACGAGCCGTGACGGCGTTTGAACTGTCATCAGTCAGCCGCGCATTGATTGCCATGTGGCCTGCAATGAGGCTAGATGGGACCAATCAGAGGAAGATGGAGGGACGGTGATGAAGACGATAGGACTGCAATGACGAGTAATGAGCCGCAAATAACCTCTGACACAGGACTGGGGAAAAAACGCTTCCTTGTTTCTTTCAGTCATTTGGACTTTTGCCTTTTTTAAATGAATTGTTCGGGCTGCAACTGATGATTATTTTCTTAGTCCATTAATCTGAAGCTTGTTTCGATGAATTGAGTCATCAGTTAGGCCCAGAAAAAGGGGTGTCCAAACTTTTTCCAGCGAGGCCCACATACTGAAAAATGAAAAGATGCAACTTTGCCACTTTAATATTTTGTAAAGCAACACATGTAGATATGCCTTTTTAAAAAATGTTCCAAACATTTGAACATTCTTCTTAAATAATGGTTGTGAATTTTCTTCTTTATTCCCACAATATTATAACTTTTCCCCGACCTAATTTTCCAAAGCTTTATTTTGTTTAGTTTGTCTTTCATAATATTCCAACTAGGGATGTCCCGTATTGGCTTATCGTGATGCGCATTATGCCGATATTGTCCAACTCGCAATTTCCGATTCCAATATCGATATGTGTAACACCACATACAGTATCTCCTCTCATGGAATTCACACATTATGGTGACCCACAATATTGTTTTCGACATTCCTCTTGGAGACGAATAAAGTATCTATCTACCAAGTGTGCTTCCGTTTCCGGGTCATGAGGTTCTTGTAGCCACTTAGCGACTGCTGTTGTCGAGTTGAGTGGAGAGCAAACTGGTTGGTGCCACCCACCTCGCCTCCTGTCTCGTTGTGAATTGCATCTCCACATGGTGACCGTCGACGTGGGTAAAAATGTCGACGATACCGATCATCCAGGACTGAAATCGTTTGATACCGATCACATGGATGAATTATACATTTTCAAATTTATTCATCATGATTTAGCTAATGGTTATATGATATGAATAAAAGGAACATAAAATCACCTTCACTGAGACCAACACATATTTGACTTACTTTTTGAAGACCACATATATCACTCTGAAACTTCCCGAAGATGAGACGCCTTCTTTAATGAGACTTTGCCGAACTCTGTCGTCCACGGCTGAGAAAAGCTGCTCATCTCGTCCAATTAATTCAATTAGTTTTTGGGTTATTAGCTTAAGCGTCTGACTGTCACGCACGTACGCGCGAGTGTTAGCTGCCGTGACCGCGAGCCTCAAAAACTCACCATACTCCGTCAAGTTTTGTACTTCAAAAGCTTTTTAACGTGCTACGCCCGCAACGTATCTTTCGTGCCATGTGTTGGCAGTTAGGTTCCACACGCCAACATGATTTTTTTTGTTTTGAAGGAAGTGTGAGGACGACACTGCCAAAGACACTACACTGCACGAAAGGGTCGCTGCAGGCTGCAATAGTGCTAGCTACAGGTGATCAGCTTTGCCGGCGTTTTATACTACTAAAATGATGTTACTTTTCCTCATATTACAACGCTGCACTCGTAAAATTACGTCTCTCATTAGATTACAACTTTTTTCTCTCAATATTTTGAATTTATTCTCGCAAAATTCCTGCTTGATTTTCCCATTTTTGGTTGGGTTTTTTTTTCTCGTTAAATTATATTTTTTAGAATGTGCCGCTGGCCACTTAAAAGCAGAGCTTCATGCCGCAAATGGCCCCCGTGCTGCACTTTGGACACCCCTCCCCTAGATGGACTAAAGCAATATGAACCAAACACACACAGTTAGTGGTTTGGTCCACAACATATAACAATAGAGGCAAAAACTGTATTAAATAAAAAAATAAAAAAAATAAAAAAAAAAATCACATTTGAAGGCTGATGTCAAAGGATATTTACATTTTTTTTTTAATTAAAAAAAACATTACCACATACCAAAATCGTCGATTAATTAGATTGATTCATCGATGAAATGTTGCAGCTCTAGTTATAGCACTACTGCAAATTTCCAAACTCAGCTTCTTTCAATTCTTAGAGCCTCTACTGAAGCGCAGGAGGAGAGTTTAGTGATAGATTGAGGGCACAGGGGAACAAAAGAGGTCTTTAAAAGTAGCAAGCGCTGAAAGCCTCCCCGCAAAATAAATAATTGGGAGGAAAAACTAAAATGCTGCAGTGTTTTTTGCTCGCCATTTAATGCATTAATATATGCATGAGTTGCTGCAAAGATGCACAAAGAATGGCTTTGTTTTTACCCGCATAACGAGAATCTCCAGCTACGATTCCGGAAGCACTTGTAAGTTTGAATGCACGGGATGCTCTACATACGTAGATGGAAAGTGCTGCTTTCAATGTGACACAAAAAGAGGTAGGTTAACTTCTCCTTTTCAATGTTTTTTTTTCCTGACAAGCAGCACTCAGGTTACATATTAAATTATTGCATGCTTTGTGGATGTGGAGCCGGAAAAAAAGATGCCGGTAGAGCGATACAAGAGAAGACATGACATTTTACAGCTGTTCTCACATTCTGCGCTCAGACTCTGACAAGCATACCGTTCCCCCCCCCCCTCGTCGCCCCCTGGTTGGAACAAGAAAAAAAGAAAAAAAAGGAAGAGAACAGAATTGAACCACCTGAGATGGAAAAGAAATACGAATGCAGACAAGTTGCGTCTTTGGGAGTTTCCTTTTAGACACACAAGCACTCTAACGTAAGACAATACGAGATAAGGCCTGACAGCTGATGGCATACATGCGCTAAAACAACACTTGCACATACAATAAAGATGGCAGTGAAGACAGTATCAGGCCAACATTTTATATTTTGCTTTTAAAGTAGCATGTGGTGGGAGGATCTGATAAAAAGAATCATTAAAAAGGGTTCATCAACTTTGCTTAAATGTGTTAGTGTTCCCCCGCTCCATCGCGGTTCACCTTTCACAGATTCGCTGTTTCGCAGGGGTTTTTGTGTAATTTTAGTGCTTAAAAAAAAAAAATGTTACAGCATATTGGCTAAGGGAGAACCCTCCCCATTGTGTTCTCTGTCCTGATTGGCTGTAGGCCATTGTCAATCGACCCAGGTCCAAACTGCCGATCTTCTTTTGTACGTGGATACAAACCCGATATGTATGCGATGTGACTGCAGTATGAACGGTCAGGGCGCATTGTATATCCGACCTACGCGTCATGGGAAGGCGTGTATTGCCGTGCTTACCAAGACTTACTCCCGGATGTAGGCAGGCATGGAAAGGCGAGGGTTATCGTGCAACACTTGGATAATGGTACTCACCGACGCAGGCAAAACTTACGATGTTTTGTATTCTTTATGCTATGATTTTAAATACTGTACACTAATGTTTCAAATTTACCAGACACATTAGGTGAATTTGCACATCGTGTCGAACCGGTATCACCGATACCGGCCTTTCCGCAGTATCGGCTCTGAAATGAAATCAATGGTATCGCACATCCCTGGAGCACACTCCGCGGTAATCGTCACTTCCGTAAACAGGCGGAAATGCGAGTGATGTCATGCTTTTGCGCATGCACGTCACTTTCCGGATGCTTTGCGTTCACATTAACAAGTCGCATTTGTTTGGTTAAAATCGGATTTAAACAAAAAATCCGGATTAGGCATCTTACTGCGTTTTTTTTTTATTTTTTGTTTTTAAATTATATTTTTAGAATTGAATTATTGTATTTAATATTTTTATTACTGTATTTGATGTACTTTGTGTTCTGTGTACAGCGTGAGTGACTTAGAAGTTAATTTAGCTATAATAGCTGAGGCTTCCACAATTACATGAACCCTCTATAACCACATTATTTTGCCACGCTGCAAACAGCAGCCATCTAAAATCATAATAGAAATCATGTTTAGAAGCCCTAACTATAATCTTGATGCTGATTTCCCCCAATTTTCAGTCAAACGCCCATCGACAGTTCCTAATGAACTGATAAACAACCAGTGCACCCAAGGCAGTGCGTTATTCTCCTGTGGCCTTGAATGCATCCCCGCAGTAATCTTGTGTTGCAGTTGTGGGTAATTGCAATGTAAACTGTCTCACCTGCTGTCAAGGTGGCTGAAATCCATTAAATTGAATTCCCGGTTGTCCTGGGAGTGGTAGATGGTGTCAACATCCTGACGAAGAAACACAGGCGGGGATGAGGTGGAGGAAAAGCAGGTAAGAGTGAAGGAGCAGAGTCAAACACGAATTAGTAAAGAAATGTCATATTATCTTACATATTGCTCGTTTTAACACCCTGTTTCAACAGTGTGCTTCAGTCAACACTGTTTTATGTGCTCAGTGCACACATTTTACGTGTAATAAAGATAAACTACAAGTGAAACGATCACAATGGCGTTCGGTTCGACAGTCTATGGGACTTTCCATGAGATGTTAGCATCAAGCTAGCAAACTGTAGCCTTCCTAAAAACCAGAAGATGGCACGCAATACAAACAAATAGAAAATCTGGGGAGGCAATGCTGGTGTACCTAATGTAGTGACCTTTGGGTTTTTTGTTTGTCCATTACTTCGCCACGGTTACACAAAATGTAGCATAGTATAATTAGCGCCCCACCCATGACCAAGACATCTCCAATGATATGTATACACACACACACACACACACACACACACACACACACACACACACACACCCACACACACGTGTGAAAAAGTGTTTGCCCCCTTCCTGATTTCTTCTTTTTTTGCATGTTTGTCACACTTAAATGTTTTAGATTATCAAAGAAATGTAAACAAATGACAACACAACTGAACACAAAAATGAAGTGTTTAAATGAAAAAAAAATCCAAAGCTACATGGCCCTGTGTGGAAAAAGTGATTGCCCCCTAAAGCTAATAATTGGTTGCCCCCCCTTAGCAGCAACAACTGCAATCAAGCGTTTGTGATAACTTGCAATGAGTCTCTTACAGCGCTGGGGAGGAATTTTGGCCCACTCATCTTTGCAGAATTGTTGTCATTCAGCCACATTGGAGGCTTTTCCAGCATGAAGCGCCTTTTTAAGGTCATGCCACAGGATCTCAATAGGATTCAGGTCAGGACTTGGACTAGGCCACTCCAAAGTCTTCAGCCATTCAGAGGTGGACTTGCTGGTGTGTTTTGGATCATTGTGCTGCTGCAGAACCCAAGTTGCTTTCAGCTTGAGGTCACCAACAGATGGGCAGACATTCTCCTTCAGCAGAATTCATGCTTCCATTTATCACAGCAAGTCTTCCAGGTCCTCAAGCAGCAAAACAACCCCAGACCAGCACACTACCACCACCATATTTTACTGTTGCTATGATGTTCTTTTTCTGAAATGCGGCGTTACTTTCACGTCAGATGTAATGGGACACACACCTTCCAAAAAGTTAAACTTTTGTCTCGTCAGACCACAGAGTATCTTCCCAAAGGTCTTGGGGATCATCAAGATGTTTTCTGACAAAATTGAGACGAGCCTTAATGTTGTTTTTGTTCAGCAGTGGTTTTGGTCTTGGAACTCTGCCATGCAGGCCGTTTTTGCCCAGTGTCTTTCTTATGGTGAAGTCATGAACTCTGACCTTAACTGAGGCAAGTGAGGCCTGCAGTTCTTTGGATGTTGTTGTGGGGTCTTTTGTGACCTCTCAGATGAGTCATCGCTGCGCTCTTGGGGTCATTTTGTTTGGCGGGCCACTCCTGGAAGGTTTATCACTGTTCCATGTTTTGGCCATTTGTGGATAATGGCTCTCACTGTGGTTTGCTGGAGTCCCAAAGCTTTAGAAATAGCTTTATAACCTTTTCCACACTAGTTATGTTTTAACGGGGGGGGTGCAATCACTTTTCACAGAACCATGTAGGTTTGGATTGGGCTGAAGCAAACCATGTTTCAACACTGTGGTCCCGGTATGGTATGATGAAATGTAGATATTTACACAAACAACAAATTTGAGCATCGTGTAAATTGACCTTACCCACTGCACTTCTTCTTTGCATCCAATGCCATTGTAGTCACAAAGCGCCGCATACGTCTCAGAAAATCCTCCTAAAAGATTAGATAAGAGCAAATTAGTGCTTGTAGTATGAATACAGAGATTCAATTAAACACAGTGTTCCCTTGTAAACACTGAGGAGGTGTGACTGAGCTCCTAGATTATAAGGATTACTGACATGCACTGGAAAAAATGATTTTTTAGTCGCAGGAAATGTTACTTTAGTTATACATGTAAAACATGTGATAAAAACCTAGTTAATGGATTTATTTAAAAAATCTTTGTAATATTAATGTTTTTTACTTCGTATTAGGTAGTACTTGTAAATGTTGTATATTGTTTTTGTTTTGCACACAGGTCACATTTTGAGAATACCTAGTAAAATCTACTACAAAGTTCGTATGGTGATGTCAGAGGCACTCAAGAGCTCCCTCTGGTGGCCTGGCAGGCATGGCTGCTGGACACTCACGGCTGCCGTTGGCCAATGACCTGCTCTGCTGGGACGGAATGCATTGTGGGTAATAGCTAAAATAGCTGTTTATTATTTCAAATTCGCATTTGTTACTTGTCTTGTAGCCTATATTCTTATTATTCTTATTATTATTATTAGAGTGTTAATTTGCTGTGTGATGATTTTAGTGTTCTTTGTATGATGACACCGTGATTCAGACTGTTATATTGAGTAATGGCCTCATGCGATTTCCGATGGTTTGACAAGCTCCACGAGAGCTCCCTTGTAACTCGTGTTTGGTTTCTGCCAAAGAATTGACTTCTGAAGTATAGGAGACGTCACGAGATTGGACGTGGTCATAAATTAGTTGCAAAATACATGGATGCGTGCACATCATGTACAAACGAGCATGAGGTCAGTGAAAAGAAGGCAGCAGACTCACCACAGGTCTTCTGGGGGTCTAACGGGGATTCGGACATTGGTGAAAACTGGTGAATTCCATCACTGATGTCACCTTCTGCTCGACAAATTGGCGGACTGAAATATAGAGAAAGTGCAGATGTGACTGTAAAAATATTTCATAAGTGGTATGCAAGTAGCTCAGCTCTGTCCTCATGTTTTGTACTGCTGGGAACTAAAATAAAAGACTACAGTCTTTTTGGACTTAGGAATAGGAAACAGTCACCTTTGGAATGGAAAAAAAAAAGTTTGTTTAGCTTTTTTTGCAAGCATAAAAAAAATAATTCCTTTAACGTCATAGCTGTATGCAAAACTATACACGGTACATTCATCTGTCACTTCATCATTCAGTCCAAGAGCTAACAGGTGAATTTCTTCTTTTTTTTGCTGGACAATAATTGGCCTAAGAAATTATTGCTGATAAACGATATTATTGGCGACATTGTTTTAAGACCATTTTTCCAGTATAGGACTATTTTTTTGACATGAAGTTGTATGACATCCCAATCAGCAGTATAGTACATCAACGGCGACTTACCACCCCATTTGGTCCTGCAAGTCCAGTTCTGGTCCAATTTCTGTGACAAGGAACGTAGCTCCGATTAGCCATTTAAGTAAAGAGTTTGGCTTCTCCAAACAATACGCGTTCAAAAGAGTAATACATTTGCATCATAAAAATGCCTTCTCGAAAAGAAATCAGACTTTACAAATCGCTCGGCGTTATATTTGTCTCCCACCGTATCCCTCCGCACTGTCGCTTTTCCATTCTTGCGTATGTGATGAAGATGCTTGCATATTCTTCCGCTGTGGAACACACAAGTTGGCCGCTGCGCTCAGTCGCAGAAGAAAATGCCAGCGTCCTCACAAACACAAGAATGGAGAGGCGGCAGTGCGCAGGGATACGGCGGAGACAAATATGACGCTGAACAACTTGTGAGGTCTGATTCCTCATCACAGAAATCCAACCAAAAGCGGGGGTGTAAGTCACCCTTGATGTACTACACTGCCGATGGGGATGTCATACATCTTCATGTCAGAAATCCCAACTATCCCTTTAATATAATAATAATATACTGCATGGCATAATAATGCGACTACACCATATCAAAAGCAAACTAATTTGTCAAAAGTATTTAACATGGTATTTGGAATGTCAAGAACAAAGTCAATTAAAACAAAAAAGAAAAAAAACTATGAAAATAAAATGGACTCTGTCTCTTCACAAAAAAAAAAAATCACAATATTTCCGATTTTGAATCAGTGTCACTTTCATTATTGTCTGAAAATTGACACAAAAAAATCCCCAAATAACCCGGATATACTGTGATGTTGGCACTGTGTGTGGACTACGCTGTTTACCTTTAATCGGGTATAACGCTTTGTCTGAGTTTGGTCAAAGTGCATATTTTGGATGTAGCAAAATGCGTTTGGTGCACAAGGAGGTGTTATACCTCTGGAATCACTGAAACGCAAGTTACACCGTTTTGTATTTATTATTTTATTTATTATTATATTTATTCTTTTCATGTCACAAAATGACGATGCGCAAGGGCTAAAATTGACAACTGATGGTGTTTTATACACAATGGGCATCAAGAATGTATTCGATCGTGTAGCACACGACACACACAGCTAGCAAGTAGTGCACTCGCTAGAACGTAGCTGGGACAAAGAGACTGAATGACTGACAGGAGTGTTAACGCACTCCATTAATTCCATTAAACACTCGGAAGTCAATAACTTCACGTTCTATTGTTAAATACGGTTTAAAATATGACACATTGCAATACATTCCAAGCCATTCCATGGCCAAAGCTTTGAGTCATGACACATTACGCAAATTTCGACGATCACATAATGTACCTGAACCCCACCCCCCACCTGACAACTCATTGCCATAAATAGATTGCAGCCCTGTGTGGGTAAACGCTGCTTTGTGCTGTGTTTGTATATAACCAGACGCTCTAAAACTGTTTTAATTACTCCTGGGGAAAAACTAACAAACAGTGGCCAGCAATGATATACTCGTGGATACTAAAAAAAAAAAGGTTGCTCTCAAAATAATACCCTGTTTCTTTATGATAATTATGATAATTGTGACTTTTTACATAATGACATTCTCAGTGTTTTCTTGCATATGCAAACAGGCTGCCTCTCGTCCAAGTCGAATGAGTCAAATTAGAATCTGTTCTCAATTGCCTTACCTGGATAAATAAAGGTTAAATCAATATAAAGGTGATGAAAATTTGTTTTGACAAAAGGCAAGTTTATATTGAGCATCTCCATTCACCACCAGAACGTCTTTCAGACTTTCAATTAAACTGCAGTTATTTTGTTCAAATACACCAAGTTTGAATGAATCAATAAATGAAGACATCAAGGAACTGGCCCAATATGGAAGATGACATCTCGACTAAATACATTTTAAAAGACAACTCAAAGATTCTGCATCTTGAAATCATCAACAATAACTAAATTAATAACATAGTTTATGCCCAATTGAACAATACAAAAAAAATAAAAGCATTTATTCACTGAATATGACCAGTAAGGTATTACTTAAGCTATATCCAGAAATTACTGATAAATTGTGCAATTCAGTTAAACTTTTCAATCAAGTTATGAGCACAATATCAAATCACTGATATACAGTACGTGGTATTTTCAGGAAAACAGATGATTATTGCTCCAGAAAAAGGTGCCATGCACGGTGTCCATTGGACAGGGACTATGAATGGAACGGGTAAACCCTCAAGCCCAAATGCTAAACCATCTTCAGCAACCTTCCATTTTCTACACGGCTTGTCCTCTTTAGGATCACGAGTAAGCTGGAGCCTAACCCAGCTGATTTACGGCAAGAGGCGGGTACACTCTGGACTGGTCGCCAGCCAATCGCAGGGCACATATACACCATATACACCATTCACACCTACGGACTATGTAGTCTCCAATGCTTTGCTTCAAGATTCAAGAGTTTTATTGTCATATAAAATTGCTTGACGAGAATTGTCAGGTCCGTGCAACAGCAAGAATGGAACAGATAAAACAAAACACAAATGCACCAAAAATATGAGTGAGAAAACATAATATAGCAGCACTGCTCCCCTTCTTGTTCCGACTGTGCTGCACTGGCAAGCCACACTTTTTACACTGTCGTCATCCCGCCTACACACCCTATGGTGGAAATGCAAAAAGCAGCAACAGAGGAAACCACCGTACTAATAAGGCACAGGACCTCAGAGGTTAAAATCCACATACTGTAATTTCCGGTGTACAAGCTGATAATTTTTTCCTCATGCTTTGACCCCTGCGGCTTGTACAGTGATGTGGCTAATTTATGGCTAACAACTGCATTTCCCACGATGCTTAGGGTGCAGCTTCAAGAAGTAGTGACATGGACAAGTGAAATGGAAGCTAATATCACGTCTCTCGCACACCTTATATAAGTTTGATCAAGTGTGTAATTACTTCTGTTTGGACTACTCGGACCGCCAACTGTCCACTATCACCAACGGGTTTCGAAAGGCTGGACTGTGTGAAGATGATAGCTCAAGCTAAATGGCTATTTTGCTTCGAGTCTGAGCATTAACTGATAACTCAGGCTGATAACTAACACTAGATCAGACAACTGTCGTCCTATCTAGTCTTTCACTTCATCGGTTCATTCTCAAAGACAAGATAGGACAGCTCGTTATCAGTTCATGCTCAAAGACTAGACAGGACAGCTCTACTCATATCACTACTTTGATCATGAACTGATGAGCAGCTGTCCTATCTGGTCTTTGATCATGACTATATAACTGTAGTTGTATAGCAGCTCTAACAGCTCTACTTAACAGCTCATGATCCAAGACAAGATAATACAACCCTAATCCTAGGACAACTCTGGTCCTATCTAGTCTTTTATCATGAATAGGACAAATCTAGTCCTGCGACAACCCTAGTCTATCTAGTCCCTTATCATAAACTGATAACTACAGCTGTCCTATCTATTTATCTAGTAATGATCAAAGACTAGCTAGGACTGCTGCTTTAGTTATCGGTTCATTTACATAATTTTATTGTTCTTTACAAAAACTGGATAGCACAGACTAGACTAGACTAGACTACGTGGGACTATTGAGTCTTTTATCATGAAATGATCAAAGTCTGAACTGATCAGTACATGATCAAAGACTTGATACACCAGTTTTAGTCTAGACTAGATAGGCCTATTGAGTCTTTGATCATCAACTGATCAGTTAAATTTTGACTTTGATATTTCATGATCAAAGACTAGATAGGACAGTCTAGTCCAGACTAGATAGGACAATTCTAGTCTAGACTAGAAAGGACTACTGAGTCTTTGGTCTTGAACTGAAAACTAGACTAGCTATCTAATCTTTTATTATGAGGAGCTATAGTCCTATCGAGTCTTTGAGCACTAACTGATGAAACCTGCTTAGATGAGAGGCCAAATGTCTTCTATCACAACCCGAACAGTCCAGGTGCAATCAATTCAATGCCCTGAGAAAACTGTCAAATTGTGTTTTATTAGACGTTTCCTTCACTTCCCCCCCGAGACAATATCCTTGGTTCAATGGTGTCTCTATTGTAAATCGACTTATCTAGAAAGCAGGAAAGAATAAAGACCGAGCTCATCGCCATCCAAATTACTGTGCTCTACCTGCGTTGACTCTCTGATAGGATTACGTCGCTCTTAATGAAATTCAACAACATTTACACACCACCTGGGGCTGTACGATATTCTGGCAAACGTGAATTGGGATTTTCTTGCTTAAAACTGAAACCAGGATTCTCTGGGGTGCAGCTCTTGGGGGTGCTCGAGTCCAGCTTGTTAAGTAAAAGAAGAAGAATCATTGAATCGTGCATTGAAATCACAATTTTTGGGGGGAATCCCTAACACCGTCCTTAACCCCATTTGTCAACATATCACACACAACACCTAAACACATCGGTGACCTTAATCTCTACTACCACATCGTCTACTGTGATTCTATCAGCATTACGTACCTCAATAAAGCGGCACCAATTAGTTACAAGACGGTACAATCAGTCCACTCTTTATTCTCCAGAAATGTTCACTAGAGGCAATCATCCACCATGCCCTCATGGGAAAAGAGGCATGCTGATGGATGGTCAGATAACCTTGCACAGGTCAATAAGCTTGGCCCGCCCCATTGCTGTTAGAAATAGAAGATTGACCATAAGCAAGCATAGTCACGCTCCCATAACCATGGGACAAACCCAACGTCTGCGGTCTTTGAAAGACCGAATGTGGCCTCTGCATCAAAACCATCACAGCAGTGAACACGAAAACACAGAAATGGGAGACTTGGGCCCCTTTCTCAAGGGCACTTCCGGCATGAGTGGCAATCCATAGGGTCCTCCATTTACTGATTTTATTTCATAACCTGCTTAAAAATGAGTTTGCATTCAAATTTCAGCTCCCAAGTGTCAACTGGCTAAATCAATCCCAATGTTTGCTGGGTGTTGGAATGTAGCAAGACACAAGAATGGCCTGGATGCAAACTACTGTGTTACCAGGATGCACTTGGCTGCTGAAGTGGAAAGCTGGCCAAAACTGAAGCTGCCAACTTCTCAAAGCTCTGTCGAGCTCTCTTACTGTCGCCAACTTATCTTTGGTTCTCAGTTTACACAACACAAAAACAGGAGGACTTATTTCCTTGAGGCAAAGAAGGATTCTGCGATGCTTACGCATAAATGGAGTTGTTGAAGACTCTGGAGAGGGCGTGGTTGATGTGACTGACCATGTGATCCAAATGGTCCTGGGTCTCCAGTCTCAGCGAATAGGTGGTCTTGTCTGTATCGATTACAACCTGCAGCAGGTAGACAAGATAGTGTTTGTGAAACAACATTTATTCAGTCCAAGCTGCATGAAGAAACTTGTACCGTGATGGCACCTGATGCTCTTGATATGTGTTCATTGCACGGATTTCCAAGAAGTTGAACGTGACTTCCACCTGAAAACAGAACAGAAGCGACTAGGGATTTTTCCTTTTTGGTCACTGGTTGGTCACACAAAAAAAATCTAACATTCAGGCCACAGAGTGGGGGAAATGATTATCTGACCTCCTGCTAATTTCGCAGTTTAACTCCCTACAAAGACATGACCAGTTCATCATTTTATGGTCTGTTTATTTTAACAAAGAGTCAGAATATTTAAAACAAATCCAGGAAAAAACATCTAGTAAACATTATAAATTAATTTGTTTTTGACTTGAGTGAAATAAATACAGTGGAACCCTGGTTTTCGACTAAAATTGCTGCTAAAAATACATTAAAAAAGCATCTTAGTTATTGTACAGCCAAAACACTGAGCCTAACAAAGTCGTTTGGAGAATCGAGTGTCCAAACAAAGCATCCACACGTTGGTGACTGAGCCTCTGTGAAGAATGGATGGTACGTGGCACAAAGAAGTCGGACGTTTCTTGCAGTTGGTCACCAGGGTTCACCAGCTGCGGTCTTACCATAGTCAATAAAATTCTTATCATCCCTGCTTCATGCTACTACCACTGTCACTGTCCGTGTATTCTCTTAAATATCAAGAGATCAAGTTTGGGTAGTGAAAGCCATAAAAGTCCAGCGAGAGAGGGGGGCATTTACCTTGGTGGGCACTTTGACAGCAAAGAGATACAGTCTCCATGTTGCCAGGACCTGAGGGGAGAACAAATTTCTTTTTCACAGAACTCCAGATGCAAAATGCAAAGAAACCACAGAAATACATGTTACAGGGTAGAGACCCCATAATGACAGCAACAGCGGAAGCCATGCTAACAACTTTGGACTAATGAATGCATGGCAGTCAGTATTCTAAGTGTACTGACTTTTGTCATATTGACTGTACTAAGATGCACTGAGGAACAAAGTAAATGTCACTAACATATAAAAAACATTTACAGATCACATGTAATCATCAGCATGTTCACCATTCTGAGTGGGCGTCCTTACTATACGTTTGTTTTTAAAGTTCTGAAGTCAATACAGTATATGACATGGGGACGTAATATTGGCGTGACTCCAGTGTCGCTGTAACTTCTTTAAAACGTAAAAAAGTAAATGGGAATATGATTCAAATTTTTGTACATAACTCGGAAGTAAATTTTACATTTAGAATAGTGCGGGCATATCCTACACGTAAGTACTACATGTATCATAGTTCCTCACTGTTTCAATGTTGACTGCGGCCTATTAATCCAAAACACACATACTTGTATCTAAGCACATTTGAACATGTTTTTTGCATTAAGCATTTTCAAGCATAAAAATATAAGGACTTCAGAAGACACACTGTACTCTTGCATTCAAAGACATAGGCCTGGGTATGCTTAGCTAACGTAGCATCATCATCGAACAAGTTGCAGTATCTTCAAAGGTTAGTGGCTGTGTGTAAGAACTGTGTGTGTCTGTAATTATAATGTACAGGTAAGTACATGTAAGTATTATTACTATATAAGCGTGTAGTCAGTGTATGGTAATATAAGTATAAAGGCCACCATAGGGGTGTTATTTCATGTCTAGAGGGCTCTAATAATGTTAAAAGCCATATTTAGAGGGTGGTAAACAGGTTCTCTATGCATCAAATACGAAAATATTCTATTTATCAATAAGGAACCTTACTTCGCGGAAATTCACTTATCACGGTTGGGTCTGGAACCAATTAACCACGATAAACGAGGGACGATTTTAATGGACGATGTTCGCCCTAGGGATGCTCCAATCAATCGGCCATCGATCGATATCGGCCGATTTCCTTAAAAAAAAAATCACGTGATCGGATATGCCGATAAAACGCTGCCAATGCCGATCACAAAGGCCAATCACCTGTGGCTAACACTACTGCAGACCGCGGCAACCCTTTCGTGCAGTGTAGTGTCTTGACTTCCTTCAAAACAAAAACAATCATGTCTGCCGTGTGGAACCTAACTGCTAACACATGCCACAAAAAATACCTGGGAGTAGTAGCACGTTAAAAAGCTTTAATACACTTTAGACAAATATGTTTTTGTCTAAATGAAGGTGATTTTATGGTTCCTTTTTTCCCCATATATCGCATAGCCAGCAGCAGGGGTGCAGCCAGGAATTCCGATTTCCGATTTTCCTGAATGATCGGTATCGGAATCTGATCAGAGCATCCTTATTTCGGGCACATAAAAAAAGGATTCTGTACAAACTGATGCAAACCGTCACCACCAAACATGGTTATGTTTACAACTAGAAGTGTATGTTTTTGGACTTTATGATGTTGTTGTACATACTGTATCCTGTATGTAGAATTCTGTAACCAAAACTGAAGAAACAGCTGCCATTTTAGGTAATGTTGAGACCTCAAGTACCCAACAAAAACGTGAATGCAGGGTCTCCCACACATTCATTTGTGTATTGATACATTTGATTCACTGTACATTTCGAGAAGAAACAATGCCAAAGGCATCTCGACTCCAACACATACACTTCTTCTGAGGTCCCATTGTCATCTTGGTGTCGTCCTTTATACCCTCTCATGCATCCTGTCATTGCTGAGATTTCTTTCTTCATCTCCATGGAAATTTGCTCACTGACGCCACCTTCTTCCTTAAGCCCTAATCCCTCCCATCTCCCGGTGAGCTACAGTGCTCCGTCTGCATCCCCTCTTGCCCTTACCCTTCCACCGCCTCCCTTTCTGTCAATTCCCTTGTCTACTTTCCGGCTTCAGTTTTTCTATTCTTTTTCTGCTCTGTCGCTTTCAATTCCTCAAGGCCTCCCTGGGCTGAATGGTTAATGGTGCCCCGCTGAGGGGTGGTGAGGAGAAGAAACAAAAAAAAAAAAAAACGTACAAAGCGAGAGAGTGAGACAGGGAGAGAGAGATTTGCATCCTGATAATATAGTCTTCTTATCCTTAAATATTCCACGACGACAACGACGGGCGAAGCTGATCTCGCATAGATCGACTTGCACCTAAAACAAGCTCAAGAAACAATCTGAAACAAAAAGCTGATTTTCCCCCTTTTCTTGTCGGGAACTGATATTTTCCTGAAAGGAAGATTATAAGGGCAGACACTGAGGAACGCAAGAGAGAGGAGAGACGATGTGTCACCGTACTCCTTAACAAACTGCACCGCAGAGCCTGTGCGGTACATTTTTGGTTCAACCGCAGCTCCAGTTAAAACCAGAACGAATCACATCGCTCAGAGCGAGAGTAAGAAGAGAAAGACGGGAGCATCTCCTTTCTTCACCAGCTTGGCAATCTGGCGGAAGGTCTCATCACGTAAACAGAGGCATTAATAATTCAGGCCCTCAGCGGGGTGCCGATTTGATCTACTGAATCCCGAACAAGACCTATTGGGCAGGAACTTTCTTCTTTAGGTATTTGATTACAAGCATATAAAAGAAAGCATGAACAGAATCCAATACATCAGTAAGTAGTGGGGATATCATTTTCAGGTTTTATTTTTGAAGAACAGAAGAAACAATCTATTCTTCTAGTCTGACTACAATCTAAAATTGGCTGTCCTTACCTAAAACGATCCATATACAACAGATTTCACAACGAAAGAAAAGCAATTCAAAATACAGCAGGACACCACTGAGGTCTGCCCAATCGGAATCCGACAAATACGATAAATAAGACCCAAGTCACACGTAAACATATATTATAGCAGGTGAGAACCCTGCATATCTTGCAAATCTTGTGATATTTCAGTGTATTTTGAGAGGCTTCAACTCAGTGAGCATCTGAGGCTGCATTCCTAGGATGAAGACTGCAGACCAAAGACATGGGCGGACCAGCGCTAACCCGACCGCAAAAAGCAGGGATATCACAAATATTTAACAGTTAGAATGGCGTGCAGGCCTTGAAACCACCACTAATTGACTCTGCGGCATCCCTGTGTGCGCGTGTGGGCAAGTGCGTGTGTGCATGCCGAGGAGTGTGAAAAATGCTCTCCAGTATATTCCTGCTTTTCACAGAAGTTACATACCGGTCAAAAGTTTTAGAGCACCCCGACTTTTCCAGTTATTTATTGAAATTCAAGTTGATCAAGTCCAATAAATAACTTGAAATGGTACAAAGGTAAGCAGTGACGTGCCAGAAGTAAAAAAAAAAAAAAAAAAAGAGGCAAGGTTACCCAAAACTGAAAAACAATGTGTATTTCAGAATGATACAAAAAGGCCTGTTTCAGTTGGTGCCACTCATTCCTACAGGTGTTCCAAGCTCTGGAGTACCGGTACTTACTACCTCCTCTGTCTGCGTAAAGACAGTGTTCGGAACACACTGTGGTACCTCGTGAACGTCAGTTGAACAGCATTGTACTGGGGAAAGCCATTTGTTGCAAAATGGCAACAAAAATGGCAAGAAAAAAAAGGGAGTTAACAATGGAAGAGAGACAGACGATCTTAATTAAAAATGCAGGGTTTTCTTCCAGACAAACTGAAGTGTTCTAAAACTTTTGTCCTGTAGTGTACATTCCACACTTACCAGTGAATGGTGAAATTCGGTGAGTAATTGATGCCCAAAAATTGCTATTGTTAAACACACGGCTCGCTCTCCCCCCTCCAAATCTCCATACTTGCTTAATGTTGACATTCTCCTCGGATTTCGGGTCGACATTTGCAATGAAATTGCCAATGTTCATTCGCAACAGAAGCAAACAAGCTAAATTCACAATTCAGGTTTAAGCCTCACACACTTCTTAAAATGCACAGGTACAGGTAATCACCACTAATAATAATGTAAGGTGACTGATGAACAGATGGAATCAGAGTCAAGGTGCAGCCAGTCACAGCAGACAACTATGGTGCGTTCTAGTACCCGCGAACAAAGAGTGAAACCTGAACGCTTGACGGAAAAGTATTATCAGTGAAAAATAAATTTAAACTTGTAAGAATTGCGGGCTTTTTTAACAGTGGTACATTTACACCTGTATTATTACCCATTTATAAATTATTAGCGTGACTGTTTTCTGCTGGAAAAAATTGCCTATTTTTGGAGAAAAAACAAAATTTATCAAAAATCGGCGAATTTGTGGGTGAATGCTTAATCGCAAATGTACGGGGTTCCACTCTATACCGAAATTGTAAAACGGTATGCGCATCTTTGTCCCGGCTGCTCTGGACAATATGACTAATACAATAATAAGTCGATACTAGGGATGAGCGAGTACACGACTATCTTTTTCTGTATGTTTACCCATCTAAATTATCTGTATCCTTATCTGTACCCGGAGTGGGCGGGGCATAAACTGGAGAGAGGCATGTAGGGAGTCTGTCTAGGGAGGGGCAGTTGCTGTGTGTGACTGGCCAATCACAGAGCGTGAAGAGTGAATACATAAGTAGTTACCCTATGGGGATTTTCCTTCATCATGATTATGGATAATGACGAGCTGTACTCGTTTTATGCTCGTACTCGGCAAAAATGCATTATCCATAACGCGTACTCGTCTAAAAGGAGTATCCCTTGTAGATACGCCAGATACTGGACAGCGAGCTGCTTTCAGTAAGCGACTGACCTCCAAAGCTGTAATCCTTACTCTGCATATTGACAGTTTTTTTTTTTTTTGTATTTTACTTAAAATATTGCTTGTACAGATGGAGGTTTTAAGGATGGTGGGTTGACTCTATGTCCATTAATTCCTATATGGACAAAAAAAAATCTGGTCTATCAGCATTCCACAATCTGTATATTTTAGAATACTTGTATAACAAATACTCAAGGGTAAAAAAATATTTTAGAACAACATCAATCTATATAAGATGTCCCATATCTGGAGTCCTGCTGCTTTTTCCAACAGAATTAGGAACTTGGATTCAACCGACCACTTTGCAACAAAAGACTTTTGGCCCTTTCATCATTTGCGCGATGAGAGGTCACTGATTTGGGATGAGAGTGCATGACACGCAATCTTGTGGTTGATGGAGTTCTTCTCCAACTCATCCAACCATGACTTTATGCATCTTGCTTTGTGCACTGGGCCAAGTCATGCTGGAACAAAACCCCCCACAAAAAAGTTGACTGTTCCTACTGTTCCTAATTACCTCCGCCAAGGAGGTTATGTTTTTGCCGGTGTTTGTGTATTTGTCTGTTTGTGTTTGAAATAACTTGAAAAGTTCTGAATGGGAATTGTCAGAAATGGGATATGGAAGAACCGGTTACATTTTGGGGTTGATCCGGATCACCGTCTGGAGGCAGGAATTTTTTAAAGGATTCTTTAACATTGCGAGATAGGACCGTTTTCGGCATATAACGCCACAAAAAATGGTCAAAGCACTTGGATAAAATGAGAGGACAAGTTTCCAGTGGGTTATACAGAATATCAAAGACTGATCCAGTTAATCCAATAATTCCGGATACTATGATCCAGAATATGAAAAAATAGGGGACCTTTGGAATTTTTCGTCGTAGGAAGACAACTAATGAAGCTATAAACATGCAACAAACACCATTACATATAGCCAAGATACTGTGGAATCTGGAGTGTGCCATTACGGAAAATGCCATTTTTGTGAATACCGTACCTACGGAACCAATATTGATATCATTTTGAATCCAATTGCAAATGGTATCTTTTCATGATCAAGGAATTTAAAAATGTAGTTTAAATAAATATAGGATTAATATTTTTGGTGTAAATCGCAATATGGGGGGGGGGCGGAAACTATGGCGCTTGGCGGAGGTCAGTGCTCTCTGTGGGCTTTTCTGGTTTAACATTGACATTTAATGGAAATTAAGGGCTCTGTGCTTACCTCGAACACCTGATTAATATGCATGTCCTGAAACTTTTGTCCATGAAGCGGATACAAAGATTCAGTAACTTGCAAACTACAGTTTTGCAGGAGAAACCCTGCAAGGTGACATTATTTAACTCGTCGCTGACACGACATGAGACTATTGTGTAATGTGATAACGACGTCACAAGAAGAAAGACGGGTAGGCGAGTGTGGGAAGGGAATGTAAAGGTGCCCTTGCCGTGATGGCACGAGTTCAAAGAGATGGCTGGTGCGCCCCATAGCAAAACAGTCACGGCTGGAGTGGAGTGCGAGTACAAGGTGTAAACAGAAATGTTTCTTCTTGGAGTGCGTCTGTTGTAGCCTTGTAAGGGCAGAGGGTGCAGGGAGACTAATATAAATCTGAAGCAGTCAGGCACTGATTCTTGCACTTCAAACGACATGGAGCAAATCAAAGTGTGTCTCTGTGTGGTGTGTGCTGCAGCGACGGCCTCTGAGGCAACAAGCTGTGGATCAGAGCCAAGACTGGGTCACTGGTGGTATTTGTGGCACAACCACAAGGGCATGTAAAACAGGCACATCGTACACACAGTGCAAAATTCGGAGGAGCAATCTGATGAAAGTCATTTGCATTGTACAGCACGCGGGTTCAGCAATAAACACATGCTTTCTGTGCATGTTCTAAGCTGGTTTAGGACTTCTGTTGCCAGCTACAAATACACGACGTCATCATAATCAACTTTATTTATACAGCGCCTTAACGCCTGAGCAAAATCACCGCAACATTTACACCCAAAATAAATGTAAAGCTGTCATTGAACCATTTGAAGTAGAGGCATGGCTTTGAGCTCTTGAGCTGATGTTTTGGCCCCAAACAAGCTACTGACACTGTTTAATAAGAGTTTGAATACACTGAAAAGAAGGGTTTTTTTTAGGTTTGCCTGTATTAAAAAAAAATAAAAAAAACAAATATGTCTATAAAATAAGTAGTTTTGTGGTATAGAGTGGAAAACAATGTATTCAATACAGGTTTTTCTAAAGTTAATATTCGGAGACCCTTGGTCAGTCTTGACTAACTCCATGCGAGCGCAGCTCCACGTTTTCCTGCCAACGTAACTTGCCTTTCAAGACAGTTTTGTCATAATCGTTTGTAAAAATAGAGAAAAAACTCTGATGGACCGTTGATGACATCCAGTCCGTGTTTGACCTTTCTCAGTTACGCTGGTGTTCTTTGCATTCATGACAAATCCCACCCACCATTCTTCACCATTTCATTGGCTATCGTCAATGTGTCAGTCATCATGACCATTGGATGTAACCGGCCTGAGCTACGTGCATTTTTGCACACAGAAGTTAATTGGCTATATAAACTGTTTTCTATCGTGCAGTGCCGAAAAGTTCAATGTTCAGAGTTGTTTCTGTAGCACAGTGTCGATATTGGCAGCACTTTACAAAAAACGTCAGAGCAGACTATCTGCTCGGGAGGCCGAGGTCCTTTGGGGTGCAGGGGGCACTCCTGAAGACCTTTTATGACTCTGTGATGCCATCTTCTACGGCGTGGTCTGCTGGGGGAGCAGCATCACAGCAGCTGACAGGAAGAGGCTGGACAAGCTGATTGGGAAGACCAGCTCTGTCCTGGGATGTCCTCTAGAACAGGTGGGGGAGGTGGGCAAGAGGAGGATGACAGCCAAGCTGTCCTCCATGATGAACAAAGACTCCCACCCCCTCCAACACACACTCGGTGCACTAAGGAGCTCCATTAGTGACAGGATGATACATCCAAAGTGTGTGAAGGAGCGATAACGCAGGTCCTTCCTTCCTGCAGCTGTCAGACTCCAGAATATAAACTGCTCCAAAAATCCTGTACAATAACCATGCAATGAACCTGTGGCTTGCTCAACATGTACACAGCTGTAAATAGTCTATATAACTTCTTCATTTGTATCACCTTGATTTTGCACTTTGTATCTTTTTGTACTCTGCTTTTGCTGCTGTAAGCCTGGAATTTCCCATGGTGGGACTAAAAAAAAAAAAAAAAAAAGGCATCTGTTATGCACTTTTCATAACATTTTCTGACATTTCTCTCTCGTTTAAACACTCAAAAAAGTTCAAACCTTCACTTGAATTTTAATGGTCAACCTACTAGGTTGGACACTAGAAATTACTAAGTGACCCACGCATCTTTCACTCCTCTACGTCCTTGCGCCGTTTCGCTGTACTGTAGTGTTTTTGTATCTTTGTTAAAACATATTGCTCCTGTCGTCGTATTTTCCTCCTCAAATCGAAAACAAGATTCATTTATTCTGTAACGGCGCCCTACAGCTGCAGCTTCTACCTTCCTTCAGCATGTCCAGAAGACGGTTAGCATCTTCGTCTGCCATTTGGGTGCAGAACGTTTCGTCGACATTGTGGGTTTTGTCGGGGGAAAAAAACTTGCAAACAGAGTCACACGGTTAGCTTCTTCTTCTATTGTTTATTGGCGGCTGCCACGCAGCTCACACGGTTAGCCAATTTGCTAGCGATGACCACAGCAGGAGGGAGACTGCAGGAAGGAAATTGATTAACAATGGTCTACAGCCAATCAGGACGCAGAAGACAATGGGCGATGCAGACAGAAGAGAGAGGGATGAGAGACAGAGACAAATCCACCTCAGAACTACAACACTCCACTTCCCACAATGCAATTCTTCTTAAAGGGCCAGGCTCGGTCTGTAACAGCGTTCATATGCTGGAAAAAATAAAATAACACAACAATTGGACCTAAAAAAAAAAAAAATCAGCGAAACAGCAAGTCCGCGAAAGGTGAACCCCGATGGAACAAGGGAACACTACTGTGAGGCTTCAAAGGTGAGTGTTTGTGACTCGTCTAACACTTGCATTCCCACAGCCTGCAGTTGGAACTGTATACTGGAATGCTGTATGGCAGTCAAATCTCAGCAAAATAAGCTGTCCAATGACACTGACAGTTTGTGTCCATAGCTCAAGGTATTCCTGCATCATAAAAGCACCTTCTTGTCGTCAGTCAGCCTTTCTGATTATGGGGAATGTTTGTTAAGGGACAGGGGCCACTAAAAGCACGGATGCTCCAGGTCTTGTGTTCTAAGTGTACTTTACTCCGGCCAAGACCACGGGAGATGGACGCAAATGAGAGGACAGGAATGCGTAAGGTCAGCACCACATTATGTGCTTCATTCTTTCATATAAAAGAGAGTCCAGGGCTTAAATAAATGGCACGGAAGTGCTGTGAGAGCAAAAGGGTTGCAGCATTGTAGATAGGATTAAGATGTTTACATGAGGAGGAAGGGGGCTGGCAAGTGGGTGCGAGGGGGGGAAAAAAGTGGATTTGAGTTTGTGGACAAACAACGAGAAGCAAGTGTGAGTGAAGCCAGATGGATGGGAAGAAGAAAGGATGACAATGAAGAATATAAAAGCTAAGGAAAAGGAAGTGAATAGGATAGAAGAAGGCAGGACTGTGGGGCAACACTTATTTGTCTCCTTATGTGAGAGGAGAGAAGGTCAGCAGTCACACTTCATAGACTTTCTGCCAGGGGCTCCCAACATGTGGTATGTTAATCAAGTAAAGCACAAGCCCTAATTACAGCACCGAGGGCTCATATCACGCACAGTCAGATGGTAAATATGGACACTCGCGGAGTGACTTCATGCAGAGCAGAACACACAGAGGAGGCGTGAATAGTAACCGTGCGCTGGTAATGCACACCATTATGCAAGCATATTACACAGAACAATGGGGGTGTTGACAGAAGGATGCAAACATTGAGGGAATGTACAAGTCTGTCTTTGATTTTATTGCTCTGTACTCATCTTTCCTGCATAAGCCAACGCTCTGTTGCATTCTCTGCAACAATTTAAGCTCAGATAAAGACCCGTTTTTTCCCCATTAAAAATGTGCAAACCGTCTGAAGCAATTCAGTGGTCTTTTTTTCTCTTTTTGTTTTTTTGTACTATGTTCAGTACCACCCACGAGTCACGCAGCAGTTCTTTCAATGCCAAAGCATCTTGTTCTAACCAGGCAAAAATATAAAATAAAGTTATGTTTTATAATGGTGCCGTTACTGTTTCGTAGAATTATGATGGGGATGAGGCATGAACATCACATTGTAAACAATTCACATCACTGCTTTTTGCAGTTTTCCCCACAGCAACATTTTCTTAAAAGAATTTAATAGTCAATTGTTAGCAATATACCGTATATAATACAAAATGTGCTGTGTGTCTGGGCAGCTGGTACAGTAGACAGTTCATTAGGTCCAGAAGTATTGGGAAATTGCAGTGTGTTCATGCCTTTGTACACCGCCAACCGGAAGTGGGAGCAAGTCAGTGTTCCGCAAGTCTCAAGGCTTGAGTCAAGTCTCAAGTGAAGACGTACAAGTCCAAGCCAAAGGCTTGACATTTTCCACCAACCCGAGGTGGGAGCAAGTCAGTATTTTGCCAGTCTCAAGTCTTTAATCTCAAGTCTCAAGTAAAGACGTGCAAGTCGAAGCCAAGACAAGACAGGTGGCATCAAGTCTGAAGTCTGAAGTCAAAGCCTTGACATTTTCGGGTCCTTACAAGTCATAAGCATTGTTTAGTGTCTCCCCGGTAAAATGTTATGGGGTAATAACTACAAAAGCGCAGTCACTAACTGTGCTACAAAAAGGTCACTTAGGATTATTTATAATGCTGCTTACAGAGAACACACAAACTCTTTATTTATAAAATCACAATTATTAAAATTTGCGGATCTAGAAAACTTTCAGATGTTCTATCACAATTGTTGTTGTTGCTGCTGTTGTCCTTGTCTCTTGTCTATCTTTTTTTTTTTTGTTGTCCCCCCCCCGTTTCCTTTTCTCTTCTTCTCTGTCCCCTCCTGCTCCGGTCCGGTCGCTCCAAATTTGCTTTATAACAAGCATCAAAGTCAAATAAATTTTGTATGACAGGGGAAGTGTATATCACACTTCTCCCTGGCAGAGTAAATCTGTTGAGCACTTGACGGCATTTAGATCTACAATTCTATCTGCTTTAAAGGCTGGACAGGACAGGGGGAAAAAAAAAAAAAAAGAAAACTTTCAAACGGCTAAAATGATGCATAAAGCAAACAATAACCTTCTACCCAAAAATGTAAAACAATTCTTATCAACAAGAGAGGAGAAATATGATCTGAGGGGAAAATTTTACCTAAAACACTTCAATGCACGGACAACACTGAAAACTGTCAGCATTTCTGGATGTGGAATCAAGTTGTGGAACGGACTGAGTAAGGAACTCAAACAATGCACAACAATGACCCATTTTAAGAAAAAGTACAAGCAGTTGATGTTCACAAAATACAAAGAAGAAGAGACCTGAACTACTGTGTACATACAATACAATTCGATCAGTTATTATTAAGCCTCTAGCTTCCTAAGTAAGTAAGTAAAAAGTAAGTAAGTAAAAACCTTGGCTATGATTGCACTACATTGTCATGTAGACCTACAAAGTACACTTGGAAGAACAAGAGGTGAATAAATGTATTGCAACTGATGTGAGACTGATGAGGGGTAGGATTAAATAAGCTTTGCTTCTTCCTACTCCTTTTTGGACATGCAAAATTGTGAATTGTACTATGTGATGTGCTACTGTTTGACTCATGCATGTTCAGGATTAAAACCATGAACCATGAACCATGAACCAGTGCGTGATTGCACAAATCTTTGATCATTTTGTCACGTCGCGTCCAAAATCATCAGAATTGTGGCTCGAGTCCCACTCCAGTCCAAGTCGCATGACTCGAGTCCACATCTCTTCCACCAACCATTAAAATTGAGATAATTTACCATGTAGGAAGTACCAATGCATGGTCGCAGATGAGCAGACTGTGTCCTACCACAGTCTGATTGTTTAGAATACCGTATATATGTATTTGATTTCAGGAATATTTGTCTCGTTCTCTCTGAAGAAGCTCCACAACACCGTCAAGTTCGTTTGATTCAAAATATTGGAAGCTGCGTACGTTGGATGCTGTTTGCATATGGATGCAACAAAAATGGATACAGGGCTGCCAATTTTACTTCGGTTTTCGTCTGATCTTTGAATATTTGCAGCAAATGTGATCAATATAGTGGTGAAGAGGGGCCCTCCAAGGAACCGCAGAGTGTAAAGAAGCCTCTGATGCGTGCTCAGCACTGTCAAGCAGTGAACGTCATGGGCAGTAATGGGCCCATTATTTGGCTGGAGCAACGGAACCGCACTGGATAAAAACACAGCAACCGATCAGGATAAATAAGTGGCGGAAAGAGCCAAATCAACAACTGGGGCATCACAGCTCATCAGAGATTCCATCCCTACTCTCCCTTACTCCATCTTCAGGCTCCTTTTCGTATAGTCTGCCCCCCCCCCCCCCCCCGCGCTGCATCACAACCTCCCCTCCACCACCTCCCCCTCTGCCTTTGAAGATGCTTTGTTTTCCGAGTTGGCTCTAATCCTCCAATAGCGTGATCTCATAATGGGGAGAAGATCATGGGCACGTTTGGGGGGCACTGTGCGACGCCTGTGGAGACAGGAACATACAGGCATGTGTGTGTGTGTGTGTGTGTGTGTGTGTGTGTGTGTGTGTGTGTGTGTGTCTGTGTGTACCCAGTGTTGGAAACATGCATATTGATGCCCACCCGAACGGACTGCCCTGGGTGCGTCTTGGATTTGATGGAACACCCTCGCCTTTGTCTGGAATCGCAAGACGATGGAGGGGAGGGGTCAACCTTAGCTCTGTGTGTGTGTGTGTGTGTGTGTGTGTGTGCGCGCGCGTGCGTATGTCATAGTGTGATGGCTGGTACAGTCAACACACACAGACAGCTGAACCAGCAATCTCCGCAGGGGAAAGGGAAAAAAAAAAGAAAGGCTAAATGGGAAACAACAGACAATATAAATATAATAGTACATAGAAATGATGTGCTATAAACTTAATAAACTAGAGGGCGCAGATAAAAGCCATCCTCCTGCTAAGGGGGTACAAACATCAAAAAAAGAAATTAGGGTGCAACGTTCTCAGAATATGAAACATTCCGAAAGTGTACGACGTGTTTTACATTTATAAAATGTAAATGTTTTACATTGACATATTTTTGTTACATTTACATTTGACAGGGCTTTCGCTCGTATACTTGTAGCGCTTTTCTACCTTTGAGGTACTCAGAACGCTTTGATACTGTTAGCACATTTACCTGCTGGTGGCACCGCATCAGGAGTAACTATGGTTTCAGTGTCATGGGAGGGCACAGGATCGAACCAGCAACCTTTAGGTTGGGAGACAACCGTAACATGGAAAACGGCAAACAATATAACATCATAGAAGGTAGGAATGACACGCAAAAAATGTAAAAAAAAAAAAAAAAAAACAACAAAAAACAGAGGTTTGGTATCTTGCCCAAGGACACTTTGACATGGTCGCGGTTGGGCTATGGATTGAATCAGCAACTTTCAGGTCAGGTGATGTAGAATATGGAAAATGGCTGACAATATAACATAATAGAACATAGAAATGACACGCTAAAAATGTAATAAACCAGAGTAAAATGTGCTTCGCATTTACATTTGACAGGACTTTCACCTGTATAGCGCTTGTCTACCGTTGACGTACCCTTTGACACAGCTACCACATTTACCTACTGATGACGCAGGAGCCAGGAGCCACTAGGGGGTCAGTTTCTTGCCCAAGGATACTTTGGTATGGTCAGGGGTGGGCTGGGGATCGCACCAGCAACCCTCAGGTTGGGAGATGTATAATATGGAAAACGACAGACTAGGCTCGTCACGATAATCGATAAAACCGATTCATCGAAAGATAAAAAAATAAAACAGGTCTATAATTATGACACTCTCGATAAATTGACATGTGCATGTATGCGTGTGTGTTTCTCCTGCTCGTCTTTCTGATCCACACAGGCTGGATGACAAGAGGCTTTACTCGGCATCTGTCTGTGTGCATTGGTTCTATAGTGGAATGAACGGAGGGAGTGGTCCCTCCTCTCATTCAGCCTCTTTGCGGAGGCGGGGCTACTAGTGAGTGAATACAGAGGGTTAGCAGTTAGCCTCGTGAGACAGCGTACGCTAACATGAAAGAAGGCACAGAAGCGATGAACAGAAGGAACAAGGTGAGCACATGAATATGGCACATGGTTTCTCAACTATGCTATGTAAGAATAAACAAAACAGTGAAAACTGGTGCGCATTCACAAACAGTGTCACTCGCTACATTGCAAAAGAAATGAAACTATTAAATATGGTTATATGCCATACATTTTAAAACACAAATACAGGCAACTTCTGTGTCACGTTAATGTGGCTCACACAGGTACACTATACTTGAGTACCATCTAGTGGTTCAAATGTGAATTACACCTCTCATGACAATAATTAATTATAAAATGGTCTCAAAAATGTTGACAATAATATTGATGATCAACGACAATTTGTCAGCCAGCAAAATTAGTTATCGTGACGGGCCTACGACAGACAATATAACATAACAGAACATAGAAATCATCTGTGTTGCGCTTTTCTTCCTTCAAGTACTCAAAGCGCGTTGACACTGCTACCACGTTTGCCTACTGATGACGCGGCATCAGGAGCAACTGGGGGTTTGGTATCTTGCCCAAGGATACTTTGACGTGGTCAAGGGAAGACTGAAGATCGAACCAGCAACCTTCATGTTGGGAAACAACCCTGATGTGAAAACCGGCAGACAACATAACATAATAGAAGATGGAAATGATGCGGTAAAAACATAATAAAACAAAGAACGCAGATAAAAGATACCCCTCTGGTAAGGCGGTACAACCATCAAAAAGAAACTTAGGGTGAAACATTCCAAGAAGATGAAACATTCAGAAGTGTTTCACATTTATGAAATGTATTTTTTTACATGTATAATTACATGTTTTGCACATTTACATATTACCCGACTTTCACCTGTACAGTGCTTTTCCAACTTTAGGGTACTCAAAGCGCTTTGACACCGCTACCACATACACCTACTGATGACGCAGCATCAGTATCTTGCCCAAGGATACTTTGACATGACACTGAGGATGGAACCAGCAACCACTCTACCACCTGAGCCATAAATATTTTTATGGGCACGTCGATTACTCGCGGTTTTTCGACATTCGCCCTGTATGCCCTGCAAAAGCCTCCTCGTGATCACCGTGACACACAATTTAATTATCATATTAAAACAAAACTGAAGGCTTACATCCACCTCCCCTCCTCGAATGAATCAGGAGCAGTAGCCAAGGCCCACACGGACAGTATAAAAAATTTTTTTTAAAAGTCTTGGAACTAATTTAATTGGCTCTGATGGAAAGAGAGGCTCAATACTTTTTATAGGTTGGATTAAAGATAGAGGGATGCAAATAGAGGGAAAGGCACAAGGGAGAGGCAGCAGAGAGCAGGAGAAGCGACTGGCATGCTGGGGGAGGAGAACAGTCGTGGGGGCAATGATGGGGAGGAGAAAGATTGAAATGACAGACAAAGAGGGAGCAAGAGAAAACAAAAGAGAGGACAGGGTTAAAATAGTGGGGAGGGGAGGTAATGAGGGAGAAAGGATGAGGGTAGGGGGGTCACAGGAGGAAAATGCACAAACTAAACCAATTCATGGATGTGATATTAGCTTCTCCAGGGGTGGGAAACACGCCCTTGCAACTACATTTGTGTGATCAGTTGCCATCGAGGTTGACTGACATGTAGTCATCATTTGTCAAAGCAGAGGTGGCCTTGACTCATAAAGCACCTTGAGTGCATCGCCCACACACCACCTGGGAAGCACTATCGCATAACAAGACACGGGATTCTTCACAAGAAGCGATAAACGAATAACAAGTGACGTCGGTGTATGTACAGTACAATGTCAGGCTCACACATGCACGCACCAAACTCTGCCTGTGGCATTAAGGCCATCCTGCCA
Organism: Dunckerocampus dactyliophorus; assembly: GCF_027744805.1. Lineage (NCBI taxonomy): Eukaryota > Metazoa > Chordata > Actinopteri > Syngnathiformes > Syngnathidae > Dunckerocampus > Dunckerocampus dactyliophorus. The sequence goes on from NC_072820.1 coordinate 2,607,436, forward strand.
CATCTAATAAACTCTCTGGTTGGATTCAGTAGGCCATGACACAGTGTCCACTTTGCTCTGCTTAGGCAGCATCTGCCTTAAGCCCCGATTTTCAACGCGTCTGTTGTGTGTGTAATCTGTGACTTCTTATGGTGCTTTCAATTTGTCTCAATTAAGATTAGGATTGATTTCCGCTTGGTTTGTGCCGCCCTGTTTCATATTCATCTACTCGCACGTAAAGATGCCTTCACTGCAGCAATCAATACTTCATTCAGGTGATGCGGCATGATAGCAAAGTAATGGGGGTGTGAAAGTGACTCTTTATTGGGGTCTCTTACCAGAATCCGGTCTTCTGATTTACCGCTCCTGGCGTCCTGTTTGATGGCTCGCACAAACTTAATGGCCTGCTTGTCCAGCACCTTCCTGATGCTCTCTGGGGGGTGGAGGGAAAGCAGACACAAATGCATCAAAACAGTTCAACTGTTTACATCGGGTAAACAAGTGGTTTGTGATGCAGGTGAAATTTTCGTCTAAAAAGCCATTCAAACCCCGACTACTATTTAAAAAGTGAAACATGAAACAAACTTGCATTTACCAAATTAGACTGAATTAATACATTTCTGGCGTTAAATTACCAAATTGATTTGGTGTCATAAAATAAAATGTTTATATGCACAATTAAATTAAATGTCAAATATTTTTTCATTAAGCAAAGTGTCCTGCACATTGATCTGATTGCATTTTTAATAAATACAATTTAGGAGATGAATTTAACAGTAGCAAAATAGCATTTGTGTCCTATACCTGATTCCTGAAATGACACTTTACCATGAAATTGAATCATTTTAATTCTTGAAAAATGTTATATTTTTTTTACATTTTGGTGTTACTCACGAAGGTTTGAACTTAGACTGTTTAAACAAGAGAGAAATGTGAGAAAATGTTAATGTCTGTCTGAGAAAAGTGTATAAAGTGTAAGGTGGGGGTTACAGCCTTAAGACATATGTAATTGTAAAAAACTTAAGTTGGCTACTTTGCGGATTTCATTTATTGTGGGCTACTTTGGGGACCTATCCCCCGTGATAAACGAGGGAACGCTGTATTCACATGGTCCACAGGAAGTTGTGTCATTCAGATCCTCTGCAGGCCACAGGAAGGCTAAAAGTCACTTCACTAATTTTTGTCGATGAGATTTCAACTACGATGGGGGCAGGTCAAAGCTCACACTACCTAAATTATTTTCTGGATTATTAAAAAAAAAAAATCTGTTGCGGAATTACTGTATTGTGCTTAGTGTCAACACGCTATTAGCTTAAATGCCACGTATTTACTAATTCTATGGTAAAAACTCACTCCTGTTACTTTCAGTCCCGTTACTTAAATGAGTCATTTCGGCTCATGAAACATATACAATAATTAAACAAACTTGCCTGAGATGGGCCAGTATAGAATACGAGTAGTTCAATATGGGTATTACCAGATTTAGAGTTGAAAAACACAGAAATATAAGTTTATTTGGAGAGCGTTACAACAAGAAAATAGAACTGATTTGGTGGCATGGCCCATGTACAGTATAAACGGAATTACTTACTGGGGAAAGCAGTAGTGAGGATAAGTGGCATAGAAAATGATGGATGGATGGATACCGTAGATAGATGGGAAAGTAACCAAATTACTGAAGTCCCACAAGCCCTGGTGGCAGAACGGCATGTTTGTCTGGTTTCTGCAGCTGGACATTAACCATTCATTTTCTATACCGCTGGTCCCCAATTGGGGTCACAGGTGAGCGGCAGCCAATCCCAGCTGACTTTGGGTGAGTGTTGGGGTACACCCTGGACTGGTACCCAATCAATCACAGGGCACAATCACACATATGGGTAATTTGAGTCTCCAATTAATCTAACATGCATGTTTTTGAACTGTGGGAGTAGACCACAGCACAGGCAGAAAACCCACACATGCAAAATTCAAACCAAGAAGTCTCAACAGATTGGTATATGGATATGAAATCTCCATGGACGCTCAATTGAGACACACCTTTGAACCATTTAAACCACTTGATTACCCCTGAAGCTTGTTTCTTTATCTTATCAAAATGTTGGGCAATTCTATGCTTTGTGGTAATGGCTGGTAAAGACCTGGACGGGGATACACAGAGGCCTGACGTCAAAGAGTGTGTGTCAGGCTCTCTCAGATCGAACACCTGTGATCTCTGATGTAACATTTTTTGTTCTTGATGACCAAAATACTGTGGAATACGATCCCAGAAGAGCTGAGAATGTTTACATCGGCGTGGGTAACACTGAGCTATGAAAACAGCTGCAACCCAGCATCAGACCTCCAAGGTCCCCATCGCAACCCCCACCCAACCCATTTGGCCCCTGCAATAAGTGGTGAGTCCATTGGAGGAGGGACTCATGTTACCTCTTTGGACTGTGCCATCGAGCCCCACACCCAGGCCCCGCTGACCCGCGTCTGGACGAGTGAAAACTTGGTCTAGTTTTTTTTTTTTTTTTTAACTCATCAATGGGTTTTTTTGATCCACTTTTTGTCTGGTCCCTCCCCTAGGATCTGTTTGTCATGGGTGGCCCAACTAGGAATATAAATCCCCAACAACTTGGCTCCTCGGATCATTGGGACACGTAAACTCCATCACAATAAGGTGGTAGCGCAAAAGAGGAGGCGATGAATCTAACCGATGTACATGCCGAAGCGTGATTATGGCGTATCGTCACACTCCTAATTGTTATTATTACTTTCTCTGATCCAAGTAACGTCTTCTGTCATGCGTACTGCTTGGTACACGCCGTCACTAACACCCCGTGCATCATGGAGAACAAACTTGCATTGCAACTTACAAGGGACACGTAGACGCTGTTGTTAATTGCAATTTTCCACTGTAGTCTTTGTTTTGGTTGTTAGTATTACCATTTCCTCAAGCGATATTAGATATCCATCTTGATGCAACCTACTCTTAGCCATATCTAACAATGACGTGTAAGAATCTCATTGGTTGACAAACCACAAACCGGGAAAAATCATGGTCTGGAATTGTTTGACATCCCCACCTGAAGCATCATGGGGAGTGTGATTGTGTCTCTTCATAAAGTTTGTAGCTTCGTGGTTGGATTAGAACACCTGTGAACACCTCAGAACAACAGACAGAACATTCTACTCATTTGGGCCGAGCCTGTACTGTACAGGTTGTCATTGTGAAACAGTATCCCAAATAGAACAGCTTCTTTCTCTTCACCTTTTCCAAAAAAAAGCACTCTGTCAGTCTATTTTGGACCCTATCGGAAGGGAACATGCTGAACAAACAGAAAGCAAAAAGGTATTAATAATGACGATAATGTTGTGCAGAGAGGATTTATGTTGCGATAAAATTCTGCAAAAAGGCTTAAAGTTGGAGCTGATGAATGAATGCGGCCTCACTTAACTTTATTGAAATTTGAATTGGTGATTTTCTTGTGGCTCGAAGGCATCTGGCATGAGCCTGACACAACGTTGACATCGCTTCTGACTCCATGCAGCACAATGAATTAGTAAATGACTAAAAGACAGAAAGAAAGCAGATGGGGCCACCATTGAATGAAGTCATTTTGTATACTGCTAGTCCCCAGTTGGGGTCACAGGTGAGCGGCAGCCAATCCCAGCTGACTTTGGGTGAGTGTTGGGGTACACCCTGGACTGGTACCGAATCAATCACAGGGCACAATCACACATATGGGTAATTTAGAGTCTCCAATTAATCTAACATGCATGTTTTTGAGCTGTGGGAGGAGACCACAGCACAGGCAGAAAACCCACGCATGCAAAATTCAAACCAAGAAGTCTCAACAGATTGGTATATGGATATGAAATCTCCATGGACGCTCAATTGAGACTCACCTTTGAACCATTTAAACCACTTAATTACCCCTGAAGCTTGTTTCTTTATCTTATCAAAATATTTTGAGCAATTCTACATCAAAATAACAATTTAGTTACAAATTCCACTTCCTCCTTGCTGTCGAGTGTGTTTTTTTACATGCAAAAGATCCATGCCAAGCTCTTATCAAATGCACTTCTACCACCTTGTGGCCGTTTTTATGGCTTAAAACTGCTCTAAAGAGTAACATCTGTTCGTGTGCAGTTGCGTCATCACGTCTTTTTGCCTCTCGCGCAAAACAACGTAAAAGACACACACACACACATATTTTATTTATATATATATATATATATATATATATATATATATATATATATATATATATATATATATACACACATACACACACACACACACACACACATACACATATATACACACACACAGGTTTTGGTTTTATAAAATCGTATAAATACGTCTTTGGCATTGAATGAGTTCATAATTGCTGTTTGGTTGACTATTGCCTATTAGTAGAGCAAAAATATTGAGAGACAAGTTATATGTAGTATTCTGGTCACGAGGAATCAGTAATGTCTTGAGACATGACATTAGATTACATTAACTTTCACACTCCATTAGGGATGTGACGATTACCGGTTTCAAATTAAAATGAATGTAAAACAGTGATTGATACTTTGATAAACTCATGGACCAGTGACACTGCTCATTTCTTGGAGAAGCAGTCATTAGTTACCTTGTTTATCTCTCTAAAAGCATCAACTCTAATGTAAACAAAAGCTCTTGCTCTGAAAAATGTCACTCGCGTGCCCTTTCGAGCCCTGTAAGTGGCAAGCACTCAGAAGAGGGCATGTATGTGCAGTTTGCAATGTTGGGCTTGGCCAAGGAAAGTATATTGTGTGTGTTGTTCAGTGTGTGTGTGTGTGTGTGTTGTTCAGTGTGTGTGTGTGTGTGTATCTATATTTTTTTTTTTTACATTTTGAGCACGTTCAACAACACCGTGATAATAATGATAACCAGGATCATTTCGGTCACAATAATCGTAATATGAAATTTCATATGGTTACATCCCTACACTGCATGGAGACTGGCTACTGACATGCCATGGCTGTGACGGCCATGGCACAGCTGAAATGGAATGGGGAAAAAAAAAATCCTCTCATTCTGTGTGGAAGTGGTAAGTTTTTGGTTTCTTTGTCACCTTCCCCACTCCGTTTGAAACACTCAAGTTTACAATAAGAAAATTGTTTGTGCTTAGCACTTACTCTTTGTTACCCACTTGGAATGGTAGTAAATAATACTACTACTAATAATAATATATTATATTTTTATAGCACTCAAGATACCCAAAGCGCTTCACAATGAAGTGAATCCATTATTCATTCACTCCTCTGTCACACACTGGTGGTGGTAATCAATTATCCAATTAATCAACAACTATTGTGGTATTCAATTAGTTGGTTTTTTTTATTTAAAAATGTAAATATCCTTTGATTTCAGCCTTTCAAATGTGGATATTTTTTAAATTTCCTTATCATTAAACAGTGATCAACATTTTTTCGGACCAAACCACTAAACTGTTTGTGTTTGGTTCATATCGATTTAGTCTGTATAGGACCAAACCGATTCCTCGATTAAATCGAAACAGCAAGCTTCATATGAATCGTCTAAGAAAATAAATCGGTACTTGCAGCACTGCACCAGTAATTCATTATTCATTTTCCCCATAGTCGATGAAGGAAATGCAGTTTGATGCCCGTTACTAATGTTTGTGGCTGTTTCAAACGATTGCTGCCGTTTTCAAAATCAACATGACAAAAATCGATCCGTTATCATATGACATAGATTAAATCCCTGCAAAACTGGGACAACCGACTGTTTTGTCAACTGTGAAGAGTGCCTTTGGCAGAGAATCAATACCAAGGAGCACTGAGGCTTTTACGGAAGCCCATGAAGGTCCCAAGGGTTGAAGAATTTAGGACACCGTATTTGCATGTAAAAAATTTTGTAAAACTAAGTGCTGATGCTGCAGCTCTTATTTAAATTGGGCGACATGGGGATGGATTAGTGGTGCCATGCAGGGTTGAAGTAGTCACAGAAATTATAAAGACCTTCAACATACACAAGCTATTTTTAGCCTCAGAACAGAGGAAGAAAGAAATAAAGCACGGAGAATTTAAATGGACACGTTCATTTCCACATCCTCCGCAAACGAGCTACCAACAAACACACATAAGCCTTCAAGATGCTCCATCTCCCCCGTCTACATTTCCAGCAGAGGCCACGCTTGCTATAAATGTTCTCAAGGGGCCCGCTAATGGAAAGCCTGCTTTGTCATGATGGATTTCCGTACTCTCTCTGTACTTCAAGGCTGGGATTAAAATCGATTGACCGATGTTAATAATTTGGTTGATTGTGTGGAATTGATTGTTCATTCAGCGTGTCTTGAAGAAACCGAGGCAAAATGGGATGCAGTACTCGGCTGTGACCAGCAGTGGCGCTGTTGAGTCAGCTTCAACTAGCGTGTGGCCCTGAAGAACATGGCAGCTAAAAATGTGATTGATGGTGATTATCACTGGATTCCGCCACCCAAAACTCAAAAAACAGCTTGCAGACATGTTCACGGTGTACCGTGGTGAAGTTAGTTTCACATCGGACGTCGGTTATTCGGCTCTGTAGCTACAGCGGTAGTTTCCCCTCACTGCGCCCGGACTACAGTGTCATTGTGCGGGGAGCTCACATGCAGCGGCAAAGCTACGTGGTGGACAATGGTGGCCGTGGCATATTTTAATATTTGAACTTTAAACTACTAAAATTATGTTATTTTTTCCTCACAATATTAGGACGTTATTCTCGACTTTTTCTTCTTAGATTACAACTTTTTTCAGTTAATATTCCGACGATATTCCTGAAAGATTACTGCCGATTTTTCCATTTGTGCTGTTTTTTTTTGTTGGTAAATTATATGTTTAGAATGGACGCCCCTGCAGATGGTAGAGCATGATCTGTACCCGTAATGATGCTCACCACAGTGGAGCGATGGAGGCAAGTGTGAGCAATGTTGAGGACGTAGTGTATTTTTCCGCCGTGCGCTGTGAGTAGTTCTCCAGCGAGTCTCGTGTTTACGGACCAAAAAAACATTTTTTATTTGATTAGAGTTTACATCTGTTAAACCCCCCAAATTCTGCGCCTCATAAAATTTGATAAATCGTCAAAAGTTGAATATGGTCTGCCTGGGCCACACTCTGTTCAGCAAGCAAACTGCACAAACTTCCCCAGACTTTGCCTGTGGATATTCTCATTGTATTTTCAGGGCATTTAATCGATCGCAATTGAACTGTTCACAGTGTCTTAGAAGTTGTTTTGCAGGAAGACTAGGTGGGACTAGATAGGACAGCTCTAGTCTGAGAGCTCGGTGCAAGATCCAATCTAGATCCTAGACTTTCATTGCCGAATTGAACTCCTGAAATGAAATAACCTTTGCACGATATTCTAATGTATCAAGACAGGGAAACATTGAATTGATATCCCTCTACTTGCGTTCCTGATTGATTTTTTTTCCCTAATTCAAGCGTCAAACATGACGTGTACTCACACATGGAACAAGGAAAGAGGGCAGGCAAGGTGGTGGAGTATGGATCAACTAAACACAGAGGGTTATTGACACTAAGCTTGGTCAGAACCAAATGCTTAAAACCTTTTAACACACTCAATCGCCCCCCTTGTTGAACTCATATGATCTCGCAGGGATGAAGGGCAGGCACTTGGATGGGTCAGTGCCCCCTTCCACTTTAATTCCCTCTCATATCCAAACAGCATTTTTGGCACCGCCGTAGACCTGCTCGCTCATCCAAGCACCCTCCCTATTGGCTGAGGTCTGGCAGGTGTGTTCATGACTTAATGCAGCATGGCCAGACAGAAGGGGCTTGACCAGGATGAGCTGGTTAACAGCGGGATTAAAGTACCGTCAAGATAATTAGCGGTGAGAGACATGCTGTGTGCCCCGAGTGCAAAACGAAATGAAAAGTCTCCACGGATAAGTCGCCAGCTATGATTAAAGCAGTAACCTGACAGCCAGATACATCTTACTGTACATCTTCATGCCCAAGTGGATGAAATCGATAAGATTACAACCTTCGCAGCTTCGGCAGCCATTAACTCCGCTTTTGCCTCGGGGGACATTTACTGCGCTTGCTAGCGGCGATAACTCATTTCAACTAGACAAGATCCGGAGGTTAAACATCCCGCGGAGGACTGGCAAAAGTCGTCTTTTGCGTTTAACTCACCTGTGATTTCCCTGCTGACGCTGGCAAAAGCCGACGCTGTGGTCTCCTTGGAGGCCATGGCGCGCTCCAAAAGCTCCGAAAGGCTCTTCCTCGGCGACTCCCGAAAATGTCCCAAATGTCCTCAAACGTGTTTTCTGCTTTCCTTTCACCGCCCCCCTCTTTTGAGCCACCAGGAGCTGTGAAGAGAAGCGCTGCTGTGGTGCGCACTGGTGGAAACGCTTGCAAGTGAACACTTGTATGAGGGAGAGAAAGAGAGTGGGGGGGGCGGACTGAGGGAGAGCAAGCAATCAGGGTAGATTTATGCATCGCATGCTCCCAAATACCTCATTATATCAGCTAACTTTAACGGCCATTGATTAAAGTGTATTTTTTTATAATATCATTTTAATTAAAAGGCGGGACGTCACACACAATTTAACAGAATGGAGCAAGATGAACGTTAAAGCTCCCAGCTCACAGCAAACCTCCTCAGTCTGGGGGCGGGTGTCGGGCGATACAGCAAATCTTGGTATCAATCCGAGTCCAAGGAAATCCAGAGCCAGTATTGCCGATACTGATAGGGATACCGATACCTTTTACTTGAAACCTTGATTTTGCGATGTTGCCTTTTATTTGCTGATCATGATTACAAGAATAAAATGATAAATGACACTGTAAAAATATCAACAAAATAATATAACTGTTTGAGGGTGGTCTAGTGGTTAGCACGTTGGCCAACACACTAACAGCTTTGAGATCGGGAAGACCTCGGTTCGATTCTCCCCTGGGCATTTCTATGTGGAGTTTGCATGTTCTCCCCATGTGTGCGTGGGTTTTCTCCGGGTACTCCGTACTTCCAAAAACATGCAGGTGAGGTTAATTGGCGAGTCTAAATTGTCCATAGGTGTGAATGGTTGTTTGTCTATATGTGCCCCCGCGACCCTAATGAGAAGAAGCGGTATAGAAAATGGATGGATGGATGTTTGAGGGAAATAACTAAACAAAAGCAACTACAATTGGCTCGCATTTGAATATTTTGGACTTGTTTCCACCTTCATTTCCTGTTTGAGACTCTTATTTTGTATTTGACACTGTTTGGCACCAAAGGCAGCACCTTTACTTTGGTTTGAGCACAACTTGAGCACAGCTGTATCTGACTAGTAACTAGTAGGGCTGTCAAATGTTCAGGGGCATATTTAGTCATTTGGGGGCCCAAGGCAAACCCAGTCATTGGGGCCCTCCACATGCGTGTGCTGCACTGACCAAAGTTTTGTTCAACACGTTGACTGTAACATGACGCAACATTTAATATGGTTTACCGCTTTAACACTCCCTTCTTTGTGATGTGAGCTTCCACTCTCAGCTTCATCTCTACAACTACTGCATTCTCCGCGCCTGACACTGACAGCAGTACAGACAGTGCTGTACTGTACATGTATTTTCTGGGATTTCCGAGCACGCCTAAATGCACCAAATTGTGTTTCGGCAGTAAGACTTTCATGAGTGACTGATGAAAAGATCTACTTACGGTTTTTCTTTGTATTTGTGTTTATTTAGACAACACATACTGCATAATGAAAACGTGCTTGTGAAGTTCGGACTGTCCATGAATGCATCTCGTGGTCGTCTAGTGACAATGAGGAAGAGTTGTTCCAATGCTGGGAGGACTCGAGACGTTGATACACCTACAGTGGTGTGAAAAAGTGTTTGCCCCCTTCCTGATTTCTTATTTTTTTGCATGTTTGGTTACACATAAATGTTTCAGATCACCAAACAAATTCAAATATTAGTCAATGACAACACAACTGAACACAAAATGCATTTTTAATGTTTTTTTTTATTATGAAGGGAGAAAAAAATCAAAATCTACATGGCCCTGTGTGAAAAAGTGATTTCCGCCTAAACCTTGGGCCACCCTTAGCAGCAACAACTGCAATCAATCGTACGTGATAACTCGAAATGAGTTATTTTGCAGAATTGTTGTCGTTCAGCCACATTGGAGGCTTTTCCAGCATAAAGCGCCTTTTTAAGGTCATGCCACAGCATCTCAATAGGATTCAGGTCAGGACTTGGACTAGGCCACACTAACGTCTTCATTCTGTTTTTCTTCAGCCATTCAGAGGTGGACTTGCTGGTGTGTTTTGGATCATTGTCCTGCTGCAGAACCCAAGTTGCTTTCAGCTTAAGGTCACCAACAGATGGCCGGACATTCTCCTTCAGGATTTTTTGGTAGACAGAATTCATGGTTCCATTTAATACAGCAAGTCTTCCAGGTCTTGAATCAGTAAAACAGCCCCAGACCATCACACTACCACCACGTTATTTTACTGTTTGTATGATGACATGCGCCGTTACTTTTACGCCAGATGTAATGGGACACACACCTTCCAAAAAGTACAACTTTTGTCTCATCAGACCATTTTCCAGTATTTTCACCACCAGTATTTTCCCAAAGGTCTTAGGGATCATCAAGATATTTTCTGGCAAAATTGAGACGAGCCAAAACGAGCCTTTGGTTTTGGTCTTGGAACTCTGCCATGCAGGCCGTTTTTGCCCATTGTCTTTTTTAATGGTGGAATTATGAACTCTGACCTTAACTGAGGCAAGTGAGGCCTGCAGTTCTTTGGATGTTGTTGTGGGGTCTTTTGTGACCTCTTGGATGAATTGTCGCTGTGCTCTTGGGGTCATTTTGGTTGGCCAGCCACTCCTGTTCCATGTTTTGGAGATTTCGTGATAATGGCTCTCACTGTGGTTTGCTGGAGTCCCAAAGCTTCAGAAATGGCCTTATAACCTTTCCACACTCATAGATCTTAATTCATCATCTAAATTAAGGTTTAAAAGGGGCGGGAAATCACTCATTCACACAGGGCCATGTACGTTTGGATTTTTTTCTCCCTTAATAATAAAAAGTTTCATTTAAAAATTGCATTTTGTGTTAAGTTGTGTTGTCGTTGACTAATATTTAAATTGCTCAACATAATTGCTGAACATAATTAATGAAATAAATTAGTTCCCGTCGTTAATGCGCTATTTTTGACAGCCCTAGTAACGAGTAACTAAAAAAGCAATGAATTCGGGAAGGATCATCAGGATTAAGAGGTTGGAAACCTCGAGAAATGGAGTAAATATAACAGCAAGTGCGTCAAACGCGTGACCAGTGGGTATATGACTTTTAATGTGATGCGGTGTGATGTTACAATTGTCCACCCTGTGGTGTTTGCAGAGCTAAAAAAAAGGTTTGGAAGGTGTGGAGATGATGGAAAATAACTGTGGAGGAAATCATACAGCGGTTGGTGTCAGTGGTGTGATTGACTAAAAATGTGTCCAGTGTGTGGCCCGCCTTTTACCCTCGTCAGATGAAACTGAGTCCAAAGCATCTTCATTCTGTTTGTCAACATTGTCCACGTAGTCACCGCTTTTAACCACGTCTGATAGCACGTCATAAACCTCAATGGGTGATGGGCATGATTAAACCATTCCTGGTAATTAAACTGTTAAGTATTCTGTATTTGGGATCTAATTAATCTTATGTGTTGAAGTATTGTAGGTGAAATGAATCTCATTATATGGCAGTAACCAGAGTGCATTTCCTTTAGGGCCAATTAGTTTGCTACCCAAACAGGCTGCCAAAGTAATCAAAAGTAACTTTCAAAAGTGCTATCGACAGAGTACAGTGCAAAAAGTGAAATCTAAGCAAGAATAAGTATCTGAAATCAAAGAAAAAATTACTGTATTAGATTTCTGATGACCAGTATATATTTTTTTAATTAGTGGCCACTTTCTATGATGGGCCACAATTTGCTTATGTTAAGTAACATGTCCTCACATCCGAGCTTCTTAAAATAACATTACACAACAGAGCAACATTTGACTTTCCAAAATGACAGTTGTGACTTGTTTTCCTGGTTGTTCGGCAAATGTTTTTGTTTTGTTGGCTGCTTAGTTTGCTTATTTCAAGAAGTACACTACAACACTCCAGTTTCTCTGTCGGAAAAACCTACATTTTGAAGTGTTAAGATGGAATGTCTCGCTTGCATTGTTAATGGCCTGCTTCTTGCCATTTTTGTAGCAACACATTACTTTCTGCAGTACAATAGGGTATACAGTAGTGCCACGATGTGTTCCAACCACAGCTTTTATGCAGACAGAGTCGGGAGCAAGTACTCCAGAAAATGAATTAGTAGCACCAACTGTCAAGGCTTGATCAACCTCCATTTCTGCAGAACAGCTTTAAATTGTTGACCCAAAAGTCTCATTCTGAGATCTACATTATTTTTCAGTTTTGGATAACCGTACCTTATTCCCTTAACCTCTGGCAGTTCACCACTTACCTTGGTACCATTTCAAGCTATGCATTGGACTAGAGCAGTTATTTCTGTCACGCCACCCGAGGGGACGGAATTGTTTTCATGCTTTATGGCCGACAAAAGTGTGTCCCATTACGTGCATTGTTAGCTCCCTCAAGCTAACTGCTTTTTTATCTTTTGAACGCACAGAAAAGGGAAAGACGTGTGTTCATGTTTCACATAAGGATAGTGGATGATGGGCAAAATTCCAAAACAAGTGCAGTTTTCCTTGAATATATTGTACAAAATCGTGGCTTGGGGAAACGCCTCCAGCGTTAGCCTGACAACCAAGCTAAAGGCTACACCAAATAGTGGTATTTCTTGTAGAATTCTATCAGTATTTTTTTAAGCAACACATTTCTAATTTTCATTGTCATAGCCTAATTGAAATGTTTTCTTTTGTCTATCTACGTGTTTTCCATTCTCTTAACTAATTTATGGTCTTCCTGACATTAGGGTGATGAGACAATGTGGTTCATTTTTCTGAAAATAAATGAAAAATGGAAGCGCCGGATAAACTAAAATATTGAATATATGCAAAAAGTCTATGCAAAAAGTCAGAGGAGCTCCAAAAGTTCAAATTCCTCCCGACGGCAACATAAAATAACTTTATTTCACAGCAGTTCATTAAATCAGTGCCAAGGTATTCCCTTTAAAGTCATATTTCGACCTTTATATCATTCATGATGTGTTTTTTCTTCGACTAATGCGTGTGCTTGATCCAATCTTGGTGATCAAACAGATTACAGAGTTTTATTTCTGGAGGCTTGTGATGGTTTGTTTAGGACTGCCTCAATCACAAGGTTCTACTTGGGCCGTACCGGAAATTGTTATGCTTTTGCTGAACGTGTTTTCCAGGAGCATTTCTCTGAAACCGAGCAACAAATCGAAGGGGTTCGCTCAGTGCTTTTCTGCTTGAAATTCGGAGCGCACCGCTCATGTCCATGACACAATTTGGGATGAATAATTTGCAGGACAAGTTCAAGACGCGTTGCCCAAAGATGTATGATTCACCCACTCATCTGAAAGACTGCCACTTGTCAATGTCATTGCTTATGCAATCCAATTCAGCTGTGTTTCGTAGAACTGAAGCCAGGTTTTCAAGCCGACAATGCCCTGGTATCGCCTCATTCAGTGACAAATGTGCTCGTGAAGATTCTATTGAATGGGGGTCCCTGCGTGTGCTCCATGTGGAGGCGCAGCTGCGTCCTGGTATCGTTTCCAAGAATTGTCCCTTGAGGGTCCCGGAGCTATAGAACAAACGCGTAGCGTGTCCTATAAGCTTGCATACATGGTTTTGTATTTGTCTCACCGATACTTTACACTGATTAAAAAACGACCCAGTGGGGGGCATTACACTGGCGAAAGCAGGGCGTGGGGTATTAAAGGAGAAAAGATGTATATAGTCTGGGGAACTGTATCCATCTCCAGGTTCCATGGGGTTAAAAACTTCAGCGATGTTCAAAGATGCACTTGAAAGGCTGAAGCATTATTTATTCATCAGTGCAGCCTTTCACAGATGGGAACTGAGATACTCAATAGGCCCTCAATTGCGTGTCAGACTGTACGCTGTATGTGAATGAAGATATATGAAATAAAAGTGGAGAAGAATGTTTTCACTGAATTGCTGCCTCTCACGAAGACATTCGTTGTAAGCAGACAAAGCTCTCCCAGAGTCGGGACACAATCATTGGAATTGCACTAACCACTGTTGCTGGTCGGCGATAAACACACAGAACAATGTTTGTATTGAAGGTAAATGAAAGTAAAGCGCTGTTATTGGTGCTCAGTAATGTGTCAATGTATAACATTTCTATCAGCTATTTTAGAGCGTTTTAGAATAGTTCCAGAAAGGCGGTGCGGTTGAGTCATTTCACACGCGCCCGACAGCCACAGAATTAATACACACTGCCCTCTTCTGGTTAAACTGAGTTAGAACACATCCCTTGAAACAGTACAAAACAGTTCAAAATGAATCTTCAAAATGAATTCAGAAGTCTCGTCATGCAGTTTAGCATTTCTTGCACTTCTTGACATGAACGAGAGAACTGTGTTGTTTTGCTCCAATGACTAATTGGCCCTTTGGTGCACTCGGCAGAATAACCACAAGGACAGCAAATACAAGGACTCAATTCCATTAGCATTCATCAAAATAGCAATATCACATTTTAAGCATGTGTGATTAACCATAACTGCATTACCAAGAAATATGCATTTTTTGTTTGCATCTCTTATTGCCTTGCATGAGTAATAAGAACCATCTTTTTTAGTTTTTAGAATATAGACCTATACCAAATGGTCACGCTATCACATCACGGTTAACATATGACATTTCATAGAAATACCACAAATTGCAACAAAAAAACTAATGTAAAATGCAAATTTAGAAGAAAATTGACACCACAAAAATATCAGGATAATATCAGGACAGTCTATTTTTGTATGTATGCCACAAAACAGTGGCCTTTGTGGCAACAGAGACCTCAGTGATGGTCAGCCAACTCACAGACCATCTGATGCTGGCTTGTTTGTTTGACTTGGTTCAAACTGTGGGCTACAGTCAGGTGGAACCTTTTGAAAGACATTGGTTTCTGCTTCAGTAGGACGCAGACCCTCTTGTAAACCAGCCCGGAAATAGCGACGCACAGATCAAGGATGGAACTATGGGGAATTCTGTGTACCATCTCTTTGGTTTGGCTAGGGTCTTGTACAGGTGTACCAGCATGTCAGAAAGATCACTTCCTCCCATGTGCTCACTGTAGGTCGGGATGAGGCAAGGTTGACACATTTGTTGTCAGGCCATTTGTCTGCAATCACCCCTTCAGCGGACCTGCACCTGTGAATGGTGGCCAACCATTTACAGCTACAGGGCCCTCTGGTGGACCAGTGGTAGAGATGGCTAAAGCAGTTTGAGTTCAGTCAGGCACTGCTCTCAATGAGATATACAAGTACTGTATGTGCTAAACCAGGTGGTCGAGCAGGCAGTTAAAGGGTTTTAAGAATGATAATGATGATGATGAAGATGTCCAGTGCCGGTCCCAGGCCTGGATGGACCCCCCCATCACTCCTTAATGACAAGTGGCTTGTATTGTGTTGTGTAGTTGCATGTTTCATATTTGTTGACTTGTTGCTCACCTCAATAGTCTAACAAATGTCCCCCTTCCTTTTTTAATGAAATTGGGTTTCACATAGAACTTCATGGTGTTGTTGGCACCTTAACTCATTCGATACCAAAGATATCAAAGACGTAGTCATACATTTTTATAAACCCGAACGCCCGAAACCAACAACGTATTTATACGTCGTTTACGTTTTTATGCGCGAGAGGCTTAAAGAGGCGATGACGCAACTCCCCACTATTGCATTTGGCTTCAGAGCAATTTTAAGCCATGAAAACAGCCACTAGGTGGCAGAAGTGCATTTGATAAGAGCTCAGCAGAGATCATGTGGACGGAAAAAACATACATGACAGGAAGGAGGAAGTGAGAGTGTGGAGGAGTGTAGCGTGCAGAAGGTTGCGCATTTTAGGGGATTTTTATCGCATGCACACACGCACGCATGCGCACACGCGTGCACACACATAGTTCACTTCCAAATGTGAACATTTTAAATAGTTTATGGTGTTATATTTGCAAATAAATTGTTATTTTGATGTAAAACAACCCCTTTTTGTGTTGTTTATGTTGGTAAAGTTGTTTAGATATTTGAGCTGTCACAAAAGCAAAAAATATTTCTGTCAAAGTGAAAGTTATGCTTGAAAAGTATCCTTTCACAAAAAGCTGGTTTTCTCCGTTCATTTGGGAACTGATATTTTCCTGAAACTTACTTATGTTCTACTGCTGATTACTAAAGAATGGAAAAAGGTAGAAACAAACTTTTTTTCTGATGGAAGACGGGAGTCTAATCTTTCTTTTGGTAGGGTTCCATGTTTGTATAGCCGAGCCATAGAACGCAATGCTCTGTGTGCCTTTAAAGATCAGTCAACATCATCTAAAATGGCTGGCACTGAACGGGTTGTCTTTTGAAAAATGCCTGGGATTGAATGAGGCTCAATAAGGGGCTGCCGACCAGTCCAGGGTGGAACCTGCCTCTCACCCAAAATCAGCTGGCTCAAGCAAGGCTCCAGCTTACCTGTGAAGCTAATGACAACAAGCGGTACAGACAATCTAAGTTGAATAACAAGGTTGCTGTCCGTGATCGTATAGTGGTTAGTACTCTGCTTGTGGCCGCAGCAATCCTGGTTCAAATCCGGGTCACGGCAAATTAAAACAAAACAGTGTAAGTTTTTAGTGTTGTCTGAAAAGTGTAGTCTTTCAACTGGGTAGTAGAGCTAGTGGCGCAATGGATATTGCACCTGACTACGGATCAGGAGATTGTAGGTTCAACTCCTAGCAAGCCCGACATGTTTCCATGGAACGATATATTTGGATATTCTAGTTTGCTTCAACACCATCATTGGGAACAACAGTGACAGTCCACAACCTGACTGTATTGTGACAACAGTTGAAAAATGGGTAAGACGTCTGACAACGGCCCAGAAGATTCCAGGTTTGACTCCTAGCTAGCTCAACATATGTCTTTACTGAACATGAAACAATGGGAATTTTAGTTTGCGAGGTTATTTCGACTGTTCCTGCTAACAAATAGACAAATTAGAAATCAGGTGTATTACCCTTCTTAATGTGAAGAGATAACTGGAGGTCGTACTTGTTATCATTCGAACTGACAATAGGTCTTGCAGGTCAAGAAGAATTAACCTTCTGAAGTAGGTTGAAGTAGGTAGATTGTACCCAACAACACCTTTGGAACAGCAGCCGTGATCGTGATCGAACCCCGGTTTGACTTTGGATCATGGTAAACGAAGACGAAGTAGTCTAGCTTTTCAGTGTAGTCGAAAAAGAGAGTTCTCTTTCAGCTGAAGCAAATTTTTGGGAACAACAGTAACAGTGCGCTACCCGGCCGCACAGTGAGGAGATTGGTCTTGTAGGGATGGTGGTGCAATGGATAACGCATCTGACTACAGATCAGGAGACTCTAGGTTCGACTCCTAGCTAGCTCCACATATTTCCATGCAACGATACATTTGGATATTCTAGTTTGCTTCAACACCATCATTGGGAACAACAGTGACAGTCCACAACCTGACTGTATCGTGAGAAGTGTTGAAAAATGAATAACATGTCTGACTACAGATCAGAAGATTCTAGGTTTGATTCCTAGCTAGCTCAACATACGTCTTTACTGAACATGAAACAATATATTTGGGGATTTTAGTTTGCGAGCTTATTTAGATTTGTAAAAGACTGTTGCTGCTAAAAAACAGACAAATCAGGTGTATTACCCTTCTTAATGTGAAAAGATAACTGGAGTTCGTAGTTGTTATCGGTTGAGCTGACTATAAGTCTTGCAGGCCGTGAAGAATTAACCTTCTGTAAGTCTGTAGTAGGTTGAAGTAGGTAGATTGTACCCAACAGCATCTCCATTCCAGCAGCCGTGATTGTGGTTAGTACTCAGCTAACACTCCTAATGCACAACATAATAATCAAAGTCACCTTGTTGAGTCACACAACATACACAAAGGATGGACATTTCATACACCATATGGAAGATTAAGATCAAACTTGCAAAACTGCTGCCAGTACTCCGCTAGCTCAGCTAGAAGGTTGCATTCAAGTGCATCACGTACCTCCCAGGCACAAGTTGCTGCTGCGTTCATGGACACTTGGACATCACAGAAAGTTGTACTTATAACAGACATCAATGTTACACAAATAGACTTTCAGACAGTTTGGTAAAACCAGTGACAGTCCGCAACCTGGCAGCACAGTGACGTGGTTGACCTTGTCGGACTAGTGGCACAATGGATAACGTGTCTGATTACAGTTCAGAAGATTCTACGTTTGACTCCTAGCGTGCTCGCGATATCTCTTTATTGAAAATGAAACAATATATTTGGACATTTTAGTTTGCTTAACCCCGTTAGTGGGAAAAACAGTGACAGTCCACAACCTGGTCTATACAGTGAAGTAGCCAACATTGTAGGGCTAGTGGCGCAATGGATAATGCGTCTGACTACGAATCAGGAGCTTCTTGGTTTGACTCCTGGCTAGCTCAACATACACCTTTTGTGAACATGAATCAATATATTTGGAAATTGTAGTTTGCAAGGTTGAGTTCTTTCTATAATACCTTCAGCATTTTTTACCTATCAAAACACAATTTAAAGGGCCCCTGACATGATTCATCAACTTAAATATGTTGTATATTGTTTGTAATTATGTTCTACATTGCTCCATTTTTGAAAGCGAACGGTAAATTCACAAAAACTACATTTATAGTTCATGGCTCCAGCTATGCCAAGCTAGCTGCCGCTGTTCAGTCTCATTTACCAAATAGATGCCATCGGAGTACTCGGGTAAACAAACACAGCGGCGTACGAGACAGAGGATGTTTACAGGGATTATAGCCAACATTTGAGGAATGTGTCAATAAGTTTCGAGGAGTAAAGACGGGCGAATCATTTGGAGATGAACTAGAGAACTTGCAGAACATGGAGAAATTAAGACATTGAGATGAAGATTGGTCGCCTTCGAAACACAGAATGGTACGTGTAAATTACTTTGGAGTTGCTTATCCTTCAATTATTGTTTTGTATCGGCTTCTTAATGACTGTAAATGGGTCTTTCTAGCCTTTTTATTGTATATTTTGTCACCACGGCTGCCCCCCACAGTATCGCTGTCAAAATATGTTTATATAACGTGTAATGCTTTGCAGCCTTGTCGCTATCGTGGAATAGTGTATAAACAAGACACGACCTACTCTGTTCTGTGGAAATTTTGATGTAGTGGTTGTCTTGTCTTGTTTTTTTCATCTGCGTATCAGCGGAATAGCATCCTTTTTTCAAAATGTGCTTATACCATACATTCCAGCCAAATGCTTCTTGTAAAGGTGTTCCTTCATAGCAGTCATCAGTGAAATGATCGCTGCAAAGAACAGAACTCGAAGTGGGCGTCCATCTGTCTCTTGTTCTCTGCACCTTCTTCGTCCATTTTTGTCTTAAACCTTCCTCTTTTGGAAAAGAAAACATACTTACAGTATCACTTGGATACTGTGAAGCAGCAAGACAACGTTTTGGCATGACTACTATTTTGATGAAAAATATACTGAACCAAGTCGACCATCGACCCCGAGAAGCGACGTCACTTCCGGAACTGAACTGCGAGAGCTTGCTCGTCAAGGGTGGCTATAAATGAACTATAAATGTAATTTTTTGATCATTTACAGTTTGCTTTCAAAAATGGAACAATGTAGAACAATATATGACGCATTTAAACAAAGTTGATGAATGATGTCAGAGACTTTCAACACCTACCATCTCCGTAAAGGTGGCGGTACAATCAGCAGAAGGATATGCTCAATACGGAGACTGATGACTGATGACGGAGAAAAGTCCCATGAAAACAGCAGCACACAAACAAACACAGATTTAATGACTAATTCCCCAAGAGTCCATATCTTGGCAGGCAACTCTTCACCTAATGATAAACCATCCTCACAGAGGTAACATTGCTGGCTCGGGCAGGCACTATACAGGCGCTGATGGAAACACCTGAATGGAGACAAATTATCTTTTGTGGCCCAGAGGAGCTCTTCCAATTCCTGCGGCAACACATTAATGCTTTACTGCCATGTGTATCACATTTTTGTTCCACCAGTTCCCGAGATCTTCGGAATGATCAATAACGGGATGAAAAAAAACTGTCTTACACCGTCTGACATGTTCTCTGCCTTCGGCTTGGAAATCCTTGCTAAGATGAAAGAAATCTGTTACAAAAAACACAGTCTGTGGACGACAGCAGTTATTCTCAACTGATGGGTCGGTCGTGGACAGCTAGTCATAAATTGATATTGAAATTAATTTATATGCAGTCCGTGCATGGTTTTGTATGCTTTGCGTACATCCTCTCGTTCAGTGGTTCTCAACGGAGAGTGGCGGACCCACTCGGGGTGGGTCGCAGACAGCAAGTCGAAAAATTACACTAAAATACGTAATATACAACTGATGTATCACTTATTTTGAAGTCAAATTTAGCAATATTTTAGTCATTTTCCTCCTGGGTATATGCTCATTGCACAGTTATGAGCGAAATATCTGAGATTGTGGTCTCATTTTGTCCAATTTTGATGTTAACGTTTAATTTAGGCATTATTTATATGCATGCAGTTATCATCTTCTTCCTCATTTCTTTGACAAAATGCCTTCATGAATTCTTTCTAACTTTGGACACGTAATTATGTGTATTCATGTTTTTTTTAAAAAAATCACATAAACAAAACATTCGCCTGGTTTGACTTACATGAAAGTAGAGATGCATGATACCTCTTTTTCAAACCGATACCGATACTTTTAAAATTGATATTTAACTGTAGTTTTGTTTTAGTTTTACCTTGATGTAAGAAGGATTTGAACAAATTAGGAATGGACCAACTGTACTTGTTGATTTGTCCTAATCAAATCTCATGACATTACTACTAGCACAACACCGCTATCACTAAAAGCGGCGTATAGAGCGGGAGGAGCCACCTGGCGTGGGCCAGCAAGGTGCACTGAAGATTTAAAATGACTTTTAAAAATGTCAACAAAAAAAACATAAAAAATAAAAATGACTTGGATAAAAATGGGTTGCGACTTAATGACCATTGGGACTCGGGTTGAGACCATTTAAGAACACCTGCTCTAGTCTATTCAAATGACCAAATACTTCTATGTTCTAACAATCAGCAGAATAAATAATTGATTCATTGGCTAAACCCTGCTGAATAAAGATGTACTAATGAGGGGGTTAAAACAAGCCCGATATTGGCCTAAAAATGTAATATTGGTATAAATGATGAAAGCCGATGCAGCCTTTTAAGAGCCAAAGTTGCAAAATCACAACATTGCTGACTTTGCTGCTAATGTAGTTACTACTTTACGCCAGGAGATGGCGGACATCTGTAACTTAAATCTGAGCAACATTTATGGGTGTGTTTCTATGCAAAGTTTGGGAGTTGATAGACTTTGGAGCCCCGTGTGTACGGCAGTGAGTCCGCTCGCCATAACAGTCCACGCGCAGCACGTACTTTGCTTAACCGTGTTCGAGGTGGCAGGAGGTGACGTGATGAGTTGTCAAAACACCGCTAATGGTGAGGTGGTAGCGGAAATGTAAAAAAAAACAAACACAGAAATAGCGGTAGGCAGATGCAGTACGAGACTCCTCGGCAGAAAATGCACAGCTGCCGGATTCACCGAACTTGTGGAATTCCATTCGGCCATGCTTTGCCATGCCCAAGCGCAAGTAGTTTGCTTCCGCGAGTGGTACAATGTTGTTTACAGCACGAATTGCTGATACTGTATCCATTAGCTTCACAACAAATATGCGTTTAGACAGACAGATAGGTAGATGTCACACATATCCGTATGGGTTGATATTGGAATCGGACAATATGGTCATATCGGATATCGGCAAAAAAGCCAATATCGCCGACATCGCTAGTTAAAACCAAATGACTTCAGAATTAGCCTTTACTCGCCACTTATACAAATGTACAAGTGCAATCATACATATACAACACACTATACAATAAGACGGGGGGGTAGGCAGGACAGGATGACTGGGCGATGGAGGAGGGAGGGGGAAGGGAACAACAGGAGGAGAGGAGAGGGGAAAAAAACAATTCAATAAGCTTCTATGAGGGAGTACAATGTGGGACTGTCAAAAAACCTCAGCATACATTGGCACAAATATTTGGGTGGACATCTGGATCCTTATGCATTTTACAGAGCTATTTAAGCACGTTTGTTAATGTCGCTTATCAAAAGATTTATCACGGCCCAAATTATGGACGAGTTGCGGCAACTGCACTTAACTTCTGTCTGTGTGCCCCAGCTTTTTAATCACCCATTCTGTAGTTTTCCTTTAGTTCTGCCCTTGATTTTATTGACAGCTTGGTTCACCCATCCTCAACAGTAGCTATCAAAACAGCAGCTGGGCTCTATATTTTCCACCGATGTGCCAGTGGGGGACTAATGACAGTAATCAGAGACAAAGGATTTGAGACAGACCGGATATAAAATGCACAACGTCTCAATGTCTGCCAAATGTAATGAATTTGAGACTACATATGGTGGCATCTTTCACTGTTATTGCCATTTAACGATTCCGTTTTGATTTACTGTGATTACTCAAAAGAGCGAAAATAGAGAAGGCTATAAGTAACAAATTCGACATTTAGCCTTTTGCTTATTTTAGCTTGTGGTAATGGCTGCTGATATCATGAACGCACCTGTAGCAGTTGCTACACATAGCTTACACATTGCACGGTAACGTAACACCTTCCGGTCACATGCATACCCTGGCATACACGGGCAAGACGCATCCATACACGGATCTTCTTGCATCTTACACAAGCTCCATTAGTAGTTGGCCATAGGTCAAAGCTGTCAGCCACTTGTTCTGTTCTGTGTGTAAATTGTGCTCTGTGAACCTCCAGTATACCTTTGCCACTTCTTGCTGTGTGCTGGTCAATGAGCTCGAACATAGTTGTCCAGTACAGTCCGATCATTGTGTCTCGCGTCCTATCAGTTGTTCATGATAATGGACATGGTTTTTTTGAAGATTGGACCCACATGTGCACCACACTTCCACACTGTAAATGCCTCTTGCAAAGACTTACCATTGTCTGGAGAGGCTGTTTCTGTCAGAGAAGGTCATAAATGGTGGAAGCTTTCCCAAGTCTCAGCCGCTCCAACAGAAATACCTCGGGGATCCTCACGTATAAGAAAATGAAAGATATCAGGGAAATCGGTTGCTGTTATCTTTGGTGGAACATAAGGCGTTGAGGGAAGATGTGTGCTTCAAATCTTGACTGCACCTCTGGAAAAAGAAAAATTCTACCATATCTTGCAGAGACTTTCCTAGATGTATGCAACCCTGTCACAGTTTCAGAGAAAGCCCATCAGAAATCCTTGTTTTCACAATCAGTTCACATAAACCTGCATGACACACATCATGGATTTCATTGGAGGTGCTTTTTGCAAACCCTTCACTGCACTAAATGATGTACTGATGTTTGTCATGGCAGGGAGCCGAAAAAGAAGCAACCTGTCTCACTAACTCGAGCAGCAATAGCCACCGGTTGGAACTCCTGGTTCTTTACAGCAGAATACCACACAGGACTTTCCTCTTTACGGGGCGTTTGTTCAGTCAAAAGCACATATTAATGTCAGTAAAAGCAGCGGTGCTTGCAGAAAGACTTTTCTGAAAATGTAAACGATTTTCCCAACATCGCACAAGTTGACATTTGAAATGATCTGGTGGCCCAGACTTCCTTCGACAGTTGCAAGGAATTCAATAACTACAAAAGAATAAAGACGCATCGTCTTTTCATATGGTTGGGTCAACAAATTAGGCGTTAAGTGCACGAAAGACAATACTGGACTTATTAGTGCATGGGTAAGTACCGTAGTTCATGGCTCTTCATGCATGCGTGTGATCTTTATCGGAGTCTTTTCCCGTATTCTTCTTCTCCGATATTTTACTGTCATCTATAATTCCATTCAGGACGACAAATATATCAATCTAATATTGTTTAAAAGGTAATGAAGCGATTGAATCGATACTAGGAAATAAAGCATTGCATTTAAGCACAGCAGGCTTGATATGGATGAGTGTTTTTTAGCACTTTAATGGTAAAGACGTTAAACGTTACTCGATTCAGTCATCTGGGTATGTGGTGGTCATGGGAGTTGTAGTGGACCTGTGAAACACGGTTGATTCCCTTATTATTCCAACGCTGTGCCGTATGTCAGCGTCGCCGCCATATTGGATGTGGCAAGAGTCGGAGTGGAGAAGATGTGACTGTAACAAGTGAATTTCCCCGCTGTGGGATAAATAAAGTACAAATACAATACAAATACAAATACAAAACTCTTGAATTGAATCTTGAATCATTCATGTTCGGCATGGAAGTGTACGACTCGTTTTATTGCCCAAACCACATCCCAGGGAATAACCTTTCACAGGTGAGCTTTAACAACTAGTTAGCCTCCAGTTTATTTACAGTAATCCCTTGTTTATTGTGGTTTACGGGGCTAATTGAATATCCGCAATATAGGAGTCACCTTTACACTTCTATTATTCATTGTTTACACCATATTGCAACTCTTATGCTGCAGGGACTTGAGACTTGTGACTGCAGTCGTGTCAACCGCACCCGCTTTAGCTCATGAGAACACAAAATGCAGAACAAGACATGCTTTCGCTTTTGAATCCCCAAATACCAGAAAACCCCCCAACGACGTCAGAAAAAGTCGCTACATTTGTCGGTAGTTGCTTTTGAGAAAACATGTTAGGGTAGGAATGTCACCATCGAGTGCCAAAATCAGCAGGTTAGCAACACTGCCGCCTAATGACCACAATACCACATCTCACTTGTATTTGAATATGTTTTGACTAATAGTAGACCACATTCTAACACAAAACAGCGAACGTTAATTACTTAATTAATTTCTGAAAAAACGCAATATAGCGAGGGAGCGATAATTGAACCGGAAAAGGGCGACTGTACTGTATTATACGTTTAAGAAAGGCTTTAAAACGGAGTGGGGAGGAAGGACAAAGAAGCCAAAAACTAACCCACTCCACACGGAATGGGAGGAGAACGTTTCACTCTATCAATCGGTCACGCCATGGCGGACTCCATGAAGTGTGACGGTTTCTGATGTCATTCAAGATTCAAGATTCAAGAGTTTTATTGTCATGTGCACAGTAAAACTGGTGGTTCTGCTATGCAATGAAATTCTTTTTCTGTTCATTCTCCCAAAAAAGAAAGAAAGAAAAAAACACAAGAAAATGAATAAGAACAGAAGAAACATAAATACCAATAAATTAAGCAACAACAACATAAGAGACATTAATACAAATAAGTAAATAAATGTCTCAATGATGGAACATTACTGACGCCTGATGGCCAGAATACCACATAGCTGTAAACAGCACCTTTGTCTTTTAATATTTTTGGACTAATGATACGCCACAGTCAACCACGAAGCAGCGATCATTTATTAATTCAGTATTTTTTTAAAAAACGCAATCGAGCGAGGGAGTGATAATCAAACCGCGACATTGCGAGAGACAACTGTAACCTCATCAGTCAGGTTGGAAAAAGCATTGAGTACCACTGAAGAAAAGCTGACCAAATGCATAACAGACGGCCAACCTGTCTTTCAATTTTTTCAGATAGCAGATGAGCGTCTTCCATCCAAGATGGCAAACGGCCCCAGCAGCTACACTGCCATCCCTGGCTGGCTTCCGTTCAGTACCGTCTGAGGAGATCAGCAACGACTTTGACAACTTAGGACCAGCAGCACTCCAAGCTGCTATGAGGTACACTGATGTATTTTGGCGTGGTCTAAAAGAGAGACGCCCCATAATGAGCAAGCTGGCTCTGAATTACAAGGATGCAGGGTCCAATTCGGCTGATGCTGAGTGCAGTAATAGCTTTTACAAGCTTGTCCTGTCAAGCAGAAGGCACTCTACATCATGCAATAACTTGAAGCTTGTGCTTTTTCTGTCGTATAATAAGAGAATAGAGTGTGGTCTTTTCCAAGTAGACGAGGATTTGCTTGATGAAAAATGAAATATAATGTCATGTTATCATGACAATCCTTGTGATTCAGATGACTTTTTCTAACTAGGACTTGATCGAGTTAGTAGCGTTTTCGGCTGAGTTGATGTTAGCTGATTTCTCGCAATTGATTTGTTTTCGGAGCAAATAAAGAAAGCCTATTGCATTGATGCGTTTTAGTTTTTCAGAATGACTTATTGTGTTCTATTTATGCACGTCATATTTATGGAAAGATGGGGGGGATATCAAATCTTGGAATTGCTACTTAATGCACACAAGGACTGGAGGACAAATAAATAATTCTACGTCAATTTTTTCTTGTCTTATTACATTTTGTGTCTTAAAGGAAAAGTGCAGTTTTTTGGAATTCTGCCCATCATCCACAATCCTTATGTGAGACATGAACATACAAGTCTTTCTCTTTTCTGTGCATTCTAAAAACATGAAAACAGCTAAAAAAAGTGTGACAAACATGAAAAAAAAAGAAATCAGGAAGGGCGCAAACACTTTTTCACACCTCTGCATATTATATATTCCACAAACTTCGCCGAGGTCCCCACTTTCAGCTGCCACCCATCTCACACTACACACGAACCCTTTAGCCCAGTGGACAGCCCATTGGAGGTGGGACGCACTTTGCCTCTTTGGGCTGGCCATGAAACCCCGCTGGCCTATGACCCGACCTTGGGTAAGTGGTAAACCCCCTCACACACACCAAAGAAAACAATGAACAATGATCCCTGATGGTGGCGCTGCAGGAAAGGTCGTATCATCACCAAAACCAGTGGTGTTCATACCCTTGTGGTCGTTAACGTTGGCAGTTCATTTGGCAAGATTTGGGTGGAAACTTTTCAAGATAAATTAAAAAATTTGGCCCTATAGTGGTGCCTTAGAACAGGTCAGGGCTTTGCTATTTAAGTTTATTTAGGTACTCATCAAATAAAGAAAGTGTCTGACACAAAAACTTGGTGAGCAGTTTTCTGTAAAACATTTTTTTCTGTAAAACATTTCCTGGATGAGAACCTCGAGGCCTCAGTCAGAGCACTGAAGATGGGTCGTGGATGGGTCTTCCTGCATGACAATGAACCATACAAGACAACAAAGGAGTAGCTCAAGAAGAAGCACATTAAGAATCTGGAGTGGCCCTGCCAGTGTGCGGACGTTAAGCTCATAAAAAAATCAGCGGAGAGAGCAAAATCCCCAAACCCTTCAGGGTTGAGAGAGTATATGTAAATAGGAGTGGACCGAAATCCCCACTGAGATGTGTGCAACCCTGGTGACCAACTACAAGAAACAGACCTCTGTGTTTCCCCACTTGATAAACATTTTTAAAACCAGTTGAAAAATTGCAATAATTGATATTTTGCACTGTTGGACCTTAAGGAGATTCAAAGTAGAGCTTCAAAATGCAAAAAGAAGAAATGGCAGTGAGACAAAAAAGTAAGAATAAGCAATTTATTGCAAACAAGCATTTAAGTGAAATTGTTCATCAGCTGATCAAAAGTTTAAGACCATAGATAAATTTTAAAAAATCACCCGAAAATAGAAATAAAATGTTAAAAAAGGACTCTCAAAAATGGGTTTGAGCATGCTTGATGCCAGCGTTTCCAGGAGGCTCGTGGGAATGTTGCCAGGTGGTGAAGATGGCTTCACGGAGGGCATCCACTGTCTGGAACGGATGTCCATTTTTGTAAACTTCCCTTGCCATCCATCCCCAAATGTTCTCCCCTGAATTTACATGAGATGGTCCAAAAGAGGGAGCTTATTCCTCTGGAAGAAGTCCTTTGTGAAGTGCAGCGTTGTCCTGTTGAAAAAGCCAGTCATTACCACACAGACGAGGGCCTTCAGTCATGAGCGATCTCCACATAGCGGACTGCCGTTTGACGCCCCTGCACAACCGGAAGCTCCATTGTTCCATTGAAGGATCATGATGGCGCCCCCTCCACTGCACCGTGTAGAAAACATCTCGTAGGCGGGATCTCCTTGTCATGCCAGTAACGTTGAAAGCCACCAGGACTGTCAAGGGAGAATAAAACTTGCTTCCACCTTTCAAAATCCCGTGTTTGGTGCTCTCCTGCAAATTCCAAATGAAGAAGACGACGCCTCTGCAAACGTTATTTGCTCTCAAAAGCCTACTCTGGCAGATGGACTCTGATGGACATTGGACTGCACTCAACACCAGTAAGAACCTTCATTTGGGCCGAGGATGGTCCTGCGACTTGACAGACAGCTGGTGTGATCCTACGGCTCAGACCCGATGACATGTTTTTGGGTTTACCACTTGACTTGACTCCTTCAGATCCAACAATGCAAAATGTAAATTCTTGCAACTTTTCAACTGGTCTTAAAATTTTGATCAGGAGTGTATAAAGAGGGGAACTCCACCCCTAAAATTTAGAACCGGTCAAACGTCTCCAACCAACAAGAAGAGTCTAATTGCCTCGATTCAACCTATCGCGGACAAGTTAGTCACGTTGTGCTTGGCGATCAGTACTTATTTCCCCTCAATCAAATAACTTAGTTTGCAGTAAATCAACAAAACCAAACCAATTTAAATACATCAACACATCTAATGTTACAATTCAGGGTCACTATTTAGTTTAGTGTTTTGTTTTTTTTGAGGTGGTATAAGAATGGGTGGCATAGAAAGGTGAGAGAGTTGATTGATGTTCACGTTTCCCTTGTCATTGTTTCAGAATAACATACATATTTAATAGCAACTGAAGCAGCCCACATGCTTTCAAAGATATCTGAACACAAAAGCAAACGCAACGAACCGGAAAAGATGAAAGAATATTTTTACCCAAATGGTTTGAGACCTTGTGTGCTGAGACAGATCAGTACCTGAGCTAAGGAACGTGTCAAAAAGGAAAAACAAACAAATAAAAAATAAGGTATGCATTATACCAAACATTAAAATGCTATATGTGCTCTTGTGTCTGTAATCCCTCCTAACGGTTTACATTATATCCCCTCATACATACAGCTCAGGTACATTGGAGAATTTGAAATGATCGTAGTCGTGAATGTGACTCAATGCCTCCAGGAGCTTATTATCTGTGTAATGAACAGATCATCTGTGAAGGATGTCCCCGCTGTGCAGGCTAAGACAGATGCTGACTGTTTATTAGCATGGCGGCAGTTGGGGGTAATCCAGCAGATGGCAGCAGATATACACCAAAGTACTCACCCACAACGTGACCACAACATGAGGTAGACATGCGCAATACACAGTAAGATCCAACGTTTATCTTAGTAAATGTATATGTTATGATTGAGTTTATAGGCTGGATCTCATTAGATACTACACCTCTACCCAAAGCTGTGTTTGGTTGCAGAATGCCGTGCACGATGCCGGATGTTTGAACATGATCCATCAGTGATTGAAAAGAAACAGAGCAGAACCCAGTCGCTCCATTACTGATTGTCCCAGATTTCTGAATGACACAGTTTTTCCACATGGATGAAGAAAGAAGAAATAATTTTCAGTCAAAACTTACAAAACCTTTTTAAATATTGAATGTCCTTGGTGCCCCCTTTTCCAGTCTATTTCTCTATGAGTACAGTCCTAATTGATTATATAAAGAGTGTACATATGATACTGCGGTACGTAAAGTACTGTCGAATCACTTACTTGATGGTTGGGGGGGGGGGGGGGGGTATTGCCTAATGGAAAAATGGCTTTAAATGATCCCTTAGCACAACACACTAGAGTTGCTTTAGGGAAAAGTTGAAGGCCTTCCGGATGACCTCTAGTTAGGCTTAGAGACTTAGTCTCGCAATCACAACCTCATTCTTTCAGCCATTACCAACGGGTCATGACCATACCAGAGTATTGGAATGTTAATTGATTGGTTAATTGGAAGCTTTTACCCTCCTAGTCATCCAGTGCATTGCTTTCAATACTGCTGACACTCCATCTATCCGTCTATCTTGCAATGTTCCATCCTACCATCACTAGGGACTGAGACTGAGATAATGGAAGTCATTCATTTGGGGCAGAGACTCACATCACTGTGGGAACAATTCGTTTTCCAGCGTAGAACAATTGTGCCTGATTTGGAGGTGCTGATTGACATCACGCTGCACCCATGTGTGTTGGAGGTCCCTGTCTGGAAACGGCCAAAAGAATCACGTCATCTGCAAGGAAGTATAGTAGATCCCCACTATTTGCGTCCGAGACCACCCTCTAATTAGGAAAAACGGTGAGTGATGGAGATGCCAGAAGCACTGATGTACATTTACAGTTGTCCCTCACAATATCTCAGTTCAATTATCGCTCCATCGCTATTTCACGTTTTTTCAGAAATGATCTAATTAATACAGTAAGTGATCGCCTTTTCGTGGTAGACGATGGTCTATTATTAGTCAAAACATATTGAAAAAGTTATATGCAGTATTCTGGTCACTGAGGGGCAGCAATGACACAAAACATTGAGACATTAGCTTACATTACATTACCTTAACACTGCACGAAGTCATGAAGTCAGCCATGGCATGTTCCACATGAGTGAAAAAAAGTTCTCCTACCACTCCATGTGGAAGTGGTAAGTTTTTGGCTTCTTAAGTTTAGAAGAAATAAACTTGAGGCTAACTGGTCAGCTCGCCAGCTTGTTAGCTCGCTAGCTAGCAGCTGTCTTGAGTCTTAGCAGCATAAGAGTTGCAATGTGGTTTAAACAACGAATAATGGGAGTGTAAAGGTGACAATAGGCATGTTATTTCATGTCTACATGACTCTAATAATGTAAAAAAAACGTGTTTAGAAAGTTTTAAAGTGGTTTTCTATGCTGTAACTACAAAAATAATCAATTTATTAACATTGAATGCTATATCACGGTCGGGTCTGGAAACAATAAACCACTATAAATAAGGGACGACTGTATAAGTTAAATTCTAGTATCTAGTTCCATGAAATTGTATGCATTTATTATTTATTCCCAACAGTCTATTATTTTCATTTTGTGTGTTTGTAAGACGTACTGCTTCCTGTACATGTATGTTAAATTTTTTTGTCCAATCAGAGTTTTTTTTAAGTTTCTTTTTGTTGCCATGCCAATCTAATTTGCTCAGGGCCTGCAGTATCAGTAGTGCAGGCCCATGCCACTTAAAGGTTAATATCAGTGGTTCTTTAACCAATCAGATACGCCTCACAGGGCCAGCAAGCTGGTCTACAATGACATCATCATTTTTTCCAGTGTAAAACTGTTTGCCAAGCCAAGTTACAATGGCTGACTGAGGAAGAGAAATTGACATCTCTGGTTGGTAGATGTATAACTCTGCTCCAGACAATGTTGCAGTGTAGACATTTGGAACCTTTTATCACCGGGTCGCTCCATTTACGCTTGTTACATTTGGCTGAGTGCCAAATTTACAATCACCACCGATCACCGGTGGAAGTAACTAATACTCAAAGTTACTCGCAGAAATGAAAGTCAGGTGTAGTGGTGACAATGTATTTGAAGATGGCGCATTGGGTAACGACGCTGGTGCTTGGCCCAGGGCACAAGCGTTCCAATCATAGTGAGGGTGATGGCAATGTTGAGCAATATTTATTATCTTTTTTAGTATCAAAAACTGGCCCCTTTGAAGCCAGGTACCAAATACACGTTGTCAAAGTGATCGTTCCTCCATTCAGTTACTTTTGATACCTTGCATTAAAATATATCCAGGACACCTTCGAATAATCTCTAAAGTCTAAAGTTGTTAAACCTCTTGCCAGTTATTACTGATAACTACCACCATGTACAATAAAAGAATTACTTGAAATAAACTATTAAAAGATTTGTTTTTTGTTTTGCTTTTTCTTTATTTGTTTGATTTGAGCAAAAGAAAAACAAAACAGAACATTTCTATGTGTGCAAGGAACTTATATCAGGGCAAATGCCTAAATAAAGGTGATCCAGACAGTGTAGAAATTGCCATGTACACTAATGACAACAAAAGAAATTCAATAAGTATTGCTCAAAAAGGGAGCGGGAAGAAGAAAGGTTGCAGTAATGCAATTTATCGTATCATGAATTGCTAAAGCATGAAGTGCTAAAGCACAGTGTGGGGAGGGATAATCATGCCGACACATAAAGTGATAGAACCCGCCTAGTGTGAGTGTGTCCTCAGTGTCGTTGTCTGAGGTGCAGATGTATTGGCAAGATGTAAACCAACAGAGTGAAACGCGATGCAACAAACACGCATAATGCGGTTTGCTCCATATGCCAACGCTGAAGCAATAAGCACAGCAGCCCGAAAGGGTCGAAAAATTCCTATTTGTCTATGATACTGAATATGACAAATGGGACGGATGCTGTGATCATTTACCCAAAGGCGTGATATCTGCTCCACCTTAGTATTCCATTCTCTTCAGCGAGCAATTAAACTATCTGACACGACAGGCTAATGAACACATTTCTGTCCGTGGGTTTGTGAATTTGTAAGTTGTTATGACGTCTTTTTTTCCCTTTTGGTCTCTCCGAATTAGCAGTGTAGACTGACAGCGCTAAACACAAACACACACATAAAAACATCAGAGAATTCCCTCCTGAGTCTTCAGCTGCAACAACAACATTACCACAGATATGATCACTCTGCTCGGAGCGATGGACCAGCTTGGCTTCCCAGCAGCCACGCAGAGCAGATAAATAAGAAGTCCAAACACTATCGCCTGCCCTCACCTCTGGGCCATACGTATCTTAACTTTTTTTCTCTGTGGAAAGCAGCAGGTGGGCAGCCAAACAAACAACGTTCTCTGTGGGGGATACTTGCCTCTTTTGTTTTTGGTTATTTTGTAAACTGGGGTTCATATGCATCAAACTCGGGCCCGGGGGCCAAATCTGGCCCACGCTGCAATTTCATCCGGCCCGCGAGACTGTTTGGAAAATAGCATTGAGTTGGCCCGCCTCAAGGACCTTATCAAAGTGCTTACAGCGATCTGCATAATTAAGCCATTCCTCCGGTATAAAGTACTCCTCTGGCATTATAATTTTACAAGTGGAAACACTATTGTATACTGTATAGCTCCATATTCAAAACCATTCTTAATAAGGGTGCCAGATTCAGACCAAAAGTCCAAATAATGTAACTGTACACGACTAAAAACGGCAACACTTTAATAACACCTTAAAAAGACAGTCAAAAGAGATCATTTTAACGACAGCAAAGCACTCTGAGAAATGCGGAACCCGCCCATTCCACAGCTGCAAACTCTTCCGGGTAATACATGTCACGGATGGCAATGTCTTTGTGTTGATATCCAATAGTGTAGCTTTTGCTCGGATGTGGAGAGAATGACGAAGACGTGGTCAATCAACAATCACTTTATTGAAACAAGCAACCACACCAAACAATTGTAGTTGCACTGGATATCCGCAGACGGATGTGAAAGTAGAAATTTCAAGCAGGAATGAACAGACACAAAAAAATGCACATTCCCAACCACTCCGATGTAAAAAATAATGTCCATGAAGTTTTAAAGAAATGTATATCCACATAACGACACATTCACCAGCTGACACATTTTCACCAACCTGAAAATGCAACCACGAGGGTGCATCATATTGTATGGTCCGATCCCGACACTGCATGCGTGGGGAACCGGGATAAAAAGTCAAAATTTGGCAGTGCTGATGAGACATTTTCTAAAAATCTGACCATACTAACCACTAATTTTGCAGCCTGGTTTATTGGGGCATGTCTTGTCATGTTGGCAACTACAAAGGAGCATCTGTGTGTGTGCACTGATGATGCATAAGAGTGTGCTTCATTCACCAATTATGTTGCTTGAAAGAACAAGAAGGTTTTTAATACTTTCAATATGCAGAAATGTACAAGTGTTGAAAACTTCAGGGTAAATAATAAGAAAGATACAAAGCTGGGGGGGGTCATAGGGGGCTAAAGTCCAGTTCAGCCCACAACCTACAGTAGGCTTTGAATTTTGGCCCCCTGTGTGATTGAGTTTGACACCCCTGCTATAGGAGCTGAGCATGCTGTTTATGATGTGAGGCCCATGGTCTAATAAGGCGGCTATTTGCACTACTATCAGAAAAGACAAAAAAGGGGGGGGGGGGTTTCAGTTTCAGTGTCTTTGTGCAGGGTCTGCGTGCATGGTATTCCTGCTTGAGTGATACACAAGCCTCCAGCTAGATGGCAACACCGGAACTGGAAAACTGAAACAAGGGTGTGCAGAGCTTACGGAGGATGAGCAATGGAGAAGTTTCTGACAGAAATGAAAAGAAAAACAAAGGAGATGCCCGAGGCAAGGAAAACAAGTGACAATAACCGGAATAGAAAGACCAGAAAATACGATCAAGCGTACATAGCCCTTAGGTTTACCGCGATTGTACTTTTTTCTCTGTTTTGAGTGCCATACAGATTGAGCAGTTTTGTTTATCTATCCATCCATCCATCCATCCATCTTCTTCTGTTTATCTGAAGTTGGTTCACGGGTGCAGCAGCCCAAGACGAGGAACCCAGGCTTCCCTCTTCCAGGCTGCTTTGTCCAGCTCCTCCTGGTGGATCCTGAGGTGTTCCCAGGCCAGCTGAGAGACACAGTCTCTCCAACACGTTCTGGGACTTTCTCGAGGTCTCCTACTGGTCGGACATGCCCTGAACACCTCAGCAGGGAGTTGTCTGGAAGGCATCTTAAACAGATGCTGGAGCCACCTCATCCTGGATCCCCACAATGCAGCGGAGCAGCAGCTCTACTCCGAGTTTCTCCCAGATCATAGTGCTTCTCACCCCATCTGTAAGGGAGATCCCACCCACCCTACAGAGGAAACTCATTTTGGCCGCTTGCACCGGCGATCTTCTCCTTTCGGGCTCTACCCAAAGCTCATGACCATAGGTGAGGGTAAGAACGTACCTCGACCGGTACTCATGCAGAGTCCGCATCACTGCAGACGTTGCACCAATTCGCCTGTCGATCTTCCATCCTTCCGTCACTAGTGAACAAGACCCCACGGTACTTAAACTCCTCAACTTGGGGCACCTGGGGCCTCGACAGCAGTTCTACTCCGAGTTCGATGACAGTGCTTCTCATTTTATCTCTAAGGGAGATCCCACCCAGCCTACAGAGGAAACTCATTTCGGCTGCTTGCCCTCGTCCTTTTGGTCACTACCGAATGGAGTGGAGGAACGTAGATGGACCGGTAAATTGAGGGCTTTACCTTTTGACTCAGCTCCCTCTTCACCAAAACATCACTGTGCACATCACTGAAGATGCCGCAAGTTTAGTTGAAATGTTACAAATTATGTTAATAAATTTAACTAGGAAGTTGTTGCGGGTGTGAACTCGGCTAATTTCATTAATCTACAGTATTTTGATATTCAGATATTCAGTATGCAGAATTCTGGTGCCAGCAACTCATTCAGTGGTTTGTACAGATAAATAAATACATATTATCAGGTTAGGCTCCAGTATACCCGCGACCCAAGTGAGGATAAACCTCATAGGAAATGGATGGATATTATCAGGTTGTCAATAGTGTTTCAATTCAAGGGGGGCCTGGGAA
This sequence comes from Dunckerocampus dactyliophorus, assembly GCF_027744805.1. Lineage (NCBI taxonomy): Eukaryota > Metazoa > Chordata > Actinopteri > Syngnathiformes > Syngnathidae > Dunckerocampus > Dunckerocampus dactyliophorus. The sequence goes on from NC_072820.1 coordinate 2,643,084, forward strand.
AAAAATTCTGTCTGCTAGCGGGGGCGTGACAGATAATCATTTTGAACCACTGCTGTAATGTAAGCAACAGAGAGACAGTGCATCAGACCACATACTAAGCAGCAGCATGTTAAGGTTGGTATTAAGCAAACGTTCGATGCTTATGGAAGCATGATAAGGGATTATGTCGCCTCAGGTAACACGATGTCACCACAAAGCAAGACAAGAAGACAATTTCAGTGGAGGTTTGTGACAAATCATGCCCCCTTTTTCAGCTTTCCCTTCCCCCTAGTCGGCTTCCTACCAAGCCCCATTTTGCAAGCGTGGCAGAAATGAAAATTGCATGCTCCCAACATTGGTCTCACGCTTTCTCCTCCATCATCTGAGGATCCACCATCAACCGGGGGGCGTGTTAATTATCGACCGCATCCACCCATTTGTCCTGCTTCTGAGGTGTAAATACCTTAAGTCTATTTTACCGTCAATTCCCGTTCACTAATTAGGCCTCTAATCCCCCCCACCTAGCCGAAACCAACTCCTGCCGCAGGTTTCCCCCTGTTACACTATGGATTCCCTGTCGGCTTGCTATGGGGAGATCGAAGTGTAATTAAGATTGTTAATGAAGATTTTAATTTTCCACTTCTAATGAGCCGGTAAACTCTGAAGAGCTAAACGCTTGAGCGAGAGAGCACGAGGATGCGGGACTAAATGGAGGTGAGGATACAACCTCAGGGATGGCGAGGTGATGAACGCTAGAGCAATATTACATAAGAGGTCACTTACTTAACGAAATCATTATTGTCACAGTGACGCGTTTGGGAGCACACAGAACAAGCCACCAAAGCGATCGCAATGACGGCGCTTATTATTATTAGTGTTATGACAATATTACAATTATAGAGAGGTTAAGAACATTTTAGCTGATAAGTGCAGTTTCGTTCGTTCCTTGTAACTAGGATGTAGTCCCCAGTTGAAGGTTAACTATCTTGACTGGTTCGAGAAGGATCAGCACCTCCAAACCAGAGGTCATTGTGCTCAATCGGAAAAAGGTGGTTAGTAGGGTTGTGAACAATAAACCGATGCGACCGGATATCCGGTAAGACATGCGAACGATTCGGCTGCATCGCCTGTAGCAGCCTCCTATAGCAGCCTCCTGTATCAAAAAGAATCAGCCATAAATCTTTACAATAATCAATTGTGGAGACATGCTTCACGAGAGAAAAGCAATTGGTTGACAGAGTGTCTTTTACACAACGTGAGAGCCTGGGCTGCCGGGGAAAGGATTGTCAGGCATGCTCCATAGCTTACCATGACTGAAGACGAGAATGGATGTAAATAGTAGCAGGCACGATAGCTAGTGCTAGCTCGCTAGCCACCGTGAAAAATTTTTGTAAAGTTTGGAACATCTTTGGATTTTACAAGAAGGGGCCAAAACTTGAGCAGCCAGACCAACAGAGGCGAGTTTGGTACCTTTTTTGCTTTGTAACTTGTTTACTTTGAAATGTTCCACCTGTGTTAGCTAACTGGAGTGTTGAAAAGTCCATGCTCAGTCTGAAATGTTGCACGCTTACTACTGTTATGACATTTTGTGTATGAGATTGTTTACTTTTTCAAGCGAACACAGCAGTGTCATTGCACCCATGTGACAAATACTTCTATTTACTTATCTGTGCTTGGACACATTTTTACCCTTTTGAAAAGATGTGTCATTATTTAAAGGGTTTTGCACAATTTATTTATTGTGTATTATTGATTGCACTTAAGGCTTGGACTTGTACTTCTTCATTGTTATATTTTAGATAGATAGATAGATAGATAGATACTGTAGATAGATAGATAGACAGACAGATGTTTATTGTCATTGCACGCAGTATATAACCAAACTTAGTTTGGCGGCTCCACTTCCATTTCTAACAACACTAAGACATGTTTAAACTTAAATGTCCCAAATATAACAGGTATAAAAATGTAGAATATAAAATATTGATCCCATCAAAGACAAATATGTTCATTCAGCAAGTCTTTTTTTTGGTCTGTGTCTAAACAATAAATACGTTTGACAACATTAACCGTAGAATCAAATGGAATCGTTCTGTTTTTAAAATATATTGGTTTCGGATCATAAACCGTGGATCTAGATTTGAATAGAATTGTCTATCAGAAAGAGATTTACATCCCAAGCGGTTAGTATCTCGGGGTCTTTTTCACGTGCGAGGATCATTGATGTACAGATCAGTGCATTGTCAGGTCACTGTATTAGACTTTCATGGTGAAGAGAGGCCTGAGCTCCCACCTTCACCTCATGGTCACACACTGGATAGTCATCTCAGGACAAGATCGCGGATACAAGTGGGTGAAATGAGCTTCCTCTGAGAGAGATGTGGTGAGGAGCTTGAACATATGGGAGAGACTCAGACTAGAGCAGCTTTTCCTTTTTCCTTGTATTTTTTAATGTTCCTTTTACTTAGTCTCACATAGCATTTGAGTTATTTGACTTTCGTATTTAAACCTATGATTGTTAAAATGTTGCTTCAACATTTTGAAAGGTTTTATGATGGGGACAGTTAGACTATGGAACAGGATATTCAATTTCCACCAAAAACATAATGTAGGGGAAATAGTTTTCCTATCCATCCGTTTTCTTCAGGTTATCCAGGTCCAGGTCTTGCAGCCCCAGTAGTGAAGTCCAAAACACCCAGATGTTTCCAGCCACTTCCTCCAGTTCCACCGGGGTGACAGGGAGACATTTCTCCCACTCCAGGGTGTCCCGAGACCATCGGTGAGACTCAGGCCCTGTCCACACAGAAACGCTCCTGAGATTATTTTTTTGTGGCAGGTTGAAAACAAATTGCGTCAACACTGTGCCGGATTAGCAAATAGTTGGAACCAGACGGGAATGGATCACTGAGTGAAAACAATGTAAGACAAAAGGCACACTGATGTGTGGCGCTGTGAACAGACCACATGACACACCATAGAAGAAGAAGGAACGCATGTGCATAAATCCGTCGTCTTCCGCTTTCCAAGGCTTATCTAGACTTACGAGAAGTGGAATTACTTCTGATAGTCATTTTGGAGAATAAGACAAAACATCAGGAGAATGTCGACGGGGTGAGTTATGTCAGTCGAAATATTCAGATATTATGCTGGCTTGTCGTTAAAGCTCACTTCTGGTCACGTGACGACTACAGGGTGACGTTGGGTCGGTGACATCATCATTTTTGTAAAACAGTGGTGCTGGCTGTCTGCATGAAAACCACAAGCCGACGTTTGCAAAAAATACAGTTTCAGGGGACCCAGAACGCCGTTTCCTTGTGGATGAGAGGCTGAAACGATAAAATACTTGTGGAAAGCCACTCAGTCCCTCCAGCATGTCCAATCTAAACCGTGGCGGAGGCCATATTTCACTGTGTACAGCAGGGGTCCCAAACTCGCAGCCAGCGGGCCAATGGCGGCCCACGAAATCGTATCTTGCGGCCCGCGACTGGACATCAAAGAGTAGTGTAACTGCATCCCGCAACATCCAGGCAAGCTCAGTCTTACTTCCATACTCACAGGGCAAGTAAACACCAACACTGAACTAACAGTGGTGTTATCACATGGATGTATTGTGAATGGTATCGTATCGTGAGGTACCCTGAGATTCCCAGCCCTACTCCCAATACTTGATGCGGCCCAGCCTCACCCAGACTCTACCTCCACTGGCCCCCAGTGAAATTGAGTTTGAGACCCCTGGTGTACGGGTTTGACTTACTACCGTAAATGCAAACCAAGCTCCTACTCCACTGTACAGGGACAGTAGCAGCGTGCCTCCAACCCATACCTTAAACCCTATCGTTTTCCCTGGGAAATTCCTGTAGAGTAATCCCTCATTTATCGCGGTTAATTGGTTCCAGACCTGTCCGTGAAAAATGAATTTCCACAAAGTAGGATTCCGTATTTAGAAATGTAATATCTTTTAAGTTAGAGCATAGAAAACTTATTTCCGACCTTTTAAAGATGGGTTTTAATGTTATTAGAGCCCTCTAGACATGAAACAAAACTCATATTACCCAATATAGTAGACAAAATAATAGAAAATAATACATAATGTAGACTCACACATGTTAGCACTGGTAGAGTTCCTTGTTAAAACATTACCGACACCTAGTGACCAGTGTAGAATACTACATATCAACGTGTTTTTCAGTGCATTTTCTGAATGTTTTATATTTGTATTGAAAATGCTTAATCAAACATGACTAATAGTAGGTCAACCACAAAACAGCGACCATTTATTAAATAGCATTTTTGAGAAAAACTGTGATCGTGAAGCCGCAAAATTTAAAGTGCAATGTGCCAAGGTACAACTTTTGTTTTAATAGTTTCCCACAAATTCCCTGTGTCCAAGGGCATCGAAGTGTCGTTGTAAAACAACAGAGTCCCCCAGTAGGGATGCTCTCCTGCTCTCCAGAAGGACCACGTAAATCACAGTCAGACCCTGTTCCCCGACCCAAAAGTGCAGGGAAATCACCCTCTAGGTAAGTAAAAGTGATGCTATGTTCCTTCATTGGTTTATATGAATTTCTCCATTTAATTTGTCATTTATTTAAGTACAGTGATTGGGTTAGCATCATTAATCCGTGCCAGAAGGACAGACTCTAATTGTACTCGAACCAAATCAATTTTCTCCATAAGCAAAAATGAAAATCCAGTAAATCCATTCCAGAAAGCCAAACATGAACACAAACACGTTTATCATGTTTTTACAATTATAGTCTTAGATACAGAAAACACTTTGAAATGCATATAAATGACAAATGAAAGGGATAAATAACATTTACTGGCACCTTTACCGTAATGGAAGATGAGATTGTGGCAGCGAGATCAACACCACCTGCATGTTTTGCCATGACTTATTTCTTGAATTCAGTCGAGTTTCTCACCTCAGGTGTCTGCTTTTCTTTTGATCATGGATGCAACATAACCCAAAATGGAGCCAAAAAAAGTTGCAAGTGCCAGCATTCCGATAAAAAAAAGGTGAAAATCACAATTTAATTTAAAAAATAACTCATAGCAAAACCTGACGTTTTTTGTGTCCTTGGCAACAATCATGCCTTCAGTGAAGGTAAAAGTAACTTAAATGGTTATTTGCCCTTTCATTCGTCATTTATACGCATGCAAAATTTAAATTGTATACAAAAAACGTATTTGTGTTAACATTTTTGAGACTTGTGACATAACTGTGTTAGTTAGCAAAGAACTACAGAGTCAACCGCTGATGACATGACAAAGAGGCGACGGAGCTGAGTTCCCGTTTCTGTTTCCATGTATTAGCAGGCTGCTAACAAGGTTTTGTGCTAAAAATCCCTTAAAAACACAGTTGGACTCACGCGGTGTATTAATAACGCGACAAGACGTATGCCGTATTGTACGCTAACCGGGACGTATATGCTACCTGAGGTTCCACTCTATTTTGTATTGTTTTCTTCATGTAAAACAATAATTATTCTCGATATAATATTTGTGGGTGTGTGGAATGGATTAATTGGATTTATATTACTTCCCATGGGAAAAATTGCTTCAGTTTTGATATGGTAGTCGTCAGACCATTTAGAATGGATTACTAACAAAATCCGAGGTACTAATGTATATATTTATTTACAATGGTAATGCTGATTTGAAGATGTGCTTCAAAGTTGTCTAATGAGATTGTAGTAATTCAGTTGTTGCGGTCGGGGTCTGGAACCAATTAACTTAAATTAGCGATAAATGAATTTCCGCAATATAGGATTCAATGTTCATAAATTGAATATTTTTGTAGTTAGATCATAGAAAACCCCTTTATGACTTTCTAAATACGTTTTTTTTAACATTATTAGAACATTGCAGACATGAAATAACACGCCTGTAGTCACCTTTACACTCCTATTTTCCATTTTGGGCATAGCATTGCAAAAATCTTAGGCTGCATTGACTCGAGATGGCCGCTAGCCAGCAAGCTAGCAAGTTAGCGAGCTAACCAGTTAGCCTCAAATTTATTTCTTTTAAACTTAACAAGCCAAAAACCTACCACTTCCACACGAAATGGGAGGAGAACATACAGTACCATAGCTGACTTCATGCAGTGTTAAGGTAAAGTCATGTAAGCTAATGTCTCAATGTTTTGTGGCATTATTGTCGCCTAGTGACCAGAATACTACATATCACTTGTATTTACAAATGCTGTGACTAATAATAGACCATAGTCTATCAATGAAACAGCCATCATTTATTCATGAATTAATATCTGAAAATCACCAAAGGATGACTGTATAGTAATCCCTCATTTAACGCTGTTAATTGTTTCTATACTCAACTGTGATAAGTGAATTCCTTATTTCCAATATGAATATTTTCGTATTTAGAGCAAAGAAAATCTGTTTCCGACCTTCTAAATACGTTTTTTAACATTATTAGAGCCCTCTATACATGAAATGCCACCCCTATAGTCACATTTACACTTATATTAACCAATACAATAGACATAATAAGACAAAATAAGACATAATATAGACTCACGCATGTTAGCATTGTGAGAGTTCCTTGTTGTTGTGATGTTTTACTTCCTGTTCTGTACAGTACTTTCTGTGGTAGCTATTGTCTCATCAATGTAACATCAATGTGACACCTAGTGACCAGTGTAGAACACTACACATCACAACAACGTCTTTGAACGCACCTTCTGAATGCCTTATATTTGTATTTGGCTTCATTTAGCCATTGTTATGATTGAAAATGCTTAATTTTAATTTGTTTAAACATGCATAGTTTTGACAAAAAACAGGCCGTATTCAACCACGAAACCGCAAGTGAAGCCGTAAAAATTGAAGTGACGAGGGATTACTGTACTCGGTTGGCTCTAATATAAGAGACATTTAACCTTATACCAGAATGTTACATTAAAAATATTACCCCGCAGTTCGCTGGATGTCAGAAATCCTCCAAGGTGTCTCACTTTCCTGTTACAACACCCAGACATATCACAGGAATGCAAAGATGAATGGTTGCAAGCGACACACACAAACACACACACTGAGAGACACATTAATATGGTGCAGAATTACCAGAGGGATTCAGTATGAGGTTCAAACAGAATGAGGAATCTTTATGTACTGGAGTTCATGCACACACACACACACACACACACCAACCTGAGCGCCATGTGATGCAATCAAGCAGGACGATGAAAGTACGACTCACCAACTACAGTATCATTCCCAGCTGCGCGTTGACAACATTTCTTTCTCCGGCGCCACCATTATGCTGTGATCAATTATGCATGCAGTAATTATTGACAGCGCCATGACAGCATATCTCACCTAGAATGGTGCATTGCGGTGTTGATGCTTGGGGGAGACTGATAAACGCACCTATATGAGTTGTACATCGATAAGAAATGTTGTTTGGTTCCAGGTGAATGTTTTATCAGTTTGGTGGCAGTGTGTACGCGTGTAAGCAGCGGGTCAGAGAAGTCACAGCTCTGTTTTGCCTCCAAATTACTTTTCATCCTCTTCAGACGCGTCGCCTCCACCCAAGCCATGAATCGCATACTTATGAGAATGCACACACAGATACACTCCTGATCAAGATGTTAAGACCCGTTGAAAAGTTGCAAGAATGTACATTTTGCACTGTTGGCGCTTGAGGAGGTTCTAAATAGAGTTTCAAAATGCAACAAGAAGAAATTGTATTGTATGTACTTTATTTATCCCACAGCGGGGAAATTTACTTGTTACAGCAGCAAGACAAGTAAAGAGAACAGTGTAAAGAAAGCATAGTGTCTACAACATGGTTCAGGTGGTGCAGGTGTTGTAGAGCCTGACAGCGGTCGGTATGAAGGACCTGCGGAACCTCTCCTTCTTACACCGTGGGTGTAACAGTCTGGTGCTGAAGGAGCTGCTCAGGGAAACAACAGTGTCATGTAGCGGGTGAGAGGTGTTGTTCATGATGGATGTCAGCTTAGCCAACATCCTTCTCTCCCCCACTTCCTCCACGGAGTCCAGAGGACCGTCCAGGACAGAGCTAGCTCGCCTGATCAGTCTATTTATCCTGCTCCTGTCCCTGTCCGTGCTGCCCCCTCTCCAGCAGCCCACAGCATAGAAGATGGCTGAGGCCACCACAGAGTCATAAAAGGTCCGTAAAAGAGTCCTGCACACACCAAAGGACCTCAGTCTCCTCAGCAGGTGAAGGCGACTCTGGCCCTTCTTGTAGAGGGCGTGGGTGTTGACGGACCAGTCCAGCTTGTTGTTAAGGTGAACACCCAGGAATTTGTAGCTGTCTACCAACTCTATGTCCGCTCCCTGGATGTTCACCGGTGTAAAGTGAGATGTTTTCCTCTGGAAGTTAATGATCATCTCCTTTGTCTTGCTGGTGTTGAGCTGCAGCTGGTTAAGCTCACTCCAGCTGACAAAGTCCCTGATGACCGTCCTGTATTCCAGATCATTCCCCTCTGAAACACAACCAACAATGGCTGTGTCGTCGGAGAACTTCTGGATGTGACACTGTGTGGAGTTGTGTGTGAAGTCCGAGGTGTAGAGGGTGAAGAGGAAAGGGGAGAGCACCGTACCCTGAGGGGCACCTGTGCTGCAGAGTACCATGTCAGACACACAGTGACGGAGCCTCACATACTGTGGTCTGTTGGTGAGGTAGTCTATAACCCATGCAGTCAGGTGTTGGTCTACTCCCACACTCTCCATCTTCACTCTGAGTAGTGCCGGCTGGATGGTGTTGAAGGCACTGGAGAAGTCAAAAAACATGACCCTCACAGCGCTCCCGCTGTCCTCCAGGTGTAGCAGTGATCTGTGCAGCAGGTAGATCACTGCGTCGTCCACTCCGATCCGAGGCCGGTAAGCAAACTGCAGGGGGTCCAGCTGAGTGCCCACCAGGGGTCGCAGGTGCTGCAGGATAATCCTCTCCATGGTCTTCATCAGGTGAGAGGTCAAGGCAACAGGCCTGAAGTGGTTAGGCTCCTTGGGACGCGGTGTCTTTGGGATCGGGACCACACAGGAGGTCTTCCACAGGGCCGGGACTGTCTCCAGGCTCAGGCTGAGGTTGAACAAGTGCCTGAGAACTCCACAGAGCTGGTCCGCACAGTCCTTGAGGATTCTGGGGCTGATGCCGTCCGGTCCCGGGGCCTTCCTTGCCTTGATCTTCCTCAACTGACTTCTCACCTGATCATCAGTTATGGAGAGGGGAGTAGAGGATGGCTGGGATGGGGATGTGGGGGTGAAGAGTGGTGAGTTGGTAGGGGAGGGAGGGAGGGCAGACTCAAATCTGTTAAAAAACAGATTGAGTTCATCTGCCCAGATCTTGTCCCCACTGGCTTGGTCTCTCCCCACTCCTTTACCATGGCCTGTGATGGTCTGCAGGCCTCTCCAGACTTCCCTGGGAGTCTGGGAGACATAAAATGTTTGGAGTATGCAATTTATTGCAAACAAGCTTTCATTGGTTGATCAAAAGTTTAAGATCACAGCCTTTCAAATATGGATTCAATGTCATATTCGGTCAGGTTCACACTGTCATGTTCTCTTGATGGCAAAGGCAAAAAGGTTTTGTTGCTTTAAACGCGGCGGGATCGTTGAGCCGCATAAGCAAGGCCTTTCACAGCGCGCCATTGCTGCTGAGGTTGGACGCAGTAAGACCGTCATTTGAAACTTCTTCAAAGTTCCAGAGTGTTATGGAACAAAAAAAGTAAAGTGGTAGACCCAAAAAAATGTCACGGGCCATGAGGAGAGGGATTGATTCCTCGGCCCAATTGAAGGTTGCTACTGGTGCCCAGTGCAGTCCAATAACCATCAGACGCCATCTGCAACAGAAGGCTTTTCAGAAGAAAGAACATCTTCAAAGGCCTCGTCTCCTTCAGCACCACAACATTGGCTGCTTGGAATTTGCAGGAGAGCACCAAACATGAGACATTGAAAGGTGGAAGAAAGTTTTATTCTCTGATGAGAAAAAAGTGTAACCTTGACGGTCCTGATGGCTTCCAGCATTACTGGCCTGACAAGGAGATCCCACCTGATATGGTTTACATACGGCTCAGTGGAGGGGGCGCCATCATGATCCTTCAATGGAACAATGGTGCTTCAGGTTGTGCAGGGGCGTCAAACGGCTGCTGGCTATGTGGAGATGTTGCAGGGGGGCATCCCGCATGACTGAAGGCCCTTGTCTGTGTTTTATTCAACAGTCTGTGTGACTCTCAACAAAGGCGTTCACATCTTTCCCCTCCCCTCTCTCTCAATGCCCCTGCTTTGCTTCTATGTCTCGTTGTAGTGCTGTCTTACACTTTCATAGCCTGTCTCTGCACTGCAATCAAAATCATCATCAACTGGTCTCTTCATGCAATTGACAAGATCTTCTCGACGAAAAGCTCGGGTTCGGGGGAGCCTGTCTGCCCTGATGGCACACTCACCGCCGGGTACGTGATGTACCGTTGGGGGAAGTGTGCCTGGCAATTCTTCTTTCCGTGGAGGACATCAAAGATGTCTGCCTATTCGTAACCATGATAACAGGTCTTGTGCTGATTGGATTATGCACTGCCCTGGTGTATCGCAGAATCCGTAAGATGGATGCAACGGTTCAGCCCGCCCCAACAGCTGCCCGTCATGATTGATATGGTGGGAAAAGCCATTAGCAGTGACTGTGACTGTGAATCACAACGAGGAAAACATTTTGGGGAAGTTTTCGGCTTTGCAAAGGCAGATGGTTGATTAAGAGACCAGAATGGACAAACAGAATACCGAGTCTATTGGAATGCGGCTACTCGCACAAACCCAACAAATCTGCATTTTGGCCTTCCCCCTCAGCGCAGGCCCATCCACAAGGCCTTGGCTCGAACAACAATTCCTCCAAGACACTGCTGGAGTGGGACGCTCTGACCCTCCTCTTTCTTCTTTCACTGACACCTGTTGCTGTCTTTGTCCCGGGCTCAATCGCGGTTGTCTCCTCGGCAGCTGCTGTGTTATCGCGATGCCATCCTGCGCACCGAGGTCGGGACGAACTTCTGCAGGCCTACACATACATGCATCCAAGGGCACTCACAAGCCCTTTTGCACACACATCGCTTCCCTCATCCAATGCTTTGCACCCCGCTAGCGAGACCATGCGGGGACAATAGCTTGCGACGATTATGTCTGTATTTGCTGTGGCTGGCTGCCGGCCTGCACTGGGAACACCTCCACTCCCCTTTCTTCCCTACCCTGTTGCAAGTCTCGACTTCATGTTGTAGAAGTGTGTTTATTTGTTCCTATGTTGCCGAGGTTTTTTGCCATATTGTCTCTTTTTTTCTCCCCTCTCCTCCTGTTGTTCGCTTTCCTCTTCCTCCTTTTATCACCCTTTCACCCTGTCCTGTGTAACCCCCTGTCTTATTGTATTGTATGTATATGCATATGTATGGATGGATGATGCACAATTTCGCTTGTTTCAATGGACATCAGTTCCAGATAGTGGATGCCCTCAGTCAAGCCATCTTCACCACCTGGAGCAACATTGCCACTAGCCTCCTGGCATCAAGCATGCCCAAACCCATTTTTGAGGTGATTAACAAGAATGGCACAGCTACTCAGGACTGACTCCTTTTTTTTTTATAGATTTTATTTCTATTTTAGGAGGATTTTTGGTGTTTTTTTTTTTTTACTTTTGAACAGCTTATGAACAGCCTATTTCAGTTGAATGCTTGTTTGCAATAAATTGCTTACTCAGAACGTTTTTTGTCTCACTCCCATTTCTTCCATTTTGCATTTTGAGCTTAGAACCTCGAACAGCGTAAAATGTAAATTCTTGCAATTTTTCAACTGGTATTAACGTTTTCACCATGAGTATATGTCAGGACTGTTGCTTCTTCACTTTTCTGAATAATCCCAAACTCAGTCGCAAATAAGAATTTCATGTAATGCCATTTTTGAGCATATCAACTGCTAATATGCTCGTGTGTACCCCGCGTGTTTCCGGCTGGAGGCGGGTATTATCATTGTAATCAAGCGAGGATCCAGCTAACACAATCATTTTCTAAACCATCATGTATACATAACCCCCCACCCACCCCCCCGTTCACATGTGATTATTCTAATAAATCTTTTTAACCAGCCATTCAGTCACACGCTGCAATGGTGCACACCCCCTCCAGCATTCATTTGCAACGAACCGAGCCCTGCACGACTGGGAATATGACATTGCATCACGGTCCCTTCTTCCACGTCTGCTTTATTTGCCACCGCTTCCCATTTTTCTTTTGTGCCGCTGAACAAACTGCAAATGTCAACCTCTTACCAGAAGCTTCAGTGGGCTGGAGAACTCACACTGTCCTCAATCACAGTCCTTACAAGCCTTGAATCTGGGTGGATCACAACAGACGAGTTCCTCCTTCATCGTGCTGAAGACACACACACACACACACACACACACAGACACACACACACACACAAATGGTCTATGATTCAGAAATTTCGAGCAGCCAATTTGACAACACACCCACATTTTCTACAAGACTATTTTTATGCACTCCACAGCTCATCTACTCACACACACACACACACACACACACACACACACTTTCATGGTAAATTTAAGCAACAGAACACTTATTATCCCAAAATTTGGGAGGCAGCCGAAGAAGCACACAGTGACTCTGACTCATCTCTTTGAAATAGTTCCTCTTTTATTCAAATTTACAAAAAAGAAAGTGAAAAGTAAGAAATACTACAATGGAAATAAATTAAAACACGCATTTGTGGATCGGTATATGAACGTTGTGCATGAGCAATGACATCACCAAGTGGGGCGGGGGGGTGCAAAACCAATTGGATCCACATGTTAATTCCACCAATACAGTAATCCCTCATCACGTTGGGCTTCAAATTCCACAGCTTAACTTTATCACGGTTTTTCCAAAATATAGAAATGAATAAATCATGCTGTTGCTGTGGTTGAATATGGTCTATTATTAGTCCGAAAAAAAAACATCTTTAAGCACATTTTTACCTTTTTTGCCTGAATTAACCATTTTCAATCATAAAACTAAAGGACAAATATAAGGCATTCAGAAGACGCATTCAAATCAAATATAGTATTCTACACTGGTTGCTGGGTGTCAATAATGTTACTGTAACGTTCGGTGAGACACACAAGCACCAGACTTGCTGGAACAACAGGCACAATAATCCCTAACATGGGCTACCGCTGCAGCCATAGAGAAAATATTTGATTTGGTCACGGTCGTGTCTGGAACCAAATAACCGCGATAAATGAGGGATTACTGTATATATCATAACAGTGAATGACTAAGCTTTACATTGGAATTCCCCAAACAAACGTTTAACCAGCCACTCACCAGAGCTGCAGGGGCTGTAGGCAGCGGCAGACTGTGTGCATTATTCAATTTAAAGCAACTTATCAAGCTAATCACACGTTTGATGGAACCAATTTGTCTTGCTCGCAAGGTTTAATAATCAGCTCTGTCAGGTGCTTTTAGCTGCAGCACTCCCGAGACTCATTGCTTTGATTTGGACCAATAAGCGATTGTGATGCTTGTGATGAGAGCATTCAGCACATATGGAGGACACGGAGCCAATCAAGTGGCGCTAGCCATGCAATTCATGTGTGGTACTAATAAAGGTCATTTATTGGTGCTAAATATAGACCCGCCGAGCTTGAAGACATTTTATGAGTCGGTACTGTGATATTTGTACAGACAGTGGAACCTCAGTTAGCATACGTCAGCTGGCATGTTTTTCGGTTAAAGTCGATTTAAAGCAAATCGTTGCCGCGGTTTGCATATGTTATCCAGTTATGGCGTGTGTCTTGTTGTGTTATTAATACACTGTGTGAGTCCTACTGTGTTTTTCATGTATTTTTATCACAAAACGTCCTTGTTAGCAGCCTATTAGCTTGCTAATACACGGAACTGGAAGTCAGCTCTGTCACCTGTCTATGATGTCATCAGTGGCTGACGCTGTTTGTTGCTAACTTTTCAGTTTCGCCACAAGTCTCTGGCTGCGAAGCAACCCAAATTGGAGCCAAAAAAAGTTGCAAGTGCCAGCATTTTGACAAAGAAGGTGCGAAACACTACTGGATTCAAGAAATAACTCATGGCAAAACACAAAGTGGGTGTACATGCTGATCTCGCTGCCACATCGTGTCTTTGGCAAACACCACATCTCAGTGAAGGTAAAAGTAACCTTGAATGCTCATTTGTCCGTTTCATTTGTCATTTGTATACTTGTGGTGTAGCTGTCTTAGTTAGCAAAGAACTACAGAGTCAACCGCTGATGACATCATAGACTGGCGACGGAACTGACTTCCGGTTCCTGTTCGTATATTAGCAAGCTGCTAACAAGGACGTTCTGTGATAAAAACACATTCCAAACACAGTTGGACTCACGCAGTGTACAATAACACGACAAGCTAAATTGAAAATGTATCCAAACGGAGAAACATTTTTGGCATAAATATTTGGTGTGCTACACGGAGCGTATGCTAAGCGAGGTTCCAGATTTCAGCTTTTTTTTATTATAAAAAAATTAATTATTCATTCATTAAGTATGAAATCACAGTTGATCTGATTGATCATCGAAGTTTGTTGCCATGCCCCGCTCACAATGTAACATGCCTTTCTGTCTAGTATTTGTGATTTTTGTTTGGGCTCATTTGGTCAACGTGCTAGCAGTAGTTTATTGAAATACAACCTCAGGTTTTTGGCCAAAACTGCTGCCGGTAACCAAAATGGCTGACTTCCGGTTTGTTTTGGAACATGTGTCCTTGAGACTTTTTTGTGCATCCTGTCGTGATTGACGTCACCACCAAATTTCGTGACGTTCTGTGAAAGTGTTTTTTCAAAGTTCAAAGGGGGGCACTATTGAGTGAGTTTCGGGGGTTCGTGTTCCAGACACCTGAGATATAAAACCTGATGCGGTTGCCAATTCTGGTAAGTTTTCATGCATAATAATAATACACGTAGCAGTTTCAAGACGGCCATCGCACGTCGGTGCTCAGGCCCTAATAATAAGAATTTGGACACCCCCACTTTTAACGTTCTCCGTCAGGTTTGGGGCGAGTGACGTGGCATCAACTCTCGTGGAACGATGGTAATTAAAGAGAGAAGGGGAGTGTTATGCTGCTGGAACTAATTGTCGTCGTCGGAGAAGACGTTTGAACGAGTCGTAACCACTGATCTGTATCGCCGCAGCTCGAGCTTAGACAGAACTTTGGGGATATTTTTTATTCAGCTATAATCAGAAGTGAGACCCAATGAGGTTCTGCATCCCCCCACTATTTACCATCTTTATCAGGGCCCGAGCACTAAGACCCATTGGTCGTGCGAAGGCCCTGTTGTGTTGTGTACATTAGTCTAATTATCATCCAGTGGCTCAGGTAAAGAGTAAAGAGAGTCTCCAGCATAGTAGCTTGAATTCAGCGTGTAGCCTCACCAGTGCGGATATAAGCAGATTATGTTGGACCAGCAAGGTAGACTCGGGCAAAGCTGGCAGTTCAAAAGATCTGGAATGCTTTACAACAAGGCTTGTTTAAACGGCACAACACAGACGCACTCGGATGTGTGAATTATATTCTCAGATGCATTCCTTTCATCTGGATGTGTGTTGCACTCAAGATAACGTAAAATTAGCATAATGGTATGGAGACGTAGTTGCCTGGAGTATACGGAATGTTCGATCCCCCCGAGAAAGTCTTACTCAAAAGTTTGCATGATATTGGAATCTGAAAAAGAGAAAAGGAAATTAAAGTGGAACACGGAAAGTCAAACATCATCTGTGGGTGGACCTCCAGTTTGTTCTGATTTTCAAACTGAATTTTTCATATTCAATGTTCACTGAAGCCAAGTGCTCTCACACGTCTTTCTCTTTTCTGTGTGTTCTAAAGATATAAAAACAGGTAAAAAGACGCAGCTAAGAATGCACAGCAAAATTGGCATATAAGTGACGTGCATACTAACCAAGCTACAGCGACATTATTATTAGGGATGTCCGATAATATAGGCCCACCGATATTATGCATAAAAATGGCATAAAAGAGATGCCAGATTCACCAAACGTGGAGTTCCTCGAGCCACGCTTTACCGTGCCCAATCCCAAGTATTTGTCAGATGTTGTACAATGTTGTTTACAGCCAGACAATGTTTTACCTCATCACGTGCAGTAATGAGCTGTGTCTTTTTATCTGTTTTTATGTCTTTAGAATGCACAGAAAAGAGAAAGACGTGTGTTTCATGTCTCACAAAAGGATTATGGATGATAGGCAAAATTCCAAAAAATAGTGCACTTTTGCTTTAAAGTTGTTTTATTGGTACTGCAGGAAGTACTAAACCTAAGCAGCATAAGAACACATGTTGAGTTTTGAGGCTGCGTCATCGGTATGCACTATTTAAGAAATGAATACGGGGTGCGCGATAACGAGGACATCAGGGAATTATGACATCATACCGATAAATCCAGTGGCGATTGCTCTTGGAGTGCAAGGAGTGGTGGAATATGTACTGCTGTGTGTACATTTCATTGACTAAAAATGTGCGAGAATACCTTCATCTTCAGAATCAGCCGCTTATCACAGGTAACTGACACAACTGCCTTCTCATTCATCCCCGCAGCGCCCCCCCGCGCTTTTACACAGTTGGACGCTGAGCGTTAATTGACTTAGGTGGGGAGGCGTAGAGTGGGTTGTTCCACTGAACGGTCATTGGATAAATGCTGGGCTTTGTCCCGCCCATCGGACGGTCAGCGTCTCTGCGGGTCTACGGGGCAGAGGGCTGACCCGGACGCTCGGCTTCTGCATGATGATTGGATGACGTGTCTGAGGCGGAATCCCGTTTTGATTGTCAGTGAAATGAGCGAATCGGCGATGTATAAACCTCCACCGCAACGTTTTCCAAGTTTTTAATTCCGGAGAATCCCCAGTGACTTTGTCTTTGTTAAAAATACTAGAATTGATATATCAATAAATAAACACATTCATGATGTAGGCCGTAAAAAATGAGCTTCCTTTCCTTGAATGACCAGCAGCCGCCACTGGATCAATCTGATAACATTAAAAATAGCTCCGATAACGCTCCAATGAAGCGAGAGCAACCGTACCGTGCGGGTGAGCAAATCAAGCGCTCTTTTCGTCTCCTGCCTGTGACGTTCCCGGCCCGCCGTTACTTCCTGAGCTCACTTGTAAACAAACATTCACTTTCCGACAAAGACATTTGCCGCCCCATCGAGCGCACAAAAATACCTTCTCAGCCACCTGAAACGAAGAGTTTTGCTCTCAGGCGGATGACAACCAATTACACATTTATTGGACAGTTTGGGGAAAGCGATATGATCTGGACTTGATCACTTTTAATAGAGTTTCCATTCACTCCACTGCCTTTTCATCGAAATGGGGTCAGCGTGCTCTAAAGCATCCAGGGACTAACATGTTGCACAATAAACTTCAGCCACAAGTAGCAGTGCGATGCCACAAAAACACTTGTTATACAAACACTGTGGTTCAGTCCACACGGCTGTCCAAGTTGAGTTGATTCATTTCTAATCTACAGTACATACAGAGAGTCCGAACAGTGATCCATATGGACACGTAAGATTCAGATTTGCTTAAAAAAAAAAAAAATCATTACTCCTTGTCTCTTCCTGCAACAACATCCAGTGTTATTTACATTAAATGCGTATTTACATACAGTCGGACATCTTTAATCAACATCTTATAAAGACAACTGTAATCTTGAACATAATTCATCATCTATTACACAATAAAAGTGCGTTCTAGCTGAAGACTCATTTGCATCCCGACCTTTAACGAGAAAAGAAAACACACCGAACGTGGCGTCGCGTTGCTAAACTACACGGGCGTTTGTCTGGGCAGCGTGAGTGCTAAAGTGGGAATTGATTGCCATTGTTATTGATATCAAAAGTCATGCATTCTTCGCATCGGGTGACACAACAGGGCTGTTTACACATAAAAAATAGTTCTCCTATAAAACAGTTAATATGTCGGTCATGGAATCATCATTACTGGATGGGTTTGCTTTTACAACTGGCTGCGGTACAATCAAAGCCTTGGAGTGGAAATGAGTTCCATGGCGCCGATGTGTGCGTCTTTGTAAACATAGCAACACTCGACGGCTAAAAGATGGGAAATGAGAGGGAACGGTGAGGGAGATCACATCCCCAAATCATTTAAATTTTCACAACGTCTGTTTTCCTGGAGGGGCTGAAAGGAGGGAGAGTCTTTTGCAGGATTTGAATGATTCATCATTTTCATTTAGAATGAAGCAGCGAGCTGAAAAATGTACTATTCTGCCATTGGAAAGTGAATAAAAAGTAAGTTTTTTACAGTGGTCTCACTCTCGCTATACTATATCCCTCTCTTGTTCCCTCATCACTTTGCATTCAAATATATAATCCAGATCCTGTGTGCGATCCCGGTTTGATCCCGTTACTTGTTCTGACATCATATCATATTTATCAAAAGCCTCTGTCATTAGTTGTGAGTGACAATATGTCCCTCAGCAGCTAGCCCACTGACTGTCTTTGCAGCATGTACACACACGCGTTTGGACGCAAAATAATCCAACCCTCATTATAAATTACAGTGTTCCCTTCTTGGGGGAATGGTTCCCAAAATAGCCCAGAATAAGTGAAATCTGCGAAGTAGCCAACTTTGTTTACAATGATTATATATGTTTTATGGCTGTAAAGCCCCTCTCCATACACTTAACACACTTCTCTCAGACCAGCTCTAACATTTTTGTTGAAACGCTCTCAAAGTTCAAATTCCGTTTGAATTTTAATGAACGATCTACTAGGTTGGACACACTCACACGCATGTCACTCCTCTGACCGTGCCTCGTCCCGGCGCCGTTCGGCTGTAGCGTTTTTGCATCCTTGTTAAAACATATTGCTCCTGCCGTCGTCCTCCGAGTCATTGAAGCAAAGATTCATTTAGCCAGTTAGCTTCTTCTTCTTCTTCTATTGTTAATTGGCGGTTAGCAAGCAGTAGTTAGTTTGCTAGCGACTATTGACAACAACAGGAAAAGGCACGAAGGAGATGGATTGACAAGGGTCCACAGCCAATCAGGAAGCAGAACGCAATGGGCGGGTTCTCCTTAGCCAATAAGGACTGCTGTGGCTCTATGTTTAGCCGGCTATTGTCTACTGTAGGTCCCTAATATGCTCGTACGTGCCTGTACGAGCATATTAGCACCCTCTACTGGTAGCAGTAGCAGCAGTAGTAAATACAATAACAGACACATACAACAGAGCACCGATAGATTGCTCTAATACACCACAAGGACGCAAAACACAATGCGCGTTCATACGCTGTAAAAAAAAAATATGCCAAATTGCACTTAAAAAAATCCTCAAAACAGCGAATCCGCGAAAGGTGGACCGCAACGTAACGAGGGAACACTGCACATTCGTTTTCAAAACATACAAAAAAATAGCCGTTTGTACCATGAGATGTGTTGATGGAAATACAAATGCAGCCAAACCTTGGTTTCTGAACGCCCACTTTTTGTATGATTCTGTGTTTTGCAAAATTTAACCTCGATTCTTGTACACCTGGGGTGTCCAAACGTTTTCAAGTGAGGGCTACATAGTGATAAATGAAAGGATGCAATTTTGCCACTTTGATATTTTGTAACGCAACACATGCAGGTATGCTAAGAAGTTATATATATTTCATCTCAGATTTGTCACATAGGTGAAAAAGCCATATAGCTCTTTGCTCTTTTTCCCCATTTTTGCTGTTTTTTTTCATTTTCAAAATATTTCAACTTTCCTCTTAAATACTGTAATCTTTGTCAATTTTCTTACGGAATATTATGAGTTTATTCCCATAATATTATAACTTTTTTCCCAACCTAATTTTCCAAAAATTACAACTTAATTTTTTGTGTTGTTTTTCACAATATTGCAACTTTTTAAAAATAACAATTTTTTTTCTTGAATATTTCCATAATTTCTTTTCATAAAATGGCAACTTTTTTCTCGTTAGAATCCAACTTTTTTTTCTTCATATTTTGACTTTATTCTCAGAAATGTCCATTTCTGCTGTTGTTTTTGTAAATGTTCCAATTATTTCAACTTTTGTCTTACATATTTTTCTTCTCCTAATTCTGACTTTACTCTCGTTATAACTTTTTTATAACTTTTTTCAAATGTTGAAAAATTGCAGCTTTTTGTGTTTGTTTTTCATAATTTTTTGACCTTTAAAAATATATATTTTTTTCATTAATATTTCAACTCAATGCTACTAAAATGACATTTTGGACTTTTTTTCTCGTTAGAATACAACTTTTTTGTCTTAATAATTTGACTTTATTCCCATAAAATTACAGCTGTTTTTTTTTTTTACATTTCTGCTGTTTTTTTTTCAACTTCTTCAACTTTCTTCTCTTAAATTTATTCCCATAATATTTTGACTTCATTCTAGTAAATTTTGGCCGCAACCTAGTTTGTGTGAACTTTATTCATTCTCGTGTTTGTTTCTTGTAATATCATTAGGACTTTTTTTCCAAATGTCTGTTTTCTTTACTATTTCAACTTTATGCTACTAAAATGATATCATTTTCCCTCATAATATCAGGTTTTTCTGGTAAAAAAAAAAAAAAAATTGTCCAACATTTTGAAATGATTCTTGTAAAATGATAAAATGATTTTTTTCATTTTTTGTGTTTTTTAAAAATTTGTTATTTTCTTGTTAAATAATATTTTTAGAAAGTGCTGCGGGCCAATAAAAAAAAAAACAGTCACGGACTTTGGACACCCCTGTTGTACACTGTCTCGGTTCCCGTACAATATTGCTGGTATTTTCCCCTCCGTGGTATTAATAACGCTGTAGGTGCATGGTACTCTCAGCTTGGCTTGTTTATTCAGCCATCTTGGACCACACACCCAACACTAAATTTACCCCACTTGGGTTCACACAAAACTACGGTATCCTGTAAGGCACATTCACTTGGCAAACACAAATGAGAATGTTACACAAACAAGTCCGCATCGACAGTACGTTCCATCCTGGCGAAGAAATGAAAAATCAAGGCAGCGAAAATGGCAAAAGGGGTGAAAGGTGTTCCCGAAACGACCGATGAAACGATTGCTGTGCTTTCTGCATGTAAAACTACAATTAAACTGTATTTTTTGTTAACATTTTGGGGTGTCTGGAGCAGATTAATTAGATGTACGTTATATCCTATGGGAACAATTGCTTTGATTTGTTGTACGTTTCACTTTTCATCAGAGTTTATAACAAAAACTGAGGCACGGCTCTAATTTACAACGAGGGTTGAGTAATATTGTCACGTCCATTCCGTCTTCCCCACCCTCTGAACACGCAAAGAAACAAACACCGGTGCTGTTTCTCATTTCACATGTACCAGCTGGATTCAGTCACGTCTTGTTTATTTTATATTCTGGTGTTTTTTTTCTTTGTCCAAAGTGTTTAACAAGTCGTTGCCGCCTTGAGCAGTAGCATCCTAAGTATTGTCTCAGTATCCGTGCTCAACCATATCAGCGCTTTAACACTTATTGCTTTAAATTACATCAATCACTCCCTCCCCTTCCCTCGCCTTCTTCACCCTCCCTGGGCTCATTTTTCTCTGTCTCTTTTTATTACTTTGCCTCTTCATCTTTCTTCCCTTTAACTTCTCTTCACATTATTCTAGTTTGGGGTCTTTTCATCAGTCTATTCCCTCCTTCACCCCTATTTGTTTCTTTTTATATCCTTCCTTTGTCTTTCACTTCATCCCGACCGCCCCTCTCCTTCCTTTTTTTCTCCCTCTTGTCTGTCTCCTCTTTCTCCTCTTTGGCACCATCTTCAGCTTTTTCCTTTGCTTCTTTCTCCTTCTCACGGTCTCTGAAGAGTTGGGCTAACTTTTGGAACTGGGGGCCCCATTCCTCCAACCCAGCCCCCCAGTCCTCCTTATCTGCATCTTTCTCTCCTTCACTCTCAAGTGAGCTCAGGGATCCGGCCCGGGAACCGGTGCCCTCGAGGCCGTAGATCTGCACTGAGTCGTATGGTGGCTGTGAGGGGTCAAAGGTGACCTGGGCAAGACGTAGGCGGAGAAACTCGCCCACCCTAAGAGCCAGAGAGGGACCCCCAGCACCTGGAGTCCCTCTGGCTGCCTCCATCCCTGGACCCCAACCAGGACCAAAGCCTACGACTCCCCCGTAAGCTCCTCGAGGCTGACATGGGAAGGGCAAAAGCTGGGGGGTCATATCCATCCTTGCCAACACATAGCCACCCAAACCCACTCGATCACGCCAGTCTCCAATCAAACCGGGTGCTTCGGGGTAGACCGATGGCGTCCCAGTCAAAGATATCCCACCACTTTCTCTTTCCTGCCTTGCCACCACAAAGTTGCTCCCCATCTCCAGTCCCCCTCTCCCCAGGCTGCCAGGGGGCTCCCTCTGCCCGGGTGTCTCACTCTGCAACACGGTGGCATAGTTGCGTCCATTGCTAGCTTGCTGTTGTCCATCAGAGGAGGCAGGCCCGCTTCCATTTCCGCTTCCGCCAGCACCTCCGCTGCAGTCAGACTCGGCTTGGCTGGAGCCTTTTGGAGACAGGCCAGCTCGGGAAGCCCTGCGGCCTGCCACGGGGAGGGTAGCTGAGTCGCACATCCAGCCTCCTACGCCATGAACTTGGCCAATCATGGAGCCAGATCGCGTCAGGACGAGGTTGTGCTCCCTCGGTAATGTCTCAGACTGCACCTGGAGGGGACGTAGGTGAGCACGAGTGGTTTCAGTCCGGGGTTGGGGTAAGGTGAAGTACTGTGGGGTGGCGTGACATTGACCAAGGAGGGTGGATGATTATTTGGTTAGATGTGCAATCAAAGCAGAAAGACGATGGATGTGAGGATCAAGACGGGTAAAGAGAGACAATTGGGACAACGACGAGAACACATTGAACAAAACTGAGTGAAGAAAGGTTGCATAGATGAATCAAACTCTAGAATAAACTAACACTGCACTGTGAGAGTGAGAAGGAGCAGGCAGTGATTGAGAGATAACATATTTGAGAATTAATAAAGCTAAGACAACATAGCGTTGCTACAACATAATAAATAAAACAAAACAGAGAAGATTATCATCAGCAGGATATTAATGTGCTGACACGCCTGACTCATCATTTCCCCTTACCTTTGTCCTGAACCCCTTGGCCATTATTACACAACATTAAAAATATGTACAGTGCTGGGATCACTGATACTTGATCAGGCTTAACACAAACCTAATCATTATTTCATATATCTTTAATGACTTCATTATCCACTTTGCTTTTTTGATTCACTGAGTCATTACGATGAGTTATTTCACTTAAATTAACTATCTCATGCAGCTTGTATCGCATTTGGAAGAAACAATGACAAATTTAACACCAACACGACCCTGATGCTGATTGGACGGTCTAATTCTTCAGATACTCAGACACACAAAAATAACTATAACTCGTGTCTCAGTGTAAATTCAGTTCAGTTATCGCCACCCTAAACCTAGGCCGAGCCCAAACCTAACCCCTAACCCTGTAACCCTAACCCTATGGTAATGGCAATGGTTTAATTTACTTGAACATGCATACAAGTTACGTGGGAATGCATCACATGCTACAATTCACAGTTCCACATGTCCAAAAGGAGTAGGAAGAAGCAAAGCTTATCTAAAACTACCCCCCATCCGTTTTACATCAATTGCAATACATTTGTTCACTTCTTGTATTCCAAATGCGCTCTTCTGGTTGAATACGAAGGAAAACAATAACGTAATGTAATCATCTGGTAACATAGTTTTACCTGTAACTACTTTATATGACAATTAGAATAAATCATGTGTATGAAATTGACATCATGGGTGAGTACTGACAATGAACTTGCAAAAATGAAGAGTTAGTAATAAGTCTGGTAGTGATTAGACACAGCATTGACAAATAAAATGGAACAGAACGTAGTTGGATAATGGGTGAGTGCTGGCAATGCACTCACATAAGAATGAAGAGTAATAATTGACAAGAAGGAAGAGTTAGTAGTGAGTGTAGTATTGTTTGGACATATTATTGTATGTACACAGTGTTTCAGGACTCTTCTTCCTTGTACTTTGCAAACATCAGCTGCTTGTATTGTTTCTTGAAATCGCTCATCTCAGTGCTTTGTTTGAGTTCTTTGCTCAATGCGTTCCATGATTTGATTCCACATACGGAGATGCTGAAGGTTTTTAACGTTGTTCTCGCGTTTCAGTGGTTTAAGTTTCATTTTCCCCTGAGGTCGTATTTCTCCTCTCGTTTTGTGAAGAATTAAAATATTTTGGGGTAGCAGATTATTGTTTGCTTTATGCATAATTTTAGCTGTTTGAAAGTTGACTAGATTATGGGATTTTGATAATTGTGATTTTAAAAATAGAGGATTTGTATGTACTCTATAAGCGGCATGGATTATCCTCAGTCATCTTTTTTGCAGTACCTTTAGCGAGTGAACTGTACTTTTACAGTTATCTCCCCATATCTCCACACAATAAGTTAGATATGGTAACACCAGAGTGCAATAGAGAGTGTGGTGTGATTTTTGATCGAGGACGGATTTTGCTGTATTCAATATTGATGTATTTCTCCCCACTTTATGTTTTATATTTTCAATGTCAGATTTCCAGCTCATCTTTTCAGCAATAATAACCCCCAGAAATGCATTTTCGTTCACCCTTTCGATGTTCACTCCATCAATATTTATAAGCACATAAGTATTCTTTCTGCTATTACCAAATAGCATTATTTTAGTTTTACTTATCTTCAGGGCTAATCTGTTTTTATCAAACCATCTTTTTAGTATAGTCATTTCATCTGAGACTTTTTTATGAGCTCTTGTGTACTTTCTCCAGAATACAGTAGAAGGCAATAGTATCGTCTGCAAATAGTACTAGACTTAAGGTCTTTCGTGACTTTACAGATGTCGTTTATATATACTGTAGGTTGAACAGTTTTGGTCCCAGTATTGACCCCTGGGGTACGCCGCACAATATATTTAAACATGCTGCAGTACATTCTCCTAGCTTGACATATTGTTTTCTGTTAGCTAGCTAGCTTTGAACCCAATTCAACACTAACCCTTTGATGCCACACCTTTCTAATTTTGTAATTAGGATGTTGTGATTAATTGTATCAACACCTTTTGTCAAATCCATGAATACTGCAGCTACACACTTTCTGCCATTTTTAGCGTTGGTAATTTTCTCTGTAATTTTGATCAGTGCCATGGAAGTTGAAATGTTAGCTCTGTATCCGTATTGACTGTCCACGAGTAATTTATTCTTATCAATAAATTTGTCCAACCTGTTGTTGAACAAGTTTTCAATAATTTTGGCAAACTGTGGGAATAATGAAACCGGGTGATAGTTTGTAAATTGATGTTTGTCTCTGTTTTTGAAAATTGGAACTACTTACCATTTTGCCTGGAAATGTACCAATCTGAAATGATAAGTTACTGATGTATGTCAGCGGTTCTGCGATCTGGTTGGTTACCATTTTCATCGTTTCCATATCAATTCGATTACAGTGAGTTGATGTTTTTGTTTTACATTTATTGACAATGTGAATGATTTGTTGTGTTTTTCTTTTTACAGGCATTTTGCAAGCCTTTCGTCATCCATGGCTGATTATTCTTTTGCTGATTGGACATTTCTCTCAAGAGACAGTTCTTATCATAAAGCTTCACATAAATATTTAGAAAGTGTTCATATGCTTCATCCACATCGTTTCCATCATACACCCTTTCCCATCTTTGTTCTCCCAGATCTTTCTTAAGAGCATTGACGCTGTCCTTTTGTCTTTCATTTCCACCTTATTATAATTTTTGTTGGAAAGACTGGACCCTAAAGCCAGCCCTAACCCCAACCCTAGCCCTATCACTAACCCCTAAACCTAGGCCTAGCCCCAAACCTAGCCCTAACCCTAAACCCTAGGTCTAGCCCTAAACCTAACCCATAGCCCCAACCCTAATCCTAGCACTAGCCCTAACCCTAGCTGCAACCCTAGTTCTAGCGCTAGCACATACTTATACTCAGAAACACAAAAATAACTATCGTTCCTACAACAAACTGAAGCCATGACTTCAGTCCTATCTCAGTGTAAATTCAGTTCAGTTATCGCCACCTTAGCCCGACTGCTAACCATAAACCTTGGCCTAGCCCTAACCCTATCCCCTAACCCCAACTCTAGCCCTAACCCCTAACCCTAGTACTAGCCCTAACCCTAACCCTTAAAGCTAGCCCTAGCCCTAATCTCTAGCTCCTAACCCTAGCTGGAGCCCTAGACCTACTGTAAATTCATTTATTGTTTGCACAAAATGTGGATTGATGACATTGCAGCCACACTTGTAAAAGAATTGAATGTGTATTTGTTTAGGTTACTTACCCAGTCCACATCTTGATTGTGGTTCGCTTTGTCTTCACTGCTCTCCTCAGTGCAGTTGCTCGAAGTTCCCATCCCTCGTCGTTTCTCCTGGCTGTCACCAGTCCGCGGTGTTCCTTCATCCGACGTGCTCACACCACTCTGGGTTGCGGTCCCGTCGCGGCTGCCCGCATGACTTCCGGTCCGGCTTCCTGTGCTGAGATCTGTGGGGGTTATATACACAGCCCCTGAGTCCATTGGGCCAACCATGGCACCTTGGTTTTGGATGACCAACGATTGGTCTGGTTGGCCTCCAGGAAAACGGTATCCCAGCTCTGCCAGGCCCGGTTCGAATGTTCCACCTGGTGTGCGGCGTAGAACTGGTAATGTGTGGCTGCTGTAGCAGAGGCGGCCATAAAGGGGTCCACCCGGGCCTGAGTAGTTGTGATCGACGCCCGGATTCTGAGTCCAGCTGTACATGCGACCTTTTTCTTGGCTACGTTGGCCGTAGCGTCTGTAAAACACAAAACATGAAGAATATGCCTATAAATATTAATTCATTCTTCCAGGTCATTGTATTCTCAGGGCATTCAATCGATCGCAACTGGACTGTTCAGGTTGTCTTGGACTAGAGCTGTCCTACCTCGTCTGATGTGAACAGCATGAACTGATGGAGCCTGCTCGGATGAGAGGCAAAACGTCTTCTAATACAACCTGAACAGTCCTGTTGCGATCAATTCAGTGCCCTGAGAATCAAACATCAAGATGAAAGGAACACTGGATTCAATTATTAGGTTGAAGTACCTGAATAAAACTGTAAACCCAGAAATTATTGCCGTAGGTTGTGTCAAGAATCCTACAACAAGGGACTTTTTTAGGAAAGACTGGGTCCTGGGCATGACTGTAAAAGGCATCCGGTGATGAGGTCATGCAAGTGACTTGGGGAGAGTGAAGCTACCCCTTAATCATCATAGGCTCCCAGGTTCATTCTGGCCCGGAATGATAGCCCCTTTCTTGGGTCCCAGCCAGGGGTGACTGGCGAGGACAAGAGTTAAGGGTAAATGTTTGCTGTCATATACAACATGTATGCCTGTTGATAATGACGCCATAAATACCACTGTCGATAATAAATATAAAAAAGACATGTATGGTTAGTATGGGCAGACATAGGAGGGTTGCATGGCATAAAGGAGGAACACTCTATAATAGGATTGTGCTTATGGCTATGCAATTAAGTATTGTTAGGTCGACCTCGCCTGGTAAAAAGAGGAAGTGTATGTAGTAATATGTGCATATATGTATAAGCAATGGCCTTTTGAGCTTGCTTGTTTTGCAAGCTATCATAAATAGCTACTATTACATTTACTTAAATTGAAGTAACTACATTTTGAACACAAGTTAGTTGAACCTTCACCTAGTTCCGAGTGAATGCATTGTTAGGTCGACCTCGCCTGGTAAAAAGAGGAAGTGTATGTAGTAATATGTGCATATATGTATAAGCAATGGCCTTTTGAGCTTGCTTGTTTTGCAAGCTATCATAAATAGCTACTATTACATTTACTTAAAATGAAGTAACTACATTTTGAACACAAGTTAGTTGAACCTGCACTTAGTTCCGAGTGAATGCATTGTTAGGGACATTGTGACACACACATGCACACATACACAGACTAGTCACCCAAAAAAGGGAAGTGTTGATTTGAACCGTTTGCGGCCTTCTTGAGAAATGTCTGGTTCAGACATGTAACTCCACCACTGGGAGGGGGTTGAGTAAGACCTAAAGGTCAAGACTTGCGGGGTAATTTTTTAATGTTCCGAGAAGAAGTGGAATATGTTAATAAGTTTCAGGAAAGGAGGAGAAGGTTGGAGCTATGACGCCAAAGGGTGAAAAGGTATAAAGACCGCACCCAAGATTATTCGGGGCTTCTTCACCTTGTGAGTCCCTGGGCTACGTAGCTTCTACCAAATTGACCAAAACTGTGACTTTGTTCTGAAAAGCGAAAAGAGCAACCTGCTCTAGACGAGTCTCACCTTTGGGATAAGGATTTTCCCCCTAGCAGTGGAGTTCAGGAAGGATTACTTTGGTCTTATTATTTTTTATCTGGATGCTGGTGTGGCATGTTTATTGTTCATTTTGGGATGAAACTGAGAGGGTGGTAGTGACCCACTCCCCATTTTAAACCACTTTGGACATTCCGGTTTGGTACATTTTTTCAACCTTTGTTCATATATATGTAACTGGAGCTCATCAACATAAGACAAAGTGATGTATGATTTTTCCCTTTTTGCTGCTTTTTGCCCTTGCATACTTGACTATTAAATTTCCTACATTCACTTTCACTGTTGTTTTTACGTCTTGTGTGATAAAAGAGTAGGCTGTTTGTCTAAGATAATTCCTTTTAGGTTGTTCTGGTCATAATTTTAACTTTACAAACAGGTCCTTCTCATCGCTAACAGATTAGTAAAATTTCCCAGGTCTATACCAAGTGCAATAAACCAATATGAAGGAAAGCGGCTATAAAGTGGAAGGTCCAGTGCTGGGTGCAATATAAATATGGTTACTCTATTGTACTTGGTCTGGATGTAGCGGGGCCGCCTCTACACGAGCTGTGAAAACCTGCGTGAGTTTCCTTCAACCTGACTTAGAAGTGTCCTTTTTAACACAGGAGGCTTTAACCCTTTAAGCGGAGAAGTCAGAGAGGTGGGTGCGCCTGCTCAACACACAAAGGTGAAGGGTCTTGCACCACCTGGTAACGAGGGTTTTAACCTCACACATTTGCCCTTCTACACTGCAAATATTTAGATTTTATTGTTTATTATTTTTATTTATTCATTTTTTCTTGAAAATATGCAGTTTTCTCAGTCGCCATGAGTCAGTAGTAATGTACAAATACGTGATAATACAGGTAAACTGTACAGCAAACATGTTCACAATATTACATGTTTATGTCTTTATGCTTGACTGACAATGTTTTATCATCAAGCATTGACATTTTGCACTTTGTTCAGTGGTCCCTGAACTCACCATAGTTGTGTGCTGAGACACAAAAGTTTGTTTGGCTACGGAAGCACTAGGTAGCGCGACCCTGACGATCAAAAAAATCTTTGATTTTTCCTGCAACCCAGGAAAAGGAGGACAAGTCGCTCCACATCATAAAACGTAAAGTAGTTGTTCTGTGTGTACTGCAAAATTGTGGTACACGTATCACAATGTAAAGTATTCCTATTCAGTATTCAATATTATGCAAAAGTAAAGGAACCTCAATACCTTACACAAACTTTAACAAGCTATTATTTAACTAGCTATTCTCTCTGACAAACTTTCTGAAAAAAAATAGACAAAACATTTCATAGCTTTACAAACGTAGACTCTATTGCAAAGAATTGCATTAGATTTGAGAGGGTGCTTTGTGTTCTTGCCTACCTCCATAAATAGCACAAGAAACCCCTCAACAATTTTGATTAAATGAAGGCAGCCTTCCTACTTATTTATGGCCTCTCCATAGGACTTGCATGAATACACTGGCGCTAATTGTTCGACCGAAGGCAATAAAAATGT
Organism: Dunckerocampus dactyliophorus; assembly: GCF_027744805.1. Classification (NCBI taxonomy): domain Eukaryota; kingdom Metazoa; phylum Chordata; class Actinopteri; order Syngnathiformes; family Syngnathidae; genus Dunckerocampus; species Dunckerocampus dactyliophorus. Next base: position 2,673,004 of record NC_072820.1, read on the forward strand.
TTCAAGGAACATCAAAGTGGGTACATACAAGTCATTGATGTAGTGGAGCATAAACAAGCTTGAACAAAACGAGGACAGCGATGTGGTCCACCAGGACCGCAAAGCTTGATAGCACTCTACATCAGCAGTTTGATAGCGCCTGATTATGACCTGGGAGTTACAGCTTGATCGGTTCCAAAAGTGGATCAATTATGTTTCAGGGGGAGATTAAAGCTTCCACTCTGAAGCGGTAAATTGGTCTTTTTAGAGTGTGAATTGTTGCAATTAAACGAACCAATTGGTGTCGACACACTCAAAAAAAAGTTCATCTAAGAACCTGAAGAGATGCAATAGCTGATACTAGGGTAATATTCTTAAATGTTGCATAATTCCTCTGGAATTACAAACCTTCTGGTCAAGGTTCGAGTTATAGCCTGAGCTTTCTCTAACATTTTAGCAGTGCCCACACTTAAAATGAGACTCATTCCTTTATTTTCATAGCCGCTTAATCCCCATTAGGGTTGTGGGGGGGTATGCTGGAGCCTATCCCTGTTGACTTTGGGTGAGAGGCGGGGTACACCCTGGACTGATTGGCGGCCAATCATGGGGCACATATAGACAAACAACCTTTCACACTCACATTCATACCTATTTAGGTATTTACAATCTAGAGTCACCACTTAAACTAACATGCATATTTTGGGAATGTGGGAGGACACCAGAGTATCCAGAGAAAACCCACGCATGCACAGGGAGAACATGCAAACTCCACACAGAGACGTCCAATGGAGATTTGAACCCAGATCTCCTGACTGTGCAGCCAACATGCTAACCACTAGGCCACTGTGCAACCCATAAAATGAGACCTCTTATAAAAAATATGCCAAAAACACAACACGAGAATCTGAAAAGTAAAAACTTTGATTTCACATCTCTTACAGCACAATTGTAGAGGTATAATGTGATATTGTAACTATAGGAACACGTTTTCAATGATCCGTGATGGTTGTTCGACTCATCGTTTGGAAATAAAACGCTAAGAGCTAGGGGTGTCATCAGAAAATCAGTTCAGGAGACGAGGCGATACACAAGATTGGATCTTCGAGGACAAGACGAGACTTTAACAGTACTTTTAAGTACAATGAAAGAATATATGACAATGTGTTGCAATTTACTAATTTACTTTCTACTACGTTACTACTCTTCTGCACTCTGTGTGTATGCTTGCGGCCCCGTCTCCACCCACCGAGAGATTGTATGACTAACAAAAGGGTTCACTCCGTTCATGCCAAAACACGCCAAGGTGCTGAAACCAAAGCATAGGGTGAACCGTCTTCCTGAAGACGAGCGACAAGGAAAACATACACACATGCCCACATTGAGACGAGCAGTTCATTTTCATTTACAGTATTTTGTGAGGTCTTTGAGTACTGGTACGCGAAAGGAAATGCATTGATTAGCCATACATCAGATTCTTTCACTTGTGTGCACTATAAGTCCTATAAGTAAACATTGTCATAACAGAAATTCAACAAATGTGCTGCTCTTAATTTAAAGTTTCAACGCAAACATCCGCGACGAGCTGACGTTGACGCAGCAGCATTTTATCTCAGTCTGGATTTTGTACCTCCTAAATGTTAGAGTATCTAATCTAAATCCTGATGGAAGTGTCACCCTTGAGGCTTAACAGTTGACAATGGCCACTGAATCTAAGAAATGCTGTAGTTAGTGTAACAACTTCGAGCATCATTTCCTGTTTGTGATGGCAGAAGTTTATGACCAAATTTGGGGTTGTAATAAATCACAAAAGTTATTGCGTTATCTCGCTTGTCTTTTGATACCGGTCATACAGGGAGTGAACGTCCTGAATTACTCCCTAAGTACTCCCCACATGATTCCTCGAGGAACATGGTTGAATGCCATCTCCAAGTCCACAAACTCCTGGGCATAGTCCCATGTTCACAGCTCCACGACTGCAGTCATGGCCAAAAGTATTGGCATGCCAAGATGTTTTTGGCCAAAGATGCCACTGTTTTTGGCCATGGCTGTATTAATTGAGCTGCGTTGGTTGTATTCCACACAAGGAAAATCCCGGATCCACTCTTACGTTCCAGAGAGTGAGGTTTACTAATGTACTTGTTGTACAGCTGCACCAGCTGGCCTCTGTTACATATATATATGAACGAATCCCACAGATTGACTAATTTATGGGTCTTTATGGGACTGCACGTGCGATTTGTAGGGGCTTTTGCTCCCAAAGTAAGTTGAACACTGGCTCTGGCGCTTTCACAAACTTTTGATGGATTTATAAACAGGATATGTTTCCGCTCAGATCCAGTCCTGTACCAAAAGGCATAAAAAAAACAAAACAATCCAACTGCTCTCTTTTGAAACTGGTCAGCGGTGGGCCCAAGATGGTAAAGTGGTAAAGTGGTGGAGGGGGTGAAAACCTTCAAGCTCCTTGGCACACACATCAGCAAGGACCTCACCTGGTCTCATAACACCCAACTAATTATCAAGAAGTCTCAAAAGAGACTGTACTTCCTGAGAAGACTGAGGAAATTTGGCATGTCAACCAAAATCCTCAGTTGCTTCTATAGGTGCACTATGGAAAGTGTCCTTACCGCCTCTATTCATTGTTTGGTACGGTAACTGTACAACATGTGATAGGAAGGCACTCCAGCGGGTGATCAAGACCTCACAGAACATTGTTGGGGCAGCCCTCCCCTCACTGCAAGACATTTATAAAACTAGAGTCCTACGAAGACGACGCTACAGGAGTTTGAAGTCCAGGGCCACAAGGCTGGCAAACAGCTTTTACCCACAGGCCATCAGGCTTCTCAACGAAGCACTCACACACTCATAGCACTTTATTATTTATTTATTCCTATTCATGTCTCTTCTCTTCTTGTTGCTTAATTTATTGGTATTTATGTTTCTTATGTTCTTATTCATTTTCTTGTGTTTTCTTTCTTTTTTTTGGGAGAATGAACAGAATAAGAATTTCATTGCATAGCAGAAATACATGTTTTACTGTGCATATGACAATAAAACTCTTGAATCTTGAAACGGGAAGGCGTGCTGTTGAAACTAGCCCTAACCCTAGCCCTAACCCTAAATAGTACACGGAGCAAAACTATCATTTGTCTAGCATGCTGCAGAACACCAGTAAATATCGGATTGCACTCCTTCACAAAATGAAAAAAAACCACACTGTAACCAATGTTTAGGACAGGTGTGTTCAAAATCCAGCCGAGGGGCATTTGTATCAGACACCTCATCTTTTCATTGGTCTTTATTGGTATAGTCTAAGCACAAAATTGAACACAGCCTCACATTACAAACTATTTGCTTCGTCACCTGAGTTAACCTCTTAAGCCAAGGGTGTTCAAAGTGCAGCCCGGGGTCCATCTGGGGCCCTGTAGTTGTTTTTTTATTAGCCTGCAGCACATTCTAAAAATATAATTTAACAAGAAAACTAAAAAAAACAGCAAAAATGGAAAGATCAGCAGTAATTTTATAGAATAAAGTCAAAATATTAATAAAGTCGTAATATTAAGAGAAACAAGCAAAACACCAAATAAAGTTCACATTTTTTGGAAATTAGGTTGTGGAAAAAGTTATAATGTTATGAGAATAAAGCTAAAATAAAGTCATAATTACGTGAAGAAAATTTACAAGGAGAAAGTTGAAATAGTTGGAAAATTAAAAAAAACAACAGCAGAAAAAAAACAGCTGTTATTTGATGAGCATAAAGTCAAAATATTAAGAGAAAAAAAGTCATTCTATCACAAAAAACATTGCAATCTTATGAAAATTAACTTGTAATATTATGAGAACAGATAATGTAATTTTAGCAGCACAGAGTTGCAATATTAAAGAATTTTTTTAAGTCATATTTTATGAAAAACAAAACACAACAAAGCTGTAATTTTTGGAAAATCAGGTCAGGCAAAAAGTTATAATCTAATGGGAATAAATTCATAATATTACCGAACATTATTTCAGAAGAAAGTTGAAATACTTGGAAACCTCCCCCCCAAAAAACAGGAAAGATAAGCAAAAAAGTAGTATTTAATACTAGTACTAGTACTGTACAGTCGAACCTCAGTTTTCGTATGATTTGGTTTTCAACAGACAAAATTTTGCTCCACTTTTCGTGTATTGGCTGGGTTATCAAACAATATTGTGTGCAAATTCCGCTTTACTTACATGTTCCTGCTGTCCAGCGTGCGATAGCCGCGTGAACGCGAGCTGTGGGGGGCGCTCTGGAGTGCTGCGATGTCAAAGGCAGCCGTGTCGGCCTCACCGCCGCCTTCATCGTCGTATGTGATGATGTTCTCACGGACGTCATCATCCTCCAGCGGTGACAGGGAGTCCCGCTTCTGACGCCGCAGCGACAATGACAGGGCACTCACCGCTACGGTGCGATGGCAGCAGGCACAAAGGAAATTGAGGGAAGAAATTGAAAAAGGAATGATGAAAAGGGGTGAAGGGAAGTCACAGGGGAAATAAAAGGGAGGAGGAAGAAGCCATGGAGGGGGAGAGGGAGATAGAGAAACATTAAGGCAGACAAAGAGGTGAGACAAAACAAATTCAGAGGAGGCCTTGGGTTAGAGGGCAGGTGTATCATATCAGCAGGCTGCATGCCCCCACTCTGTAATTGACTTTGAGCTCCAGCCAGGCAAATAGACGCATTAGTCTCCCATGACTCTGTGATTCTTATTCCATGTTCCCAAAACAGAGAGTAACATTTGACCTGAGGATGTGGAGGAAAAATAAAAGCAAGCTTCTGCAGCTCTTCAGATGTCCAACAAGGTTGAAATGTTTGTGTAAAGAAGGAGAGATGGACACGGTTTAAAAACAATGCAGGACCGAACCACTTAGGCTTATCCTACAGGCTGGTGTTTTTAAACAATCACTGCGTTTACATGCAGTCAATATTCGGGAAAAGGTCAATACTCCGGTTTCTGAAACGTTCCGAATAACCAGTTTACGTGCATGACATGGAAAACGGAAAACGTCATGACGCAATGCGCATTTCCGCTTCTTCCTGTATCGCAAAACAACATCCCACAATGCAATTCTTCTTAAAGGGCCAGGCTCAGCCAGTAACAGTGTTCATACGCTGGAATAAAAAAGAAAAAGAAGCATTCAAACAATTCCGTAACAGCGAATCCGTGAAAGGTGAACCGCAATAGAGCGAGGGAACACTGTAGTTTATTGCAGGGATGCTCTGCTCAGGGTTTTATGATACCGATTCTGATATGGACCATCCATGACTGAAATTGGCTGATACCGATCACATGGATTAACCATAAATTTTTACATTTATTTATGATGATGAGTGCTATTGGCCAGGGGTGCCGTATAAGAGGGAGAAGTTAGGACAATTCCAAGGTCCATGGAAATAAAAAATATATACACAGTATATATATATATACTGTAGTTTGACTGTACAAGTTTGACTGTATATGTATATACAGTCAAACTTGTCTAGCGGCCACTAGAGGGAGTCTGCAAAAGTGGCCGCTATAGACAGGTGGCCTCTATAGACAGGTTGGTGTCCAGTTTGAATGTTGACCAGTAGAGGAAAAAAAAAAGAAAAAAAAGGGAAAAACATAATAATAATAACAATGTTGACCAGTAGAGGGCACTGCGGACTGTGGATAAAAGTTTTACAGCACTACTAGGCTTGTTATTATCATGGTTCATGGTTTTAATCCTGAACATGCATGAGTCAAACAGTAGCACATCACATAGTACAATTCACAATTTTGCATGTCCAAAAAGGAGTAGGAAGAAGCAAAGCTTATTTAATCCTACCCCTCATCAGTTTCACATCAGTTGCAATACATTTATTCACCTCTTGTTCTTCCAAGTGTACTTTGTAGGTCTACATGACAATATAGTGCAATCATAGCCAAGGTTTTTACTTACTAAAAGGAAGCTAGAGGCTTAATAATAACTGATAGAATATATCCACGACCCACAGAACAAAGCTGTGCTATATATATATATATATATATATATATATATATATATATATATATATATATATATATATATATATATATATATATATATATGTATACCCTATACACAGGGTCTATAAGACGCAAGTTTTCTGCGGGGGATTTTTCAGTGGCTACTATAGGCAGGTGGCCATTCTATACAGGTGGCCGCTAAGACAGGTTTGACTGTATATACAGTACATGTATATATCACTGGTAAAACTTACAGAAGATGAGACACCTTCTTTAAGGAGACTTTGGGTGTGAGATCAAGTACGTAGGTGGAGTCCTAGCAGGACTTCCAGGTAGCACACAGGTGGGAACCCCGTGTCTTCCACCGCTGACAAAAGCTGGTCATCTCGTCCGATGAATTGAATTCAATTACAGTATTTGTCGGGTTATTTGCTTAGCCTCCTGACTGTCATGCACATACGGGCGAATGTTGTCCAGCATTTTGGCTGCGTTCGCTGCCATTTGACTGATGATCACACCGTGAGCCTCCAAAACTCACCATACTCCGTCAAGTGTTTGTTCTTCAAATGCCGTATTAAATGGAAGCTTTTTAACGTGCTACCCCTGTGAGATATTTTTCTTGGCATGTGTTGGCAGGTAAGTTCCACAAGGCAGACAGGATTGTTTTGTTTTGGCACGCCTGCGGGGTGTGAAGGAAAGTGGCAGGTGGATGCTACCCAAGACCTTAGAGCAAGACACGAGTGCACGCAGGTATCGCTGCAGGCTGCAGTAGTACAAGTCACAGGTGATCGGCGCTGAAAGGCGTTTATCGGCTTATGCCGATCACATGCTTTTTCAACAAAATCGTCCGATACCGATCGGTGGCCGATGGATTGGTGCATCCCTATGTTATTGTGTCATAGTTTCACAGCGGGTTAAGGTTATGTAACAACATTCATTGATTGAAACCAACCAGACTTGAGCCCAATCGCAGAAGAAGCGCTACGGTTGTGTGCAAACAGTTTTTGTCTTGACTGTTCTTGAGAAAAAATCCAGAATCCCCGATATTGGATCTGAGACAAGATAGCAGTTAAAATGCAATCAATCCCAGATGAGAAAGAGACTCCCTGAAAGTGCTCTGGAGACCTTTCTCAAATACCACAACACCAGTTTTAGTAGCACAGACCCGGGAATTTGCAGATTTTTTAACAAAACTTTCGTCTTTTGTCATTTACCCCACACTGGTAAAGCCTGAATTGCACGGAAAGTAGTCTTGGGCAAACTTCAACTACCTCACTCACAGTGCAACTAAAAATAAGACAACAAAAACAGTCACACATGTGGAACACACAATGTAACTGTACCACACGGACTCAGCAAGCATCAAAATAGACACTTACGCACTCATACTGTATACATGCAAAACAATACTATTTTACCAATGGATAACCCGCAAGGCATGCTGCGTAACTTCTTGTTGGGGAAATGTGATGGACTATCATCACATCAGAACTACTGCAAACTAGTCGCTTCTATTCGTCACCTGAGTTAACCGCTTAAGCCAAGGGTGTTCAAAGTTACGGCCTGCGGCTGTTTTGTTATTGGCCCACAGCACATTCTAAAAATATCATTTAACAAGAAAATGAATAATTAAATAGATAAAAACAACAGCAAAAATGGAAAAATCTGCAGTCATTTTACAAGAATAAAGTCAAAATGTGAAGAGCAAAAAGGCCTAATTGTGAGAGAATAACGTTGTAATATTGTGAGGAAAAATAACAAGCGTGAAGTTAAAACATTTAAGAAAAAATCCGTTTAAAAAAAAAGTTGTAAAGTTATAAGAAAAAAAAAGTTCTAATTTTTGGAAAATTAGGTTGTGGAAGACATTGTAATGTTACGAGAACAAATACAAAACATTACGGGATTAAAGTCATAATTACGAGAAGAAAAGAAAGTTGAACTACTTGGAAAATTGAATAAAAACAATAGCCGAAATGGGGAAAAAACAGCTGAAATTTGAGAAACACAAAGTCAAAATCAAGAGAAAAATGTCGCAATTTTCCAAAAATAAACTCCTTGTGTTACGAGGACAGAATGTCATTTTAGGAGCACTGAGTTGAAATATTAACAAAAAATAATGTATGTTTTGCATGCGCATTAGCGTGTCAGCGTTAACTTCAATACAGTTACACTGTGTGTTCCACATGTGTTGTTTTTGGTTGCACCGTGAGTGAGTGGTCTGCGAAGACAACCTCCTGTCCTCAGGTTTTTTTGGGAGAACACAGCTGTCCCTTTTCGGACCTCCTATCCAGGCTACATTCAGTTTGTGCTGAAAGCGATGTCCTTACTTCAAAAAGAGACCCTAATTGAGCTTGCATGAGAATACTTGGCTTTTTGGGGAGGGCCCGATTATATTGTAGTCTCAGTTACACAATTAACATAAACCTCGTATGAACTACAAACATCGCCGCCTAGCAAAAATGTAGAGTTTAATACAAAAAGATTGCGTGTGCTTGAACTTTCTTCACCATCGTACGCTCTCGTCACTCCAAAAAGTCCACCAAAAGCCACTTTGCATCATAACCTTCACGCTATATTCCGTTCCTTTTGTGCCTGAACAGGTCTCATCCAGAATGATAATGCCCATATCAACAAGGTATGAGTAGGGATTCAACAGACTGAATAGAAACGACAAGGATGCTGGCCGGGAGCCAAAGCCTTCTCAGCCACCGCACATTATTCAATTGTGCAGTTGTGAATTTGTGCTCAGGTGAAAGTGCCGTTTCGCAGTGCAGCAATGCACAAAACCCCACTACAATTGTTATTTTAACTGTGATTAGAAGAAAATAACCCCCACTTTCATCGCTGCGCTCATTATATGCATGTGGAGATTAAGCATGCAGGCAGGTGGCAAAGGATAAATGCCTGTAAAGTCTATTTACTTGTCTTTTCATATGTAGATTGCCATTCGTCTTGCAGGGTTTAAATTGTAATGACATGACTCATTTGGAAATGATACGGTGTGCTCCAATAATAAATAGAGGAAAAATGCTGTATTTCACAGTGCTCATTGAAATAACCTTCCCATTTTTTGCATTGACATCTAATGACACGATATATATACTGTATACACTATATACAGTATATCACCCCCTTATACAGCATATATTGCCCCCTTCCTGATTTCTTATTTTTTTGCATGTTTGTCACACTTAAAAGTTTCAGATCATCAAACTAATTTAAATATTAGTTAATGTCAACAAAACTGTTTTTGTTATTAAGGGAGAAAAGAATCCAAAGCTACATGGTTCCTGTGTGAAAAAGTGATTGCCCCCTAAAGCTAATAACTGGTTGGGCCCCCCTTAGCAGCAACAACTGCAATCAAGCGTTTGTGATAACTTGCAATGAGTCTCTTACAGCACTGGGGAGGAATTTTGGCCCACTCATCTTTGCAGAATTGTTGTCATTCAGCTACATTGGAAGCTTTTCCAGCATGAAGCCCCTTTTTAAGGTCATGCCACAGCATCTCAATAGGATTCGGGTCAGGACTTGGACTAGACCACTCCAAAGTCTTCATTTTGTTTTTCTTCCGCCATTCAGAGGTGGACTTGCTGGTGTGTTTTGGATCATTGACCACCAGTTTTACTGTGCATGTGACAATAAAACTCTTGAATCTTGAATCTTAAATATGACTTATGAATTAGAACTTTTTGCCCTCAACCTAATTTTCCAAAAATGATTATATTATATGATCCATCCATCCATTTTCTATGCCGCTTATCCTCACTAGGGTTGCGGGGGTGTGCTGGATTCTATCCCAGCTGACTGGCATGTATTGTATTGTATTGTATTACATTGCATTGCATTGAATTGCGTTGCGTTGCATTGCGTTTTGTTGCGTTGCGTTGCATTGTATTGTATTGTATTGTATTGTATAAATATATTATATTGTAATTTATAATTATTATTATTGTTTTTTTTTCATACGATTACTATTTTTTAAAGATCTATATATTAATATTTCAACTTTATGCTACTAAAATGATGTTATATTTCCTCATAAAATTATGTTATTCTTGTAAAATGACAACATTTGTATCTTAATATTTTGGCCTTATTCTTGTACAATGACTGCATATTTTTCCATTTTTGCTATGCTTTTTTTTTGTTTCTTGTTGAATTATGTTTTTAGAATGTGCTGCAGGGCAATTAAAAAAAAAACACACACACACAAATGGCCCCCGGGACACACTTTGGACACCCCTGGTCTACAGGATAAAGTAACTTACCCAGGAGTGTTGCAACACAAGCTAGTATGGCCAGCAGGGCGGCAGTGCTGAGCCCCGGTGAAGGCAGTGTGGAATGCTGAGGAAGACACACTGCTTCTCTTTCCCAGTCCCATTCACTCTCTGCTTGTTTGCCCTTCTCCCCGGTCTTGGCCCCGCCTCTCAGGCAGGGACAGACTGACACAGTGACCGTGCCAGTACTGGTGAGACCCGATGTCCCATCTCTTAAAAGCAGAGGCACATAGAGCGTGAGGGTGGAGGATGGAGATCGGGACAGTGGCTGCAACTGGGACAGTAACACCAGGCTGGCTGTGGGACCTGCAGACATTTGAGGGGAAAACCTTTCAAATTGTGTTAAAAATCGACACTTCATTTAACATGTAGTGATGATACAGGTGGGTGGATCGATCCCAATATTGGTATTACCAATACCGTCATATTATTGGTATCAGATTGATACTAGCGTGACAGATTAAAATTTTTCAGTTGCAATTTCTTGCAAACAAGCATCAAAGTGAAATAGGCTGTTCATCAGCTGATCAAAAGTTTAAAGGGAAAGTTGGGAGTTTTTGACATGAAGTTGTACGACATCCCCATCAGTAGTGTAGTCCATCAACAGTGACTTAACCCCCCACTTGGCCCTCCCGAGTCCAGTTCCGGTTGGATTTCCGTGATGAGGAACGCATTTCCGCTTAGCTGCTGGGTCATTTAAGCCAATAGTTTGGCTTCTGAAAACAGGGAAACGGCGGGGCACAAATATAACACAGATCGATTGGTCACTGTTGTTGTACTACACTGCTGATGGGGATGTCATACAACTTCATGTCAAAATATCCAAACTATCCCTTTAAGACCACAGCTCAAAACCCCCCAGAAACCCCATAAAATAGAAATAACATGTTCAAAAAAAGGAGTGAGTAATGAGGAGCTGCACCATTATTGTTAATCAGCTCAAGTATGGGTTTGGGAATGCTTGATGCCAGTGTTTCCGTGTGGGAATGTTGCTCCAGGTGGTGAAGGCGGCTACACAGAGGGCATCCACTGTCTGGAACAGATGTCCATTTTTGTAAATGTCCCTTGCCATTGTTGTGGATAATTGAGAGGCAAAACAAGACAAGTTTGAGGTTTGAGAGAGAAGAGCTATCTCGTTTATTTAGTTCGTCCTTTAAATAGGCCCACTAAAAAATATGGATGTCGTAGATTACCAGAACTCTGTCCTTATCTGGTCATGCCTCCTGATTGGAAGCAGCTGTCTGGCAGACCATTTTGGAATCACAAGACATCTGGAAAAAACAGCTTGTATAAGTGCTGAAAACAACTCATGTAAGTGATCCCGTATTTGTATTTATATAATATAGTCCCCTTTTTTGGGTGCCCAAACCTTCAAAGCAAACAAAAATGTCTCTTCAACCAGTCTTGGCCCCTAGTTCATGTTGAAGTGTCCCGGCACCATTTCGACTTGTCCATTTCTCGAATAAAAGTTCACGGATTAAGTTCGTGGGGATCTTGATGCATGTTTGTCCTGACGAATGGGCAGGGGAATGGAAAGCGTTGTGGACAGTGATTCGTTCTGGGGCAAAGGCGGAGCGGGTTGTGAGCAATGTTTTGGCTCACATTATCACCGTCCAGACGATTACTGTGCATCTGTGAGAACGGTGTTGGCCATCTTCAGTCCCTTTCTTCATCACCCGCCGATAATCAGCACGCCCGTCATCCGGAGGGACCCTTTGTGATGTTGGTGACTTGGCATGTCACATGTAGGAGTAGGATATCTGGATGGATATCATTTCTACTCAAAGTGTCTCCTTTCCTCGAATGTGGCCCTCGTGAAGAGCTCTCAGCCGGAGTGGTCTCGCTCCTCGGATGTGGCCCTTGGGGTGGCTATAGCTAATAGTGTGCCTAATACTAGCCTTATTGTCTTTAAAAATGATTCATTGGAAATTAACTAATGAGTATATCCAAATGCAACTTTTGCAACCATCCTCAAATGTTCTCCATTGGGTTTAAATGAGGGGAACACGCAGGATGGTCCAAAACAGTGAGCTTAATCCTCTGGAAGAAGTCCTGTGAAGTGCAGCGTTGTCCTGTTGAAAAAGCCAGTCATGCATGTTGCCCCCTGCAACATCTCCACATAACCGTCTCCCGTTTGACACCCCTGCACAACTTGAAGCTCCATTGCTCCATTGAAGGATGATGATGGCGCCCCCTCTACTCGCCGTGTGGGATCTCCTTGTCATCAGAGAATACAACTTGCTTCCACCTTTCAATGCCCCATGTTTGATGCTCTCGTGCAAATTCCAAAAGGGCAATTTTGTGGCCTTGACTGAGACAAGGCCTGTAAAGACCTTTTTTTTGTTCTTGAAGCCTCTTCTCTTGCAGATGGCGTCCGATGGTTATTGGACTGCACTCGGCACGAGCAACAAACCTCACTTGGACCGAGGATGGTCCCGTGTCTTGACAGACAGCCAGTGGGATCCTCCTTTTCGTTTGGGTCTACCGCTTTACTCTTTTCTTCCATGAGCCTCAGGATATTTGAAGAAGTTTGAAATGACTGTCTTACTGCATTCAAAGAGAGAAAGCTTTTTTGCCTTTGCCATCAAGAGATCAGGACAGTGTGGATACCTGACAGAAAAATACCTTCAGTCCACATTTTTTCCAAGATTTAGGCTTGCAAAGGCTGTGATCTTAAACTTTTGATCAGCTGATGAACAACCTATTTGACTTTAATTCTTGGAATGTAATACTGCATGTATGTAATGCAGGCATGTAATATCAATTCTTGCAATTTTTCAACTGATCTTAAAATTTTGTCCAGGAGTGTATAACTGGACAGGTGTCAATGTGTGGACGGGCCCTGTTTGTCTGTGTGGTAAGATTCTGTCTAACTTTGGCAGCCTAATTAGTGAAAACACACATAACATGCTAGCAACCTGCAAGGATACCACGCTGGGTCAACAGGCAGTCCCGTTAAAAAATGTCAGTGGAAATAGACATAGTTAGAATTTTTATCTTATATTATCTTATATACAGCTAATTATTGCAACACGTCTACTTTTATGACATTTAAGAATGTTAGCATGCTACTTCAAACAGTGGCTGCACACTTGGCCTTGCTCGTTGATGATAATAGTTCATTGTTCGGTGTTTGTGGCATGACAAACATCTTAGCGTTGTCAATGCTAACATCTCGCCCATCACTGTGATCTCAGGCGTTTTTAAGGAAGCCTTGCACCAAAGCTAACGGGTGCCGAGGGTGCTGTTTGCCTGAAACATTTTGGGAACGTTCCAAGCGTAACGCCATCATCAAAGCTATCTCATCAAGTCAAAGGCTGCCGTGAATAAAGCAAATGTTATTGTTTCACAGATGAGAATCGTTCCTTTTCTATTGTTTATCTTTCCTGCTCTTGAAAAAAGGCAATTAATTCTGTGTGTTTTGATGTCTGGGAGACGATGTACTGCTTATTATCCTCAATAATCCACACACTTTAGAAGAGTTTTCCTTTTTTTCTTAAATTGGTGTTGCCATGCGGGAACTGCAACAAGATCCAGCACCAAAATGTCAATAACAAAGACACAGACAGGCAACACGGAAAGCTAGTCACTTATTAACAGTAACAAGAAAATCCACACGTCCCACATGCACACTTGTTTCTTTCTCTAAATTAAATAATACTCATCAATGCTGGAAACCCACAAAAATTCTACAGCCACCATGTTTATTTTTGTATCATTTGTTCAGCAGCTGCAAAATATTTGTCTGTTTTCTAACGCTGATCGCGCTCAGGCGCACAGGGAAGCTTCTCGCTGTGAGGCAGATGTGCAAACCATATGCAACTCTGCTTCTCATTCACTTCCTGTACCGCTTGACCTCGTGTGAATAGGTCACTGTTTGCTAGTTGATAGCGCAAACAAAGCAAATAATATAATATCGTTAAAAATTGACAGCGTCAAACAATACAGTGGAATCCCAGAAAATTTGGATTTTTTAGTTGACATTTATTTTTTTTCCCTTCAAAAATAACGGAAGAATCACACTTGGCAGCAAGGAGGAAGTGGGAGAGCGTGGAGGAGTGTAACGTGCAGAAGGTTACGCATTGTAGGGAAATTTTAACGCATGCACGCGCACACGTGTGAACACACACAGTTCAGTTCCAAATGTGAAAATTGTGAAAGGTTCATGGTGTTATATTGGTAATTGTTATTTTGACAAAAAAAAAAACCAAAACATTTTTGTGTTGTTTATTACGGATGCGCCGGATACTCGTTATAAACAAATGCTACCTACAATATAAGATTGTTGTTAATTTTCAGTTTTCGTTGCAATCCTAAACTTGTTTCGTGACGTCCACGGTGCATTTCAGACAGCTGTATACGCCGGAATAATCACGGAAGAATAAACAATAAACACAGCAACTTCTGATCAATCCATGTCAATTTCAGACTTCAAATAATGTACCGATTTAAGCCACACCCATTTCTGGTTAAACTCCGCCCACTTCTGGTTTGTGCCCCGCCCACTTCAAGTACAGATACAGATAATAATTTAGATGGGTGAACAGATGCAGATACGGATACAGATACCGATACAGATACAGATACAGATACGGATAATAATTTAGATGGGTGAACAGATGCAGATACGGATACAGGTACCGATACAGATACAGATACAGATACGGATAATAATTTAGATGGGTGAAGAGATACGGATCCAGATCCAGATCCAGATCCAGATCCAGATCCAGATCCAGATCCAGATCCAGATCCAGATCCAGATCCAGATCCAGATCCAGATCCAGATCCAGATCAGGAGGGTGGTGTACTCGCTCATCCCTATTGTTTATGTTGGCATAGTTGTTTAGGTATTTGAGCTGTCACAAAAGCTGTCACTTTTTGTCAAAGTCAAAGTTGTGCTTGTAATGTATCTTTTCACAAAAAGCTGTTTTTGTAGTTGGGAACTGGTATTTTCCTGAAACTTACCTACATTCTACTGCTAATTACAAAAGAACAGAAAACGGTAGAAACAAACTTTTTTTTTCTGGTGAAAGACAGGAGTCGAACCTTTCTTTTGGTACGTTTCATGTTTATATAGCCATAGAACACAATAATCTATGGGCCTTGAAAGATCAGTAAAAATGGTCTAAAACGGCCGGTGCTGAAGGGGTTGTCTTTTGAAAAATAATAATAAGAAAAAATAAATAAATAAAAACAATCATGTTGATTCAAAATCGGAGGCCAACGTCAACATCAAGCTAGCAGCAGGGTTTGGGTGGTGGGGACGGGGGGTGGGTATGGTTATATCGATTACGGTACGCTGGCGGTCCTGATCAACTGTATTACCTTTAAAAAGTTGATTGCAAAAGCGCTCCTGTGGTGGACTGGCTAATGTCTGTTGGTCTGTTGGCAAAGCGCGTGTCAACACTGATAAATAGCAGACGTGGGAGAAAGTCAATGGTTTTGCAAGTCTCGAGTCTTCAATACATTTTCAAGTCAGACTAAAGTCAGAGTCACGTCACGCGTCACTGATGTCAAAGTCCGAGTCGAGTTGCAAGTCTTTGATGATATTGTCCAGTCGAGCCCAAGGTCAGCACAATTGTGGCTCGACACAAGGAGGCAAACAAGAGCGCCGAAGGGCAGAGGAGGATTACAAAGAAAAGCAATCGAAGACTGGCGGAGGACGGATGGCGACAGGAGGGAGGGGAGGAAAAGAAGGCAAAACGGCAGACGGAAAAATGTGATCTTTAAAATATAGAAAACACTTTTGTCTGCTCAGGGCACAAAAAAGAAATGAAGACAAATAGAGAGAAGCGGGGAAGATTGAGCACCTACCGCCGCTGTCCCTGACGCTGAAGTTGAGGGCGGCGCCCGACTCCGGAGGGATGCTGAAATACACGGTGCTGTCATTCCCGCCTTCATCTCTATCAATCGCCCGCAACACCTGCACCACCTGAAACCCCGAGATAGAGGGGTGGGGGAGGGCATGAATGCATGTGTTGTGTGTGGAGGAGGGAAGCAAGGTTGCGAGATAAAAGAGAAAAAAATAGTGAGTAACGAGAGAAACACACACAGAGTGCTTTCAGCAAGCAATGAGCCATTAGCCGGCGTCAGCAGGAATCAAAACAAGACAAACAATTAGTATGGCGACACAGGCGGACGGTGTCTAATACACACCAGATAAATAACAGCCTGACATGAATAGCCTCGCACAAATAGGCCGCTAGATTCAATTTGGTAAGGGCATTTGCACAAGTCTACAGTGGCAATGGCAGCAAAATGAATCTGAAAGGATCTCTTACAGCCTGAACTCATGGGTAATTTCTAGGGATGTCCGATAATATCGGCCGCATATTGGCAAAAAAAAACGTATTATCGATATCAGGTTTCTTCCCTGTAATGAAACTCAATATAGCCCTTTAAGCGCCAAAGTGGCAAGCAAGCAAAATTGCTGAATTTGCTGCCAATATGGTTCCTCATGTAGTTCATCGTTTCCACCAGGAGATGGCGGACATCTGGAACTACAATCTGACAAACATTTGCGGGCGTGTTTCTGTGCAAAGTTTCGGAGTGTATGGGCTTTGAAGCCCCGAGTCCGTTTGCCATAACAGTCAAAACGCAGCGCCATGTTCGGGGTGTCGGGGGGGACGTGATGGGTTGTCAAAACACTGCTATGTGATGTTTGTATATGTGATGTTACACATATCGGAATTGGAAACTGAGAGTTGGACGATATCGGCATATCGGCCAAAAAGCCAATATCGGACATCCCTTACAATTTCTTTTCAATGAAAAACTCCTGTTGTTATTGTGTAAAATGGTTTTCAATGATTCTTTGAGCACATGTTTGGGGAGTGGGCTGCGTACCGCCTGTTGCTAGTCCGGTACAGTCGAGTCCTGCCGAGGAAGCACGGCGCCATCAGCTGCCCCGTGTGGATATCGGAACGTGTTGTGACAAATGGAGACGTGCGCACACGCCTCGACGCATTTTCAGTCACATGCTCGGGAAACCCTCTGGAAACGCCCTTATTTTGCCCTTCTTTTCCCGTCGCCCTTCCCTTAAATTTCCCCGTTTTTACCTTAAATGACAGACCAGCCATATGGAAGCTTAGAAGAAGCTAAACGAAGGATGGGAAACGAAGGCGCACACAGACTTTTTTTCATTTCATATTCGGGGTAGATAAAGTAAGATGCTGCAGAAAAATACAACAGCACCTTTTCTTCAAAAAGCGGATGTCGGAAATGAGGGAGAAAGTGCGAGAGGAGGTGCGAGTGTAATTCCAATGATAACAAACCGTGGAGGACTCACCTGCCTCCCCAGTCAGTGGCTGTGTACTCGTCATGTACGTCATTTACCTCTCAAGGCACAGCTTTGTATTCCGTGACACATCAGTGGAAGTTGCTTTCAAGCACACGTTTTAATGAGACGTCACGACGGTCATAAAGAAACGCACTCGACGTGTGACGAGACAAGTACGCACGAGTTTCCTTTGGAATTCCTTCGTGAGGCGATATTAGTTTGATCAGTGAGTGCATCATCCATCAAGTAAAATACAGTACATGTTTTTATCTTAGCCGTACACAAATAGCAGTCTTTCTTTGGGACTCTAATTGCGCATAAGATTGACACGGGGTGTCCAAAGTGCGGCCCGGGGCTGTTGTTTTGTTGTCCCGCGCCACATTCTCAAAACATAATTTAACAAGAAAACTTTAACAGCAAAAATGGAAAAATCGCTCGTATTTTCACAAGAATAAAGTCAAAATATTAGGAGAAAAAAAGGGAATAATATGATCGAAATATTAAAATAACTGCATTTTAGTAGCATAAAGCTGAAATATTAAGGAAAAAAGACTTTTTTTATTATTTTTTTTTTTTTTACAAATTGTCATATGAGAAACAAACAAAACTAAAGACTAAAGTTCTAATTTTGGGAAAATTACGTTGCAGGAAAAGTTATTTAATTTTATTATTAATTTTTGCTATTTCACAAATGTTATTTAATTTCATTCCTAAATCATAACAAGAAAACAAGTTTAAAAAGACAAAAAAAAAAAAACAGAAATGGAAAAAAAGAGATAAAGTCTAACAAATTAAGAGAAAAAAGGTCATATTCTAAAGTCAAAATATTAAGAGAAAAAGTATTTTATGAGAATAACGTCATAATATTATGAGGGAAAAATAACTTCATTTTAGTAGCATAAAGTTGAAATATTGAGGGGAAAAAAGTTATTTTACAGGAATAACATTGTAATATTATGAAAAAAAATCATTTTACAAACAATACAACAAACAAAGTTAGAATTTTTTGGAAAATCAGATTGCGGGAAAAGTTATTTCAATGTAGCGATTAATTGTTGTTATTGAAAACATTTGATTGAATTGAATTAATATGTCATAATTCTGAGAAAAAAGTTTAAATCGTTGGAAAATTGTATATTTTATAAGAATAATGTCAAAAAATTAAGAGAATAACATTGTGATAACATTGTGATAAAAAAATGATGCCATTTTAGTCGTCTAAAGTTGAAATATTGAGGAAAAAGAGTTTTTTTAAATTTTAATATTATGAGAAACAAACAAAACATTGAATAAAGTTCTCATTTTTGGAAAATTGTTTGGGGAAAAAGTTATTTAATTTTAATGATTAATTTCTGTCATTTCATAAAAGTTATTTAATTTAATTGATAAGTCATAATTAAGAGAAAAAATGTAGATAGTTGGAAAAAAAACAAAAATGGAAAAAAGATGTAATTTTACCAGAATAAAGTAAAAAAAAAAATTAAGTATTTTAGGAGAATAATGTCTTAATATTATGAGGGAAAATAAAACATCAATTTAGTAGCATAAAGTTGAAATATTAAGGAAAAAAAAGATTTTCTTAAAATCGTAATTTTGCTTGCTGCTGTAACAAGTGATTTTCCCTGCTGTGGGATTAATAAAGTACTACTACTACTACTACTACTACTACTACTACTACTACTACTACTAAAACAAAAAACAAAATAAAGTTATAATTTTGGGAAAATTAGGTTGCGGGAAAAGCTGTTTTCATTTAAATGTTAATTGTTGTTATTGAAATAATTTAATGAAGTCATACTTTCTAGAAAAAGAGTTTAAACAGTTAGAAAAAAAAAACAGCTAAAATGAAAAAAAAAGTAATTTAAATATTAAGAGAAACAAGTTATTTTACGAGAATAACGTTGTAATATGATGAGGAACAATAACGTCATTTTAATAGCACAAAATTGAAATATTAAGTAAACCAGATATTATTTTTTTTTCAAATTGTAATATCATGACAAACAAACAAAACAACAAAGTTATAATTTTTGGAAAATTAGGTTGCGGGAAAAGTAATTGAATTTGAATTATGATTTTTGTTATTTAATAAATTTTGTAAAAATTACAGCAGAAATGGAAAAAGAGCTGTAATTTTACAAGAATAAAGTAAAAAAAAAAAGTCTAACGAGAAAAAAAGTCACATTTTTATGAGAATAAAATTTGTAATTTTATGAGTCTAAATGTATTTTCGGTATTTTCTTCAGTAAAAAAAAATCTTGCACATTTCTTGATCACATCCGGGCACAAACCTGAGATGAGGTGTCTTCAGCTCACTTTGAAAAATAAGTGTGACGTCATTATTCTTGCTCATCGGACAGTAAAATACGGAGAATGTCACACGGGAGGCGCTGCAGTACTCGCCTCATCCTGCAGGGGTGGGGGCTTGCGTGAGCTGGAAGGCGCTTGTTGAGGAATAGCTTTGCAGCGTATTTGTTTTATGATAGTCTATTTCTTGTTATCCTTTTAATGAGGGGTGAAGAGCGAGTGCTCGCATCGTGTCGCACGTATGTTTCCCAGGGGAGAGGAATTCCTAATTTGACAAGTGAGCTGATGAGGTTTGGGAAACCCTGCTCTAAACTGTCCTGGAATTCACCAGGGTGCTTTAGATGGGCGTAAACCAAGCATCTCCTCAAAATGGTCAGGGATGTGGTGCAGAAGAACTTGACCGAGCCATGCAAAGCGCTTTGGGGTGAACTCCAACATAAATTATGGATGAATTCTCAGTATTCTTCAAACCGACACAGACAGAAAGACACACTGACCTGCCCGATGGTGGATGAGTCGCACATGGCCGTTGTGTATTGCCTGTCCAGCTCGGGAGCGTTGTCATTAAGGTCCAACGTCTCTACTGCCACCACAACCCTGGACACCTGGCTGGGGTTGTCTGCAAAGCAATGGAGAGGCAGACTGTTTACGACGCAAAATCCACACAAACCGCTTCAAATATTAAAATTCTACGAGCACCGTTCCCACTGGCAATAAACACCCAAATGTGCACAAAGGTGCACTGTGCCCTCCGTTAAATTGACTCAATTGTTCTTGTGGGTAAGCTCAAGCATTTTAGTGTTAATCCAAACGTGAGCACTCAGATCCCATTAGTGCAGGAGCGCACTTTGCTGAATATGAAGTCTGAATTGCGGTGCTGCAGCCGACTGCTTTCCAGCGAGAAGATGTCGGACGTTTCTTTTGCACATCAGACTGTTCTGTTCCGAGCGTGAAGCGTGTGTGTGTGTTTGAGATGTAGACTACAGAGAACAGTCAATCTGCATGCAGTTACAGAAGGCTGTAGTTCAAACGGATTTGCAGAGGGTCCTCTGTAGCTCATTCACTTGGATTGACACACTTGAACACGCTCTCACAGCCACGCTTGAAACGTGTGGAGTTCCACATTCGCTGCCATGTTCCTGGCTCGGACATAATCCTGGCTCAACAGCATATAGCATCCATACAGATGGAGTGTCCACATGCTGCATATACACACACATTCTGCCGCTGTTTCCCATTCCTGCAAATAATCCCTTGCATTAATGCCACAAGATGAGCTGTCTTCCCCGTGGCCACCATGAGGTGCACGCTGTGCTGTATGTCAACACACCTCCAACAGACTGTTTATTAGACGGAGCTCATTACTGAAGACAGACAGACAGTGTGCTGCTCTGTCAACACCTCTGCCACAACAGACCCTGAGTACATTTCAAGGAAAGATGAAGTCTCTCTGGCGCGCAAATTGACTGGAACAGACTGCTTTCTTGCACATGTCAGCCAACCATCATTTTAGATGTAAATATGACTGATTGATTCGCTGTGTTTGACGGCAATATTGCAAAGAAAGGATTAATTGCGTATGTAGAGATGACTCCTCCGATTTGTCTGCTTTCATATCACAAACAGGGCTGCAACAATTAATCGATGATTAATCGATTACGTAATTAATCAACAACTGTTTTGGTAGCGGATTCATCCATCGTTTTTCAGTGAAAAATGTAAATATCCTCTGATTTCAGTCCCTCAGATGTGAATATTTTAAAATGTCCTCAGTCATCCATGAAAGCAGACCTATTATTTATTGTGTTATCTTTGTGTTTTAGGCAAAACAAGACATCCACACACATCAGCTTTGACTTCGGACAACAGTGATGGATGCTTCATATTGAATTGGTCCATCTAGGGCAGGGGTCGGCAACTTTTACTCATTAAAAGAGCCATTTTGCCCCCTGGCCCACGAAAGAAAAATTGTCTGGCGCCGCAAAACATAACACCTTATAAATTTTTAGTTTAGAGTTTTAAACATTTCTGAGTTTTACCTGTGTGCATGTGTAACAGAACCAACTAGCGGGGTTGTGATAGTACGAGTAAGGGGGTAAACATTTGCATTTGACATCATTTGAACACATTCCCCCTTTCTTTACAGCTCTCACAATGTTTCTGTCATCAACTGCTGATGTTTTCCGTGGTCTACCCGTTGGACGTCTTACTTCATACACCAGTGGTTTCTTTCTTCTTCGGGACATCCCAATTGGTTGTACTGGCTATGACCAATGTTTGTGCAAGGCTTCTGATCAGCTCTCTGGTTTTCATGTTGTTTTCACCTCTAAATGCAGTCTACACAGGCCAAACCTGACCTACCCAACTGAGCGTAGCCATTCAGTGCTATTTATTGATTGAATAAGCAATGTACTAGGACACACCTGTCAATCACATGTTGCAATACTTTTGCTCACATGAAAAATGGTTGAGTGCCAGTAACCTGAGTACCGGTAAAATGTCAGTCAAAATAGCTACAAAGCGTTCGTTGGGACACACAGCTCATGTATTACATCCAGTTAGCATTTGCTACCAAACATTACAGATGCACAAGAAATGAAGATGATGCAAAAGACAATGGAGCCAAAGTTCATGGCGACATATTAAAAAGGTTTCAGCAATGAGCACATTTTTCCATTTCATCATGAAATCATAGTTTAAGAAATGGAAGTGTAGAAAACACTCATTTCTGTAGTGGAGTTCCGGACGCAAAGCAAAGCCATCCAACAATTCAACTACACGCCACAAGTGAACGATACCTTTTGTTATAGATATAGGCATCGTACCGCCCAGGAATGATACATGATGAAAGTTGCATCTCCGTGTGCAGCTTGAAACGCTGCGGGGGAGCAGGAGTGAATCAGGAGGGGACCTTAATGTCAGCTGACTGATCATATGACATCTTACGCGATTGACCCAAACTAGCTTGGCGCTCTACCGGTAGCTCGTGATCGACGTAATAGGCTGAGGAGCTGAAATGTTGCTCTCTGGTCTCACAGTCGTCTTTTGGCGTCAAACCCCAAAGTTTTCAGTCTACAGCAAAAATAAAGGAATTGACCTCACTGTCCCAATACTTCTGGAGGGCGCTGTATATTGATCATTTGGAATGTTGGAGCACAGCATTTGTGACACCAAAAAGTCTTCCAGTTCGTTTGCTGGCTCCAGCGCTAAGCAGCTTAGTAAACTGCAGCGCACAAAGGAAACGGTGCCTTTTGGTGACCGTATAATTTGGAGTTTACACTGCTTAAACCTCTTACAGCCACACGCTGATGATTGGGTGCAGGGGTGAGCAGTGCAATGAATGATGGGTTCATTGCTGTACATGCAGCGTGGAAGAAGTCCAATGAAGACACTCTAATGATGTATCAGTGTGAAGTGACATGCACACAGTGACTTCTAACCTCTCTGGGTGGCAATGACAGTAATGTTGTGCCAGTGCTCACGTTCCCGATCTAGTTCCATTGCTGTCGTGATGAGGCCGGTGTCCGGGGTGATACGAAATAAAGCCTCTGGGTCTGACTGCGGGTCAATGGAGAACCTGGGGAAAAGAGAGTGAAGCAAGTCGTAGTACAGGAGTTAAAGCGAGGAAAGGGGGCATGCAGAGGTTAAAGTCAAAGTACAATAAAAGAGTGAAGTTGAAGGGAAGGAAAAAAGCCGTTTGGGGGGTGGGGGGCTGGTGGCGGGGTGCTGAGTGTAAGAAGAAAACAGGGCACAAGTGTGTGAGCGAGCGATAAGAAAGTCTGCAGTCAAATGGCCAAAGAATTAATATAGGCAGATTATCAAAGCTGATAGGGGCTCTTTTGAAGTGCTGCAGACAATTTGAATATCTCTTTTGATATATCAACTATCATTCCTCCCCACACACTCACTCTGACTACTATTGCCTATGCTAATTGGAACATAATTTGGTTTCGTTGCAGACAAATTACCGCCTACCCTCCTCAAAACCATTGGAGCAACCTTCTGCAACAAAAGGAGCTTTGGATCTACAGTGCAAGCTTCAGTGGTTGCTTTTTTGGCTCGGGGGAACACTGAGTGGGCTTTTGGTTAGCTTAAGTAATTTGTTTAGCTGTAATACCAAAAGCTAAACATCACTGGCTTACAAATGTGCCTGAGAATCAGCTGATCTTTTCACTGCACGGTATTGCTGTTGCATTGTGTTGTTTTCGAGACCAATATTTTGCACATGTGAAAATAATGCTCTTAAAATTAGGAGATGGATGGAAACGTACAGCTTTCAACTCTCAGATGAATGAGGGAACACATTTGACTGTACCTTTGAATTGTATAATATGTACTGTATGTTATACCTGATATTATTAGTCAGACCAGTATCTGGGTCTACAGCACTGACTCGGCCCACAGTGCAGGCTGGAGGGCAGTTTTCAGACACATCCATGTGGTACCGCGCCCTGGAAAACCTTGGTGGTTCATCGGCATCCAACACCGCTACTCGGATCGAGGCCCGGTCTTTAAAAGGTCCTCGGCGCAAGAAGCGAGGGTCCACGGTGGGGTTGAGGACCTCCACAGAGAAAGAGTAGGAGCTGCGGCTTTCATAATCTACAGCCTGGAGAAAGGACAAGGGTAATAAGTTGCATTACAGTATTTAAGAGAGCCTCTTAAGTGTTTCATATATAGTTGTTTGGATTCTGCATTTATAATGGTAAAGAGAAGGAACATGCAAATGAGGTCTCTTTCACTTTAGGGTCTTTTAAGCAGCCAAATGCTGCAAATGTTTGTTTGCAGATGAAAAGCGTAAAGAAGGGATTTGAGGAGGTATTGTGAGAGATAACATCTCAAGAAGTATCAGCTTTGTGAAAAAGAGCATTGTAACCCTGCGTGTTGTCTGGAAGAACACGGAATGAATCTAAAGCCTGATGTCTCACAGATTTATGAGGGCATGGGACAAACAAATAACAGAGAGATCACTATTTTGCTGTTGTGTGTAACAGCATATTTCCATCCATTTTCTTGAGCCATCGCTTATACCAGTCAGGGTCATGGGTGTGAGGTAATCTCTCCCACCTGACTTCACTGAGAGGTGGACTACACCCTGGACTGCTTGTCACATAGAGACAGACAAAGCATTCACTCTAACATTCCGGTGCTATTTTGGAGGAGTGTTTTTCAGCAGGACTTTTGCGGAACGGATTATGTTTACCTTGGATTTACATTGTTTTGCAACAATCTGCTCGTTTTCCCCGAAAGCTGGTTGGGCGTGGGGCACGGACTGAGGAAGAAAAAATCCATTTTTGATGTAGATGCATTGTTTAACTAGATAGTGGGTATTTTTCAACAGGTCCCCTCACCTCACAACGAATATTGCGTTAATCCTAATAACATATGACATGCATATGCAGGGGGACATGTTTTTGAAGGTGTGCAATTTTTCATATTTTCTTGTTAAACCCAGCCATCATCCCATCCAAATTATTCCGGTCATCCCGATCCTGGGTCCCAGCCACCTCATTCAGTTCCACTGTGGGGACACCGAGGCATTCCCAGGACAGCTGCAAGACCCCAAGACCCGGTGTGTCCCAAACTAACCAGGCAGGCACCCTGGTTGTGGTTGTGGTTGTGCGATATGAGGGAGCAGTGCCTCTACTTTGAGCTCCTACTGGATGAGCAAGCTCTTCACCCTATCTCCAAGGATGAGTCCATCCACCCTGCAAGGGAAACTCATAGCCAATTTTGCTCTTTGATCTCTTCGGTCATTTGGGAGGGTAGAAATGTGGATTGACCGGTAAATTTAGAGCTTTGCCTTCTGGCTCGGCTCTCTCTTCACCACAACAGTCTGGTACAGCGACCGCGTTACGGTAGACGAGGCACTAACCCGCCTGTCAACCTCATGCCCCAGCCTCCCTTCACTTGTGAACAAGACCTCGAGATAATTGTACTCCTCCACTCGAAGCAAGATCTCATTCCCAAGGGTGCAAACCACCCTTTTCCAGCTGAGAACCATAGCCTCAGATTTGGAGGTGCTGAGTTTCATCCCAGAAGCTTCACACTGCGGACCACCCCAGTAAATATTGAAGGTCACAGCTTGATGAGGCCATCAAGGCCAAATCATCCTCAAACACAAATTAGATCCCAAGGCCCCCAAACTGAACAACCCCAAAGTTAGGGCTATGGCCAGAAATCACGTTCATAAAAATAATGAACAGAACAAGAAAGCCTTGGTGGAAGCCAACATTCATAAACCAGGCTCTTGCTCCGGTTGTACAAACTGGATCCTGTCAATGATGAAAGTACCGGGAAATTCTTTCCATAACCAAACTGCAGCCTTGGCAGAGTCCAACGCTCACTGAAAATTAATCCTACTTTCAGCCGGCAATGCGGACCAAACTGGCACCGGTCGTGCAGGGACCTAATGGCCCCGATCAGGGCATCCGGTACCCCATACTCCTGGACCACCTCCATCAGGATTCCCTGAGAGTCATGATTTAATGCCTTTTCCAAGTCCACAAAACACACGTAGACTTGCTGGGCAAACTCCCATGCACCAAAACATTGCTGAGGTTGAAGAGTTGGTCTGAGAGTTGACACTGCTCTTTCTGAGGCTTAACTATGCGATGGGCCCTTCTCTCCAGGTGAGGTCATTCTCGTCATAGGGGGACTTTATATTGATTGATTGATTGGATTTTTGCTTGAAAAAGATTCCAGGCACAAAATTCCCACTGTGTGTTTAAATCATCACAATTATTTGGCTTCAATAATGATAGCAGCTTACTGTCCCTGAAAAATTAGAGCTTTAACATATTTTTAATCTATTATTTTCCCCGATACACCATTTAGAAGCATACCCTTACTTCAGACGTCCCTGAACAGCTATACATCACCATGATGATTTAAAGCCTCATCAACTTTGAACTTGAATTTGATGAAGCTGAAACTGTCATCCAGTGGTAAATTACTTTGGCTTTTGCATTGGATTCTGATCTCATATTACTTCTTAGATCCATTTTATGAGACATATTTGCCTTAGGTGGCTCTGTGGCTGTGTGTGCTTTCTATCTGAAGCAATGATCTGTAAGCTCTGATCAGCTTTGCACAGCAGCTTGTTAGATAGAGAGAGCAGACAAATAGACACACACATACACACAATATCTGTGGTTTTTGGGTTCCACATTAATGAGGGTTTGTGTGTCTATGTGCGGCCAAGAGTGTTCTCTTTGAGCGTTCATGGCTTTAGATCTTTCATCAGTACGTCTGCTCTTAAAGTCCACATAAATCATTGCAGTGTGAGTGGCACAGAAAAGCATGTTGGACAGCGGAAAAATAGGCCTCCCAGGCTTTGCAGAATATTTGCTGTCAGATTCAAGTAGAAAAAAATCATTCTGCAGATTCAAGCCTCAGTGGGAATATTGAAATCCTCCCTCTTCTTCAGTTTTGAGCTCTTGTTTTCTATCCCCCCTCGTGTCCCTTCTCTGTAAACCTCAGCAAACAGCTTCACAGGAAGTCAGCAGTTTTAGCAAGAGAATAAGAAATGTTGCATCGAAAGCGAGAAAGGTAATTGTAGGGATATCCCGACAGGAAAAAAACAAACATAATAAAAAAAAACTAGAAAAATTGTCTGGTGAGACAAAGATGGAGAGAGGGATGGTGTGTGTAGGTTGGTGTATGTTGTGGTGGGAAATAAAAAGTTCTCGAACAGAGCTCTCATTACAGGGAGAAAGAGGAAATCAGGAGGAGAGGTGTCACTTACACGCACACGTACCGCGCACTCCATCACGCCACCCTTCCTCTACACTCCATCACCCACCCACTCATGCCCACTCATCTCGTTTTCCTAATGTGTGTGTGTGACACGGTGCAAACGCTAACAAACCTCATCACAAACTCTTGGGCTGGGAAAGACTTTTCTCCCCACATAAATGATTTGACTACTCTTTATTCATGTTTTCACGCACACGCACGTCTTACCTGCTCACCTTTTCAGTTTCCTTTTGCGTTGTCAAGTCCATTTCTCTATCAGCTCTCTGTCAGAATTATATGTTTTCCAGCTTTGTTGACACAGGCAGTCAGGTCATCATTTTATTCTATGCTTGTTATTAAAAACCATAACAGATACTCGTGAATCATGTCTTTAATTCTGTGTCGCTCATGTACTGTAACTCAAAATAAAGCACATCTTT
The DNA here is from genome assembly GCF_027744805.1 of Dunckerocampus dactyliophorus. NCBI lineage: Eukaryota > Metazoa > Chordata > Actinopteri > Syngnathiformes > Syngnathidae > Dunckerocampus > Dunckerocampus dactyliophorus. The sequence goes on from NC_072820.1 coordinate 2,701,010, forward strand.
CATTTCATTGAAGACTATTGATGTTATAAAATAGAATTGATAGCAAGACTTTTGTATTGGGTGACATCATACAAATATCACGTAAATCACCAAATGTTGGTATCAACATCCATCCATCCATCCATCCATCCATCCATCCATCCATCCATCCATCCATCCATCCATCCATCCATCTTCTTCTGTTTATCCGAGGTCGGGTTGTGGGAGCAGCAGCCTAAGCAGGGAAGCCCAGTTCCCTCTCACCGGTTACTTCATCCAGCTCCTCCCGGTGGAAGCCGAGACATTCCCAAGCCAGTTGAGAGACATAGTCTCTCCAACGTGTCCAGGGTTTTCCCGAGGTCTCCTACTGGTTGGATGTGCCCTGAACACCTCCCCTGGGAGGCGTCTGGGAGGCATCCTGACCAGATGCCCGAGCCACCTCATGACCATAGGTGAGAGTAGGAACGTAGATGGACTGGTAAAGTGAGAGCTTTGCCTTTTGGCTCAACTCTCTCTTCACCACAACAAACTGATGCAGAGTCCACATCACTGCAGATGTCACAGCAATCCGCCTGTCAATCTCGTTCCACCCTTCCCCCACGCGCGAACAAGACCCCAAGGCACTTAAACTCCTCCACTTGGGGCAGGATCTCATCCCCGACACGGAGATGGCACTCCACCCTTTTCTGTGGGAGAACCATGAACCCGGACATGAAGGTGGTGATACTCATCCCAGCCGCTTCACAATCAGCTGTGAACCGATCCAGTGAGAGTCGAAGGTCCGATGAAGCCAGCAGGACAACATCATCTGCAATAAGAAGAGACTCAATCCTGCAGCCACCAAAACGGACCTTCTCAATACCCTGACTGTGCCTGGAAATTCTGTCCATAAAAGTAATGAACAGAATCTTTGACAAAGGACAGCCCTGGCGGAAACGGAAAATGGGTCCGACTTGCTGCTGGAAATGCGAACCAAACATCTGACACCGGTTATAAAGGGAACGAACAGCCTGGATTAGGTGGTCCGGTACCTCATACTCCCAGATTACTCCCCACGGAATTCCTTGAGGAACACGGCCACAAACACATGTAGACACATGTAAACTCCCAGGCACCCTCAGGACCCTGCCGAGAGTGTAGGGTCAGTCGAAGGTTTCTCAACCAGGACTAAAACCACATTGCTCCTGAGATTCAACTATCCGGCGGATCCTCCACTCCAGAACCCCTGAATAGACCTTAGCAGGAAGGCTGAGAAGTGTGAACCTAAACAGTTGGAACGCACCCTCCGGTCCCCATTCTTAAAAAGGGGGACCACCACCCCGGTTTGCCAATTCAAAGGCACTGCCCCTGATGTCCACGCGATGCTGCAGAGTCGTGTCAACCAAGACACCGCCACAGCTTTTAGGGGCTTAAGGAGCTCATGGCCTCAAAAAGTAACACAATAATTAGGTTAGCTGGTAACTAATTACATTTATGAAGGAGCAATTTGGTCACTAATTCAATTACTTTTTTGGGAAAGTAACCTGTAACTTGTAAGGCTGCACACTACTAATAACATATTTGTATGGCATCTGGGGATTTCTATCATGCGCTGTGGTGTATTAGTGTTTTTTTTTTTTTATATGAACTTTCTGAATTCAAGTTGACTGGGCTGTAATTACCACTGGAATGCCTTTCGCAGTTAGCAGAAATTAATTTGCCAGCCTACATGATGGGCTAATGAAACATCATGTACGCCTCCTCAGAGGCTGACCCACGAGGTGAACATGCTCACTTAAGAGTGTGTGTTTGACTGCAAAGTGCAGTAGATACACACGGCTCCAAGGCGAGGCTTCATATTACCAGGTGCTGCTCCCAGCCTTGCTGTCTTTATTATAATTGATGATGTAATAAAAGAGCTAATGTTCATCTGAACACAGGACAGCTCGTGCTGACCCAAGAGTGTGTGCGCAGCATAGATACTGTAGCTTGACTTCTTATGCGTGTGTGTGTGTGTGTCCTGCTGTCCTTGGTCGGTGTTCTTTCTGGGGTTTTTTGAACATTCCATATCAAAAACGAACATCTCATTTGTCTGATGACAAGCACTTTGGACATTTCTGCCGAGCAGCACAACTGCAAGAGTTGAAAGAACAAAGCCTCGTCTTAATCTCCCTTTTGACTCTCTTCTCCCTCAGCTGCCTACACTTTTCCTCTCGCTTTGTCTTATTTCACCCTCAAATGCGGCCCGTTTTTCAACTTATGACCAACACATTGCGCGCTCTCTTCTTTGCTTCCTTCACTTTTTTCCTCTGCGGATATTAACACAATCTCTCCTCCTCGTGAGGAAACAAACACAGATAATCCCGGGTGCGCTGCTGGCGTGTGACCGGGGATTAGCCAGCCGTTTTAAGTGCAAGGCGATGGAAATAATAACCGCAAACTGACACATGTACAAGATTGCTTGTCCCTCAGGTATGACGAAAGAAAGGCAGGCTTATGCAATTTACGCAGCTTCTCAAATTAACACACACAAACAGGAAGCTCACTGTACCACTCGGACTATGCGGGTAGCAAAACAGATGCACACTGATATACTTTCAAAATAATACTATTTTAGACTAATATATAACCTGCGAGGCCTCCTGGGACGCCCACGCACACGCCTCCCCAACATGATGTTACCCAGTATGCCTTGCGGGTTACATTGTGTATAAAATTGTATAAATACGTGATAATACGAGTACAATATAATAATAACTGTTTTTACATATTTATGTCTTCATGCTTCACTGATGTTTTTGGTCAAATGTTGACATTTCGCACTTTGTTCGGCAGTGACACTCATATACATAACTTCTACACCGTGACTCTTAGTTTATCATTCATTCCTGGTGAGCACCTATACAGTTTATACTTGAAATACTTTTCACAAGTGTGCGAGGCATACTGAAGAGGGAAGGGGAAGATTCTGGAGGGGAATCTAATCTACTAATTACATAACAGTCACCCTTATTGCAAATGTTGAACCAAAACCAGAGGAGAACGTCAACGTCAAGCTAGCAGGAAGGTTTGGAGGGGAGGAGCGAGCCGTTTGTCAAAAATAAACATTGTTATGGGTTTCTCAGTTACTCGTGGTTTATCAATGGTGATAAACACCACCGAAACATATCCCCCGTAAAAAGCGGGGATCGACTGTGCCACTACAGGAAGCCGCAAAACTTGGAGAAACCCAACATTGGGGTCAACAGAGGTGACATTTCATTTGGGAGGAGACTGAGGGCAGCAAATTGAGACAGACAGATGGTGCTGTATTTTACTCCACTTTGCTGGAGCAGTTAGTTTTCCTGCAGTAAATGTCCAATGAGCGACCAGTAGTGGGTTATGTCATCTATACGTTATCAACTTTGGCAGGTGCTAGTAAAGGTACCTCATAGTACCTGGTTTGACAATGTGCCAATCAGTTCGTATGTGGCAAGTCAAACAGGTACCATGGAGTGGCACGACTACCACCTGCACACCATGATCGTTTTCATCAAGAATGTTGGCCCTCGCCTCTGATTGCGACACGCAGCAGAAGTTGATGTGATTTTGATCACTCCATAATTGTGCCCACCCCCCAGGGTGGAATCCAGATTTTTGGATTTATGAAACAGACTTCTGCCATGCTTCTTAGAAATACTGTCGGCAAAGCTCTCAATTTTATCGGTGGATATACATTCCTACCCTCCGCTGTGGTCATGAGCTTTGGTAGACACCGCAAGGACAATTACCCTTAGAGACAAGGTGAAAAGCACCGTCATCAGGGAGAAACCCTGAGTCAAAGCGCTGCTCCCTCGCAATGAGAGGAGCCAGATGAGATGGCTCGGGCAGGATGCCTCCCGGACTCCTCCCTGGGGAGGTGTTCAGGGCATGTCCGAGGAGGCCTCGAGAAAGACCGGGATCCACCGGGAGGAGCTACGAAGTAGCCAGGGAGAGAGAAGTCTGGGCTTCCCTGCTGCTGCCCCCTGCTGCTGCCCCCGCGATCCGACCTCGGATGCGCAGAAGAAGATGGATGGATGAATTTCTGTGCATTTCTAGCAGTTGCTACATGTAGATCACACGTCACGCGTATACCTTGACGTAAATAATCAAGACCTATAAATGGATCTTCTTACTCCTGACGCAAATTCCATCAATAGTTAAACCATGAGTCAACATTGTCAGCCGCCTGTTCTGTTCCCTTATGTTGTACCCCAATATTGTCATCTGTCCAGTCATTGTGTCCCATGTCCATATTGCCATAACAGCTCAGGTAAATGTTGTCCAGGACCACCAAATTTGAATGCCTTAATAGCATATGCATTTTTAATAAAGGTATAAAAAATCCTCAATATTTATTTCATAAGGTTTACAACACTCGTTCTTTGCGAAAAACATGGGTATGTAATTGTACTTAAGACAGCTTTTCCACTTGTCCCAGCAATCTTATTGCTACGGTGGCACGCAATGCGGGTCTTTCCTCATGATTGTCAAATCTCAGCACAGTATGTCACGGAACATTTTCATTTTCAACATTTTCCAACTGGGGGTTCAGTATCTTGCTCAAGGATACTTCAACATGGTCACAGGAGGACTGAGGATCGAACCAGCAACCTTCAGGTTGTCAGACGACCAGTCTACCACCCAAAGAATGGAAACTAAGGGAAAAGAAAACTAATCCTAGTCTTTGTCTATGTCTCCAATATTCCACTTTGTAAATTATTGTACCACATTGCAGGTGCAGTTCTTGTGTCTGTGTCAAGAGACTCTCTGACCTCTGGATGGCTTCTGTTCCCTTTTTGCGTCACACATGATCACACCGATGCTGTTGCACCACTACGCCGTTTTAAGATTCCCCCTTCAAAGACCAGCAGGTGTCTCTGCAGGAACCAGAGAAAACGCGGTGCGGATGCAGACAGTTCTCCTGATGTCTGTCGCCGCTGAACCATAGAAAATACAAACAAAGACGGCTTGTAGCGTTTCGCAGTTTCAAAAGTTCCTAAAACCGAGGGATGCGTACCAAAACATGGTATCGAAATGGCACAGGTGCCGGTGTAAACGAGCATAATGGCACCAAAAAACAAAGTAGCTAATGGTGCCTCATTTTGGTGCTAAATTAATAGTTGCTTTTAATTCAGTGGCACTGAAATGAGGCGAAAATGAGGTATGGTAAGCAAACTAACCCTAACCAATGTGGCGCCCGAGGCAGGATTTTCATGGCACCCCCTCCATTTAGAAAAGAAAGAATAATTATCAAGAAAGACAAAAAGATTCATAGTTTGGCTGGTCCTGTGTTATTTGTTGTCATTTGTAGCAATAACAACTGGGCACTGCTTATTTATATTCCTATTGATGTGAGCTTTTCCGTTTTCAGAGGTCACAGTAATAACTCGTTTTAATATAATTACTGTGTTTACTGTATTTACTGTACATTGAAGCCCTATATTGATTTTTTCCTGATTTTTTGGTGCACTCAGGAGGCCATGACGCCCTTAGCATATATTCCCTCTTGGGCCAGTCGGCTCAGAATTTCACAAACAATTTCCTCATGATCCACCACTAATGGCGAGATGCATTCACAAACACCGGAATTCTGAACATCAACACACAACACCAGTGGGTCATAACACTAATTTCATTTTGCTCAATGAGCACATGATAAGTAGAACACACTGTTGTACCTGTAGTCTGACATTTAGCAAATTCTGCTCCAACTGTGCGGAATGTGTGCATTTAGAATGCTTTTAGAAAAAAAAATACATACAGTAATCATGTTTAATTGGTTCCAGACTCGACCTCAACAAGTGATTTTTATAGTTAGAGCATAGCAAACCTGTTTACGAGATTCTAAATAACATAATTAGAGCCCTCTAGACATGAAATAACACCCCTATATTCCCCTTTACACTCATATTACCCAATATAGTCGACATAATAAGAGAAAATAAGACATTTTAGACAAAAGTAAGACATAATATAGACTTGCACATGTTTACATTGGAAGTAACATTATCACCAAGTACTTCCTGCAGTGGCTTATATCTCATCAATGTAACATTACTGAGACCTAATGACCAGTGTAGAATACCGCATACAGTTTCATTGCAACGCACACATACCTCTTTGTGACTAATATTTCAATTTGTTTGATGATCTGAAACGTCTAAGTGTGACAAACATGTAAAAAATAAGAAATCAGGAAGGCCTCAGCAAACACTTTGTCACACCACTGTGTGTACTTGCATATTATAATCACACACACATACACACAGTTCTTGCACAACACCACGAACCTGTGAAAATACTGCAACTTGTTGTTTGGTGATGAGAGAGTTACGCGTAGCCAGGCCTTTGTCTTAGAATGGGTGACGACAGTATGTCTTCTGAACGTCTTATATTTGCGTTTTAGTTCATTGGCGCCAAGCTCCACGTCACGACGTGACGTCACGTCATGCCACCAAAGGAAAAAATCAGCCACGCCTAAAAATTTCAAATCCTCTCCCGAAGGGGGCGCGAATGTCGAAACGTTTTCATTCCAACTGGTTCCTGCTGATTCGTGATGGGGGCTGAAAGGAAAAATGCACTTTTTGGGGAATTTTGCCCATCATACACTATCCTTATGCGGAACATGACCACGCGTCTTTCCTTTTTCTGAGCGTTCTAAAGAGAGAAAAAGAGTTAGCATGAGGGAGCTAACAATGGACGTACTGACTATAAAGCCCTAAAAAAACCAACTAACTAGCTAAGATGAAGAGCTATTATCCTGGCATAGTAACACAACACCTTGCCAGTCTCAATGTCACTCACAACGCCTCAGGCCACCACCGAGAGGTAACACTACCTACTGGAGCTCCTGATGTGCTGTTTGAGTTTGGATTTTGATGAAACATTTAGCACTCGTGCTACATGACAACGCTGTCATGATGAGAATGCGAATATGACAATTAGTGATTCATGACAACTGGATCTTCTTAGCACAGAGCAACATTCTTCTCCTCCTGGGGTTAGGGGCCGTCTTACCTGTAGCTCATCCTCAGTATATTATAAATCTCAAAAAGATAAGGTTCTGGATTTGTACAAAAGTAGTCATCGTCGTGGCTCTCATGAAGTCTGCCGTGATTAATAATAGCAAACAGACGTGCTCTTTCTATGCTGCTGTTGTTGTAGTTTGAATCTGTGGGCTATGTGAAATCCATGTTTAAAACGATCAAAATGCAGCAAAATACTGTAAGGTCATAGCATGTACTGTACATAAAATGATAAAACGTCGTTAGAGGTTTTTTAGAGGGCTTTATAGTCGAAATAGGTGTGTCCCACGACGTCCATTGTTAGCTTCCTCAAGCTAACTGTTTTTCTCTCTTTATAACGCAAAGAAAAGGGAAAGAAATGTTCAATGTTCATGTTCAAGGATTGTGGTTAATCGGCAAAGTCCCCCCCCAAAAAAGTGCAGTTTTCCTTAAAGGGCTTGATTAAAGGGGATGAAAGGACAATGCTTCGTGAATTATGATTAGATGAAACTAATTAACCAGTACATCCCCAGCCTGGCAGAGGCCAACCTGCTGCACATTTCCCTCAGCCACATTAGAAGGCGCTGCTGACGAGCCGAGCTAAGTCAAGTGCAATTGCACCAGAGAGGGTTATGCTAATTCTTCAATTACCTTCCACTAATGCTGTGGCCTTGTTCATGTGCTCCAAACTCGGTTAGGTGCAGTATTTCTATTCATTCAACAGCCCTATATATTAAATAAATAAATGGGGTGCGAAAAAAAAAGGAAAAAAGAAGAAATGACCGCATATTCGAAATAAAAAGAAAGTATAATCTAGAGAGAATGAATTACAAAATGCCCACATTTATCTGAGTTTTACAGTATGTGTGTGTTTATGTGAATTGGGCTTAGTCACAGACAAACAATCCTCACTGTCTGACATGGCCTCTAGACACAAAACACAGCGCGGATGAGGCGGCGGAGCAAGGGAGCCCGGGAAGAAAGGGAGAAGGGGCGGGGAACGGTCTCTCTGCGAGTTTGCATCTGCTTGCGTTTAAAGCTCATGCATTCCGTGCCTTGGAGTTGGGATGTTTGTAGGCAGATCGGTCAGAGGGGGAGAGAGTAATGATGATGGCAGTAGGGGGCGAGGGCAATAGGAGGAGAGATAGAATGGTGAGGGAGAGATGTTTTCGGTTGCCGGGGGTTTCTGTGGGACTGACAGTAAATAAGCAGTGATAAGCAGCAGGCGGCTTCAGCCGGCAGCCAGACTTGCAGGATTTTAATGACCCGCCTTCTTTTCCTCTGTCCCTGGCCAACCCTCGCATTTCCATGGCTTCACTGTCTTCTCTTCCTCCGTCTGCTCGTAGGCATCTCTGCCTCGTCTTCATCTGCCTGCAGCCTGCTCTTTTTCTTGCCAGCTTCATTTTGCCTGCATTCTTTCGCCATACCTCATCCTTCAGCTCCTTCTCTCTTAATCTGCTTTTAACACCCCGTCCCGGTTTCCCCACCTGACGCAAGACAAGACCTGCAGCACACAGCATCCTTAAGCCACCAATCTCACCTCATCACATATCTCTGTTTCAACAGAGGGAGCGCCAAGGTCAAGTGTGTCATATTGTGCCTGTGTGTATTTATCTCCCTGAGGTTTATCAGCGCTTGTCTCCACTCTCTGTATCCAGCACGTGTGTGTGTGTCTGTGTGTGTGTGTGTGTGTGTGTGTGTGTGTGCAATCTTACATCGGCTGTTGAAGAGATTCAGCCCACAGCAGTGAGGTGACTGACAGAGGTCAAGGTCGACTGTGTGGCACCACAAATTGTTCCGCTTGGAAATCCCTTCCTCTCTGGGGGGCATACAGATCATCTCATTCCGCTGTTAAAATTCCCCACATTCAGTCCCCTGATACCACAAATTGACATGTGGACCACATGGCTCATTATTAGCACAAGCTAAACGGATGCACACATACACACAACTCCTACCGATGCTGTGGAGGGCATGTTTTCATAGGCCTTAGCTTATCTGCTTGTTTGCACTTTCTGTTTACAGTTTTTTTTTCCATTTACAGTGCAATCTCAATGTTTTAAAGACCGTCAAATTCGGAATCCGATGAAGACCCAAAGCTCATGACCATAGGTGAGGGTACGAACATAGATCGCTGATCTGCCTGTCGATCTCTTGCGCCAACCTTCCCTCATCCGAAAATAAGACCCCAGATACTTCAACTCCTCAACCTTCAGAATAAACACCTGAAAAAATAATGGTTAGTTGCAGGCCTAGTTGGGACTCTCACAGATATTTCATTCCGGCCTGTTTCAACGTGTGCTGGGGATGACTGTTCCGCATGCGACACCTTGTTATGCCCAAGTTTCAGTCGTCTAGCTGTTCATTTTATTTGGTAGTTCTCCTCTTCATGATTCCATTCACTTTGTGCAGTGTAACAGTACCACCGGGGGCAAAACAGCCCCAGAGTATGATGCTACCACCACCATGCCGAACAGTTACCACAGTGTTCACTCATAAGAAGGTAATTGGTCTTGTCAAGTTATAAGAACTTTAAATTGAACATCCAGACATACACCAGGCCAGCGGTGACTCAGGAGATAGAGTAGGTTGTCCAGAAACTGGAAGGTTGGTAGTTCTATTCTGGCTTCCTCCTTCCCAGGCACTGGTGTTGTGTCCTTGGTCAAGACACTTCCCCCACCTTGCTTCTAGCGCTTCCACGGACTAGTGTATGAATGTGAGGTACCACCAGTGTGTGCCATAAAAGGCGCTGTAGACAGTGGTGTGAAAAAGGGTTTGCCCTCTTCCTGATTTCTTATTTTTAAGGAATAGTGGTTTGGGGTTTAATTTGGACCCTTTGTTCAGCAGGTTACTGAGACCAAAACCCACAGCTCTTAGTCTTGCAAAGTGTGAAAAACATGCAAAAAAATAAGAAATCAGGACGGGCGCAAACACTTTTTCACACCACTTTAAATCAAATTCTTATTGTTGCCATATGTGCCTCTGTCAATCAGAAATCATTTCGCGTGTGAATGATAAACATAATCAATTGGTTCATCCTGATTGCAGGCTGCAGGAAGCACACAAATACAAATTTGTGTGTTTCCTGGTTCAGCTGCCGGCATGATATCACAGAAATCACAGTTTGAATGTTCCTCTGTCTGTGCGCCCTTGTAATTTCTCTCCTGGTAATATTGTGTGTAAAGCTGAAATATGGTGATTGAGTCATTTCAAAGTTTGATTGAAGAAAAACGTTTTACACAGTCTACCTTTAATATGAATTTTGAGTAAACTACAAGGACTTCAAATAGAAATACTCTTGACTCCGGTGTCGAGCAGCTTCTGTGTGTATTATATCGTCGCTCGACCTTGCTTAGGAAGGATAAATTCACATGCAGCCTTTGGTTTCATGGAGTATTTCACCATAGCTTTTGTGTCGTACCTCCTCTACGGGTGCTTTTGGAGGGAAAGTAATGCAACAAAAGACGGCTGTCTTGTCAATAGGAGGTGTAATTACTTTTTTTTTGTTTTCTTTCACCGTCACATGTTGAACTGTGATTTTGCGTTTTCACACTCCATTATTCTTTTGTCTCTTTCCTTCCTCGGCATGCTATTGTTAAACTACGTATATGTTAAGTGTCATTTTTGCCTGAATGAACATTTCGGTGTTTCTAGGTGTGTTCATTATTCGTTGCTGTAACTCATTTGGCAGTGCTTCCCCGCACCTTTCGCCTTCCGTCTTGATACTTTATTTTAATCATACTGCCTTGTTACGGCACTCCGTCCCAGCGCTGCATCTCAGAACCTCATTTTAGCTCCCCTCCCTCAGTCCCTCTCATCTTCTCTCCTTTTATTCATCGCTTCTTTTTCCAATCAGTCCCGGGGGGCCTAAATTTCAATTTCTTTCTTCCTGCATATGTTACTTCCCAACTCTCTGCTTCTCTTCAAAAGAGATTTTGCAGCGGGGGGTGGGGGGGAATCCTGTTCTGAAAAACCACCTCTGTGTTTGGATTGTTTTCACAAATCTTACTGAACTTGAAGTTACTGAAGATCAAATGGACTTCATTTTTGTGTCTTTGAAGATATCCCATTTCGTGTGAGGGAAAATTGAGAACATCAGTCATCTGAATAATCCCTTTAAGACATATTCAAATAAAGATGTGATCTGAAGAGTTTTTGACTTTATTTGCATCAAGTCCAATTGTACACAAGTGCACCATGACGTCTCACGCTGCTGATTAAACAGTAAACTCTGGACTGGAATACAACATCTTGATATCAGTTTGCCGGATTTGGAAGCCACCCCAAAATCACGACTTAAGAGCTTTCACAGCTGACTGGTTCAGATGCTGGTCCAAGCGTGTATGCTACACCGAATTGACAGCTGGTCCGATTTAACAAGCTAATACAAATGTCAATACAACTCTGATGGGCATTCAGGGCCAGCAAGGCCTTCTCTGCTGGCCTAAACCCAATCAGAAGCACTATGGAATTGTATTGTTTTATTCCCACCAGTCTATTGTCTCTTGACTGCACTGCTTCCAGTACATGAATGTGTAGGTTTGATTGTTTTGTCCAATCAGACACTCTAATCTGCCCAGGGCCTTCAGAATCAGGAGTGCTGGCTCATGTCAGTTAAACTATCCGCAATGGGGCTGCTTCTTTACCCAATCACATTTCAGATTCGCCTCACAGGGCCAGCTAGGAGGCGTACAGTGACATCAGCATTTTTTCGTCCTCTGATTGGTTGAACAGAGCAAAACAAAGCAAAGTTTGACAAGTGGAAGGTGTTGGTAAAGCACATCAGAAGTTGCTTGCTGACCCCCAGTAAACAAAAGAAGAAGAAGAGTCTGTAGCTCTTGGTGTCAGAAAGTGGGACAGACCATGAAAATGGATTTTTAACATTTTCAAGGCGGACTTTTCCGGAAAAGCTAGACAAGCTAGCAAAGAGAAGCTAGCGAGCTTGTTTCAGCATGGTTAAGGGTTTGCTCTCTGAAAGTCTTCCAGATCAGTTCGTACAAGTGAGTGTGATGTATTTTATTACATTTTTTTATGCTTTTGTCATGTTATTAGCTAAGTATTCATTCTGAACTGCTCCAGATGATGTTGTAGTGTAGAGGTTTCAAGTTTGGAGTACTTTAGAGACGATGGATTCAAAGTAGTGCGCGGATTGATACTGAAATATTGATACATCCGATACCAGCTCGTCATGCTCTGACAGAGCTTTCGATACTTTAGATACTTGATTCATTTGAGGTAATGTTTGTCTGAAACGTTTGTTGAAACGTTGACAGATTGGAAACCGAGCCATGTGTGAATTGTTAATAAATTCTTTATGCTATGATATTAAAATTTACCTAACATATTAGGTGAATTTACAAATTATCTGTAACGTATTGGTTTAATTCTACGACAAAATCAGTGGTATCGCACATCATTATTTCAAAAATAAAGCTTTAACTGGGTTTCTTGTTTAATAATAATGGTATTATTCGGCAATTGTTTTCGTGTATTATTGATGATTTGCATAATTGCACCGTGATGGTGGTGGTATTAACAGGTGGATTATGTTGCTTAATTCCCCGCTGAAGGCCCAGGTACCAAATACACCGCCCACCACTGCAATACAATGTTATTCATTGTGGAAAAATAATACACATTATATTGTATACTATTCGTGGCTGAGAGGCAGATGCTGTGTTTTCAGAGATACGTCTGCTGCTTCTGCAGTCGATGCCAGTGGGAAGGTAGATTGCATGTGTCATTAAGTAAAATAAGCCAAAGCAGCTGTGTTAATGGTAATGATGGAACAAGTCCCATGTGGAATGTGTGTTGGCACCACAACAGGTATAGGAAATTGTGAGTACAAACAGTTCATTTTTGCATTTGACCTCTTTCAGGCTTCATTGGCATTAGAAGCATGATAACATATGTTCAGATTTATCATTAGCATGCGGCTTAATACATATCTCTGAGCTTGATTCCCATGCTTGCAATACCATGAGCAGAGCTTATTACTCAGCATACATATTAATACACTCGGCCACTCTGGAGTTATATAAGCATGGAACCTACCAAAAGCAAAGCCTAGACTTCCGTCTTTCATGAGAAAAAAAAAAAAAACTTTGTTTGTACCTTTTTCCGGTCATTAGTAATCAGCAATAGAACGTACGTAAGTTTCAGGAAAATATCAGTTCCAGACTACAAAAGGAAGAAAACCAGATACATTTCAGCATAACTTTCACTTTGACACAAATATTTTTTGCTTTTGTGACAGCTCAAATATCTAAACAACTACACCACAACATAAACAACAGAAACTTTTTTTTTTTTTTACATCCAAATCATTGATTTACAAATATAAAACCATGAACTATTTACAATTTTCACATTTGGAACTGAACTATGTGTGTGCATTTGTGTGCACGTGCGTATGTGCGTGCACGGGCGCGTGTGTGTGCATGTGCATGTGTTAACATTTCCCTATGCTTAACCTTCTGCACGCTACACTCTTCCACGTTCTCCCACTTCCTCCTTCCTGTCATGTGTTTCTTCCGTCCACATGATCTCTGCCAAGCTCTTATCAAATGCACTTCTGCTATCTAGTGGCCGTTTTTATGGCTTCAAATTGCTCTGAAGCCAAATGCATTAGTGGGGAGTTGTGTCATCGCCTCTTTTAGCCTCTTGTGTAAAATAACGTAAAATAATAAACAAATAAATACACTGTTGGGATCAGGCGTCCGGGTTTATAAAAACGTATAACTACCTCTTTGGTATTGAATGAGTTAAGGTGTCTTAGGGAGCGCTCCAGCTGTGGACTCCCTTGGTCTGCTGGGGGACTTCAGTGCTCTGGAAGGGCATTATTGGGCGTAACGTGCCCCTTTGTTATTGGACTTAAGGGCCTCACCAATGGTCACGAGTTGTGGGCACTGAACTAAAGAAGATGATAATGGATCCGATCGGCCGGGATTTAATATAGAGATCGTCTGCACTGGGAGGAGTCAGATGAGGTGGCACCTGGTTAGAATTCAAGAGATTCAAGAGAGTTTTATTGTCATGTGCATAGTACAACAGCAGTTATATCATGCAATGAAAATCTTATTCTGTTCATTCTCCCAAGAAAAGAAAGAAAACAAATGAAAGAATAAGAACATAAGAAACATAAACACATAAACATATATACCAATAAATTAAGCAACAACAACAGAAGAGACATTAATACAAGTAAATAATACAAATAAATAAATAAATAAAGTGCTATGAGTGTGTGCGTGTGTTGCGTGCGGCGTGTGCGAGTGCTTCGTTGAGGAGCCTGATGGCCTGTGGGTAAAAGCTGTTTGCCAGCCTTGTGGTCCTGGACTTCAAACTCCTGTAGCGTCTGCCTGACGGTAGGAGTGTGAATAATGAGTGTTGTGGATGTGTGCTGTCCTTGATGAGGTTGTGTGTTCTTCGTTGGACTCTAGTTTTATAAATGTCTTGCAGTGAGGGGAGGGCTGCCCCAACAATGTTCTGTGAGGTCTTGATCACCCACTGGAGTGCCTTCCTGTCACGTGTTGTACAGTTACCGTACCAAACAGTGATGGAGGCGGTAAGGACACTTTCGATAGTGCATCTGTAGAAGCAACTCAGGATTGTGGTGGACATGCCAAATTTCCTCAGTCTTCTCAGGAAGTACAGTCTCCTTTGGGACTTCTTCATCATTTGTTGGGTGTTGTGAGACCAGGTGAGGTCCTCGCTGATGTGTGTGCCAAGGAACTTGAAGGTTTTCACCCTCTCCACCTCAGTCTCATCAATAAACAGGGGTCTATGCGGCTCCTTTTCCCTTGTTCTTGGGTCGATGATCATCTCTTTAGTCTTATCTGTATTGAGAAGGAGATTGTTATCACGACACCAAGCTATGAGGTCCGCCACCTCTCTTCTGTATGATGTTTCAACACCACCAGTGATCAGTCCGATGACTGTAGTGTCATCCGCAAATTTAATGATGCTGGTGTTGTTCTGGGAGGCCACGCAATCGTAGGTGAAGAGCGTGTAGAGGAGTGGACTCAGCACACACCCCTGTGGGGTCCCAGTGCTCACAATTCTTGAGCTGGATGTGCGGTTGTGGACTCTGACTGACTGGGGCCTGCCTGTGAGAAAGTTAAACACCCAGTTACAGAGGGAGGGAGACAGGCCAAGTGTGAGGAGCTTATCTGTGAGTTTGTGGGGGCTGACTGTATTAAAAGCAGAGCTATAGTCTATAAATAGCATTCTGACGTATGTGTCCTGGCCCTGTAGGTGAGAAAGGGCTGTGTGGATGGCAGTGTTGACTGCATCATCCGTGGACCGGTTCTGGCGATATGCAAACTGTAGAGGGTCCACGGTTGCCGCCGGGATGCTCTTTTTGATGTGGGTCATGACTATTCTTTCAAAGCACTTCATAACAATAGGAGTGAGTGCTATAGGGCGATAGTCATTCAAGCAGGTCACGTTGCTCTTCTTGGGTACGGGCACTATGGTGGTGGACTTAAAGCAGGTCGGTACAGATGCTTGTGCAAGCGACAGGTTAAATATGTCAGCAAGCACATCAGCTAGCTCTGATGAGCAAACCCGAAGTGCACGTCCTGAGATGTTATCTGGCCCTGCTGCTTTTCGTGGGTTTGTTTTGTTTAGAACCCTGCGCACATCAGCTGATGTCACCATGAGAGGTGAGTCCTGTGTGCTCCCCAAGTCCAGCCACCCTCTCTGCTCATCAGGAGTTTGGGTGTCAAAGCGGGCATAGAACTCGTTCAGCTCATCTGGAAGTGTGGTTTGGCTGGACGTGGCTACGCTACTCTGCTGTCGATAGTCTGTGATGTGCTGGAGCCCCGCCCACATGCACCGAGGGTCTGAGGTGGAATAGTAGCCCTCCAGCTTCTGTCTGTACTGTCTTTTGGCCTCTCGTATGGACCTCCTCAGGTCATATCTGGCCTTTTTGTAGTCCTCAGCGGTGCCCATGACAAATGCAGTCGAACGAGCACGTAGCTTAGCCCTTACATCACAGTTCATCCACTGTTTTTGGTTAGGGTATTTTCTGTAATACTTGGTGGTGGTAACAGTCTCTATGCATGTGCTAATGTAGCCAGTAACAGCAGAAGCATATTCATCCAAATCAACAGTACAATCTTCCCTCCCCGCTGCAGTTTTAAACACATCCCAGTTTGTGCAGCCAAAGCAGTCCTGAAGTACTTGATCAGTTTCTTCATTCCATACTTTAACTGCTGTACTTACAGGGGGAGCTTGTTTAAGAAGTTGTCTGTATGTTGGATAAAGGAATATAGAGATGTGGTCGGCCTTTCCAAAGTGGGGTCTTGGAACAGCCTTCAAAGCACCTTTCATGTTGCTGTAGACTTGGTCCAGGATGTTATTTTCCCTTGTGGGAAAGCTCACATGCTGGTAATATTTGGGGAGGACAGTCCTGAGGTTACAGTGGTTGAAATCGCCAGATATAATAAATACAGCGTCTGGGTGTTTGGTCTCGTGTTTATCAATGATGTCATGCAGGAGGCCTAGTGCATTAGCAGTGTTAGCTCGTGGTGGGATGTAAACAGCAGTTAAATACACAGCGCTAAACTCACGAGGCAAATAAAAAGGTCTGCATTTCACCATCAGCAGCTCAATGTCCTGCGAGCAGTGCTTTTCCATCGTCTGTACGTCTGCCTTGGGAGGTGTTCTGGGCATGTCCAATCAGGAGGACGCCCCAGGAAAGATGAAAGACGCACCGGAGGTACTACTGTATGTATCTGTATAACAACCGTACAATGTGCCGAGTCTTAGGAATGGAATATTTTCCCTCTGTTGTAAATAAGTGCTGAAAATACAGTATGTCTGAAGATTTATCTACAACAGAAGCATGACGCACGACCCACAAGGCCAACTTGGTAAGAACACACCCTCTCATCCACCACCGGGGCCCTGCCACCGAGGAGCTTTTTGACAACCTCAGCAACCTCAGTCCCCGAGATATGAGAGCCCACCGTGGAGTGCTTCCTCATAGGAAGACGTGTCGATGAGATTGAGGATGTTTTTGAGGTATTCTTTCCGCCGATCCACAACATCCCGAGTCGAGGTCAGCAGCACACCATCCCCACATACACGGTGTTGACTGTACACTGCTTCCCCCTCCGATACCTGTCAGCTGCTTCCGGAGTCCCAGGAGCCAAAAAGGCCCGATAGGACTTCTTCTTCAGCTTGATGCCATCCCTTACCACTGGTAACCTTGGACGCATTAATGACTTATTAATGAACCTGGGTAGTTTCCACCCAGCTAAAAGGGCTGTACCGAACACCGGTGAGAAGGAAATCTGGGCTTCCATACTTTGGTTGACACACGACTTGATACCGGATGAGTGGAATAAAACTGATGGATGGATCCACTAATACACAGGGCTTGCTGAGATCACACGTGGTTGACAGCATTAATATACACTACGTGTATTTTTTCTACCGAAGTGCCCGAGGCACTTTGCATCTCACGTCTCCTCTTTTCTCATCAAGTCCACATGATACTTGCATGGTGATGCCCCCCCTCTCCAGTGGCCGACGTGCAGTATGCGCTTTAATAAGCCATAATGATAATGAGCAGGTGTCTACACTCATCACCCCACTGTGGCCACACATCTTCACAAGGATATGATTATAGGGGATGACAGCCATCTTAGTGAATGACTGTTGAAAATTGTCATAATCTAGGATTGCACTTTAGGGAACTATTAGCCAGCTGAACCCGCAATGAAAGGCAGATTTTCTTTTTTCCTTCTGAATACACAAATGCTACCAAATGCAAAGACTTGCTGAATAGCAGCTGTAACTTGTCAAAATATTTCCCTTTCTTTTTAATAGTTGACTATTTTATTAATGCTGTGACTTTCTGATGTATTGCTGTATTGAAATGGGCTTTTGTAACTTTTTACGGCGTTGAGTTACTGCCTCCCTGCTAACCGACGCCTGCTAAAGTTGGCATATTTGATTCGCACAGCAGTGAGGATACACAACATTAGGTTGACAATGTAATGCATTTCAGTGCATGTTAAATATTATCCAGTGGATTCCCGCACATTCACGATTCGTGCAGATTTGTCAGTCAAAAAAATGTTGTATTTGTATTTTTTTCTCCAAAAACATTTTTTTACACAGAAAAACACACCTCATTCACTCTAAATCTGTAATAATTCATAAGTACATGATAATAAAAAAAATAGATCAATAAACATCTGCACCGTGACTCCCATTCCAACACTACCACACAGGGTATCCAAAGTGCGGCCCGGGGGCCATTTGCAGCCTGCGGCTAATTTATTTTTATCAGCCTTTGGCACATTTTGAAAACATACTTAAACAAGAAAACTAACAAAAACAACAAAAAAGTGAAAAAAGAGCAGTAATTTTACAAAATATTAAAATAAAATCCTAATATTAATCAGATGAATCACTGTTTTTAAATTAATTAATCATGATTAATCACCATTAGACACTATGTCTGAAAATATGCTCATTTTTACTCTATTCAATGAAGAGAAAGGTAAATGACAGGACAGGATTATATATATTTTGTTTATATTAACAGCTCCAAATGAACTAAATATGTCAATCAAGCTAAAAGATACCACGAGTGCTAATCTCTTTAATAGTAGCAGAACATTTGAATCACACTTTAAACCGTGTTATTATGAGCAATGAGGGGTTGCTTTCTAAGACACCACATCATTTAAGGTAAATGCACTTGTTTTCAGTGTATTTTCCAGCTTACTTAAATGTAACAAATTGTCCATCCCAATTAAGAGTTAGGAAGTGAGTTAGGCGTGCGATTCGACTATCAATCTCGCCCTCAAATTGTATGAAAATGTCATGTAATCAACATTTTAACTACATGAGGGTGCTCAAGGTTGCAGCTGAGCATACATTTTTACATAGATTGTCTATGTTTTTGTTATCAAGAGCCTATTTTGATAAAAATTCAACCTCATTTGTGTTATTAAAGAATTGAAAAATGACGAGTGTCTTTAACAGAAGACCTTTGCAATTTTGTCGTTATTTTGATCATAACCGGTCTGGTTGTACAGCTTACACTCGACAAGAGCTTGTGTTTATTGGATTCCGCAGCGCCAACGTTTCTATCACCGATCTTCGACTTCTCTCTGACAGCTCCACAGTGCCAGAGTCTATACACACCACCCAGCCGCGCGGAAGTGCTTGCCAGCGCTGTTGAGAATGTAAACAAAGGCCAGGAAGGTGCGGACGAATACCAGCTAACACCAAGCTAGCACACCACACAGACTCTCCTTACCGAGCATTCTTCTTGCTAATTTGCGGCCTTTCGTGAATAAAATGGACACGTTACGGTTCCACAAGACTTTTGCGCTACAAGACTAAACAGCGTCGTACCAGACAATGCTATCGAGCTAGCCGACCGCCACACCCTCGCTGGTAGAACAGGCAATATTGAGTGACAACTGTACTTTGAAGGCACATGTTGCGGAAATCTTTTATTTTATTTTTTTCAATGTATTAAAACTTCTATTCCTCTGAGTCAGTACCACTTAGTCAGATTCTGACTGCTGAGGAGAAAAATTCAGCTTATTAGCTTCCAAAAGAGCCCAAAGGCATGGCTTTACTCCAAGCGGTTCAAGGACAGCTTTACCTTTTACTTTGGTAGACTTTTGTAGGCATTTAAGCCCATAAAAATCCCAGAATGCTGATTAAATCTGAAAGTCATATGTTGACCATTATAGTTAAAATTCATTTTGGTGAATTACAGAAGTGTATTATTATTATTATTATTATTATTATTATTATTATTATTATTAAAGGGTCCCTGACATGATTCATCCACTTCGAGTGAATATTGTTTGTAATTATGTTCTACATTGTTCCATTTTTTAAAGTGAACGGTAAAGTTGCAAAAACTACATTTATAGTTGATGGCGCCACTCATGCCAAAACTAGCTCTCTTAAGTTTGTTTTCTTTTCCAAAAGATGAAGGTTTAGGACAAAAATGGACAAAGCAAGTGCAGAAAATTAGAAACAGATGGACGCCCACCTCAAGTTCTGTCCTTTGCAGTGATAATTTCAGTGATGACTGCTATGAAGAAACACCTTTACAAGAAGCATTTGGCTTGAAAGTACGCTATAAACGCAGTTTGAAAGAGGATGCTATTCCACCGGTACACAAGAAAAAAAAGACAAGAAGAGAGTAAGTCATGTCTTGTTTACATAATGTCTTCTAAACACTATTCCATGATAGCGACAAGGCTGTAAAGCATTATACATG
This sequence comes from Dunckerocampus dactyliophorus, assembly GCF_027744805.1. Lineage (NCBI taxonomy): Eukaryota > Metazoa > Chordata > Actinopteri > Syngnathiformes > Syngnathidae > Dunckerocampus > Dunckerocampus dactyliophorus. The sequence continues at coordinate 2,721,260 of NC_072820.1, forward strand.
TTATGTAAACATCTTTTCACAGTGATGTGTATGTTTACTGTGGGGGACGGGGGCAGCGGCAACGGCAGCAAAATATAAAATAATCGCTATAAAGACCCCGATTTAAAACAATAATTGAAGGATAAGCAACTCCAGAGTAATTTACACTTATTCTGTGTTTTGACCAATCGTCATCTCCATGTTTTAAGGCTCAAGTCCATGTTTTGCATTTCATCTCCAAATGGTTCTCTCTTCTTTTGTCGTCGAAAACTATTGACACAGCTCAAATCGCCACTATAATCACTGTAAAAATCCTCTGTCTCGTACACCGCCGTGTTTGTGTAGCTGAGTGATCGTAATTGAATCTGGAATTGAGAATAAACTGGAAGAGCTAGCTTGTCATGTCTGGTGCCATGAACTTTAAACAATGGCGGATCTTAAAAACACTCCTTTTAAATCCTCAACCTTCAAGCTTCCCTCACCTTGTTCAGAGTGATGACCGCCTCTTGCTTTACTCCCGTGATGTTAAACGTGTCGCCTGTCTCCCCCTCCAGAATTGTATACTCCAGCTTGGCGTTGTCACCGAGGTCAGCGTCACTTGCTGAGATACGTCCTATTTCAGCACCTGGGACGGCCAGCTCGGATACAGAGAAGGACCACATACCTGCGAGAGACACGTGAGGGACATTTTTGAGGAAAGCTGCCTCTGTACAATCTCATTAGTGGTACATGTGTGTGAGTTAAACGTCTCATTTGTCTTTAGAAGTGCTTTCAAAAGGCTGCTTCCCACATGCACTGAGCCAATATTTACGCCAATAATATTCAATTCATTTAATCTAACGTGCTAGAGAGGATTAGAGGGAGATAAAAGAAAATAAGAGTCTTGTGTTTGAACGCTCTAAACGGGGGTGTTGAATAAAAGGTAATTTATGCCAAAACAAACTTGCTGAAAAAAAAAAAAGAAAAAATAAATCAAGATGAGCTGTAATCAAAACAGTGGAAGCAAAACACCTTTTGATTTCCAGCAACAGACAGGAATACATTTTTGAGCTGACGGGTTCCATATGCACACACATAACATAACATCGCATAATTGTCCATGATGCATGTGCATGCTATTTTTATGGGCAAAAAGTTAAAAAAAGGCTGATTTTTGCCCTATTTTTTGGGGGACGGGGGGGGTCTACCATTTGACTTATTTGTTCCATAACACTCAAGATCTTTGAAGACGTTTCAAAAGAAAAATTTCAAGAATTTACATGTTGCACTGTTGGATCTTAAGGAGGTCAGGCGGGCATTGTAAACCGCAGCGTTTGCCCGTTGAAAAAGCCAGTCATTACCACACAGACGGGGGCCTTCAGTCATGAGGGATGCCCCCTGCAACATCTCCACGTAGTCAGCTGCCGTTTGACGCCCCTGCACAACCATTGTTCCATTGAATTATCATGATGGCGCCCCCTCCAGTGCGCCGTGTGGGATCTCCTTGTCATGCCAGTAATGTTGGAAGCCATCAGGACCGTCAAAACCTTCGCCCACCTTTCAATGTCTCATTTTTGGTGATCTCCTTAAACTTCTTTTGGGCCGAGAATGGCCCCGTGTCTTGAAGGACAGCCAATCAGATCCTCCAGCGGAGACCTGGTGACATGTTGTTGGGTCTACCACTTGACTTTTTTGTTCCATAACACCCAAGAAGTTTGAATAAGTTTCAAATGACTGTCTTACTGCGTCCAACCTCAGTAGCAATGGTGTGCCTTGCTTATGCAGCTCAACAATGAGGCAGATAAGAATGCATGTAATGTGAAACACTTATTCCACCTGTCACGACCCATGAGTTAGCCTGCGTGACAGTTTAGTTTGTTTCCACTTTTATGCCTTAGTTCCTGTTTTATGCTCTTATTTTGGTAGTGCTTCCTGTTTTGCCTGGTTTGTGTCCGCCTGCTTTGCTTTCTCCTCTATCACTTGCACCTGTTGCTAATTTGAGTTGTCCTTCTATTTAGTTCAAGTGCGTGCATCTTAGTTTTGTTGTTGCATTGTTTGTGAAAGCCTGACACGCTGCTGCAAACCTGTCTTCCTTGAGTTCCTGCCGCTGCACTGCAGCTATCATTAAAAGATACGTTTTTCCTGCAATCGGTTCCTGCTTTCTGCATACCGGGGTCATCGGCACAATGCCCAAGACAAGACTTGACAATTTCACTTGAATGCTTGTTTGCAAGCTTTGCAAAGCATTGGGAAGATCCAACAGTGCAAAATGTAAATTCTTGCAGTGTTTCAACTGGTTTTAACATTTTGATCAGGAGTGTATTGCAGTGAGATACTGTCCAGTTCTATTATGAGTCTCGATAAATCACTCCAATAAAGAAGGAAATACTACATTCTTGTATTGCTACATAAAAACCACGTCTTCAACACTCAAAACCCAAAAACCTCTGCACTGCAAATACCATGAATGATAAATATTTCTCAGGGGAAAGAGGGTAAGATAGCACTATTTGGCTTGCACACACAAGAACAGACAGATTCATTCAAACAGAGTTGTTATCTCCGGCGTCTCAGTCTAAGGAAGTCAAACAGACCTGCAAATGTGGGAGAGAACAACAACATCTCACAAACACACTGGGTTGGCAGAATAAAAGATAGCGACCACTTCAAGAAGACCGTATCTGGGCCAACAAATGGTCTGATGAATTGTGTAAAACTGACACCCCAGTGAGACAAATCTTTTATTTTGTGGATCAGGACTACAGTTTGGATAGGAAAGCAGCTGTGGTTCTTGTTCATTGCACTTCCTTGCTGTATGCGTGTACTGTACTTGTATGTTTGCATCTGCTTCCTGTCTTATCAGTGACTTTGCATTGAGACTCTATGAGGCACAAGCTGAAGGACAATACAGTATATGCTCACAATGCTGAAGAAGACTGGCGGGTATTTCACTTTAACGCCTTCCTGTACATGATATGAAACAAAGCGTACGTGCACCTCGGCATCACAGTTACAGCAATTATTGCAAGTAAACACCTTCCACTATTCCCTCATTTATCGCGGTTCATTGGTTCCAGACCCTACCATGGTAAGTGAATACCTGCAAAATTAGTGCAGAGAAAACCTCTTTACGACCTTCTACATACACTTTTTTGAACAATAGTTCCCCTAGACATGCACTAACACCTCTATAGTCACCTTTACACCACTATTGCCCAATACAGTAGACATAAGTGGGATGAAGTTATGTCAAAAATGACTTGCTGTAATTCCAGATATTTAAAAAATGTTTAACTTAATGATGACATTAAAACCATCAAAGTATTAGGTATATGATAAATATTTTTAAAGGAACTAATGTATGTTATTTCAAAGCACAGCAAAAGAAAAGCCCATCATTTGTGGAAAAGAGTAAGTTTACGAATACAGCCCTGACACTATCCACACAAATAAGTGGCTGCAAGACTGCAAGGGAATCTTAACTTCCCCTAAAATGCCCCCCCCCCCCCCCCCCACACACACACACACACAAAAAAAGGTGAAATATTTACTGTTGTGTGTACATTTCATTGCCTAAATATGCGCTAGAATACCTTCATCTTTTGTTCAGAATCAGCTACTTATCACAGGAAAATTCCTTCTCGTTCATCCCCACAGCGCCACGGCACTTTTACATGGTCGGACGCTGAGGGTCTACTGACTTCGATGGGGAAACTGGACGGTCATTGGATAAATGCTGGGCTTTGTCTGTCCCGGCCATCGGACGCTCAGCATCTCTGGGGGTTTACGGGGCGGTGAGTTGGCCCGGACGCTCAGTTTCTGCATGATGATTGGATGATCTGTCTGTGGCGGAATCGCTTTTTGATTGACAGTGAAATAAGCGAATCGGCGATCTTGAAGTATAAACTTCCAACGGAGCATTTTCCAAGTTTTTCATTCCGTTGTCCTGAACTGATCCGGAGACCTTACAGATCCCCAGCGACTTTTTCTTTGTCTAGTGTTGTGTTTGGCCATCCTCTTCTGCCACTCCGAGGCTTCTTTCCCCAACGAGCAGCGTCTCCCCCCGTCACAATCACTCACACTCACAGCCGGTCACACAGTAGCCTGGCGCAGCAGCTCCAGCTGCTAGCAAGCTGCACATCCTGGCCGATACTACAATTTACATATAAATAAATAAACACATTTATGATGTAGGCCGGAAAAAAATGAATCACCAGCAGCCGCCACTGGTGCATGGCACATAAATCTCGCTATTGATGACATACTTGACATAGTCAACAAAAAACTCCTATTTTTTTGATAAATTGTCCAAAAAAAAGTGAGAAACGGAGCACGATATTAGCTCTGTGTCTTGTAAACTTAATCCCGAGAATGATTTAATTGACAACTTGATGTTATATTAATGGAACACATAATATTATCATGATTATAAAACAAAATGCTCAAGTATTCAATCACTGCATTGTGCGGTGTGATGCTTTCATGCAATGATGTGTAAATCTTTACCAGATTCCATTGCATGTTTATTTCTAACATGATTTCACTTCACCACTTAAAATGTGTCTTTTTGCCGTGTCTCCAAAAGGTGCGTAGGCCAACGAGTTGTGCACATTCTGACGTCAAGTTGTGTTTTCATAGGTAACATACTTTGCGTGGAAAACAGTGTACGCAATCTTTTGGCCCCATTTTGTGAGTACGCAAGCTTTCTAAGTAAGGCCCCTGGTCTTTTGTCCTCTCTGCATTGGGGTCCAACGACTGGCTTGCGCCAGCCAGCCCTTACAAAATGGACTTTTTCTCTCCCCGAAATCAAAGCAAAGAGGACAAAGAAGAGGAATTTCACTGAAACTGAAATTGAAGTACAAAAGTACAACCAAACCAAAAAATACTCTTTGGAGCACTTAATGCAGCTGTGACCAACAAAAGAAAAACAATTTGCTTGGGGAGACGGGAAGCGCTGCAGTTAATTATGTTGGATCAGAGGAAAGAGCAGTCTCAGAAAAGAATAAAATAAAAAATGCCTGACATTAAAATTAGCTCCAAATTCATGTCACGACCTACAGACACCAATATCTGTGACTCGAGGAGGACGACAACCAACAAAAATAAAAAGCTGGGTGGGCGCAGGTGTTTAATAAGCATTTTCTACACTGTTGAATTTGTGGTAATTAAGGTAAAAGCGACAATAATGTGGAGTTCTTTCAATAACTCAAAAACTCAAGTCAGTCCCGCCTGCGCTCAGAAGCTGGAAGCTGGAAGGATCAGCTGACAAACATTGCAAACCATCGAGTCGCTGGCACAGACTGGCACAGACTGGCACAGACTGGTACATGCGCATCACAAATAAAAAAAACAAAAACTTTACAATACAGAATGATATTTTCCCCACACACAATTTTGATCCGAAATTGCTCACTTTTGAAAGATAAGAGGAAGACATACCTAAAATATGTGAATGATCTTGAAATGGGGTGGGGGGAGTCAGGTTTTCGTTAGGTATCGGCTCGTGCGCTTGTGGTTGGGGGCTTGTCTAGTGGTCAGGTCAGCAGGATGATGTGGCCTGCGGCACAGCCATCGCTATTTGTAGTTTCACCGCTCTACCGCTAGCGTTGTTTTTGTGTACGCATGGTAAACGTTGCGCTTAGCTTTCGTCACCACCTTCACGGCTGTGGGAGAATTCTGACAAACGAGGCTCCGTGGTGCAGATCACGAGTTCAGCCTAACCGCCGCTTCCGCTTGGACACATTTCACGGCGGCACACAACTTTCCGAGGGAGAGCTGCCTATTTTGTGGAGGAGCGGTCAATAACATCGCGTCTTGCATGAACTGCAAGCAGAAGGTAAGTTTTCCATGATTACAAGTCAAGTTTTCTCACTCCGCTTCCACCTCGGATCACCTGTTTTCCTGTGCTGCCTGCTGCTGCTTTCGAGAAGGTTTTTTTTCAGGGTGGCTTAATTACACACCATCACCTTTTGTTCCTGTTGTCTGTCTCCAGTGTTTTGCACCTGGAACACCTGCGGTGATGGACATTGCCGCTCTGCGTGAGCTTACAATTGAGGACAATTTTTGTACGCTGCCTTTGTCTCTGCATCTGGAGTCCAAACCAACCACCCAACATCACGCACACGCCACCACATGCAACCCTTCTGTTAGAATGCTTCAGATACTAAAGATCCCCGCTTTCCGCTGAGGTTATGACTGGGACAATAAGCGATGAGCAAAAAAATGTGAGTAATTGTTACACTCATAAAAAATGTCTATTTTTGCTTGCTTGACGTTGACGTCAAGAACACTAGACTTGAACAGGACTGCCGAGTCGGCCGCAAATGAATGGAACAGAGTGTAGCACGCCATGGAGAAGGAAGTCCGTCATGATGGTGAGCAAGAGAGTCTAAGTCCTGGCGACTGTTCTGTTTATTTACAACAACCAGCATTCTAAATCTACAACATTTTCATCACACATACCTGTCTTAATTTTTGGGGAACTTGAAAAATGACAAACCTGGTCTTTTGGAGCGTCTATTAGAGCAATTAATGGCTGAGCAGTGCGCCGAGGACATGTTTACAATGCAATGCCTCTGGACTCTGCTCACCAACATGGCGACCAAACCCGAGCAGGGCATAATACGGAAGTGGATGCCACGCTGACAGTCCTGTTTAAGTGTCGTGTCCCTGGTTGACGTTCTTTTCCGACTGCATCAACATTTGCATTAAAAGTGACTGTTGCAATTATTAGATTCATCTGCAGAACCCTCACCTTCTCCAATTGTTCCCTCGCAACACAATCCAGGTTTAAGTCCTAAATATGCCTCAAACACTTATTCATTGCATTTAAAGTACAACGGTAATGGTTGAATTTGATTCAAATGCGCATACAAGTTACATTGGAATACATCACATAGTACAATCCACAGCTGCACATGTCCAAAAAGGAGTAGGAAGAAGCAGAGCTCACTTAATTGTACCCCCTTTCCGTTTCACATCAATTACAATACATTTGTTCACTTCCTGTATTCCAAATGTAGTCTTTGCCAATTTTAAATATATCGGAAAATATTCCCGAATGTGCGGTGATCATCTGTGCAGTAAGCTGAGATGCAGTATATTCCAACAGCCGTAACTGATGCACATCTACGATATTTAAACCAGAATACGATATCAAATCCATCACACAAAATGAACGACGGTGAGGAAAACATCCCACCTCTGCCTCAAGATGTGTTTGATTCATGATTGGCCCTGCAGCAAGTCTCCTAAGACGCAGCCAAGTAGTTTTTGGCAGGCAGACAAGACTAACGGAGCATAGGCAGAACTTGTTTTCACAAAGAGGAGGTCCCAGTTGTTGACATACTAGTCTTTACCAACATATAGTTTGCGTTTTGTTAGTTTTCAGCAGGGGTTGTAAGAGGGATGACACTCATCTATCAGATGAGCAATTCAATGGCGTATCAGATTGATTAAAACAGAACAAGGAAATGCTCCCTTTAATAGGTGAAATGGAAAAGAGAACAGCATCAGCCTCATTTATCCCAGCACATAAATTAATCAGTTTGAGAATTAACATGTTTATAGGTGATTTGATTGTTTTTAATGCTGCTTGATCGTCTGAGAGCAAATCTCAATGTAATCTAATTTAGAGTAAGTCTATTTTTGTGTTTTCCTTTGGTGGCTGCTGCTAATGAGCTTTGAGATTTTAGCCAAACGCAGAGTAAAAAACTGCCTAAATTCACCACTGGCATTGAAATTGTTTTTTTCTTAGTTAAACAGTATTTAGCTGCAAGCAAGCCCCAAAGTATTTCCTCTGCAAGCATTTAAAGCGGAAAATGTGACAGTCGCATTAAAGCCCATGCAGGCCTTATGGCTCTGAACGGCCATGAAAAGGCTCCATTTAGGTTCTGCATGCTGCACGAGGCTGCTCTTCTCTTATTTTATTTATTTATTTTTTTATGGCATCATTTAGCTGCTGCTACACAACTGCATTCTCGTCCGCATGCGTTTCACCACTAGAATACTTTCCCTGCAAAAACGTGTCATGTTGAGAATTTATTTGGCAACTGTCCGTGACTGCCAATCTATATTTTAAAACATGCGTGACACCTTCACCGAGCCTGCTGACTAAAAAAACTAACTAAAAAGTGCACTCGCAACTTGCTCATTTTTTGCAGTGTTCAATTGCGTCAAAAAAAAAAAAGATAACTGTACAATGTTAAATTCATGAAAAACACTGGCAAAGGAAACACTCATGTCAGTGATAACAGTCGTGATGATTGGACACCACATGATTTGTATATAAATACATAATTATAGCTTTGGCCCCATACCTATGGCCTCACTTCTTGCTTTGAATCTGGTGTGTTAGAAGCAATACAGAAGGCGTACAAGGTGCTTCCCACGTTAATTAACGCGTGTGATGGCGGACGACACAAAATGGAACGATGGTTATTGGATTTCCAAAGTTCCTCTACTTCAGTGGTTCTCTTATTTTTTATGTTTAAAATTATTTTTGTACCGATAACTGTACAATGTTAGGTTTTTACATTAAAAAAAAATCATGTCAGTGACAACAGTTGTGATGATTGGACGCCACATGATTTTTGCATGAATACATAATTAGCGTTTTATTCACGTGGAGTAATTTGGCCCCATACCCATGGCCTCTCGCCTTTTGCTCTGGAGCTGGTGTGTGTTAGAAGAAAAACAGACGGCGTACAAGGCGCTTCCCACGCCAATTAATGCTTTTGATGGCGGAGGACACAAAAGGTAACCACAGTTATTGGATTTCCAAAGTTCCTCGACTTCAGTGGGTTGTCAAATATTTGTTTTTAAAAATAAGCATGTAAAGATAACTGTACAATGTTTAAGTTCATGAAGAATAGTGGCACATAAAACATTCACATTAGTGATAACAGTTGTGATGATTGGACACAACATGATTTTTAATAAATAATTAGCATTTTAGTCATGTGGAGTAATCTGGCCGCATACCTATAGCCTCGCTGCTTGCTTTGGCGCTGGTGTGTGTTAGACGCAAAACAGAAGACGTTCAAGGCGCTTCCCACGCTAATTAACGTGTGATGGCAGAGGACACGAAAGGTAACGACAGTTATAGGATTTACAAAGCTCCTGTACTTCAGTGGTTCTCTTGTTTTGTTTTTAAACATGTAAAGATAACTGTACTATGTTAAGTTCATGAAGAATAGTGGCAAATAAAACATTCTTAGTGATAACAGTTGTGACGATTGGACGCCACAAGATTTTTACATAAATATATAATTTGCATTTTATTCATTTATTATTTATTTATTAATAGCCTCGCCTCGTGTGTGTTGGAGGCAAAACAGGAACGCTTGTGATGGCTGACGACTCGAAAGATAACAATACTTATTGGATTTCCTCTACTTTGTCAATATTATCGGTGTAGCAGAAATTGTGTGTATACTTTGCAAACTCCACATCAATATTGACTGATACTGCAAATATTATTTTACAGAATGCAATTACAGTCGATATCAGACCATGACATTCGTGCCAGGTTTTAATGTCTTTTTTTCCCGTCAATCACAACACCAAACGTGGTCAAAAATGAATTTTCTTATCACTAATGTGACAATCTGTTTCACCTACGACTAACAATTTCAAAATTCACGTAGAATAGAGCATCCTTGTGAAGATATCCTCACGTTCAGAGAACATGTTATGTTGTTTATTGTTTAAACTGGTGAATAATACTATGCCTTTCACTGCCATCTATCTGGACTAACTCTCGAGATAACGTTTTCATTCTGGTGCTCTCAGCGGTGTTGCGCGATTTACTGTTTAAAACGGCATTTATTGGTTTAACGGTGCCCCCAGTTTCACTGTATCCAGATGATCTTCATGATGAAATGCTACAATGAAGCTGAGTTTGAGGGTGTCTCGGGAACGCAGATTTAGTTTTACATGTGTTTTATAGATTGTTTAAAAATGGGGCCGTTTTGATGGAATATTTGGTGTTGTGGCATTATATAATACAACCATGCAACAAAATAAAAGCCTGCTTCAAGGTATTTTTCAAGTACTGTACATGTGCCCAGCAGGATGGAAAGTTGCTGAGTGGGAGGTGAAGGTGTTTTGTTGAAATTACATAATCCCTAAAGTGATAAGAAGTGATGTTCAATGTTCGTATGATTTATTTTTGACGGATTTCACTTGGAATGGTTGAGTCAACTCTGTGCTTTGTTGCTGAATGTTTGCAGAGATCTGACATTCTTAACTCCAGATGTCTGTTCAGCAGATGCAAATGATGATTTGATACACTCCCGATCAAAATGTTAAGACCAGTTGCAAGAATGTACATTTTGCACTGTTGGGGCTTAAGAAGGGTCTAAGTAGAGCTTCAAAACGCAAAAAGACGAAATAAGTAAGTTAGCAATTTATTGCAAACAAGCCTTAAAAGTGAAATTAAATGTTCATGAGCTGATCAAAAGTATAAAACCACAGCCTTTAAAAGCCATAATTTGGGCAAAAATGTGGACTCAGTCATTTTCTGTAAAGTATTCACACTATCGTGATCTCTCGATGGCGAGGGCAAAAAAGTTCGGATTGTTAAGCAAGGCATCTCTCGACGCGCTACTGCTGCTGAGGTTGGACGCAGTAACAAGACAGTCATTTGAAACTTTTTAAACATCCTGAGGATTATGGAATAAAAAAGTAAAGTGGTAGACCCTAAAAATGTCACCGGTCCTGAGCTGGAGGATCCCATTGGTTGTCCGGCAAGATACGGGACCATCCTTGACCCAAATGACAAAGATGTAACCTTGACAGTCCTGATGGCTTCCAACGTTACCGGCATGACAAGGAGATCCCACCTGAGATATTGTCCACATGTCACAGTGGAGGGGGAGCCATCATGATCTTCAGGTTGTGCAGGGGCGTCAAACGGCAGCTGGCTATGTGGAGATGTTGCAGGGGGCATCCCTCATGACTGAAGGCCCTCGTCTGTGTGGTAATGACTGCTTTTTCAACAGGACAACGCTGCACTTCACAAAGGACTTCTTCCACAGGAATAAGCTCACTCTTTCTGAACGTCCTGAATGTTCCCCTCATCTAAATCCAATGGAGAAGATTTGCGGATGGATGGCAAGGAAAGTTTACAAAAATGGACATCAGTTCCAGTGAGTAGATAATCTCTGTTAAGAAAGACAATAAAAAAAAGTATGATAGGTACGCATAAAGCGGACAGCGAGACAGGTGAAAGTTACGGGGGGGCCGGACCTTAGCTTGAGGAAAAGTTCTGTATCTGGAACTATTTGAATTTTTGTTGAACAAACCTGGTCTAGAACCGGTGAACTGGTCTCAGACCCGACCGGGTTACATGAATTTCCGCAAAGTAGGATTCCTTTTTTTTATTAATGTAATATTTTCATAGTTAGAGCATAGAAAACCTTTTTCTAACCTTCTAAATACAGTTTTGAACATTTTTAGAGCCCTCTACACATGAAATAACTGTAGTCATCTTCAAATTGTATTACCCAATATAGTAGACATTATAGAAAACAACATAAAAATGACATAAATAAGACATAACATAGACTCACACGTTAACACTGAGAGTGTTCTTGTCGTTTTTTGCTGGACAGTTTGCTTCCTGGGGTGGCTATTGTCTGATCAATGTAACATTACTGACCAGTGTAGAATACTCCATATTATGTCTTTGAATGAATCTTCTGAATGCCTTATATTTGTATTCTCATTCATTTAGGCGTTTTATGCTTGAACATGCTTAATGTAGACCAAGAATATGTCAAATGTGATCAAATAAGCAAATTTGTTTGACTAATAGGCCATAGTCAACCACGAAACAGCAATAATTTATTACTTCATTTGTTTTTAAAAAACATGATAGAGTGATGCCGCGGAATTTGAACTCCAAAGTGGCGAGGGACGAATGTATATTTACTTATGGGAAAAGTCATCATTTTGTGCTCATGATTTCCATAATTAGGTCATTTATTGGTAGAAAACCCATCTCATGTTGATAAAACTTCAGCTTGCGTTGGGTGTTCTTTATGCACAGTGAAATGTACAGCCTTACTCACACAGCACAAAAACAGCAGGAACTTATCAACTCAAACGCCAACCTCAAATAACACATGTGGAACACACAATGTAACTGCAGCGCACAGACTATGTGGGTATCACAGTAGATGCTTTCACGCTAATAAACGTGCAAAAAAATATTATTTTATTTGGGAAGAGGCATTCATTTGTTGAAGTGAAGGATGCACCCGGCATTTGCTAGAGCGGAGGCCACACTATGCTTCAATTTGTTTGTCTCCAAGTGTTGAACATCACACAACATTGACTTAATACATTCTTACGCACAGTGCACTCGACAAAAAGGACAGTCAGTGCCAGTGAATCAGTGCTAAATGCCATTTTATGTGGCATGACTAGCATGCCTACCATCTGGGGCTGACACAGCACCAGACTGAAAAGCAGGCAACTCGAGATAACACGCCTTTTGCTAATGAGACAGCAAATTAGGCAAGTTATTTACACGACGGAGACCGTGATTCTTGTGGATCTGCGCCATCGTATACCTCTGACGTGCACACAGAGCGTGAAGAGCGCAGTGTCACGTCGACAAACAGATTTGTCACATGCGAGGAAAACTGACAAAGCATCAGAAATGCTGGTGGTGTAAGTAAAGGTGGCAAGACATAGTCATTATCAGCTTTCCTCCCAAAGAGGGAAGACGTTTGCAACATGAGTCACACATCATTTCCACCTGTGATGGCCTGGAGGGGAAAGAGGCAGGAGAGAGGAGGATAAATGGTGAAATGCTGAATGGAAGTGAAGGAGCTGCACACGGAACGGCTCAGATAGAAATCACACAGAAGATGAACATTGACAGTGACTGGGTGCTGTCTTCTGCTGTTGTTTGCACAGGGAAACACTGTGGCAATGAGACATCCGACATCGGCACACAGATGCTGTACTTCAAGTTTCACTATTCAAGGTAGCGCCCATTGGGATCACTCATGATGATGCAACACAAACAACACACTCCTTTTTTCAGGTATCCCATGCCAACTAATTTCCCTTGGATGAATTGACTGTAGGGGCATTCCAAGTACAGGACAGGTCATTGAGATAATAGAAATAGTACATGGGATCTGTTGCAATAGCACGAGTAATAAATGCCTCATCTCAGTGCAGTTTTCAGAGGCTTGGCATTGCTGTACCCCAGGGGTCGCCAACTCATCGATCACGATCGACCAGTCGATCATTGGGACTTACCCCGCTGTTGTAAATTCCCTAATAATTATTTAATTATTTCTATTTAGTGCAGTTACAGTTCAGTGTGGACTCCAGGGGATCCCAGGGTCCTTCTTAGGACCAATGGCACATTCAAGCCTTCCGGGTAGCGGCTGTTGAAACGCGCGTATATGTTTATGTCTGTCTGTGTTGGTGATCAAAGATCCCAGACGATGCATCAGACGTTGTATCAACATCAAATCAGCCAGCTGGGTGAAAATCTGAACTCTTGTTGAAGCCCATCAAATGCAGATGAGAAGGTTATGACGAGCCAAACAAATGTGATGTGTTGGTACCTCTCCACAGAACAGGAACTATTTCAGCCTCTATCCACAGTCCATGACTGGAGTAAAGTCCACTGGCTCTCTCCCCATGGCCTGATGGTTAAGTATGTAAAGTGAATGAAGGGGGCGGCGCGACCTACACTAAGCACTTAACAGGCATGACCATGTCCTCAGTTTTCACAGACCACTAGAATCCTTTATACTGCCTGATAAAGTAGAAATTTCTCCGCCTTTTCCAGGTCGCGGTTCTGTATAAAGAGCACTGACAGAGAATGGGGAGGAGGTAACGTCATTCTGGCAATAGCAGTAGTATGCCTTCTGTATTGGACGAAATCGCCTCCTCTCCAACGCCTCAAAACATGCCCATGTTACCCCCATTCCTACACTGGCTGCCAGTTTGATTGAGGGTGGATTTTAAGGTGTTTCTGTTGGTGTTCAAGGCCATTAATGGTCTTGCTCCATCCTACCTATCCGACCTGCTGACTGTTTACCAGCCAGACAGGGCACTGCGCTCCTCCGAGCAGATAACGCTAGTGGTCCCCAGGTCCAGATATAAGAAACAGGGAGATCTCTCATTTGCTGTGTCTGCTCCTAAGCTCTGGAACTCTCTTCCACCTGCTCTACACTCTATAACTTCCTAGCATAGCAAACTACCAAGCTAACTAGTTATCCTCTCCAATTTACTTATTGTAAACTTAACAAAGTGTTTCAAACGGAGTGGGGAAGAAGGACACATGCTAAAAACTTACCACTTCCACACTGAATGAGAGGAAAACTTTTTTTCCACTCAATCACACTTGCCTCCGTCCACCATCTTAAAAGTAGGTGTGGCTTGCCATGATGCTCACGTGTTATATTATGCTACAAATTTTAACATCATTAATTCAATTAAATAATTTTTGACAGCCCACGTTGAAAGCAATTGCCACGGCCAGCATTCGAAAAATGCCAAAATAAAATCTGCATGTATTTATGCTTGCACAGAAGATGCAAGGGAGGATTAAGGCCAGAAGGAGGGTAGGAGGGGATGTAATGGGGGGTGGGGGGAGACGTAAAATACATTTTCTGTCAAGACATGATTTCATTCCCGCATGTTGAGAAATGAACATCTATCTCGCTCCTAATAGGTTTAATAATGAAACAGATGCCCTTTTTCTTATCATTTTCCAAATAAAGCAATTTAAAAATGGCCTGTTGCTATTTATCTTGCTTTGTGCTGTAAAGTAGGCCACTAGCTATTACTGAGCCCTTTTCTTCTGTCAGCCGCAGTGAGATAAAAAGTAAAGTGCGCTTGTATGTGTCTATTAGTCGGGCAAATGCTTGTGTTGGATAATACTATGGTAATACCCACTCCACCTGGCATACATACCGAGCTAAAGTAGAACGTGAGGATTCCAATTACCCAAAGATTCCTTTTAAATCTCCGCCAGAGGTCATAAGATTCAGGTGGTGACAAAAGAACACGTTGTACAACACAGTCTTTCCTTTGTGGCGTGTCTTCCAGTAGAGGCATCTGGATGTAGCAGGTGAACTCAGGTGGTTTGGGCATCATAACTGGGAGGTTCCAGGTATATCCAACTTGTGTGACACCCTGGAGAGAATTGGGATTCTATATTTCATCTGGTCTGCCTTCGGATCTCCCTCGGGGAGCTGGAGCATGTTGCTCCTCTACCTCAGATACCTTCTCTAACTCATAAAAAGAGACCGCAGAGTCTTGGAGTGTGTCTTCCAGTGAAATATAGCCACACAGCAGAGGGGAAATAACTTGGATTTCTTAAGTCATTGTCCACAAAATCTCTTTTCATACACTCATGTGAACAGGAGGCATATCTTAATGGATCACTCGATGGTTAAAGCAGGGGTGTCAAACTCGTGCCATGGAGGGCCGAGACACTGCAGCTTTTCTTTCCAGCCGGTCACTAAAGCAGGTGATTTTAATGATCACCACCTCCTCTAATTTGAGCGAAGGAGCTCACCAATCTAATCAGCTGCTGGAGAAACTGGTTGGAGCAAAAACCCTCAGTGTCTCGGCCCTCCAGGGCACGAGTTTGACACCCCTGGGTTAAAGGGTCCCTGACACGATTCAGCAATTTTGTTTAAGTATGTTACATATTGTTTGTAATTATGTTCGACATCAGGGGTCACCAACCAGCTGATCTGGTCTATCTTTGGGAGTTTGCCGGTCGATCGCAAGAATATTACATAAAAATGTACAGTATTACTACATCAGTGCCCTTCCCTTCCAGAGAGTGACCAACAGGCACGCATTTTGACGACTGAACACGCCCATATGCCTCGCTGCCTTCCAGGCATACAACCTGCAAACTAGCCAGAAGCGCAGTCCTCAAAACCTGGCCCACCCGGTACCAGCGATGTGCCAGGAAGTGGCGGAGGTCTCGTGCATGTGCACAACCAATCATGTTTCCAGTAGGGATCTTACATCGTTGGTACACACAACGTTCAGCTCGTGAGTCGTTCTTGCAACCTTCATACGAAGTCCGCATGGAACGCAGGGTCAGTACTTTTATTGTAAGTTTAACGGACGTTGGTCTTCCAACTTACGTGCGTTGGCTTTACGATTGAAGCGACAGCCGTACGTGGTACACACGTTCCAGGTTGCACGTCGGGTGCGCGGTGATCTTACTCCTTCATGGTCACCACAACCACGAGCAAAAAAAAAACAAAAAACGCCACGATTTGGGGAAGACTACGAATGGCACAGTCAAACATTGTACGTCCGGTTGTGCCCTAGCCTTTAGTACGATTAATCCGTTTCAGAAGGTCCCAACTCTCAACTCTCAACTCTATAATGTAAATGCAATTAATCTGTTGCAGAAAGCCAAAAATGTTAACACAAAACCCATTTTTATAGTTTTACATGCATAAAACACTTCCGATTGCATAGAAATGCATGCAAAGAATACACACATGATGAATGAAAGGAATAAATTAACATTTAAGGTCACTTTTACCTTCACTGAAGACGTGATTGTTGACAAAGACGGCTATGTGGCAGTGAGATCAACACGGACACCGCCTTTGTGTTTTGCTAGGAGTTATTTCTTGAATTCAATAGTGTTTCACACCTTCTTTATCAAAATTATGGCACTTGCAACTTTCTTTTGCTCCATTGTGGTTTATTTTTGCAAAAGATCAAAAGAAAAGCAGAGACTTGTGGCGTAACTGTGTCGGTTAGCAAAGAACTACAGAGCCAAACGCTGATGATGTCACAGATGGGAAACGACAGAGGTGACTACCGGTTCCCGTTTCCAACGTACATTGGTGCCTTGGTTAACGCCATTAATCCGCTCCAAAAAGTCAGACTCAAATCAAAACAGACTCTAACCAAAGCAAATATTCCCATAGAAAATAATGTAAATCCAATGAACCCATTCCACACACCCAAAAATGTTAACACCAAACACATTTTATAGATAGTAATTATAGTTTTACATGCAGAAAATGATGCAAAATTAATTACAAATGGAAAAACTTATGGACAACTGAACATTTAACATTGCTTTTACCTAGTTTTGTTGGAAAAAACCCACAAAGCCATCAATTAACAAAACAAATACATCAAATATATCAAACTAAATATCAATGTTCTAGAACCAATAAACATGAAATAACCGTGGTTGGCAGTGACATCTCAGACGTGCACAGTGGTCCGTGTACTTTGTTCCGTCGTGTATCTCTTTGTAGCTCAGCAAATCTGATATAAACAAACGCTGTTGCTCTAAAATGGCGCCCGCGGCCCACAGTGCATTGCACAATCACGTGCCAGTATCACAAGATTTCGTCTTCGACGCGTGATCAAAGATGGCGACGTAAACAAACCGGATGGTATTGTGGATGCTAAACAAGCGGGCGAACGAAGCCACCAAATTTGGTATGGCACAGGCCAATCTGTTCTAAACAGTACACAAGACAAATTGGACTTTTTCTCAGCAAAATGAAACCCTGCATGTTTCTATTGTGTAATTACTAAGCATTGGCACATGGCGCTTATAAAGGAAGTCAATGGGACTTTTCTGTCCCCTAGGAGCCCGAAAGGGTGGGAAATTTGGAATCTGACCCCAAAAAAAGCATCGAAATCAATTTTACTCCTAAACTTATGTACAGTTAAGCCAGATCTTTGACATGGAGCCCCGGCCTGCTAGCATTTATTATATGGAAAATAACTCATTTTGTTTTATTTTTCTAAGCAAAAACAGTGACATCATTGAATCAAATAGGCATTTAGAGCGTTAAAATAATAAACAATATTTACATGTTTGGTATTTTTTATTACAACTCAAGTTTAAAGAGAGATCTAAACAAAAAATCAGTTATGTTTTTATAGCAATTTTTGGAAATAAGACTTTTTTGTCCACTAAGACTTTTTTTGTCCACTAGGGACCCGAAAGGGTTGAGAATTAAAGGCACCCCAGAAGGTTTTAATGACACAAGAAAAGACACGACATATTGTGCGCTACCCGGAAAATGGACGCAAACCGAGGCAAAATTTTACCGTAAATTTTCGACGTTAAGCAAAAAAATATTTTTCGGGGGGCGATATATGTATTTATTTATTTTTTCAAAAGGCTAAAAAAGTGATCTTTCATAAAAATCACCCCTCAAATTTTATGTCGACAAAAGCGGTCGACCACGTATGTCGATATCGACTTCACTAATAAGAAGTAAACAGCAGACCCGGTCTCCGTGACTTGGTCAACATAGACGGGATGTCGACAGAAACTGGGTCCACTGTACAAGGATTGTGTTGATGTTGTGACAGCTGAGATAAAATATGCCGCTACTATTTTCCCAGTCACATCACCATCCTTCACGAGCACTGATGAATGGATGGCTGCACGATCGGTCGGATGGGCGGATAAAAAGCTTTTAAAAAACTGACTGGCTCAGGAGCGCGCTGATGATAAATGACAACGTGGCAGGATGGCTCACCGAATGAGTGACTGATGCGAGTAAGAAAGGCGAAAGAAGCGTCTGTAACCGGCTCAAACCATTTAGACGCTCTGCCTCCACCTGAGAGGCTTTTTTGAGAGAGGAGAGCGACAGAGATGCAAGGGAGGAACTACCGTGACTGAGAGGGAGAGAAGTGCGTGTTTCCAGCAGCAATTGTCTCGTATATTAAAGCGAAAAAAAAGCACTGAAGTTGAAATTAAATAACGTATGGAGAAAATGAAAGGATTAAAAAGCATGCTGGTATTAGCCACCTTCAGTTTAATTAGTTTTCCTTTTTCATTTGCTTCACTCAATCTCTCATTTTAGCTCTGAAGATGTGAAATGTAATTAAGGAATTCTAATTACTGGAAATGATTGCTTATTAGCTAATTGTTTGGGTTATCGACATAATTATCGTTACTCTTTGCAAATACAACTAGGCAACAGGGATGGGAGAAATCGGTCTAACCTTTTAAGGAACACAATTTGTGTGCTGCAGAGTTAGCTTGACAGAGACGTTGGCTTTCAGTTGACACAAGGCGCTGTCTCACCTGAAGGCAGGAAGATTTGATCGGCATGAAGGGGGGAAAGAAAATATTTATAATGCAGATTGGGTGCATCAAGGCACCAAAACAAAATTAGGTTATACAGACGTCCCTCGTTTATTGCGGTCAATTGGCTCCAGACTCAACTGTGATTCGTGAATTAAGATTAGTGAAGTCGGATTAAGATTCATTTACGTAGTTATGGCATAGAAAACGTGTTTCTAACATTGTTAGAGCTCTTTAGCCATGAAATAACACCCATTTGTACTACCCAGTATAGTAGATCAGAGAAAATAAGACATGTTAGACGTGAATAAGATAACAGACTATCCTGTCACAGTAAATGTGTTCCTAGTGAACCTTAATGGCGGGCGGACAGATGTGTCGAGGACAGGAAGTGACGTTGGAGGTTCAGAGTTGAGTTTTAGCTTGTGGTGGGTTGCGGCGCCAACAGTAGCCCGTGCTGTTATAACGATTGTTTTGTTACTAACATTGTGCCTGTGAGATCATTTAAACTTGCCATAAGTGCCTTTTCTGGCGATCATGCCTGATCCTCACCAAACACCGACCCCGGTGGCCGATGTAGAATACAGTACTACATTCACAAATAGAATGCTTCTTCTGCCTTGTATCTGTATTTTAGTTCATGTAGTTAGTTCATTTTGCCCTTTTTATGCTTAATTTAATAAGTACGATTATCTTAAATATGCATTTTTTTTCCCTAATAATTGGCCATATTCAACCACAAAACAGTGATCATCTATGAATTACTTCCTGAAAAACGTGATGGAGCCAGGGCAGAATGTTTGAACGGCGCTTGTAGCGAGGAACGACTGTACAGTTAAACCTCGATTTTCAAACGACACGGTTTTCGCCAAATATTTTCACCCAATTTTTATTATGGTACAACATTGTGCGTAAAAACTGTTGTATTTTACCATTTGGTACGCTGATAGCATTGCTTGTCTATTCAGCCATTTTGGATCACACACCAAACACCAAAGCTCGCAATACTTACTTTACACCAGGGGGCGCCAACCCGTTGATCGCGATCCACCAGTCGATCTTTGACACTTTGCCTGTCGATCCCGAAAATATTTGCACCATCACAGCAGTGCCCTCCCCTCTTTGAGAGTGACCACAGGCACATATTTTGATAACTGAACATGCCCGTACGCCTTGCTGCTCTCCAGGTACCGGCCCACCAGCCCCAGCCATAAGCTCAGTCCCCAAAACCCACGCAGACGTGCCAGCGCACGCCCCACCAGCTCACTTCGCCCCACAGGCAACAAGCGCTGCGTGACATGCATCTTCAAAAAAATCTTTGAGCTGCGGCGACACGGATCATTACGGTAACACATCGACCTGCTCCAGACGCTCCTTTCGACCACCATCGCTCGTCCGCGACAAAAAAACATCAAGCCAAATAGAGTGTTGGTTGGCTCACAGAGCTGACGCCACGCGCTAAACCCGACAAAAAGCCACAGAAGCAGGGATGCCCAAACTACGGCCCAGGGACTGAGACCTGGGATGTTGGGCTTAGAAAGGTTGGTTACCACTGGACACAATTCTATGGTATCCTGTAAAGTACAAACCCAAATAACAATGTTACACAAACCAGTCCGTTTGCCCTGTTCTATATCGAATCGAGTGAGTTGGTGACTCACCGTCCTTGCCGTCTTTGGCAACAAGAGTCTTCCGTAAAGTTAAAAGTCATGTTAAATGTTCATTTATCCATCTCATTTGTCATTGTAACTTATTTTTGCATTGTTGTCTGCATAAAACTACAATTATTCTTTACAAAATGTATCTGCATTCTTTGGGCGTCTGGAACGGATTGATTGGATTGAAATGATCTCTTATGGGAAACATTGTTTAGGTTTACATAGGTTTCGGTTTTCGGCGGACCTCTTGCAACAAATTAATTCAGAAAAACAGAGTTGCCATTGCACGATGATTAAATTAAGATAGCATAAATCAGGAGCTTTAATCTACTCTGATGTATTTAGAGAGGGGACTGTTGAAAGTAGAAGATAATCTGTGACCGATACGGGCGTGCGCATTGCAGTTATTTCACTGGGGATAGTTGTTATACGATGAATAATAGATGGTGAGCTCCTTTTTTTAAAAAATATGTGCTGTAATGTAGATAAATATATGTTCAGCATATTAGAGTTTTTTATTCCCAAGTAGTGTGCAAAATGAGCCTGCTGAGAACTGAACCCCTAATTGCAATCGCAGCATTTACACTAAACCGCGTGGGAGCCTTGGAGAAAAAACAACAACTGACAGCACAGGTGCACAAACGTTCAGAGAGGGAAATTACTTTCATATGCACACAGGATTGTCTCCTCTGCCTTGTCTTCTAGTTTTTTAATCAACTATTGGTTTGAAACAGTCATCGTCATGTCTTTGCCCCTCCGAGCGACAATGTGAGGTCATATTAAGGGCGGCTTCCTTCCTTCAGCTTGAAATTGCCATTCCAAAACATTAACGTTGGATTCATCCGCGTCAGACTGCTTTGTCACCTATGCAAACAGCTGGAAGCCATTGACCTCCTGCAAGGCCTCACGGGGTCCGGCCTGCCATCACCTTCCCTGAACCCTTCAAAGTTTACTTTACTGCCATTCATCTATTTACACACTTGAGCTGAATTTATGATTTATTGAAACAGATCATAAGAATATTTAGCCTTGCCAGCGTTTATGTTTAAGGGATGAGAACGCAGCGCTGAGACGATTCGTTTTGCACCCCAGAGGCAGAATAGTTTACCCACTGCTGCTTTTCTGACAGAGACCTTGCAGTGGATGGCGATCCTTAGCATATCTCAGGGGAGGAGTCATGCTTGCCCATTTCCAGCCATTTTATCATGGGTTATGGAGGAGAGAGTGGTCCATAGTGTGGGGAGAAATGGTAAAGACTCAGCGAATATTCAACTAGTTCAGTGGAAGGTTAGTTAAGGACCCTGGTTCCATTCATTTGTATCTATGGACCAAGATGACCACCCAACTTTGAGGCATTGTTGTGTGATTGCATGATTTTCTCCAGATTAAAAAAAATAATCCTTTTTAGATACTTTTTTTCACTTTCAGCTTTTTCCCTGTCAGAGGTCGCCCCATGAGTGGTTTTTGGCTTAGTCCTTACGCCAGATGCCCTTCCTGATGCAACCCTGGCCAGGAATCGATTACAATTGGCCCGTGCAATGAAAGGCAGAAGCGTGTAACATTACACCAGCAGGTATAAAATTAGTATTATTGTTTGTCTCTCGGCTTTTTCCCCGTTAAGGGTTGCCACAGTGAGGTAGTCAAAGGGTATTGCAGTCAAAACAAAAGCATAATTTCAAAGTTGAGCTAAATTAATATGTGATCCACCGCTGATTTTGTAGATTTTTGCCATACAGAACAGTCCAGATTTATTGCTAGGTTTATTTTAACAAAGAAAGAAAAGAACATTTTAATTTTTAATTTGTGTGTGGTTTGGTTATCCATCCAGCCATCCACCCACCCATCTTCCTCCACTTATCCGAGGTCGGGTTGCGGGGGCAGCAGCCCAAGCAGGGAAGCCCAGACTTCCCTCTCCCCGGCTACTTGGTCCAGCTCCTCCCGTCGGATCCCAAGGCATTCCCAGGCCAGATGAGAGACATAGTCTCTCCAACGTGTCCTGGCCTTTTACCGGTCGGACGTGCCCTGACCACCTGTCCGTGCCCTGTCTGGGAGGTATCCTGACCAGGTGCCAAGCCACCTCATCTGGATCCTCTCAATGCAGAGAAGTAGTGGTTCTACTTCGAGTTTCTCCTGGATGACTGTGCTTCTAGTCATCTGTCAAGGGAGAGCCCAGCCACCCTATGCAGAAAACCCATCCTTTTGGTCACTACCCCAAGCTCATGTCTATAAGTGAGGGTAGGAACATTGATCGACTTGTAAATTGTGAGCTTTGCCTTTTGGCTCAGCTCCCTCTTCACCACAACGAATCGATGCAGAGTCCGCATCACTGCAGGAGTCGCAGCAATCCGCCTGTCAATCTTGTATTCCATCCTTCCCTCACTCATGAACAAGACCCTGAGGTACTGAAAGTCCTCCACTTGGGGTAGGATCTCATCCTCGACCCATAGATGGCACTCCACCCTTTTCCGAGCGAGAACCATGGACTTGGACTTGGAGTCCCAGTCCTGCAGCCACCAAACCGGAACCCCTCAATGCCCTGGCTGCGGCTAGAAATTCTGTCCATAAAAGTAACGAACAGAACTGGTGACAACGGGCAGTCCTGGAGGAGTTCAGCCCTCACTGGAAACAGGTCCGACTTATTGCAGGCATTCCATTCCATTCCATTTTCCTCCGCTTATCCGGGTCCGGGTCGCGGGGGCAGCAGTCTCAGTAGGGAAGCCCAGACTTCCCGGTCCCCGACCACCTCCTCCAGCTCCACCGGGAGGACACCGAGGCGTTCCCAGGCCAGCTGTGAGACATAATCCCTCCAGCGTGTCCTAGGTCTTCCCCGGGGCCTTCTCCCGGCTGGGCATGCCCAAAACACCTCACCAGGGAGGCGTCCGGGAGGCATCCGGACTAGATGCCCGAGCCACCTCAGCTGGCTCCTCTCGATGTGAAGGAGCAGCGGCTCTACTCTGAGCTCCTCTCGGATAACCGAGCTCCTCACCCTGTCTCTTAGGGTGAGTCCCGCTACCCTACGAAGAAAACTCATTTCAGCCGCTTGTATCCGCGATCTCGTTCTTTCGGTCATGACCCAAAGCTCATGACCGATATATTGCAGGCAATGCAAACAAAATGCTGATAACAGCCTGAATTAGGTGGTTATAGTTTAATATTTGTAGTATTTGATCTGCTACCAACCAGCAAGAATTCGACCCTCACATGCCGATTAGGTGAAGCACACAAGTTAGTTGTCTGGCAAAGAGCTTGGTGAGAAAAAGACCACTGTCAATGTGATTGAAAGAAATGCAATCAGTCAGCCAATCACCCTTGCCAAAAAGGTGAGGGGTCGACGAAAAAATGTCACGGGAAAGACCTTGTTAATGATCTCAAGGGATCTCGGACCACAGTCACTGATATCATGAATTTCTCTGCACCATAAAAGCCACACACAGAATGCTTTCTGCAGACTGAAATCTGAGTAAAAATACAGCTCTCAAGTTGAACAGACATGCCTTGACATACATCACATGTGTCAATGAAGGGCCGAAACACTGCAGATTTTCTCTCCAACCAGTTTCTCCAGCAGGTGAGGTAATGATTATTAAAATCACCTGCTTTAGTGACCGGCTGAAAAGAAAACCCACAGTGTCTTGGCCCTCCATGGCACGAGTCTGACACCCCTGACACATATAGTAAAAATCTTACACGTTTACTCTGAGCTACAAATAGTTGGCTCTTAGTCAAGTTGACGTCCACCCGTTTGATGGAAAGTCTTGTAAGTCAGAATCTTCATCATGCATTCCTTGTCCACTACGTATGTATCAATGCTGCAATGTTACAGTATGTACAGTTCTACCCCATCTCGTCGTCTGTCCCTTCATTGCGTCCCGTCTACATTGACATACTGTCAGTCACCAAGGAAGCCATTGGTCACAAACTGGACTAGTCGCCCCCTGCTCAACAACGCACATGTGCAGGCCCGTCTGAAGCATACCAATGAACACCTGAATGATTGGGAGAATGCGATGTGGTGGAATAACACCAGAGTTGAGCTGGTTGGCAACATCACGTGTTTAGAGAGAAGAGAAATGCTGAATATGACCCCAAAAGCCCCCACATCACTATGTCAACCATGGAAGTGGAAAGATTTTGCTAAGGGCACAGGAAGACTTCATCGTGAGGGTCTTGGCTGAGAACCTCAAGAGCGATAGAGAAGTATAATCAATAAATAAAAAATATTAGAATAAATTAAAAGTGCTGCTCTGCCAAGGGCCTCGGATGCTGGATTTGGAGAGTCTCTGTAAAGAATAGTGGACTCCTGACATGTGCTCAAACCTACAACTTCAACAAATGCATGTGCTTGCCAACAAGAGTTTCTCCGCCAAGTATTAAGTCACCTTTTGCTTGAGGATCAAATACTTCTTACACTCAATCAAATACAAATTCACATATAACCTTTGTTTAAAGTGTTTTCGTCCTGATTTTTTTTGTTAATATTCTGTGTATATATATCATTTATCGTAGTTCATTGGTTCCAGACCTGGCCATGATAAGTGGATTTCAGCAAAATAGGATTCAAAATTAATAAACAGAATATTTTTGTAATTAGGGCATAGAAAACCTCTTTAGTTTAACATTATTAGAGCCCTGTAGACATGAAATAACAGCTAATAGTCACTTTTACACTCCTATTATTCTTTGTTTACATCACATTGCGCAAGCAGCAGGATCACTGCAGGGGCAAAAAGGAATAGCATCGCAAACTAACGAGCTAACTAGTTAGCCTCTCCAATTTACTTATTCTCACCAGTGTTTCAAATGAAGTGCGGAAAAAGGACAGAGACGGCAAAAACGTACTACTTACCACAGTGTGTTCCGAACACTGTTTTTATGCAGACAGAGGAGGTAGTAAGTACTCCAGAACACCTATAGAAATTAGTTGCAGCAACTGTCAAGGCTTGCTCAAGTCCATTTTTGCAGAACTGCTTTAAATTGTTTACCCATTTTGTGGTACCTGAAACAGGCATTTTTGTATCATTCTGAAATATATACATGTTTTTTCAATTTTGGGTAACCTTAGGCTTTTTTTTTAACCTCTGGCACTTCAGCACTTACCGTTGTACCATTTCAAAGTATTCATTGGACTTGAAAGACTTGAATTTCTATAAATAACTGGAAAACCTTTGACCGGTAGTGTACATGAATAAAGGATGTGGAATTTACAGTACAAAGTATTAAAGTAACACTGACTTTACAGAACTTGAGTTTGAGCTGCTGTGGACATAGTCCCTATGATTACCGTAATAGCTGGTATATCACCAGTAAGGGCAGAGTCTCTTGCTTCGGAAATTATTGCAGTGGCTTCAATAATTCTAAACGTACTGTAATTTAAAAGTAGCATTGCAAATCCTTTTGCCTGTCACAGATTCAATATTAAAAGTGTAAGAAAAATCATTTGGAAACGTCCAGCGGGTTTTGATGCTTCTACAGATGCACTATGGAAAGTGTCCTTACCGCCTCCATCACTGTTTGGTACGGTAACTGTACAACACGTGATAGGAAGGCACTCCAGCGGGTGATCAAGACCTCACAGAACATTGTTGGGGCAGCCCTCCCCTCACTGCAAGACATTTATAAAACTAGAGTCCTACGCAGAACACACAACCTCATCAAGGACAGCACACATCCACAACACTCATTATTCACACTCCTACCGTCAGGCAGACGCTACAGGAGTTTGAAGTCCAGGACCACAAGGCTGGCAAACAGCTTTTACCCACAGGCCATCAGGCTTCTCAACGAAGCACTCACACACGCCGCACGCAACACACGCACACACTCATAGCACTTTATTATTTATTCATTGGTATTAATGTCTCTTCTGTTGTTGTTGTTTAATTTATTGGTATTTATGTTTCTTATGTTCTTATTCTTTTTCTTGTTTTCTTTCTTTTTTGGGAGAACAGAACAGAACAGAACAAGAATAAAACTCTTGAATCTTGAATCTTGAATCTTGAATCTTGATTAACTGAGCGAGATGGTGATTGATGCACGCATAAGTTTGACTGGCAGAGTAGGATACCACGTCTGCAATGCCAACTGTGAGCAGTAATTATTGTGGTCCCCAAAGGGTCAAAAAGGCTCAATACTGGACAGAAAGAGATCCTAGAATCGGTTTGTGCTGCAAATAGCTGACCCAGGTTCTGGCAACCCACACTATGCAGGACTTACATGTAAGGTTTGTACAAACTTAGCCTGCTGAACATTAGTGCAGCTTCTCAGCAGCCACTGAGGAAAGATGAGAGATAAATGAAAGGCAGGTTAATTGAAAGGAAATACACTGAGAGAAAGTCACCCATACACAGAAGGATGCGAGACCGCTCGCAGTGGCCCGCCACACCCCGCTGGGAATGCGCCTCTCTCCGTCCGGCAAGTCCATTCATCAAGTTCGACAGAGGGAAGCGAGTGCAAGAAGGTAGAAGTAAACTGGCTGAGGATGAAAGGTAACTTTGTAAGACAACAAACAGAAGAAGTGTGTGTTCAAAGACCGCAGAGCAAGTGGAGGTGCGTACGTGTTAAACAGGCAGGAAGTGAGGATGGACTGATGGAGGGAGAAGAAAGGAGGGAAGGTTCCTATTAACATGGAAATCACTTCCTCCCTTGTGATGCTCAGTGGCTCGCTGATGGCTCGGCAAAAAAAAAAAAAAAGAGAGAGAGAATGGCTTTAGCTCCTATTATAGTGCGCTGCCATGTCAGACGAAAAAGTAGCACAAAAACTATAAAATTGTCAAGACTACTTTTTTCACTCGGACAGCTACACGGCTGCACCAAAGTCTTTTTCTCCTTCCTGTGTGCTTCTCTGAGAGCAAAGGCCAGGCCAACTGCTGGGAAAGATATGTGATGGATTCACTTCATTTCTCCCAACGATGGAGCGTCCGGGGTAAAGAAAAGACACTGGGGCAGAATTGGTCCCATTTGTTGGATTTAATGAAGTTTTACATTTCCCAGTTTTTCCTCCGCAGTGGCAAGGGGAAAAACACGAGAATGGGAATTGGGAAAAGAGTAGAGAATTTAAGGCCCTCTCGAGCTTTATGAGGCTGGATTGCCTGGTTTGTGCGTCTATTGGAAAACATCTGTTGTGTGTGCCGATTATGCGCCACAATGATTTTCCCCTCACAGGATGTTTTGGCTGTGCAAGATTGTGGAAGAAACGCTGCGTTCGGATCCCACACAACAGTTGCTGATGTGATACAGCTCTAATGACCCTCTGCATGCGGATGTGAGAGGAAGAGTGAGCGAGAGAGCGAGAGAGAGAAGAGGTCAGGAACAAAAAGCCACAACCCATGAGAACAACTGACCTGCTACTTAAACGCCCATGCACTCAGCGGACACACACATTCACACAATGCAGTCAGTGGGCTGCAGAAGCACTTCCACCCATAAAGGCATAGAAGAATGCATCCAAGCAGGCCTTTGTAATGCGCTACCATTGACTCCAGGGCAATGGCTTTGTAACGGCAGGCCCAACTGTGCGTTATGATATTAGAGAGCCAAGGCTGTCTGTAAAGGCTTTTCTTGCCTGAACAATCTATTCCACCCGTGAGTATGAGGCTTATACAAATGCATATGGACGATTACAGTGACTTTTTAACACTGCGTATGTGTTCTAACAGGCGTTACAGTATGTAGAAGATATGCAGTGGTGCCTTGGTCAACGTCGTTAATCCGTTCCAGAAGGTCAGACCCAAACCAAAACGGACTCCAAGCAAAGCACATTTTCCCATAGAAAACAATGTAAATCCAATTCATCCGTTCCAGACACCCAAAAATGTTAACAAGTAGTACATTTTATAAACAATAATTCTAGTTTTACATGCACACAACAATGCAAACATAATTACAAATAATAAATGAATGGACACCAGAACATTTAACACCACTTGAACCTACTTTTGCAAAAAAGGAGGGGGAGGAGAGGAGATTATGCTCGGAGGGCAAGACCTTATTTTTTCATTAACTGTTTCTGCACTCATGCCACAAAAAATCAATGCAGAGGTCGGTTAAAGGCTTTTTAATATGCACAGTTGTGCATTCGAAAAGCAACGCCACAAACTTGACATATGAAATGGAGAACAACCACGTAACAGCGTTTTTTTCACCCAAAAATATAGTGCTATATGTAAAAGCCGGGCCGCACGGTGGTCTAGTGGTTAGCATGTTGGCCAACACAGTAACAGCTTGGAGATCAGGAAGACCTGGGTTCGATTCTCCCCTGGGCATTTCTGGTTTTCTCCGGGTACTCCGGCTTCCTCCCACATTCCAAAAACATGCAGGTGAGGTTAATTGGCTATATGTGTGGTTGTTTGTCTATATGTGCCCTGCGATTGGCTGGCGACCAGTCCAGGGTGTACCCCGCCTGTCGCCCGAAGTCAGCTGGGATAGGCTCCAGCATGCCCCCGCAACCCTAATGAGGAAGAAGCGGTATATTCAGCCTCCCAGGCATGGCCTTTATGCTGTTGTTCAGATGAATAACTGCTAATGTGTTATGTTGAATAACTTGCCTTTCCGGATTAAATGTCTGTTGATGGTCTTACGGAAATACATTTAATTAAAAAATGCAACCAATTTTAATATTAAGGCGTCAGGGTTTGTGATTTACTGACAAAATTTTGCACAGCTGCAACAGCCGGAATCGGTTACATTAGCACACAAATAAGCTGTAAAATTTTAGAACTCAACCAAAAAAATGTGTCATAACTGAGGACCAGATGAATAAAAATTACAGCTTTTCCCAAGTATTTTGGCATTTTGTGCCCATATACAGGAATGTGTACGCGTCAACAGATACACACACATCTGCACTGGCCTCTAAAAAAAAAAAAAGCAATGAAAACCAGCTCCGTTCAATTTCCCAGCATCCACTCAGCGCTGTGTGAAATTGACGTGCATTTCAGGACGCCTGATTATCACTGTCACCATAACGCCATTAGTTCTCCCCCTCTCCTTTCTTTCCATTACCCTCTCCCTCCTTTCCATCCTTCCATCACATTGTCTCTTTCCTCCCTCCTTCACGCTTTGTTGCACTTGCCCCCAGGACTTACTTTCATGCATTTTAAAGAGTGCCGGCTTTCGGGCCCTTATCGTGCCATTCCAAACAATGGCAGACGTCAGCACGCGACTGATGGTCATGGGACAGGATGGCAATCAATGCTGAGCCACTAGCCACGTCCCTCAGCTGGGACACGACCGTAGCCTGTCCTAACTATGTTGCCCTTTCATCATAATTCATTAAGAACACCATGATGTAAACGGGACAAGTCATCATTGATGTGTAGGAGCATTTATTGAAATGTCCTTCATTATCAGGAAAATTCACATTGAAATGTGTTGACTCTCAAACGAGTTTGTTTGCCCTGTGCTGCATCAAAATCGTGTCCAAACAAAGTGCCCTACGCCTTGCCGGCAGCTCCCGGGGCGGGGGACATGTTGCGATGGCGGGGGGGACGCGAGAGTTGGGGACAAATACTCGTCAAATTTCTTCAATGTTTGTTAGTTCTGTTAGTGTCTTATGCCGGAACGATGCTGGTGCCAGCAATTCATGAAGTGGCTTGGCATTGAAGTGGCAAACTGGCATTACCGAAAATAATTGCAAACCACCGGCGTCGATCGCTGTTGATGGTAACTTAACAGCGTTATTTGAAAGGAAACCAACTGCTTCATACAATACCAGCAATGAAGACGCAGCGGTTGCTAGGTTGTGAACAAATAAAACACTAACAATAGACAATAGCTTCAGTTAATATAGTCCACATGAGGCCTGAAAAATGAATGGCTTTGACAAGTGGGATTTCTCAACACAGACACTTTCTGCCACACTGACGGAAAACGGTCGTGTGCTGAGGGTGTTTTAAAGCAGGAACAGATGGGAAGTGTGTGTGACAAGGGACACAAGGGTACTTACTGGGTGTGTAAAGCGCACACACACAGAGATGCAAAGTCTGTGTGTATGTGTGTCTCTATGTGATGGTGAGTGTGTGACACATTTTAGACCAAAGACCAGTTAATTGGGAACATAAGTCGTGGACACAACAGCTGTGACAGCCAAGCACACTAGACTTGTGAGGTCTGACTAATGTGTGATGATAGCGTGCGGACTACAGGACAGACGTATGCATAGGTGTCATAAATAGTCATACAATAATTACCGTAAATTCCAGTGTATAAGCCGCGGCGGTGTATAAGCCGCACGTGTCCATGTCATAAAGTGACATATTGTGGCGGGCACGAGTCCGTGAGGACCAGTCAGCTCTTTATTTGACAGGAACCAGTCATGAGCTATGATTTATCATGAATAAAGTCACCACAAGCTTGTCAACCCATTAAAAATTGCAGAAGGTTATTACTCAATACTCACCTTACAAAGAACATTAACCTTATCACACAGCAACTAACACCCAAACGTTATACTTCACAAATATAGAAACATGTAAAATTAGATATTTAGTGCACAGAAAGACGTTACACGAAAAGATTTTTTCAACTTTTCATACAACACAACACATCATCAATAGGGTAAAGCTAACCGGTCTCACGACGGTCTAATCCGAGCTCACGTTTCCTATAAGCAGGCGAACAATCCAACACTTGGTGATTCCATTTCAGAATTGAACAGCATCCTAATTCCGGTAAAACATGGTCGGCTCTCTCTCTTTTGGTGAGCTGTGTCCTCCTTCAAATGGCAGTAGTCCTTACCGAAGCAGCCGTGTTTCCTTGCCATCCATTCATCCATCCATCCTCTATGCCGTTTATCCTCAAATCCATTGCCTTTAACTTGAGAGCGGCATCAATTTCACAAAATCACCGGCCCTGAGCCAGAGGATCCCACTGGCTGTCCGTCAAGACACACACAGGAAGGTTGTTACTGGTGCCGAGTGCACTCCATCAAACATCAGATGGCATCGGCGAAAGAAGGGTCTTTAAGAACAAAAAATGTCTTCAAAGTCCTCGTCTCCATGGACACCAAACATGGGACATTGAAAGGTGGAAGAAAGTTTTACTCTCCCTTGACAGTCCTGATGGTTTCCTATGCTACTGGCATGACGAGGAGATCGCACCTGAGATGTTTTCGAGGGGGCGCCATCATGTTCCTTCAATGGAACAATGGAGATTCAGGTTGTGCAGGGGCGTCAAACGGCAGCCGGCTATGTGGAGATGTTGCAGGGGCATCATGACTGAAAGCCGTCGTCTGTGTGGTAATGACTGACTTTTTCAACAGGACAACGCTGCACTTCACAAAGGACTTCTTCCAGAGGAGTAAGCTCACTCTTTTGGGCCATCCTGCGTGTTCCCCTCATCCAAATCCAATGGAGAACATGTGGAGATGGATGGCAAGGGAAGTTTACAAAAATGGACATCGGTTCCAGATAGTGGATGCCCTCCATGAAGCCCACCTAGAGCAACATTCCCACCAGCCTCCTGGAAACACTGGCATCAAGCATGCCCAAACCCATTTTTCACCTCATTAACAAGAATGGTGCAGCTACTCATTACTGACTTCAACATTTTATTTCTAATTTAGGGGGGTTTAAGGTCTTTTTAGCTATGGTCTTAAACTTTTGTTCACAAAATGTTTTTATCTCACTCCCATTTCTTCTTTTTGCATTTTGAAGCTTGACTCCTTAAGATCAAAAAGTGCAAAATTCAAATTCTTGCGATTTTTCAGCTGGTGTTAAAATGTTGATCAGGAGTGTGTATGGAAGTGTCATGGCGCTGCCACGCAAGGAACTGTGAGCAGGGCCTCAAAAAAGCATTAAATATGAAAGCTTCCATGAAAGTTCAATATTATTGAAGCAATGTTGCAACTGTCTGCAACAACTGCCAGCAGGTGTTGTTTTCGTGGGAGAAAGACTCTTCTGGGCAAGCGTGTGTGTGTGTGTGTGTGTGTGAGTGTGTGTGTGTGTGTGTGTGTGTTACCATCTGACAAATGAAGACCAACCTCAGCTCAGTTTTTTACACTTATTGTCGTCTCCCCCATTCGTTTCTCGTGAACACCAAGATTGCACCAAAGCGGAATATAACACACTAAACTGTACACAAACGAATACAATTCATTTTGTGTGTTAAAATCCTATTTGTGGATAAAGTCATGGAATCTTAAGCCAATCATTTCTTCTTAGGCTTCTACAGTGGCAATCACATTTGTCTTACGTCACGACCGATACCCCTCCAGGATGTAGCGCAACAAAAGCAAAAGGCACTTGTGGAGTCACTTCTTTAGATCAGTGGTCCCCGACCTTTTGGCGCTTTGTTAACACCCAACTTCGTCATCCATCAAGAGCCGTCAAGAGCTCACGGACCAACAACACACTTCCAGCCTTTACATTAAAAGTGCTGCGCATCACAGAAATTAATGAATGAATTAAAAGCATAAAATGAATACAGACTCACCATTGGTACAAGTGTTTCAACCCGCCTGTTTCAGCCAGCCCCCCACGCTGGGCTCGAGTACAAGGCCTTCGGAATGGGAGTTCAGAGCACTGACGGTGGGGCCAAAGGCCTGGACTGTCAACCCAGCGTTCAGCGCGGTTCTTAAGGTTGAGGCAGTGAGGTTTTACCAACGTACGCAGACTTGCGCAGCCACACTGGCTGGCACCCGTTACACGAGCCTGGTGTTTGCTTCCCAAAGACAACATTATCGCAAGGTGACAGGCAGCGTGCTAGCATGAATTAACTTGACACTTAACAAATACAAACACGAGCAGTCAACACAGACATAATAAGGTTGTCAAAGCTCACCTTTACGTATTCATACACAACGTCAGCATTTGGGAACAACAAAGAGGTGAAAGAACAACGGGAAAAGTCTATTTGTAGCAGCACTGTCTCACAGCACACCACACTGGTGCGTTCAAGGGCCGACGGAAAACAGAGTGGGGAAACACTCTTGGCGAAAAACAATAAAACAAAACGATAAAAACATGCAAACGCTTTTTAAAGCAGTATATTGTTTTTCCAATCAAATAATAGCCCTCATTTCCAAAGTTGATTTATTTACATAAAATTCGATGTACAGTGTTCCCTCGCTACATCACGGTTCACCTTTCCCTGTTTCGTGGATTTTTTTAAGCGCAATGGTCGCCAGCAAACTAGCTAACCATGTGAGCTGCTTGCTAACCCGCCATTAAACAATAGAAGAAGAAGAACAGCTAACAGCTAGTTGGCTATAAGTAGGACAAGGAGGCGTCAAATATGACGACAGAAGCAATGTCTTTTAACAAGGATACAAAAACGCGACAGCCGAACGGCACCGGGACGAGGCAAGGTCAGAGGAGTTAAATGCGCGCGAGCCCCTTAATAACTTCTTGTGTCCAACCTAGTCGACTGATCATTTAAATTTAAATGCAATTTGAACTTGAGGGCTTTTACTGCATTAAACATACTGCTTATAATATTTGTAAACAAAGTTGGCTACTTTGCGGATTTCACTTATTGCAGGCTATTTTGGGAGCCTCTCCCCTGCGATAAACGAGGGAACACAGTTTATTTATTTTACTTTTTTTTATTGTCTTTTTTTATCATTGCTTCTGAAAGTTTTCCACGGCCCGGTGTGTGGGGACCCCTGCTTTAGCCCAGAGGTAGTTTGTTCTGGACACTATTTTGTTTTCAATGAACTAAATGCATGTAATGGATTTGTGCATAGCGGCTGTTTAAAATTAGCGAGCACGGCCGCCTTGGACAGGCATATTTACAGTTCAGTGTCTATACTCGCCACGGGACAATGACATTCACCACGGTGTGCAGACGTTCAAGTGCCTGAAGATGTCACTTTTCCAAAAAAGAAACGCTGACTATGAAAATAACACCATTTGAAAGCACGCGGACAGACAGGCACTCATTCATTTTGCCACAATCCAGCACACCACTGTTCTGTGTAATTTGGGATTTGGAGTTGTGGAACTGTGATCTGAGATGAAGTCTCACAAGATACTGTGTACAGATTTGTGTGCAACTTTAGAGGCATGTCTTTCCCCCAGATTATTTTCAAACTCTAACAATTAATGATTTTGTGTCTTTATTGCTTTGTTATATTCTTCTTGTGTTGTCTTGTTGTTTTTCTTGCACTGTTGGCCAGCACGTTGGTTCAGCTAAAGCTGATGTTAGGGGCTACACCGTATAAATAAAGTTTGATTGATTGAAACTCCAAAGTGACCAACCTTGGGGCCATCCAGCATTAGAGTTCCCACTGTATATTCAACCAGGTTGCAGAATCTCCAGCCGGATGAAGTCTATGATATACTTGCATGGTGTACGATACTATGCTGCTAATACACTCCTGATCCAAATTTTAAGGCCAGCCGAAAAATTGCAAGAATTTGCATGCTCTGTTGCACTGTTCTTAGGAGCTTCAAAATCCAAAAAAAGAAATATGAGTCACATTTTTTTGGGAGTAAGCAATTTATTGCAATTAAACATGAAAGTGTATTTCACTTTAGTGCTGTTCATCAGCTGATCAAAGTTTTAAGACCACAGCCTTTAAAAGCCAAAATCTTGGCAAATACAGTATTTGGATTGAATGTGATTTAGTGTCAGGTATTCACACTGTTGGCCGCACGTTGGCCTACTGGTTAGCATGTTGGCCACACAGTCAGGAGATGGGGAAGATATGGGTTTGAATCTCCGATCGGCACGTCTGTGTGGACTTTGCATGTTCTCCCACATTTCCTCCCACATGTTAGGTTAATTGGTGACTCTAAATTGTTCATAGGTATGAATGTCTATATGTTCCCTGCGATTGTCCAGGGTCTACCCCGCCTCTTGGCCAAAGTCAGCTGGGGTAGGCTCCATACCCATGATAAGCGGCATGATGGATGATATTCACACTGTCATGATCTCTTGATGGCAAAGGCAAAAACGCATTCTCTCTTTGAACGCAGTGGGATTGTTGAGCTGCATAAGCAAGGCCTCTCGAGGTTGGACGCATTAAGACTGTCATTTCAAACTTCTTCAAACATTCTGAGGGTTATGGAACAAAAAAGTCAATCGGCAGACCCAAAAACATGTCACCGGCCCTGAGTCAGGGGATCCCATTGGTTGTCTGTCAAACACGGGACCATCCTCGCCTCAAAAGAAGTTTGTTACCGGTGCAGAGTGCAGTCCAATAACCATCACACGACATCTGCCAGGGAAGGCTTTTCAAAACAAAAACAGTTTTCAAAGGCCTCGTCTCCTTCAACGCCACAAAACTGCCTGTTTGGAGTTTGCAGCAGAGCAAACATGGGACATTGAAAGGTGGAAGAAAGTTTTATTCTCCCTTGACGGTCCTGATGGCTTCCAATGCTGGCATGACAAGGAGATCCCACCTGAGATGCTTTCCACACGGCACAGTGGAGGGGGCGCTATCGTGATCCTTCAATAGAACAATGGAGCTTCAGGTTGTGCAGGGGTGTCAAATGGCAGATGGCTATGTGGAGATGTTGCAGGGGGCATCCCTTATGACTGAAGGCCCTCTTCTGTGTGGGAATGACTGGCTTTTTTTGCAGTTTACAATGCCCGCCTGAAAAAGGACTTCTTCCAGAGGAATAAGATCCACTTAAAACCTCCTAAAGATCCAACAGTGCAAAATTTTAATTCTCGCACTTTTTCAACTGGTCTTAAAACTTTGATCTGTAGTGTACTTTTACCTCACCCCCTCGTCCCTTTACGTTATCTGTACACCAATTTTTGCAGTGATTATCCCCCCGACTTCCTTCATTTCATGCACTTCCCCGCTTCCTCTCTGCATGCTTGCCTCTCAGTCTCCCCCGTGTCTCCGGGGTTTCTTTGGAACCTTATTTCTTAAACACTCCCTTTTAGACTTTCCCACTTTGACAACGTTATCACACGTCTCAAATAGTTCTCATCGTACTTTTCTCTGTTTAAAAAATGTGACATGGAAAGGAAACAGACAACACAAGCAGCATCCTAGTGCAATATATTCACAGTGCATCTCTCTTTTGCTTACAATCCATTGAAAAAAGTGTAACAATGTCACTCTCTAGAATAATGAGATACATATTTTTTAAATATTTACAACTATGCGCCAATCCAACGACTCACCTTCCATTCCCCATCATCCATCTCAACTCCTCTGCACATAAAATGACACTGATCTTATCAGTCTCCACCTTTGTAGGCGGCCAACCCATCCATCTTTGCATCCATCAC
Organism: Dunckerocampus dactyliophorus; assembly: GCF_027744805.1. Classification (NCBI taxonomy): domain Eukaryota; kingdom Metazoa; phylum Chordata; class Actinopteri; order Syngnathiformes; family Syngnathidae; genus Dunckerocampus; species Dunckerocampus dactyliophorus. The sequence continues at coordinate 2,758,142 of NC_072820.1, forward strand.
ACCGCTTGGGAGAGTGATGGCTCCCTCAATTTATGTATGTGGCACTCTTGGCAAGTCAAGGCTGTTTGAAAAGCACATCGAGTGTCGGAGTGATGCCTGTGTCTGTTACAGGAGAAGCTGAGGAGCCCAAGTTTGCAGGGCTACAAGTTATGAGAGCACTGGTGCATCTGGGAGTTTCTGTGTGCGTACTTCTAAACAATAAACACAAGCTCTTCCGACTGCCACCCGGAAATCAATTGAAGTTTTTAAGTTGTGCCCTTTGACGATCCAAATCTCAGGGATCGGGCCAAGGAACACATCAGATGTTGACATTTCACGAAGCGCAACCGTACAAGGAGTGGCATTTCATTTTCCCATATTTCATAGAGAATAATAGTTCTGGATCATGTCAACTTTTTTTTTTTTTTATTTAAAAGGGATTCAGATAAAAGCATCATGAAAATAACTGAAATATTCCAAATGCAGAACAGTGGAACCCCAGTCAGCGTTTTTTTTTCTGTTTAGGTAGAAATCTGTACGACCTCGTTCGTGACATATTTTTATCTCCGTCACTACGCGATCTGTACCGTAAACGCAATCGGCTCTACGCATGTGCAGAACGCGTCCACATCCGCTCTATTTTTCGGTAGTCACGTGTTAGGCAAGTTTGTACTACACTCGTGAAATCTACGTCATCCGTCGATCTACAGTCATGTAAAAAAGCTTCACACCACCGTTGTTTCCTCAATTTCTTGTTCATTTTAATGCCTGATACAACTAAAAGGTACCTTTGTTTGCACAAATATAACAATGACAACAAAAATAGCTCATAAGAGTTACATTTTTTGGCAGTACAATGCTATAGCTATTCATGTAAGAACATAAGTGATTTTGGTTGTTATCAAGACAACCATGATAGATATCAGATAGATATATATCAGATAGATAGATAGATATAGATAGATATAGATCAGATAGATCAGATCAGATCAGATCAGATAGATATAGAGTTCTACTACGCATGTGCAATATACTCATTCAATACAAAAGACTTATTTGTACGTTTTTTTTGCACAAGAGGCAAAAAGAGTTGATGACGCAACTCCCCACTAATGCATGCCCCTTTCAGAGCAATTTTAAACAATAGAAACGGCCACAAGGTGGCAGGAGAGCATTTGGTAAGACCTCGGCAGAGAGCATGTGGATGGAAGAATCACACATGAGAGGAAGGAGGAAGCGAGAGAGCGCGGAGGAGTGTAGCGTGCAGAAGGTTTACGCATTGTAGGGAAATTTTAACTCATGCACACGCACACACACACACACACACACACACGCCCGCACGCATGCACACACCAAGTTCAGTTCCCAATGTGAAAATTGTAAATAGTTCACGGTGTGATATTTGTAAATAAATTGTTATTTTGATGTAAAATAACCCCTTTTTTGTGTCGTTTATGTTGGTATAGTTGTTTAGATATTTGAGATGTCACAACAGCAATATCTTGAAGTGATATTTCCCTGAAACTTACCTACGTTCTACTGCTGATTACTAAAAAACGGAAAAAGGTAGAAACTATTTTGTTTTCCTGATGAAAGACGGGAGTCCAATCTTTGGTGGCTTCCATGTTTGTATAGCCATAGAACACACAATGCTGTGTGCCCAGAAAGATCATTGGTCTAAAATGGCCGGTACAGAAGGGGTTGTCTTTTGAAAAATGGCTGGGATTGAAGGAGTTAAGAGTTGAAAAATTACCACATAATCTTTATTTCTGATATCATATCTACATGGTGCAGGTAGATCAATTATAAGCTCTCTTTTCTTGGTTCCATAAATTATTTCAAGTTTTTTTTCACCACTAAAAAGTACAGACAAAGCATAGCAGGATATGTTTTTAAAAGATGGTATTTCTCCGTTCAAGCAAAAAATCTGCTAACGAAGTGATGGTTAGAATTCTTATAACTAGAATATTTTTTTTGTGACTTTTAAGAATCCAGTGAGTCTTAAAATAAGAGACCGTGTCTAACTTTAAGCACGTTGTTCTTATCACACAGCTCGATTGAAGTAAAAGCTCTTATTAAAAGGTAAGAATTAAGCCAAATGCTCTTATAAGATTCATAAAGTAAGATCAAGCTTGCTTGTATGAGGCTAGATTTAAGCAAAATGTTACTACCTATTGTAGATTTAGGAATATTATTCTTTAAAAGAGGTCCACATGCTATCCACTCGGCCACCGTGCAGGCAGCATGTGTTGCTGTGTTCATCTCTCGACTCGTTGCTTTTCAACGTCTGAGCTTTTCAGCAAAGACGAAACATACTGAAATTATAAGGATGCGACTTTCTTATTGGGGAAAAAGTGTGATTGGGTCTAAAACGTGCTTAATTTAAGAATAAACACAATCTGAAATCTTTTGTCGGCTTGATTTGAATGTAAATGTACTCATTTTTAGATTTATAAACCAGATAAAAGGAAAGTAAGATTTTTAATCATCGTACACATTTAATTTGTATTTAATTAAAAATCTTAAACGCAAAATTAATACCAATGAATAATTACAAATAATCAAAATCAAGTTTTCAACTTATTAGAAAAAATAACTAATTTCGGGCAAAAAAACGTCTTCATAAGAAATGGTTAGATATGCTTTATTAACATAAGATCATTTTTCTTATGTAAAAATTGCTAGACATGATATTTTCAGCATACCGCCTATGGCAGGGGTCAGCGACCTTTCACGTCAAAAGAGCCAATTTGCCTCCTCGTCCAGTAACAAAACAAAAATCTGGAGCCGCAAAACACGACACAGCATGAAAACTAAATAAAAACTCATGTTAATCTTTTTTGAATGTCGCCTGTGTACTCCTACTCTGAAATCATTTAAACACTGAACTCTGGAAGCCCTTCTCAGTGTTTCCCAAATTCCTTCAAATTGTAAACAAAACGTAGCCAACTTTAACATAAAAAAGCTCATCAGATTTCATTTCTTGTTTATTTTTTAATTGAGAAAATAGATGCTGATATTTTTATGAATGATTCTTTCATGTATTCTCCATCTGTGAACAGCTTCTGCCTCTCAAAACACAAAAGACAACAACATCCAAAGAACTGCAGGCCTCACTTGCCTCAGTTAAGGTCAGAGTTCATGACTCCACCATAAGAAAGACACTGGGCAAAAACGGCCTGCATGGCAGAGTTCCAAGACCAAAACCACTGCTGAACAAAAACAACATTAAGGCTCGTCTCAATTTTGCCAGAAAACATCTTGATGATCCCCAAGACCTTTGGGAAAATACTCAAAAGTTTAGCTTTTTGGAAGGTGTGAGTCCCATTACATCTGGCGTAAAAGGTACGGCGCATTTCAGAAAAAGGACAACATAGCAACAGTAAAATAGGGTGGTGGTAGTGTGATGGTCTGGGGTTGTTTTGCTGCTTCAGGACCTGGAAGACTTGCTGTGATAAATGGAAGCATGAATTCTGCTGAAGGAGAATGTCCGGCCATCTGTTGGTGACCTCAAGCTGAAACCAACTTGGGTTCTGCAGCAGGACAATGATCCAAAACACACCAGCAAGTCCACCTCTGAATGGCTGGAGAAAAACAAAATGAAGACTTTGGAGTGGCCTAGTCCAAGTCCTGACCTGAATCCTATTGAGATGCTGTGGCATGACCTTAAAAAGGCGCTTCATGCTGGAAAAGCCTCCAATGTGGCTGAATGACAACAATTCTGCAAAATTCCTCCCCAGCGCTGTAAGAGACTCATTGCAAGTTATCACAAACGCTTGATTGCAGTTGTTGCTGCTAAGGGGGGGCCAACCAGTTATTAGGTTTAGGGGGCTATCACTATTTCACACAGGACCATGACTGCCTTAATAACAAAAAGTTTCATTTAAAAACTGCATTTTGTGTTCAGTTGTGTTGTCATTGACTAATATTTACATTTGTTTGATGATCTGAAACTTTTAAGTGTGACAAACATGAAAAATAATAAATCAGGACAGGGGCGAACACTTTTTCACACCATCTGTGGCTACAGCGCGCTTCTCGTTATAAAACATATTGCTGTGCTCTCGTTAATTACGTAGTTTTTATTTTACTGTGCAGTAACTTGCTTGAGACTCAACTAAAAACCCTTCCCTTGCTCATCCAATCAACAGTCAGAGCGCAGTCTAGATGCATTCACAGACTCGCGGCGAGGCTGATATTTCACATTCTTTTTGAAAATGCAAATTTCCCCTACTTTGGTGTTTAAAAAAAAGCATCGCATCGCTCGGCAAAGGGAGCTACAAGGACAAGGCTGAAGAGAGGCCGTGGGTTGCCGACCCCTGGGCAATAGGGAAGAAATTCAATATCGAGTATTCCTATTTTTAACTTGACTTTTTATGCTTGCTGAATGGTGGAAGTGAAAATGAAAAAGCGTTCAGTCAGTCTCTGTTTAGCATTGCTAATCACGCATAAACTATTTTCCTCTTAGAATGGCGAGGGCATTTGATGGTTTATGGTGTGCAATAAATGTCATAAGCAGATCAGTCAGGCATACAGCAGCAGTCTGTTATTAAAATCTATTTCCTCTAAATTGGCCGTTCCACTGAAGGGCTGCAATAAGGCCAGAGCAGTGAAATGGAAATCATGATGGCATGTAAGGGCAGTGGTAAAATTAAAGAAGTCCCATTTGGTAATATTACCAATAAATACAGAATGTTTAAGGTGAAACTATTTGGATAGTGCAGGGCCTTGCAACTAGCTGTCATAGCCGTGCTGACCTGCAATAGCCTAGATTGGTGGTCTTTAGGGATGCTGTAGCACCTCCTGTTTGTTGCTACCATAGTGCTAACATTACTGTTGAGAGTGGAGTGCATTGCATGCCCAAACTCTGAACAGAGAATGTAAAAATGCAAGCGCTGATGTACTGGGATATTCAAATTCTACCATCTCCACGGTTTACATAGAACACGATATCCAGTAGGCCGGATGAGAATGCATTTTTGATGGCGGAGGTCAGCCGAGAGCGGCCAGGTTGGCTCCAGGTCACAGAAAAAAGCAACTTTAAATAACCGCTTGTTCCAACGTGCTTCTGGACACAGAACACAGACCCTTGCAGAAAATGGACTATCACAGCAGAGGACCTCATAGGGCAGGGGTGTCCCAAGTGTGGCCTAAAATAACAAATTTGAAAAATAGCTTGGTCCTGAAGTGTATTGTTACAAAAAATCTACTAAAAAATTACATTTTTTGAAGAAGCCCCCGCCCCCCTGAAATTAAAAAAATATCTAAATTAAAGCAGCCCCTTCCATCCTTTCATTTTTCAGTACGCTGCCCTTGGTGGAAAACGTTTGGACGCCCCTGTTCGAAAATGAAATTGAGACTAAAATTGGCAGAGGCTCTGCAAAATGTGACAACAGAAGTTTGAGTTCCAGTGTGTCCTCCGCCATTGATATGCTTGTGCCAGAAAGCCCATCGCTGTGCATTAACAGGTCGGTGGTGGGATTCAGGCATAGCAAAGTCAACTGAATGCCTGACTTGCCTCACAGGAAACCTCAGCACGTCCATTATTATGTCCATTTGAAAATACCAGAGTGATGGAACTGTGCCATAATTCAGAGTTCATGCATTCATATTCTATTCTGCTCTTCCTCATTCGGGTCACAGCCTGTCCCGGCTAACTTCGGGCAAGAGGCAGGTTACACCCTGGAGTGGACATACAGACAAGCAAGCATTCACACTTACACCTTTGGACAATTTAGAGCCGCTAATTCACCTTATTTTCATGTTTTTTGGAATGTGGGGAAAACTGGAGTCCAGTGTTCCCTCGTTCATCACGGGGATATTCCCAAAATCGCCCACAATAAGTGAAATCTGCAAAGTAGCCAACTTTGCTTTGTTTAGAATGATGATATACTGTATGTTGTAAGGCTGTAAAACACCTCACCATACACTTTATACACATTTCTCAGACAGGCAATAACATTTCCTCACATTTCTCTCATTTAAAAACTCTAAGTTCAAACCTTCCTTTAAATTTTTATGCTCAACCTACAAGGTTGGACCCAAGAAATGCTCTGACACATTTTTGTATCCTAGTATCTTGTCCTTTCAGTCACCACCCAAAGCTCATGACCGCAGGTGAGGGTAGGAACGTACCTCGCAACCAGTTGAGTATCATTTAAACTCCACAGCCCGTTTTGAGTAAAGGTGGTCCGTTACGTTCCCATGACGTGCTGTAAGTTGCATTTTAGTGTAAGTTGCAACTCTAACACTAAAGTCCCTCACACTGTACACAGAACACATGATGGACACGGAGGGAGAACGATTCCGTACACCTTTGTCCCTTTTACAATCTCAGCCAACACATCAGGAAACTCACTCGCTGCTTTATCATCCCCACCAGCAGTTTCACCTTGAACTTCAAGGTTATGCAAATGAATACAAGCCTTAAACTGCATAAACAACTCCTTGCTGGCCATAAACACTTCACTTTCACTCCCTTCCCCCTTTTTATGTTCAAGGTTTCAAGCAACGGTTTAGCCTTCTCCTGAATCAACATAAGGAGCACTGGGAAACAGCGTTGATTCAGGTCTAGCAACCTTTCCACATCAACAATGAGACCACTAGGGCGCTTAGTTATTACTGTCGCTTTCATACAATCTTTATCCTTAATGATGACCATGACAGTCGAGCGGTTGAGGCCAAAAGTGAAGCCAATATTGGGCATTTATGTTATGTTCATTTTCACTTCCGTGGTGATGGCTTTCCTTTTCCTTGGCGCACTGCTGCTTGGCAAACAGAATGAATTCCAAAAGGTTTACTGATAGGCACGTATTTTTATAATGTTCATTTTCACTTCTTATTATTTGGCCTTCGTCCTCCACATGTTCTAACTGCTTTTGGAGCGAGTCTCGTACTTACGGACCAAAATGAAGTTTTTAATGATTTATGGGCGTGTGTTCGCAACCACGAAATGTCCTGGCACGGAAGGCCGTAAAACGAGGACCACCTGTATCGTTATTGACCACATCCATCCATTTCTGTAACACACGATGTAGTACATCTCTAACCTCAAATTTCTATAATATAACGAGTTCACTCGAACCAATACTGGCAAGAGGGGTCTAACTCAGGCCCTGTCCACTTTGTCACACTTAAATGTTTCAGATCATTAAACAAATTTAAATATCAGTCAATGACAACACAACTGAACACAAAATGCAGTTTTTAAATGAAACTTTTCATTTTTAATGGAGAAAAACACAAACCTACATGGCCCTGTGTGAAAAAGTGATTGTCCCCTCTTAAAATACAACTTAACTATGGTTTATCACACAAGAGTTCAAGCAGAAAAGGTTAAAAAGCCATTTCTAAAGCTTTTGGACTCCAGCAAACCACAGTGAGAGCCATTATCCACAAATGACCAAAACATGGAACAGTGCTGAACCTTCCCAGAAGTGGCCGGCCAACCAAAATGACCCCAAGAGTGTAGATAATATGTTGGCTTGTCGTCAAAGCTCACTTCTGTCCACATGACGGCGACGTCATTTTCGTTTCTGAAAAACAGAGGTTCGGCTGTCTACACGGAAACGACAAGGTGGCGTTTTCAGATTTTCCCACTCTGAAAGCCGTTTTCCAAAAAATACTGTTGCAGGGAACCCAGAACGCCGTTTCCGCGTGGACGGGAGGCTGAAACACTAAAATACTTTGCCTATTTTCACCTGAAATCGTCTCGGCTTGCGATAAGTAACACCATTTACAGTGAGTACAGTTTTAAAGTGTACCTATGTTGTATCCAATTTCAACCTCATTACGATCGTCATCCAATTCATCTGTGATGACTCTGGCATAAAAAGAAAATCCTTTCAAATAGCAGTGAAAGCAGTTCACCCGGTTTTACACAGTAACCCTGAATAGATCATCACCACAACGAGGAGTGAGTTGGGGTTCCTATTTAATTAGCGTAAGTCTCACATCATCATTGCGTTGTCATCACTGTGTGTGTTTCTTCTGTGTGTTCATATTAGAAACAAAACAACTAAAATTGTGCAAATACTGACGTTTGTGCTTTATCTGACAGTACGTGCAGCCCAAAGGGAAATATTTTAGGATTTTTTGGGTTTCTCTCATGCGCTTGGAAGAACTGGGTCATATTTGTGTTTTTACATTTTTACTTTATTGTGCGTCTGTCATCTTGCTTACCGCTCCCTCTAGAAATTGCTGAAGAAAATGAGGTCAAATCTGATGTCTTGTTTTCTTGCTAACAAGCTATTTGATAAGGCTGCACCGAAGAACAATGCAATGAAGTTTGTTTGAAAACGATATACAGAAGGTCCTTGCTATTTGCTGGGGTCAAACCCTCCCTCTGGCGGCATGCACGCTGACATTGTCAAAAAGTCACTGTTATACTTATTGGATTAGATTCGGATCCAGAACCTTCCCCTACTCTCTTCAACTGCCATTGTTCGCTCATGACAAAATCCCGGCTGAAGCCCGAAATATGCCTCACGCGCGAATTAAACACATTTAAAGGAAAACTGCACATTTTTTGGAATTTTGCCCATCATCCCCGATTCTTGTGTGAGACTTGAACACGCGTTTTTCTCTTTTCTGTGCGTTCTAAAGATATAAAAACAGCTAAAAAGAGACAGCTAGGAATGCATGTTATGGGATGCAACTATTCCTGCTATAAAACCTTCTGAAAAAAACTCCAAAAAACGGCAACAGCGCTCCACTTACATAATGTGACCTGCATATTAACCAAGCCACAGCGACATTATTATTATTATTATTGTTATTAACATAGTCATGCAAAATAACTACTTTACCGGCTCCGGGGTTGGCAACCTTTACCATCAAAAGAGCAACTTTACTTCCTCTTCCAGGAAAAAACAAAAAATAGTCGGGAACCGCAAAACATTACACAGCTTATAAACTTGTAAAGATTTGAATCTTTTTAAAATGTTGCCTGTTACGACCACAAAATTCACCAAACAGAAGAGTGCCCACATGCGTAGGCCTACTCTGAAGTAATTTCAACATGTAACTCTGTAAGTGTTACTGAGCGGTTCCCATATTTGTGTAAAATTGAAACAAAATGGAGCCAACTTTAGGATAAAAAAAAGTCCATGAGAGTTCACATATCTGCACATCTTGTTGTTTGCTCAATGCCGTTTATGCCTGCGCTGAACTGCTATCCCGAAGCGTTCTATTGGTCCCGTCCTCGACTGTCCTTGCAAAGAGAAGCATTCTTTCATTGTCTGAAGAATTTCCTGTTTATTTTTTTAATTTGCAGAATGTATGCTCTGTTTTTTCATGAACGATTCTTTGATGTATTCTCCATCCGTGAGTGGCTTCCCATCCCATGAGCAGCCTCGTGTTGCCAACTTGGCCATTTTCTCGCTAAATCTGGCGACTTTTCAAACCCTCTCGGTGACTTATTTTCTCAAAAGCGACGAGCGACAAATGTCAAGACTTTCCCTGACGTCGTTGGGAGATTTTGCTGGTGTTTGGCGACGTGAAAGTGAAAGCACATATTGTTTTGAGCGGTGAGTGCAGTCAGCTGCCGCCGCACACTATCTGCCGCCTCGGCGATTAGCGTGTCACGGGCCCCGAGCACATGGCTGCAGTGCGCTTCTCGTTATGAAACATATTGCTGTGCTCCCGTTAATTACACGGTTTAACTTGCTTCAGACTCGACTCAAAACGCCCTCGCCTTTTTTTCTCTCCCGCACAGTGAGACTCGCTGCATACGCCAGCCTACCTCCCCCTCCCTTGCTCATCCAATCAGCAGTCAGAACGCAGTCTGGATGCATTCACGGACTTGCGGTGAGTCAGGTAATGCACATTTACTGTCTGCATTTACTGTTACTTTTCCCCATTTTTGCACGTACGCTGGCATGTAAGACCCCCTTCAGCTGCCTCTTTTTATTCGTTTTCATATGTTTAGAACGCACAGAAGAGAGAAGGACGCGTGTTCATGTCTCACGCAAGGATTGTGGATGATGAGCAACATTCCAAAAAAAAGTGCTGTTTTGCTTTGAAGTATAAAATGTACAGCTACTCACCACGAATGCATGATTGATCTTGTGTCTCAAATATGGTGCGTTCAAGGACTGCCACAAAGTGCACAATTTCAACACACACACAAAAAAAAAGAATAAACTTGTCTTAAAAAACTTGTCTTAAAACGTAAAAATTGTCGGGGGTTTTAACAGTTGTAGTGTGCATTATTGTGTGCATTATCACAGATTTAAAAGCATTAAAAACAGTAAAAAAAATAACTGTATTATTACTGACCAATGGTACATAACATTTTAAACAAAAACCTGCAAATTTGGGGGGATCCACTGCAAATGCCACCGAAATCATCCGTTGTGTCTAGTAACTTCCTAAACAGCTCGTTTGTCCTTCTAAGTAACCCACTTTTGAAAAGGTTAGCTCATGAGAAAAAAACACTCTATTAATTTAAGTGCGCTTATTATTCTGAGGTAGAATTCCACACGTCTCTCTTTCAATGAATCCCAGAGGGAATTCAGCAATGCAGTACATACAGCCATCAATTATTCAGACACTGTAAACATGGAAAAGCCTGTCTGAATAAATGACTCGGTTATGAGATTCCAACTCAGCCCATCAACACTGCCGCCTCACTACAAAGCAAGATGACACCACGGAAGGCCTGTCGTCGTAATTTCCCTACGGATTACTATAGCAACCACACAAGCGCCCAACTATCCATCCCCGACAAGAAGATAATGTCTTGCAATGTGATTTGAGGCCTAACACAGTTGTTTCAATCCTGACAAGTATCTAACCATGTTTTCCAAACCCCATTCCGATAATTAAGACCCTAATCAGGCAAAGCGATGGTAATGCAAACTCCCCTGCAGCTAAATTCTTACCTCCATCTCCCCTGTTAACACAATTTGGGGAAATGATGGCAGTTAAAGATTATCTGCTTATGAAATGAGATTGGAAAATGCGACCGGTTGATGGAAATAACCTTATCAAGGAGTACCCGGCCTGCTTGCAGACATCGATGGTCAGGGCTCCCCCGTCTTCTCGGTCATTCGCTGTGTGTATAATTTCTATATCACGGATATTTCATTATGTATCTGCGGCAGATAAGCACGAGCATGTTGCCGCATTTGTCTAAAACAGAGTGGAAAATTCTTAACAGCTCAAATTTGCTAGCAACCCTGCAAGGTGCCTGGTGCACCAAAAGATGAAGTCCACTCTGAACAGCACCTGCACTAAATAGGAATGCAGAATTTACAACAGCGATTGACAAGCATTCCAAAGATCGTCAGGTCGATGGCGATCGACAGGTTGGCGACCCCTGCCACAGACGGACCAAACCGGTATGAAGCAAACACAACCACTTACTGGTTTGGTCTGCAACATATCAGAAAACATGTCCCAGGTGGAGGAGTTCAAATACCTCGGAGTCTTGTTCACAAGTGATGACGGTTGGAGCGTGAGGTCGCCAGGCGGATCGACGCAGCGTCTGCAGTAATGCGGTCGCTGTACCGGACCGTTGCGGTGAAGAGAGTGCTGAGCTGGAAGGCAAAGCTCTCAGTTTACTGGTCGATCTACAGTATGTTCCCACCCTCACCTATGCAATGAGCTTTGGGTCGCGACCCAAATGAGTTTCCTCCGTAGGGTGGCTGGACTGGGCTAGGGTGACGAGCTCGGCCATCCGGGATGGGCTCAGAGTAGAGCCTCTGCTCCTTCACATGGAGAGGAGCCAGTTTAGGTGTTCCGGATGCCCCCCTAGTGAGGTGTTCCGGGCATGCCCAGCTGGGAGAAGGCCCCGGGGCAAACCTAGGATGCGCTGGAGGGATTATATCTCACAGCTGGCCTGGGAACGCCTTGGTGTCCTCCCGGTGGAACCGGAAGAGGTGGCTGGGGACCTTCCCTACTGAGACTGCTGCCCCCGCGACCCGGACCCGGATAAGTGGAAGAAAATGGATGGATATCAGAAAATAGGAAAAAATGTCCATCAAAGTCAAAGCTGATGTGTGTGAATATCTTGTTTTGCCTAAAACACAAATAAAATAGGTCTGCTTTCTTGGATGAGGAAAGGAAATGAAAACAAAATCATATTTAGGAGGCTGAAATCAAAATACGATTAATTGAAGACCAAAGTAGCTGCTTCTTGTCCCCAGTACAAATTTGTAATAGTCGGATCTTTGCCTTGAATATCCAGCTCACCCGAGATGTGGAGCAGGTTTTCATGTTTTACAATCCAATGCTTGAAGACGTGTATAAAACACAAGTATAAACTAACCTGCGCTTCTACTGAGCTGTCCGTCAACGTGCCGAGTGTGAATATGCATGGAAATGGAAAATAGCAAGAACAAAATCATATTTCTGGGATGCTGACTTCAATAACATTCGGAATAAATCTGATCAACCTACTAAATATGGCCGAATATTTGTGAAGCCTGTTCAAAAGGGCCTTTTTGCTTTTATGAGCGCATTTGATATGGATGTAGATCAAATCCAAGTTGTCTCTTTCCCAAGTCATTTGAGTGCCACACGGAAAGGAACACTGGGCTAATACATCAAAACTACTGGGCTGTCCAAGCACATTAGGAGCGCGATGTATGGCATTTGACAATGAAACCCAAAGGAGCGTGTGAAAAGATGTTTGCCTATGAAGCTTCCGAAAATATCCCCATATCATTTAACCAAAAACAATTCACAGTAGCCTACTTTTCCTCTGCCTCCCCCAGGCAGAGTATATCCCTTGATGATGCTCAAACTTTTCATATCACACGTAGTTCCTGGAATCACGCTTTCATTAGGGGGGAGGGTCTCCGGTGTTGGAAAAAAAAAGCCCACAAAGGAGGACCAGCGTTTTCATCTCGTTAAGGTTATCACATACAGCTGATACTTGCTTTGCACGCTCCCATGTAATCCTCTCCTTCTTGTAAATGTCACAAGGAATCAGCAGTGTTGACCTTGGGAGACACGGGGCCTAGATCTGAGGATGTCTGTTTTTCCTGTGTTCTTTTTAAAGCCTGGGTGTGTAATTGAGTAGAGTGCCAGGATGGCGGGCTTTGATGGTGAGCAAGTGCACACACACACACACACACACACACACACACACAAACAAACAACACAGAAGTATAAAACAGCACAAAGCAAGCGTGATATGACAGGAAGTCTCTGTTGAATAAATTGACATCAGCATGCAATTAAATGACACACACGCAGGAAATCACCCACTTGGATGGCACAGCATGATTTTTACCTGCTTTTGGCACATTGAGGCCTATCATGCACCACGCTGAGCAAGAGTAAGCACAGTTTTCTTCCAAGGAACTTTTGCAGTCCAAAACCCCGGCTTTGAAGGGGGTTCAATTTGACAAGCACAGCGCCCACCGCAGGACATCATTAGTCCAATTTTGGCACTAAAGCCAGGAGTCGGCTGCATTACAGACACTGAGACAAGCCGCTGAGTTGTCAGCCTCTGCCAAGGCTCCTCTTGACTCAACCTGCGCGACGCTACACTGTGTTGTGGATGTCCTTTCTATTTAAACTTCACAAATACACACACACATAATTCTTCACGTTCCAGTATCGCACGCTTTGTAGTTATACAGAAGTTCTCCAGCGCAACACACTATCTACCGCTTATTGAAAGCACACAGTCATCACATCATACAATAATAAGTTGGCAAACCATTATCACAATGGCACCAGTGCCAACCTAAATTGTCATAACTGGACGGAAAATGCGAAGTAGGTAACAGAGGGTGACCAAATGTCCTGTTTTCCCAGGCCATGTCCTGGGCGTCCTTTTTTTTATTTGTTTTTTTGGTTTGAAAATGATCAAAATGTCCTGGTTTTCATAGTTTTTCATTCAATTGAGCCGCACTAGGGCACTTTTTGAATTAGTGTTGCCAAAAAGCTGCAAAAGGCCAAAGGAAGAGCAAAAGTTAAGAGTTAAGAACAAAGCATTAATCGTCTGACGCTTGTCTTGAAGTTTGATAAAATTGGGGACGTCGTGCACAGTGGTGGTTGAAGTTAGGGCGAGGAAATAATGTAAATACAATTAGTTTGTTCCCAAAATTCCAAAATATAAACACAAAATACATTTTATATAGAATAATTGTACTTTTACATGCACAAAACAATGTGAAATAATTTGGAGTACTTCCCGTGCATCCTGGTAAGTTACAGTGGTGTGAAAAAGTGTTTGCCCCCTTGCTGATTTGTTTTTTTTTACATGTTTGTCACTTGAATATGTCAGATTATTAAACAAATTTAAATATTAGTCAAAGACAACACATAATAAAGTTATGTGAAACTTTTTATTATTAAAGAAAAAAAAATCCAGATCTCCATGGCCCTGTGTGAAAAAGTGATTGCCCCCCTGTTAAAACAGAAATGACATTAATTGAGATCTATGAGTTTGGAAAAGGACCAGTCCAGGGTGTACCCCGCCTCTTGCCCGAAGTCAGCTGGGATGGGCTCCAGCATACCCCGCGACCCTAATGAGGATAAACGGCATAGAAAATGGATGGATTGATGGATGGAGTATGGAAAAGGTTATAAAGCCATTTCTAAAGCTTTGGGACTCCAGCGAACCACAGTGAGAGCCATTATCCACAAATGGCCAAAACATGGAACAGTGGTGAACCTTCCGAGGAGTGGCCGGCCAACCAAAATGACCCCAAGAGCGCAGCGACGACTCATCCAAGAGGTCACAAAAGACCCCACAACAACATCTAAAGAACTGCAGGCCTCACTTGCCTCAGTTAAGGTCAGAGTTCATGACTCCACCATAAGAAAGACACTGGGCAAAAACAGCCTGCATGGCAGAGTTCCAAGACCAAAACCACTGCTGAACAAAAAGAACATTACAGTCTCAATTTTGCCAGAAAACATCTTGATGGTCCCCAACACCTTTGGGAAAATACTCTGTGGTCTGACAAAAAGTTGAACTTTTTGTAAGGTGTGTGTCCCATTACATCTGCCGCAAAAGTAGTGCCGCATTTCAGAAAAGAACATCATAGTAACAGTAAAATATGGTGGTGGTAGTGTGATGGTCTGGGGCTGTTTTTCTGCTTCAGGACCTGGAAGACTTGCTGTGATAAATGGAAGCATGAATTCTTCTGTCTACCAAAAAATCCTGAAGGAGAATGTCCGGCCATCTGTTGGTGACCTCAAGCTGAAACCAACTTGGGTTCTGCAGCAGGACAATGATCCAAAACACACCAGCAAGTCCACCTCTGAATGGATGAACACTTTGGAGTGGCCTAGTCCAAGTCCTGACCTGAATCCTATTGAGATGCTGTGGCATGACCTTAAAAAGGCGCTTCATGCTGGAAAAGCCTCCAATGTGGCTGAATGACAACAATTCTGCAAAGATGAGTGGGCCAGAATTCCTCCCCAGCGCTGTAAGAGACTCATTGCAAGTTATCACAAACGCTTGATTGCAGTTGTTGCTGCTAAGGGGGGCCCAACCAGTTATTAGCTTTAGGGGGCAATCACTTTTTCACACCAAACCATGTAGGTTTGCATTTTTTTCTCCCTTAATAATAAAAAGTTTCATTTCAAAACTGCATTTTATGTTCAGTTGTGTTGTCATTGACTAATATTTACATTTATTTGATGATCTGAAACATTTAAATGTGACAAACATCCAAAAATATCAACTCAAGTGGGGACAATCACTTTTTCGCACCACTGTATATACACTGTACACTATGCAAATCAAGCCTGTTTAAAGCCCAAGTGTGAGTCGTCCAACCCACTTTTGATTCTGACCCAATTCCATGTCTTGTCAGGTGTTGTCGTGCAGTGAACAGGGTGGAACCAGCCGTGGTGTGTCAGAAATTTGTCCAGTCAGGACATTGCTCACACATATGACACATTCTCCGAACGTTCAATAACCTTCATCTACACAATGGTCATGACAGTCAAGCGGCTGGACCTAAGGAGGTGGCAATAGCTTTTTATGATGTTCATTTACACTTCAATGGTGATGGCTTTCTTTTTTTTTGCCGCGCTGCCGCTTGGGAGACATAATTAATTTATAAAAATTTCTTAATAAGCGATGTTGGCAATTGGATCATGTTAGATATTGTTATCATACTTTCATTATTAAGATTCGGTCTAATAGCGTCCCATAGGAATGCTTCCGTGACACTACACTCACATAGCACAACTAGAATTGCACACTCACAGATAATTCATGGAAAAGTAGTGAGAGGAGAAAATAGTAAAGGGACACCCTATCAGCATAGTTAGGACCAGTTTGAACCAGTCTTTCACACACAAGCTTAACTTTCATGTTTGGGTGGGGGCCACAGCAGCTGCTCTAGAGACTCTGTACACTTTCATTCTGCCCACTTCCTCGAGCTTCCTCGTTGATATGCCCAAATATATCGATGCTATTTTTTAATACAGTTTGAAAGCCTTTTAAATTGTGAGCTCATTGCCTACTTCTCCAATCGCAACGCGGTTCAAAGAACCAGGAAGACGGGCTAAAGAGAAGAAACAGCTTTTACAATCACATACTGTAACTTTAAGAAATGATAATAGGGCAATGATGCATTACTTGCTGCTATTTAGGTATAGGTAACATACAACTTGTCCCAGTGTTTGTCAGTCAACTTAGTAGTTTATGCAGAGAATTAAAAGACTATGCGATGTGCTATGAATGAAATGCTGGAGGCGACAGTATGCAACTTGAAAATAAACTCCTTTTGTAGTCAAGTTTATAATTAGACCACCTTCGCTAATAGACTGATGGAAAGGGCCAATTATTGTGGCTTATTTCCTCTTAAAAACAACCTTAGTGTGTGCTTACCGCCCCACAACATTCTGCAAACACGTCTACCACTGGAGGTTGTGACAAATCAATCACGACAGAAATATTCAGGATTGCAGCTTGAAATAAACTTTCATCAAAAATGCAGTCATCGGTCTGTATCAGTGCAGCGCTTTAAAGAGAATTCACTAACCAGCACATAAGCCTCCTTCTGGGTATTAACAGAAGCCTTACCGTCTATTCCAACTAGGTCAATCACATCTGATAATCCAAATTTTTAAATGATATTTCAACTCTGTTGCAGTCTAACTTCAATGATTTATTACCAATAGCAGGGGTAGCGGTCTGATTTTGATTCAACATAATAAGTCAAATGGTAACATGCGTCATCATATCATACATCATACATTTAAAAAAAGTTCACAGTTGGCCTGGATAAAATCCTATCAAAGACTTGGTCTGAAAAGAGGTGCTGGTGATAGCTAATTTATTATTTCGCAGAAGAGTGAAATTCCTGACTGAATGTTTGATGAGGCATCTCATTGCCCTGCAGGAATCTCTTCTGCCTGACTTGATGCTGTGAAACCACTGACTGGGCCTGCAGGTCAAAAAGGTCCGAGAACCCTTCTGCCCTGTGGTGAAAACATGCGTTGTTTGTTCCATCACAGTATGCAGCTCAGCATGTGTTTTCTGAATGCACCGTATAAGTAATGAAAAGCTTTGTTAATTTGTATAGCAACTGATCACTCATTGTACTAACGAGGCGTATGTAGCGTGCATGCTTGTCAGGTTTTGGATGTCTGAGTTGCTGCGTTACTCACTCTGAGTGAAGCGTGGAGGGTTGTCGTTGACGTCAGAGAGGGTGACTGTGACGGTGGTGGTCCCAGATAATCCTCCTAAATGGCCTCCCATGTCCTTGGCTTGAAGGACCACGAGGTACTGATCCTGGGTCTCCCTGTCCATGTCAGGGACAGCGGTGCGTAGAATACCTGCAGAACACAGATGAAAAAACACATTTCCTAGGTTGTATAGCGAGTTCACTGACATTTCTTGCTTGTCTTTATGTGTCCAGCTGCTTCAGTATGGATGCTGAAGTAAAGCTACCGCTTGTCCTCATGAGGGTCACGGCTGGTCTAGAGCCGAGCCCAGCTGATTTTGGGAGAGACGTGGGGTACACCCTGGACTGGTTGCCAGCCAATCACAAGGCACATATACGCAAACATGCTACTTGGCAAACATGATCTCTTGATGGAAAAGGCACAAAAGCTTTCTCTCTTTGAACGCGGCGGGATTGTTGATCTGCATAAGCAAGGCCTCTCGCAGCACGCCACTGCTGCTGAGGTTGGACGCAGTAAGACAATCATTGGCAAATTTTTCAAACATCCTGAGGTTTATGGAACCAAAAAGTCAAGCGGGAGACCCAAAAGAATGTCACCGGCCCTGAGCCGGAGGATCCCATTGGCGGTCCGTCAAAACACGGGACCATCCTTGGCCCAAATGAAGGTTGTTTACTGGTTCCAACTGTAGTCCAATAACCATCAGACGCCATCTGCCAGAGAACAAAAAAGGTCTTCAAAGGCCTTGCCTCCTTCAACTCCACAAAACTGCCCGTTTGGATTTTGCACGAAACCACCTAACACAGGTCATTGACGCCACCATTGACGGTCCTGATGGTTTCCAGCATTTCTGGCATTACAAGGAGATGCCACCAGAGATGTTTTCCACACGACACAGTGGAGGGGACGCCATCATGATCCTTCAGTGGAACAATGGAGATTCAGGTTGTGCAGGGGTGTCAAATGGCAGATGTTTCAGGGGGCATCCCTCATGACTGAAGGCCCTCGTCTGTGTGGTAATGACTGGCTTTTTCAACAGGACAACGCTGTACTTCACAAAGGACTTCTTCCAGAGCAACAAGCTCACTCTTTTGGACCATCATGTTCCCCTCATCTAAATCCACTGGAGAACATGTGGGGATGGATTTACAAAAATGGACATATCAGCCTCCTGGAGCCTCCTGGAAACAGTGGCATCAAGCATGCTCAGACCCATTTTTGAGGTGATTAACAAGGATGTCACAGCTACTAAGCATTACCGAGTCCTTTTTTGAAGATTTTACTTCTGTTCGGGGGGGGGGGTTTCGCTTTTTTTTAGCTATGATCTTTTGATCAGTTGATGAACAGCCTATTTCACTTCAATGCTTGTTTGCAATAAATTACTTATTTAAAATGTTTTTTATCTCACTCCCATTTCTTCTTTCTGCATTTTGAAGCTCTACTTAGAACCTCGTTAAGATCCAACAGTAAAACAAAAATGTAAATTCTTGCATGAAGGTGGTGGGTCGCAAAGGCAGACCAGTTGAGCACCACTGGTACAGAGGATATTGTTGATCCTACACTTGACATTGTTCTACACTGCTTCCCTGTCAAATGGAGAATGAAACATTTCACCTCATCTACATGGCTGCTAATAGTTGGCATGATCATATCTTAAGTTAAGACCTCCTTGTGGTTCCCTGAGCCTCAAAGATAGCGAGGCAGAGATTTCAGCTATCAGGCGTCTCTCCTGTGGAAACATATTCTACTTTAGGTTTAGGAGGCAGGCTCGTCCTCTTTATCCCTAATTTTGCTTTTTTGAGCAAGCTTGTAGCTTCTAGTTAAGGCTGAGTCAGACTTGCCTTGAACCCTGTCTTAGTTATGTTGCCTTCAACTGCCAGAGGACAGCATGATGCACTGAAATCCTCTGCCTCCCATCTCTTCCTCTCATCTGTGTGCATTCATATTAGAGTATGATGGGGGGAAAAAAAGAAAAACCCTCTGGTAGTTTAATGCTTTCTCATCTTTTTTATGTTTCTGCACATTTTTGAGGAAATTTAAGATAGTGAACTGAAGTTGCAGCCTAGTTCTGTAACGACCTCTGCTCTTCTTATTATCCGCATTTCATTTTGAATTGTGGATGACAAACCTTGGCTATACCATTTTACAAAACAAAATGTGCTGCAGATGATGCATAAGCCACCAAACTCAAAATTCATCTTTAGCCTGCAGTCCAGCAATTCTATGTAGATTTTCCAGGAATGCTCTATGTTCCTCTCTTTGGGTATACAGTCATTGTTGGGTTTTTGCTAAAATCCAGTATTTAGATTGTCTACAGACCTTTAGACCAAATTGACGTTATTAACATGAATATGACTGTTCATTTTAAGTTTGACACACTGCTTGGCCGGTAGCTCCACGCGTGAATGAAGCGTCATCATGTGCTCTATGTGCAAGATGCTCTGCAGCTTCCATGAAAGCTAACAGGCAGTCACATGTGAGGAAGTGCATGAAGAAATAAAAGCTCCCAACGTAGATGAATTGTAAGCATCGGGATGCATTGGATTCGTAGGTCTTCGTCCACTCCCACAGAGATTGTGTTTGTGTGGAAGACCCAGGTGAAAAATCTAATGGAATATTTTCTCTCATTTATAACAGCACTTAAAATCACATTTTTAAAAAACTAGTAATCAGTTCTTCTTCTTGACTTTTAAGCAGGCATTTATTTACCTGTGAATATACAGTATGCAGTAAGATATTAACATATAAATAAGAAATATGTATATCTATATATAAATAATTGATATATAAATAAGAAAAATATATTTTTAAAAAGCCATAATATTATGAGAGTTTTTTGTTGAAATATAAATCACTTTTTAGCATAACTTACAAAGTATCAAAGTGGCAAAGTTGCAGGCTTTCAGTTTTCTCCATGTGGAAGTAAAATATTGTATTTTTTAAAATGTTTGACTGTTTTTAATTTTGAGTGCCAGTACTTGTTCCGGTGTCAAGACATCTTTTTCCAAAATGTACTTTTAATGCCAAAACGTCTTGCAAAGTTCAAAACAAAAAAAACGTGAAAGACGAGCATTTTGAGAGCACAATATACTGTCACGGGTGTCATACTTTAATGGCACGGAGAAATCCATTACAGATTGATCCCCTCCTCCGTGTGAATGGCCTCATTGTGTGACATATGACCGGACTCTGCACCGGCACATAAAGTGCATGCTACGCTCGGCCAAACACCAACTACAGCGATGGTTTGGATGACTCGGCAGATCACCTTTAGTCACATTCAATCCCGCTTGGGTAAATAAATAATGGCAACATTTCTCATATTTCACAAGTGTGGCTGATTGAGTGTGTACAATTTCAATACGGCTGTTGATGATGGCGCCGTGTAGAAACGGGGAGACAGAGCGCGAGGTGAGAAGAGGATGGACGTGTTCTGAATACTAAACGCCGTCACATCTGCTGCACAGAGCGGGAACCTCTCCTCTCTCTCCACACTGCACAATTCAAATTCAAATGCACTGCCGATCTCTTTGCCCTAGCTGCCTCCAGTCAGCAATCAATTGTTAAAGATTGATGTCCACTGAGCAACAACGGGTATCTGCTCTCCGTGACTCACATGAGCAAAAATAAAGTCTCAGTTGGCCTCGCTCACACCGGCCGACTCTTGTGGAGATAAACGCTACGAGTGTAATGCACACGTCAATCAATACGACATGTGTCAGACATTAATCCGAATTCTTCACCTCTGAGCCCCAATTTCCCTCAAAGGTTGACGTATGGATAACCCTAAACATGTGATCTTAATAAAATGGCTCGTTGGATGTACGTACTGCCGAATTCTTTCAAACCCCTGTGGAGACGGCTTGCGGTCGAGAAAAGAACTTTGAATTCACAGGAAAACGCTCTAGTGGACGTTACGATGGCGTCAATACAGTGCCAAAATCCGCATGCAAAAAGATCACTCTCCTCTCGCTCGCGGTGTCTCGATAATCGCATGCTGCCACTCTCGGTCGCCCCCTGTGCCTTCTACACTCTCGTCATTGCTGAGTTTTGGCCCTTTCGGGGCCACCTCCCACCTCCTTTCTGATCTGGTCACTTTAAACGCTGACTGCAGGGGTGTCCAAACGTATTCCAGTGAGGGCCCCATAGTAAAAAATAGAATGATGCAAGACCATTTTGATATTTTGTAAAGCAACACATGCTAAGAAGTTATACAGAGGTGTGAAAAAGTGTTTGCCCCCTTCCTGATTTATTTCTTTTTTGCTCGTTTGTCATACTTAAAAGTTTCAGATAATCAAACTAATTTAAATAATAGTCAATGACAACACAACTGAACACAAAATGCAGTTTTTAAATGAAACATTTTATTATTAGGGGAGAAAAAAAATCCAAAGCTACATGGACCTGTGTGAAAAAGTGATTGTCCAGCAACAACTGCAATCAAGCGTTTGTGATAACTTGCAATGAGTCTCTTCCAGCGCTGGGGAGGAATCTTGGCCCACTCATCTTTGCAGAATTGTTGTCATTCAGCCACATTGAAGGCTTTTCCAGCATGAAGCGCCTTTTTAAGGTCATGCCACAGCATCTCAATAGGATTCAGGTCAGGACTTGGACTAGGCCACTCCAAAGTCTTTATTTTGTTTTCAGCCATTCAGAGGTGGACTTGCTGGTGTGTTTTGGATCATTGTCCTGCTGCAGAACCCAAGTTGCTTTCAGCTTGAGGTCACCAACAGATGGCCGGACATTCTCCTTCAGCACAATTCATGCTTCCATTTATCACAGCAAGTCTTCCAGGTCCTGAAGCAGCAAAACAGCCCCAGACCAGCACACTACCACCACCATATTTTACTGTTGCTATGATCTTTTTCTGAAATGCCAGATGTAATGGGACACACACCTTCCAAAAAGTTCAACTTTTGTCTCGTCAGACCACAGAGTATCTTCCCAAAGGTCGTAAAAATGTTTTCTGGCAAAATTGAGACGAGCCTTAATGTTCTTTCTTTTTTTTAGCAGTCTTGGAACTCAGGCCATGCAGGCCGTTTTTGCCCAGTTTCTTTCTTATGGTGGAGTCATGAACTCTGACCTTAACTGAGGCAAGTGAGGCCTGCAGTTCTTTGGATGTTGTTGTGGGGTCTTTTGTGACCTCTCAGATGAGTCGTCACTTTGGTTGGCCGGCCACTCCTGGAAAGGTTCACCACTGTTCCATGCTTTGGCCATTTGTGGATAATGGCTCTCACTGTGGTTCGCTGGAGTCCCAAAGCTTTAGGAATGGCTTTATAACTTTTTCCATACTGATAGATCTCAATTCATCTCAGGCATGACTTAATGGGAGGTGCAATCACTTTTTCCACACAGGGCCATGAAGGTTTGGATTTTTTTCTTCCTTAATATTATTGGACGCTTATTGCATGCTCCCTCAACACATTGCTGTGTGTGATAAAACTGCACATTTCCAAGTGACCTTTTACTGTGGCCACCCTAGGGCACACTTGTGCAATAATCATGCTGTACACAGTAATCAGCATCTTGATATCCCACACCTGTGAGGTGGATTTGTGAGCAATATTTTGTGCACATTGAAAACATTGTAGAGCTTTGAGTCCGGCTCATAAAAGATGGGAGCAGAAACAAAAGAGTTGTATTTATATTTCTGTTGAGTGTATATGAGGGGGAGAGAACTAGAGAAGACACACAGCAGACAAGTCTGGGTATGCTGTCCAGCGTAATAGTCCACAAACCACTGCTGACACGCGTCTTTTTGATTTGCTTCATCCAGAGGTCGTAACTTGGAGCTATTGTGGGCTTTTGTTGTGCGGATACTGGCCCTAACAGCGACAAGACATTTCTGCCAGCTCACACTGCAATGAACCGCGGGGGGAGGGCGGGGGTGACTAGTGTGTGTGTTTGAGAGAAGGCTGGATCAGGGGCCACACGAGAGAAAAGCCAAGTGGTCAAAAGTGGGAACGATGGAAGACTCAGTGTGACAAGACAACAAGGGACTCACAAGGGAGGATAAGTCAGTGTGTGTGTGAGGAAAGCAAATAAAATAAAGAGAAGGGCATTCAAAAAGACCGACATACGACATCGCCTCATGTTCTCACCATCTTGTTTGATTTTTTCCCACACTTCCAGTGTGTATTTGTGTGTGTGTTTCACCCATGACCACTTGTTTGCCCGGATATGTGTTTGCACTTCAGCATCTTGCGTAAACTTGCTTTTCTGCAGGGTCTGTGCATTTCTCTTTCAGTCATCTGTGCATTTTTTTAAACACTCGCTGGTCACAAAATTGGGTACGCTTGCAGTCTAATGCGATCCAGCGGCAAGATACTATTACACAGTTGAATGGTAATGTCACTACTTCATTGTGGCTGTACTTTGCTACATTGTACTACTCTATCTTCCCGACTATAAGCCACACCTTTTTCATATTTTGGCTGATCCTGTGACCATCGTAGTTCACGTTTCGCGGACTGGCAGATTTTTTTTTGCTTTTTTTTTTTTTTTTACAGCGTATGAACGCTGTTACAGGCCGAGCCTAGCCCTTTAAGACGACTTGCATTGTGCGGAAGTTGAGTGTCGTAGTTCTGTGCTCAGCACGAGGTGGCGTCTCTCTTGTCTGTCTGCACCGCCCATTGTTTTCTGTGTCCTGATTGGCTGTACACCACTGTCAATCAATCTCCTTTGTGCCGCCCCGCGGTGTCTCCTGTTGTGTCATGCTACCAAACAGCGAGCATTCTTCATATTTTTGCATGTTTCTCCCCAACAAATCCCACAATGTCGACAAAACGTTCTGCACCCAAAAGGCAGAGGAAGCCAGCCATCGCACAAACAGTTGGACTTCTGGACATGCTGAAGGAAGGTAGATGTTGCGGCTGTAGGGCACCATTACGGAATAAATCAATCTTCGATTCATGGAGGACGAGGAGGGGGAGGAGAATACGACAACAGGAGCAGTATGTTTTAATAAGCATACAAATTGCTTCAGCGGGGAGGCACCGTCAGAGGAGTGAAATACGTGTGAGTCACTTCATAATTTATTGTTTGATCATTTATTGTTTGATTGATAGGTTGATCAGTAATGTTTGAACTTTGCGAGTGTTTAAACAAGAGCGAAATGTGAAAAGATGTTAATGCCTGACTGAGAAAAGTGTATAAAGTGTATGGTGAGGGGTTTTACAGCCTTAAAACATATATCATATATTTTACAAAAATATAGTTGGCTACTTTGCAGATTTCACTTATTGCAGGCTATTTTGGGAACATATCCCCGCGATAAACAGGGGAACACTTTACAGTATAGCTCATTTATTGCGGTTTAAATCGATTCCAGACCTGACCGTGGTAAGTGAGTTCCGCAAAGTAGGATTCCTTATTTATAAATGGAACATTGTCATAGTTAGAGCTCACAAAACCTGTGAAGTGCAGCGTAGTCCTGTTGAAAAAGCCAGTCATTACCACACAGACGACATGACCTTCAGTCGTGAGGGATGCCCCCTGCAACATCTTCACATAGCCAGCTGCCGTTTGACACCCCTGCACAATCGGAAGCTCCATTGTTCCACTGAAGGTTTCAGTGTCTCATGTTTGGTGCTCTCATGCAAATTCCCAACGGGCAATTTTGTGGCGTTGAAGGAGATGTCTGATGATGATTATTGGACTGCAATCGGCACCAGTATCAACCTTCATTTGGGCCGAGGATGGTCCCATGTCTTGATGGACAGCCAATGGGATACTCCGGCTCAGGGCTGGTGACATTATTTTGGGTCTACAACTTGACTTTTTTGTTCCATGACCCCCAGGATGTTTGGAGAAGTTTAAAATGACTTCCAGTAATGTCTTACTGTGTCCAACCTCAGCAGCAATGGCGTGCTCTGAGAGGCCTTGCTTATGCAGCTCAACAATCCCGACGTGTTCAAAGAGAGAAAGCTGTTTTGCCTTTGCCATCAAGAGATCATGACAGTGATCATCACACTAAATCACTTTCAATCCACATTTTTGCCAAAGGCTACAGTCTTGATCAGCTGATGAACAGCCTATTTCACTTTCATGCTTCTTTTTGCATTTCAAAGCTCTATTTCTTAAAATCAAAGAGTGCAAAATGCGAAAAAAAATGTTTTTTTCCTCTTCATGGTGCATTATTATAGAAAATACAGTACAGTGTTCCCTCGCTCCATCAGGGTTCACCTGTTTCGCATGGTTTTTAGTGCAATTTTAGTCTTTTTTTTGTCACAGCGTATGACGGCGCATTGTGTTCTGCATCCTGATTGGCGAAGGGAGACGCGTACATTGTGTTCTGCGCTCCTTATTAGCTAAGGGAGAACCCGCCCACTGTCTTCTGCATCCTGATTGGCTGTAGACTATCGTCCATCAAACTCCTTCATGCCGAACCGCCGTGTTTCCTGGTGTGTGATCGCTAGCAAACAGCCTGCAGAGACTCTGAACTCTGTATGTGTGCACGTTTTCTCCCCGACAGAACCCACAATGTCGACGAAACGTTCTGCAACCGAAAGGCGGAGGAAGATGCTGATCGTCGCACAAAACGTTGGACTTGTGGACATGCTGAAGGAAGCTGGACGTGTGAGTCACTTCATAATTTCTCGTGTCCAACATCGTAGGTTCAGCATTAAACGTCAAACAAAGGTGTTAACTTAAAGTGTTTAAACAAGAGAGACATGAAAAAATGTCAGTGCACGTCTGAGAGGAGTGTATAAAGTGTGTGATGAGGGTTTTACAGCCTTAAAACATATATTTCACTTATTGCGGGATATTTTGGGAACCTATCCCACACGATAAACGAGGGAACACTGTATAAAGGGGAACCTGCAAAGTTGAATACTTGAAAAATGTTTCCAGATATTTAATGAAGTGTATGCACGACTCACCAAAAAATAGTGATACTGGGCTTTTGCTTGACATTTCAGGATCACCCAAAAATGCGCTATAACCTTCTCTAACCTTTTGAATTTCTGTGCTTTTTGCACAAGTTACTGCGCCCTAACGTGGAGCTGAACAGCCAAATTCCCAACAGGTGACTTGTTTTCCCCCCAGTCTCTGTTGCAACGTGTTGATGACACTGACGTCAGGGGCCACACATTTCAAAATAATGTTGCAGATTGCAGATTTTCGGGGCATGCTGAGCTAAGCCAAGCACACAAGTTTAAGGGGCTATCCAAATAAAAATGTTTTCAGGTCCAAACAGCCAAGTAAGTTTAAGCTTTCAGCCTTTAAACCACACGAAAACAGCGTTCTGGGTGCTCTGAAATGTAAACGCCTTGCAGAGTTTCTGTTTCTGTTTAGACAAGCAAACCGCTGCTTTATGAAGACGATGACGTCACCAACTCCTCGCCGTGGACGGACATCACTCACCCCAGCCGACAATCTTCTGATATTTTGTTGTCCTTTTCTCCAAAATGATTCGTAGAAGTAATTCAATTTTGTCGTAAATCTAGACAAACCTTGGAAAGCGGAAGACTTATGCACATGTGTTCTTTCTTCTTCTATAGTTTGCTGTGTCACGTGGTTCCATCTGCGTGTCTGTTTACAGCGCCACACGTAGGTGTGCCTTGTGTATTACAACCTTTTCACCCAGTCATCCGTTCCCGTCTGGATGCAAGAATTTACTAAACGCTAATTTGGCCTAAGTTTCACTTGCTCTGGCCTCCTCATTGAAGCTCAGAGTCCAGCGCTGTTCCCAAATATATTGCTCGTATTTTTTACTACTTCTCCAGTAGCGACACGGTCCCAACAAATGGGAAGAAAGGCTAAAGAGAAGCAACATTTCCAATATGTATTTTTGCATGCGTGTGTTGTGAGAAGCTGGTAGAACCACACACTAAGGGCCTGTCCACACGGGGACGTGTTCAAGTCAAAACGGCAAAGTATTTTGTCGTTTCAGCCTCTCAGCCACACGGGAACAGCGTTCTGGGTGACCTGAAACGTGTCGTGTAGACAGGCAATACAACAACGATGACCCAACGTCGTCCCGTTGCCGTCACGGGACCAGAAGAACCAGAGGGAGCCCCGCGCGCCAAACAAAAACAACAGCAATGCCGGACTTCAGTGCTTTGTTTGTGCTGCGGGTGCCGCTATTAGCAATATTGCAACAAAACCTCGCCGCCCTCTACGCGTGGAGCAAAGACGCATACACAACCACATGCGTCGGATTCTTTCAAACCCACCACGGTGTCCAACAAAAAGGGCCACCAGGAGAAGATTTCGGGTGAGCCCTCAAAGAACTAGCAGCTGGTGGGAAAACTTTGCGGATGGCGTCGTCTTGGGCGATGACTTGCATGTCCAGAGCTTCTCTTTTGGCCCTGAGTGAAGAACTTGGTCCTCTCATCAAAGGCCAAACAGCGAAGATGAGAGAAGCAATGGGACCGTTAAAAAAGCTCGCATGCACGCTGAAACGTTGAGCGACGAGGGAAGGCTAAGGAAGCCTGCTAACTCCTTCAGAGGGAAAGAGAAGAGTGGTCACAAAGTTCCTTGGCGAACAAACTGTATTTACTACCTTTGCTACTGATTGCTGTAGTACTACTTTGTTTTGGTACTGCAAATAAATAACTGAAACCTTTCATGCTTTTCCTTTATTGGACAAGACTGCACATGTAGGTGTGTCTTGTGGATGACATCGTTTTCACCCCAATGATGCGTTCCCGTGTGGATGCAACTATTTACCAATCCCGTTTTTCAACCCGCCAAAAAATAAAAACCCCAGGAACGTTCCCGTGTGGACAGGGCCTGATTCGTACCATACGGAAACCCACTGACCTGTCTGGGGATCGACTGAGAAGTACTGTT
Organism: Dunckerocampus dactyliophorus; assembly: GCF_027744805.1. NCBI lineage: Eukaryota > Metazoa > Chordata > Actinopteri > Syngnathiformes > Syngnathidae > Dunckerocampus > Dunckerocampus dactyliophorus. The sequence continues at coordinate 2,786,522 of NC_072820.1, forward strand.
GGCCCTGCACCAGCGTGTACACCAGTTTGGCACTGTTCCCGTAAGTCGGGTCATCTGCATCTGTCGCTGTCACCTGGATGATAGAAGTGCCTGCAGGAAGGAGAAGGGCGGAGGAGGATGGAGGAGAGGGCAACAGGGTGGGAAATGGGAATTGAGGTTGGAAGTCACAGAAATAGGAAAAGGGAGGGCAAGTCCAAATAAGTGAGATCTGCAGCGAAGCAGTAAATATACAGCATCACTTTAGGTGCATTAGACAGCTTTATATCCACACAGCCTCTCCACTTCTCTCCCGCTCCTTCTTTTTCAATCTTTGTCACAGTAAAGTGTGACAAATACTTTATTCACCTAATCTAAACACCTACACAAACACACCCTCTCACTCCTCTGTGCCGCTGCTAACCTTCCCCCGGCCCCCCGCCTCCCACTGTCTCACTTCATTTCTCTTCATCTCCGTCTCCAATTTCTTTTTGCTCCCTCGTTCAATCGGACCGTCTGCCGCTTTCACGCTTCTCCTCTTACTCCCCCTAAATCTTCTTTCTACGGCTCACGGAGTGTCAATTTGGCAGGAGCATTTTTGAATTACTTTGCAAAAAAATAAAAAATGAAAAAAATGGAAATAAACACAATCTGGAAAGCATTTGAGTTCTTTTTGCATTCATATGCAGCACACTCAGAAATTGTATATTCATGCTTAGGAGCAGAGGAGTGACATTTCTCTGTGACACTCAAGTCCAACAATGTGGGAGGAAGACGAGGATTTGTGAGAACAACTGCTACGTTTTATCTGATGGAAGGCAAAATGTGAGAAACAATAGTTGTGGGGGTGTGTGTCCACGGAAACACGAGTTAAGTGAGCCACTGAACCGGTTGACAGGCAAATTACAAAAACATAAAATCAGACCTGACTGCTTCATGTTTAACCCATTTTGAGATGTTTGACCTTCAATATAATTACATTCCAGCTCCCGCTTGTGGTGTCAGATACAAAAAGCTAACTGTGGCCATTCCATTGGCGCCCCAGGGAAACAAAGTGTACAAATGCACAAGGAAATTACCATAAAAAAATAAAGTCAGAATTACGCAAAGTGTCCTGCACATGTCCTGGTTGTATATTTAATAAACACAATTAAAAGATTCATTTAAAGTACCATGAACGGTAAAAATAGCAAATTAGACTTCACCATGAGAAATAATCCTTTAAATGATCCAGAAATGTGTCATGTTTCATAGGGATGGAAATGTTTGTGATGGACGATTCTATTTGAATGTGGATGCACAGGAGGCAACGATACCATCCTTTTAAAAACAGAACGATTCCATTGATGGTTGATGTGGACCAGGGGTGCTCACACTTTTTCAGCCTGCGAGCTGCTTTTAAAATGACCGTGTCCCAAACACATGCATCCTACTATAAATAAAGGAAAGATGTACATTTACTATATTTATTAAAAAAATATGAGTATGTATTTATGTCCATTATACAAGTTCTTGTATGTCAGGGTTGCACGCACTTTTCCAGCTAACTAAGTCAAAATGATCTACCTCTTTCTATAAAACGTATAACATACGTATATAAAAGAGAACTGGTAAACTTTGAAATACTAGTAATGATTAGTATTTCACATGCACATTTTCGAAGTTTACAGGTAATCAAAGCCGTTGCTAGCATAATTACATTGAATATGGCAATAAAGATAATCACACATAATTCCTCTGTAGCTGTGTACATAACCTGAGTACTGGTAATGTGCCCGTCAGAGTAGCTACGTAGCGTTCATTAGGACACACAGTTCATGTATGACATCCAGTTAGCATTTGCTATCAAGTATTACCCATGTGCAAGGACTGGAAATGATTATGCAAAAGACAATGCAGCCGAAGCCAAGGCAGGTTAAAGAGGGTTTTTTTTTCCGATTTCATCATGAACTAATAGTTTAAGAAGCGGACGTGGGGCAGCATGGCTCAGGTGGTAGGGTGGTCGTCTCCCACCCTGGAGGGTGGGGGTCCTCGGGCAAGATACTGGACCCCCAGATGCTTCTGATGCTGCGTCGTCAGTAGGTAAATGTGCTAGCAGTGTCAAAGTGCTGTGAGTGCCTTGGAGGTTGAAAAGCGCTACACAAGCGAAAGACCATTTACCATTTCCGTGTCGAAAACACTCTTTTCTGTAGTGGACTTCATGATGTGAAACAAAGCCATCAAATAATACTTTTTTTTTTTCTTTCTGCATAACTAGCCGCTATAAGTAAACAGATAACTTTTGTTATAGATTTAAGCATCTTACCACTCAGTTTATCCGTAATCAGAATAATAAACACAAAAGTTGCATCTCCGTGTGCAGCTTGAAACGCCGCGGGGGAGCAAGAGCGAATAAGGAGGGGAGTTTAATGTCAGCTGACAAAGAAACGGTTATGCAATCAACCTAAACTTAATGTTGTTAGAAATGGAAGTGGCGCCACCAAACTACGTTTAATTGTATAGTGTGTGCAATGACAATAAACATCAATCTGTCTGTCTGTCACGGATGTCCCAATCTCTAGTTTTTGGCTACCAATCCGATCCCATTTTTTTTAATAGTTTTGCCGATCCGATCCGTTTTTTTTAATAATAAGCTTTTGTTACAAACATGATTATGTGGAATTGAGTATGGTTATGAAAATAGCTCTTCACAGCATGACCAAGAATATTGTTTGGCTTTTGCAACAAACCTCTGTCCGTCAGGTCCCTAATCCAATAAAAGTCCATCCAATAAAAGATAAAATTTGAAAAAATGGGTGTACAAAATTGTTTTAGGGCAGGACTAATCATTTGACATGGTTATAGATCAATTTGTGTTGTTTGAACTTTTTAGAAATCCATTTTTTTACCTTTTCCACTTAATTTTACCAGCATAAAGTATGCACTATTTGAGTTAGTGAATAAAATGTCCATGAATTAAATGCAAAAATCCTTACATTTATTAATGCAATACATCATTGGCCCATTTGTCCAGTAATTGAGGAATGGATGTAGCTTGGCTAACTTTTCTAATGGGATGTCAGCCTCAGCACGTACTGCTACAACACCTTCAACAAACTGTGACGTAACCAGTCACGTTTTAATGTAAGCTATTTTTATGACACCCTTATTTTGTTTACACAATTAGACTTGTGACAAATGTGCCATTGATACAAGCTGGGTGCAAGAATAAGCGTGCCTGTCGTCTTTTTTCACTCTGAACCTGCACGTCGCTGGTAGCTAGCTGGGGCACGCTGGCCCTCGCTAGCTAGGCGGCGTGTTAGCGTTCTCGTCTTCAGCAAAGGTAAGTCATGAAAAGGCAATCCTCTCGCGTTGTTTGTAAGACAAGGTCAACCGATTGCTTCTCTCGCGATACGCGGTGCTGGTCTCCACAATCACTTAAGCTAAAGATTTATGGCTGATTATCATCGATACAGGAGGCTTCTTTCGGTGCATCAAAATCGTGCCCAGCTCAAACCAGATGTCCGGTCGCAGTCACAGTGGAACCTTGCTTAGCGTCATTAATTCCTTCCAGAGCATCCGACTGTGCTAACCAAATCAAATGTTCCCATAAGAAATCATGTAAATCCTAATCATCTGTTCCAGAAAGCCAACGATGTCAACAGAATGCACGTTTTTAATAGTTATGTAAATATAGTTTGCGTGCATAAAAGGCTTCAAAATGAATATAAATGCATATAAATGATGAATGAATGGGATTAAATGAGCATTTAAGGCTACTTTTCTTTTCATGGAAGACATGATTGTTCCCCAAAGACAGAACGTGGCAGCAAGATCAACAGGGACACTATCTAAAATGTAGAACTATAAAAACCTATTTTGTGTTACTATTTTCGAGAGTCAACCGCCAACGACGACATAAGTTGGGTTTGGTATCGAGCTTGAGCATCGATGGGAACCGGGACGAACAATCCGATTCTCCTGGGATTGTTTGAATGTTTGTATTTCGATTCCTCATTTCGACGCCCACTTTGCCGACCGGAAAAAATAGCCGCACACACCCACGAAGAAGAAGCGGCTAAAAAGTTTAATGTCATGTAAAAGAGCAGTGGGCTCAGAGCAGCATTTGCCCTGCAAATGATTTGCCACCTGCCAAGATTTAAAATCCTATTTATGTTAGCTCATTTGCCCCGTTTTAAGGGTTATTTCCTCATTGACTTTAAAGTATGACCTTAGTTTTAGAACGAGGGATTAATTTTTGTCTTGTTTAGTTCAGAAATGTTACAATTGAGGAAATATCTCTCAAAATAAGTTATTTGGGTTTTCCCAACAACTAAAATCCTGTTTAAAGATTCCACAACATCCACAGGAAGCTTAATTTAAGAACTGCTAAACAACAACGTTTTAACATTCAGTTTATTAAACACAAAGGTGTAAACAGTTTTTGATGACCGATACAGACCAATGATTAAATGAATAAATGACAGATTTTGGAGAGCAACTTGGTACATCCTGGTTAACGAAAATAAATACCGATGTTATCAACTTAGCACTTCCGGTTGTGATTTTTCATAGCACGAGTTAAGCTATACAGTCATGGAAAAAGTGATTAGCATATCCTTGTTTTTTCACTTTCTTGATCCATTTTAGTGCCTGGTACAACTTAAGGTACATTTCTTTAGACAAATATAACGATGATAGCAATTTAAGAGCTGATATCGAGCAGCTTCCATGGTTTTCTTGATGAGAACCAAAATCTCTTCAGTTCTTACATGAATAGCTGTAGCATTGCACTGCCAAAAAATGTAACTCTTATGAGCTATTTATGTTGCCATTGTTCTATTTGTCCAAACAAAGGTACCTTTAGTTGTATCAGGCATTAAAATGAGCAAGGAACTGAAGAAACAAGGGTGGTCTAATCATTGTTCCCATGACTGTATGTCCGTGGAACAAGTAGACTTTCTTTGGAAAGACTTTTTGGACGACTTGTAAGATTCATTTGGGCTTCTTTCAAGATCAGCGAGTTTCAGGATACAGCTTATTCATTTTGCACTATGCCATTTCATTTTCACTTATTGTTAATAATATTTCACTTTTTGAAAATAAGTATTTTCAGTGTAAAGGTCCTGTTTATTTCTAGATATGGAAATCTTAATTTAGGATTTTTTTTTTTAAAGTAAAATTAGCTGACAGATATTTTTCATTGGTTTTAAGTTGTTTTTTTTCCTTACATTTGGCAAGCCTTTTTTTGCATTCAAGATGGATTTAGGCTTATTTCAAGGCCTGCCAACTAGTTTCAGGATACAGCTTTATCCGTCTACACTAGTATGAGGTATTAGGTTGGGGCAGCCGTGGCTCAGGAGGTGGAGCAGTTCACCTACAACTGGAAGGTGCGATCCTCGCTCCCTCCACCCCGTCAAAACCACTTCCACACTGTAACGCTCCGCCTCCCGTTGGGCCAAGCTTGCAAGGCCGAGAGGGGGTCCTGTTGAACGGGTCATGGTCTTCCCTTTTTCAGTTGTTATTGTTCTAATAAGGTAAACAAATATAAGTATTTCATTCTAAAAAATAAGTATTTCCAGCTTAAAGATTCCTGCTTATTTTTAGGTATAGAAATCTTAATTTAGGATTTCTTACCAAGTAAAATGTTCTTTCTGCAAGGACAGATAATTGCACTAGTTTTAAGTAGGTTTTCCCCCCAAATCTAGTCTTTTTATCTTATGTGGAGGGTGCACAATCAACATGATTCGTGTTTTTCAAAGTGCGTTGGGGTGTTGCCAACCCTACATGACGCAGCATATGTGCACATTCATGTCGTGTTTGTGTTGTCATGACATGAATTGTCACGCGATCGTGTTTTGTGGTCGGCTTTGAAAGGCATTTATCGGCATATTTTTTTTACGCAAATTGGCCGATACTGATCGGTGGCCGATCCATCAGAGCATCACTAGCGTATTCCGATCTTTTTTTCTCTCAATACATTGTGTAAATAAGCCAAAAGGGTCTCCACTCGTTTCGGTCTAACATGTCATTTGATCGTCTAAGCAGCCTCATGCTGCAAAGCATCTTGGTAAACGTTGCATTGTCAAGCAGTCTGGAGTTACTGAACAATCTCAAGCCGCTATAAAGATCAGCTGCTCATAAACAGCTGACACCGTTATTAAATAATACCCCTCGCTTCGGGATGTGCCCCTGCAGCATGCCGGGAGCGTCCACTAACACATGTAGGTGCCCCTTGGCGGCGTCCAATTCCTCCTAACTGGGATTTATATACGATAGCAACAGCAGACAGTCGTTACAACTTGTACTCTCCAGTTAATGTTTGTATGAACTATTCTTGTGTAAAGACGACAGCCAATTTTTGTTTTTTTTTATTTAACACAGTGATGGTGACAGTTTGAACAGAGCAGATTAAGATTTTCTGTGCGGGAAAAAAGTCTTCATAAGAACGATGCACAATCAGTCAGATAGCAGAGACCTTAAAAGAGATTTGGAAATAGGCAGCTTTTGGCATATATTATTTAAAATTATACAAAACTTTCTCCTGGCTCTTAGAGCGCAAGAGTGGTCCTTCAAGGTGCCGAGTGGAGTTTAAATGTAGATTAAAGCACTTTTTGTACATGCAGGCTCTCTGGAGCCATGCTCTGAATTGCAATCTCAAGGCACATTCCGTCTCTCCAGATCTTTCAGTTACATGAGGGTGAAAAATTATTTCTATCTCTCGCCCGGCCTCGTCGTTTCCATTCCAAGCACTTCTGTTATATTGTAGACGGTCTTTTAGCAACCATAGAAATATTGGCGGGTCACCACGTCTTTGACATGTGTGCTGTTTCAAGTGAAAAATGGTTCTTATTTCCTCTACACCGCAGATAAGGTCATACATTCAAACAATTGCTTATAAAATATTGCTGGGTATAATTTTCCATATTGTGTGAATTATTACCAGTAAATCTTTTCTTTTTTTTTTGTAAAATGTCACAAATGTTACATTAATGATCAGAGGTACACAATTAAATGATCAATGATCACTGTTTTCAAATTTCAGTTTCAGTTTGTTTACTTTGTTAGTTTATTTGTTTACTGTTTACTTTATCAGTTTCTTGGTTTACTTTTTCAGTTTGTTTAGTTGACCTTCCACCAGGACCACGATCCATATACAGTCCTCCCTCGTTGATAGCGGGACTTGAAGGCCACTAGCTAGCTAATCAGTTAGCCTCAAATTTATTTCTTCTAAACTTAAGAAGCCAAGAACGTACCACTTCCACACGGGATGCGAGTAGAACTTTTTTGTGGGACATGCCATGGCTGACTTCATGACTTCACGCAGTGTGTCAAGGTAATGCCATGTAAACTAATGTCTCAATGTTTTGTGTTGTTACTGCCACCTAGTGACCAGAATACTACATATCACTTGTATTTCAATATGTTTTGACTAATAATAGACCATAGTCTACCCGGAAACGGCAATCATTTATTCATGATTTCATTTCAGGAAAACAACAGCAAGGGAGCGTTAATGGAATCGCGATATTGCGACCTCGCGCTTGGAATATTGCGGCCTCACTCTATCAGGGTTTCTCAAAAATATATGAACTCATTCACTCCCAGCCTGTTTTCAAAAGGCAACCCCTTCAGTACCGGTTTCAGTTTTGAGTTCAGTCTATGCAGTACAGATAAATAAATATATATCAAGTTTTTTTCTATAGTATTTCAAATCAGGGGAGGTGTGAACATATTTCTGTCTGCTGGGGGCGCATGAAAGAAAATAAATGAGAACACCTGGGCTACATAAACATGGAACGTACCAAAAGTAAGATTAGACTCCCATCTTTCATCAGAAAGTTTCTTCTTCAGTAATCAGCAGTAGAACATACTGTAGGTAAGTTTCAGGAAAATATCGGTTCCCGACTAAAAAAAGGATAATACTAGCTTTTTGTGAAAAGATACATTTCAAGCATAAGTTTCACTTTGACACAAATATTTTTTGCTTTTTTTGACAGCTGACACAAAAAGGGGTTGTTTTACATCAAAATAACAATTTATTTACAAATATGAAACCATAAACTATTTACCATTTTCACATTTGTGCGTGTGCATGCATTAAAATTTGGCTAAAATGCGTAACCTTCTGCACGCTACACTCATCCACGCTCTCTCACTTCCTCCTTCCTGTCATGTGTGATTTTTCCGTACACATGAGCTCTGCCAAGCTCTTATCAAATGCACTTCTGCCACCTTGTGGCCGTTTTTATGGCTTCAAATTGCTCTGAAGTGGAATCCATTAGTGGAGACTTGCGCCATCACCTCATTTTGCCTCTTGTGCAAAAAAATGTAAAAGATGTATAAATATGTTGTTGGGATCGGGCGTTCAGGTTTAAAAAAATGGAGAACTACGTTTATGGTATTGAATGAGTTAATTACTAAAGCATGGTGTTTTGTGGTTGAATACTGCCTATTTGTAAAAAAATATGCATATATAAGCAACTGTTACACATTTTTAGCCTAAATTGGGCATTTTCAAGCAAAAAATGGCTAAATTAACTAAAATACAAATTCAAGGCATTCAAAAGATGGATTCAAAGGCGTTGATGATATGTAGTACTCTCCACTGGTCACTAGGTGTCAGTAATGTTCGGTTAGAGACACAAATAGAGGCTTTTATTGCAGGTTTGAATTATCTCACAACAGCCACTCATTCTGCTCCCCTCGAGAACACATTTATAGCAACACACACGAGCACGAGTCTTATGTATGTCTTACTTGGCTTATTTACTCATATTATGTCTACTATATTGGGTAATAGATGCGTGAAGGTGACTATAGTGGTGTTAGTTCATGTCCAGAGGGCTCTAATAAGCTTGAAAACCATATCTAGAAGGCTATAAACAAGTTTTCCATGCTCTGACTACAAAAATATTTCATTTTATAAATAAGGAATCCCACGAAGGAACCAATTAACAGCAATAAACAAGGGATTACTGTAAAGTATGTAATAAATGTCTTCATTTTGCAAAATGAATATCAGATGCTTAAACTTGTTCGGCAAACTTTACTTGAGTCTCTATTTTTCTAGCACAACTGGATGTGACTGACTTGTTTTCACAATTTTGGTTTTATATACACAAACACAGCCCTTCGCCACAGGGGGAAGACTGGAGCAAAATAATTATCAGTGGTGGAATATATTATTTGCAGGTGAGGTCAAGGTGGGTCGCTATTCTGACCAGTGACATCAGCGTGTCCTTTCCTTTCAAAAGCCACGCATTTTCATAATGAGCAGAGAAAGTCCAGAGAAGTGACAGGACGCTGTGTTCTTGTAGGAGCTGCACAGTTTGCAGCACCTGAACATGACTAACTGTCAACTTTATTTGGTAGATCATGACCACCGCAAGCGCTGTTTTGGAGCAGTGAACGTCATGTATTGTTTACATTTTTTTTGGACATTGCTGGACATTTACATGCACAGGCTCAAGTGAGCACTGAAAGTTTTGACATCGTACTCGTGCGGGGGTTTTCAAAGTCTGAGCTGTGTGTTGGGTTGTGCTGGTGTGCGAGGTTGAGAGTTTCCAGCTGGATATAGCCAGGCTTGGCCCAGTGCGTGACTTAGGCTCCGAAACCAGTCCGCTTAAGTGGGACCATGAGCACATATGGGCCCCCCCCGGATCGGTATCTGAGGGGTTCACCCTAATGGACCACAGGGTAACTTCCCTGCACCGTCTGTCTGATGTTTGTGCCTATGCACCAAACAGCAGTTGAGCATACCCACCCTTTTTGGAGTCCTTAGAATGAGTGCTAGGAAGCACACCTTCTGGGGACTCGCTTGTTCTGCTCGGGAACTTTACTGCTCACATGGGCAATGGCAGTGAGACCTGGAAAGGGTGACTGAAAGGAACGGTGGTTGTTGAGGCAAAAACACAGCATGGGGGGAGTTTGCGGAAGCCAAGAACACTTCTGGAGAACTACACTGAGATTCTGGTCAACCACCCAGGTGTGGGAAGTATGGTGTGGAATCAGCTGCTGACCTCAGCCCAAGACTTGTCAGGCAGAGAAGGGGATACTGTGAAGACCTCCTCAAATCCACCAACACACCTTCCAATGAAGAAGTAGTCTGGGGAGTCTGAGGTGAGCTCTCTTATTTTTGAGGTTCAGGTGGTTAAAAATCTCCTCTGCGGCAGAGCCCAGGGTGCGGTTGAGATCCAACCGAGGTTCCTCACATTTGCCAACCAGTCTACGTGTACTTTGTGGACTTGGAGAAGGCATTCAACCATGTTTGGGAATCTGGGGCACCAAACCCCCGATACAGGCCATTCCTTGTACCTGTACAACCGGGGTCAAAGTTCTCACAGATTTATTTTCCAGTGACGGTTGGACTATGCCAAGACGTCCCCCTTATCACAGATTTTGTTCAGAACCTTCATCGACTTATTTAGGGTGTTGAAGGAAACGACTTTGGTGGACTCATTGGGCCTCAGCCTAGTTCAGTGGTTCTCAATTATTTTTTGTCATGTCCCCACAGGAAAACAGAAATTTTTGCGCGACCCGCCAATTTGAAATACTATTGAGAAACCGATAATACCTTATTTATTTATCTGTACTGGACAGACTGAACTCAAAACTAAAACTAGGAAAATGCAACAAAATGGAGAGCAGTGAAGCATCCAAGTGTATTCAAGAGTCAAATTGCATGCTGACTACAACAAATTCATATTGAAAGTCCTCCCTGCCTCTCACGCCCCCCCCGACAGCTCAGAGCTCCTCCCCAGGGGGTCCCAACCCACTATTTGAGGTGCACTGCCCTAGTTAAACCACCAATTAAGCAGTCAGATAGATTACAGACTAAAGTTTGTGAAGTGACAATGAAGATGCATGTCAGCTTTGTGGAATTTGTTTTCTGATCAAACTTTGCATTTTTGCAAACCTTACTGGCTCAAAGCAAGAGTTGTTAGATAGAAACACATACTGACCATCAATGAGTACAGCCTCACCATCGATATTTGCATGCTCTACAAAATTCATATTGAACCAAACTGTAACATTTGATGATTTTAACCAAGTACTAAAATCCAGTACCTATATTTGCCATCTCAGGCACCGTGGCGCTGTAGGGGCCTTCGTCGAAGACAGGCGGGTTGTCGTTGATGTCCTGCACCCGAATTATAAACTGTGATGAGGGCTCCAGGGCACGGTCCGTCTGCCTGTCAGTGGCCGTGGCAATGAGACGGTACTCATCCTTCTCCTCACGGTCCAGTGGCTTTGTGACGTGGATGTTACCTGTCTTCTCATCGATCACAAAGACAGAGCCCGCCCCTTCGCCTCTCAGGACATATTTAGTGCGTCCATCATTCCTGTCCATGTCCGTGTGAAGCTAGGTGGGGGAAGAATGGAGAGAGGAAAATATGAAGAGGGAACAGAATGTAAGTAATGTGGGCATTGTGAGAGGTAAAGAGAGACAGTTTAAAAGTATTATTTTGACATGTTATTTCCTGTTTATAACAGTGATTCTCAAATACTGTCGCGGGCCTTTATTCATGATTGAACGGTGCTGGTGCCAGCAACTCCTACAGTGGTTTGTACAGCTAAATAAATAAATCCAACACAGAACAACACAACATATGAACAATATCAACTGTTCTGGATGGGACAAGGCTAAACTCTAACCCATCTGACTACACGCTGGACTGGTCACCAATCAAACACAGACCAATTGTGATCCAATGCATTGAGTGGGAACCCTTCAGGCCAGCTAAAAGAGAGTCAGCCATGTGAGCCAGTTTCATTTTGCTGACAAAAACAAGCTTATTCTCACCAAGCCTGCTAGATATATGATTCTAAGACTAGCGGGAGATAATAAAAATATGCACAACTCTCAGTATCTCACAAGCAATTTACAGTGCTTTATGGCGGGGGAAAGGTTCCCAAAATAGCCCGCAATAAGTGAAATCCGCGAAGTAGCCCACTTCATTTTTTTACAATTACATATGTTTTAAGGCTGTAAAACCCCTCAGCATACACTTTATACACTTTTCTCAGATACGCATTAACATTTTCTCACATTTCTCTCTTGTTTAAACACTGTCATAAAAGTTCAAAACTTTCTTTAAATTTTAATGATCAACCTTAATGATCAATACAAATTATCGTCACTCACGCATATTTCACTCCTGCGACCGTGCCTTTTCGCCCGCTTGTTATAAAGGACATTGGGCTTGTCCAAGTTCCCTGTTGTTTTGGACTTGTCTTCAGAGCACTAGAAACTTGCCCTTGCAACACTGACACACATTCCCCTAGCCTGCGGTTTGTTTCATTTCATACGCTTACTTCATGGCTTATACCTTGGTTAGAGTTGTTTGTTTGTTCCAGAAGGTTAGACAGTAACCAAAACGGATGTTTACCGAATCGTCTTGATAGTTTTACAATTAGAGTTTGACATGCAGAAAACAATTTGAATTTGAATGATGATGAATGAAAGGGATATACAGTACGAACATTTCAAGTTACTTTGACCTGATTCTGGGTGGGATGGTTCCCAAAGACACAATGTGACAGCGAGATCAACGACCAGCAGCTTCCTGTTTTGACATGAGTAATTGCCTAACAGAGATTCCACCCATACACAGTTCTTACACACAATCCTTAACTGAAAATACTGCATCTTGTTCGAAGATAACGATGCTACGTTAGATACGCGTACCCAGGCCTTTGCCTTTGAATTCACGACTACAACATGTCTTCTGAATGCCTTATATTTGTATTTTAGATCATTTAGTAATTTTTTGTCTTAAAAATGCTTCATTTTGTGCTTAAAAAAGCATAAGATTTCCTTAAATATATATATTTTTGGCAAAAAATAGGTCGTAGTCAACTGTGAATCAGCGAGTAAGAACATATTTGGAAAATCCGTGGCACATTGAAGCCGCGAAAGTCAAAGCGTGACGTGGCGACGGACGCCTATGTCATGTGGCACAGACGTTAGGAACTCCTGATCTCACAGATATCCACAACACATGCTCTCCTGTGCACTCTTCAAGCTACGGTTCACTTCCGAGCAGCTGTGGACGGCAGGAGCTGACTAGTCTGTGCTCACGGAGTGCCCCGGCCATTTAATGAAAGCCCCAAATCAAAGGAATAATGAACAGTCGACCAATCAATTATTCCCTAACTAATAGGAATGTATGAGGGAGAACGGTGAGTGCGCATCAGAGGTACATGCTGTATCGATTTCAGCATTCAGTTGACTTTCATTAGATCAACTCCTGGTGGGATGGTAAAGCAGCAGAGCAGCCCGGTCTTCTGCTGGAGGTAATATGAGGGAACGCTCTCTCTCCCTGCCAGCAAGATGTGCAGAGCACATGATTCCAATCGCATTATGTGCACATTAGTGGCTTGAGTGGCACCTGTGACCGAAAAAAGAATGCATAAATTGCTACAACTCACCAGGCGATGCAACGTGATAGATTTAGGAGAAAGCACACCCTCAGTTGGTGAACAGATGGGGGAGGAAGGAGGTGAGGGGGTGTCTAGAGCTCAGGAAAGCAATGAATGTCGCATGGCAACAGCAAAGCACATTTGCTCAAAGGAATGAGGCGGGTTACTGTGAATCAACATTTACTTTGAAAATGGGAATTTCCCGATGAGCGGATTGCGTGGACGCAACAGCTTCCTGGGAAGTAAAGGATCATTAATCGAAAATTCATACAGTACTGTCGAGCTCTTGAAAGTGAAAACTCAAAGCAAGTTGGCACGAGGGTTTAACACTTGAAGAAGAGCAGGGTGGCCGAGTAATCGAATGACAGTAATGTGATCACTCCTCACCAGGTGCATATATCAGCTGTCACCCTCCATCCGTCCATCCATTTTCTATACCGCTTGTCCTCTTTAGGGTTGCGGGTGTATGCTGGAGCCAATCTCAGAGTCAAAGTTAGTTAACAGACATCTACTTTAATGGAACTATTTCTTTATTGACGTGCGATCAACGTGCGCACGTCCTGTTTGAGCCTCGGCTGCGTTTGAGGAAACGCAGCATTGGATGCAGAGCCACAAGCGGGAATAAAGAATGAGCAGAAATGGAGAAATAAAATAATATTTTGAGAGGTAAGTATAGCTTCAAAGCGCTGGCCGATAGCTCTCGCAACAAGACCGAAGTTATTTGCCTCTACTGTCGCTGTGATTTGAGTATTTTTTTTATTGTCATTTATACAGTGGTACCTTGGCATACGGGTGTCCCAACTAACAAGTGTTTTTCAGATGCGAGCCGTCTCTCTTTTTTGCTTTGAGCTGTTAGCTAAAATATGGGCTACGAGCTGCTAGTTACCGGCAGGCATAGCCGAGAACAGCTGTTTGTGGGCTTGTGTCAATGTGACCATGACTGAAGGCAAGACTGGACCTAAATAGCATTAGCAGCGCTAGCTGTAGCAGTGCACTAGCTCGTCACCACAACAGAATTTCAACACATCAGCAAGACATACATACATTATAGCAATCTAATTTATCTTATTTATTATGTATTGTGTAAAATTAATACAGGAACAACATCAAATTAAAAGCATGAAATGAATACCGAGCCGCAATCCACCAGTGCCAGCCTGAACTTTGCTTTTCAGAGCAGTGCACCGCACAAATATACACATATACACATACAAATATACACATTAGCACTCAATAAGGTCATCAAATCTTGCCTTTATGCATTCCCACATAGTTCAAGGACCGTCAAACAAGTCTCCGCTAGCATTAACCATGCAAAAACTGTGGGATTTCTAACTGTATACTATTTTTTGAAAAAAATAATGGCCCATATTTCCAAAATTGATATCCCTTTAGGTCAAATTTGATGTAGTTATTTTAAAAATGAATGTTTTCCAGTGGTTGGGGACCCCCCCGCTTTACAGCATGCTTGGGGATATGATGTGCTCTTTTACACATTTGAAAATACTGCAAGGATAATAATGTGTGATTAATGTCTACATCAACAAATGCAACCACTGAATCATATCGAATCAAATCGTTTTTAAAATATATTGTTTTTGAATCGTATCTAAACCCGTGTATCCAGATGCATATTGAAGAGTTTTACATCACTACTTATTATAGATAAAACTTCTTTCTATCTGTGATTAATTGAGATTAAATATGAGTTAGCTATGGACAAAATGCAATCAAATCGCCATGAAATATTTTAATGGATTGGCAGCCCTGGTGTCATATAATGAAGGTAAGTGCTCCACTGAGGATGATCAATATGATAAATAAAATAAGACGTATGAATAAGATATACAGTAGATCCCCACTATTCATGGGAGTTCTGCTCCAAGACCATTCACTAATAGCAAATACACACAAGTAATTGAGACAGCCATACAAATAAAAGTGTGTATTTTTTAAGCCTGGGCTACGATGCTATGATCGATCCAGATTTAAGCACTACAGTACATATGCATCACCCGCACACGTATTAAACACACTGTAAAATGTGTAGGTACTCACCACTAATGAATGATGATGAAAGACGTTCAATAGAAAAATGGCATGAGAGTCACGGTCTGGCCGTGGGTGTGCAACTCTTTGCAGCGAAGGCCATATTGTGAAAAAATGAAAGGATGCAACTTTGCCACATTGCTATTTTATAAAGCAACACATGTCGATATGCTAGGAGGTTATAGATCATATTTTCCGCACTCAAAGTCGCACTTTTTTTCATGCTTTGGCTGATCCTGCGACTTATACTCGGCAGCGACATACTCCGCAGCAATTTTTTAATAGTTTATTTTATTTATTCACGTAACATTATAACTTTTTCCGCAACCTAATTTTTCAAAAATTGAAACTTTATTCGTTATTTTGTTTGTTTTTCATAAAGTTTAAAAAATAGAGTCTTTTTTCTTTAATGTTTCAACTTTATGCTACTAAAATGACATCATTTTTAGTCACATCACAGTTATTCTCCTAAAAATACAACTTTAGATTAAAAACCTCCATCTCCCTGGAAAGTGGACAGATACGGATGGTACGCGGCAACTTGTCCCGCGTAGCTGTCGGAGAAAGCGTTTCTCCAAGCCAGACTGCTTGCCTGTTTTAATTCCAGCAACGACTTATGATCTTATATTACCTTGTGTTCACCTCACCGCCAGGTTTGAGGCCGGATTGTAAGAAAGTTGACTGTCAAAGGTAGTGCTGTTTAAAATATATTAAAAATAATTTTTGGACAAAGAATCTGTGAATTTGCAGTGACGTGCTGAAAAACGTATGCGGCAGGTATCCTTAAATGACCTATTCTGTGCTCTGGCGCTTTGTAGAAACTAAAATTAACATTGACTTTCTGCTGCAGATTGGTTTGCAACAGTAATAATGCTCACAGTGAGTGACTCTGTGGTGCTGCTGCACGGACTCACATCCAGTAATCCCAATAATTGCATAAGCAGTGACTGAAAAGACAGCCAATGGCGGTACAGTCAGACGGCGAAGCAAAGCCTGAACTTAAAAAGAGACGCCCAAACCACCACAGAACAGAAGAATATGGGCTGACTGAAGCACCCCCTGGTGTATACCTTTGTTATCCACATTATACTTCTCCCTGTTTTAAGTGAAATCATGGCTGATGTTCAATTCGCAGTCGGACGCTTCATGTAGGTTTCAAAAGCGGCATGGTGGCCAACTTTGGGGTTGTTGACATCTTCTCCCCATGTCTGCGCGGGTTTTCGACGGGTGCCTAATTGTCAGTTCCGTTGGCCAAAGTGCTGACACAAGACCTGCATTTGGCTCCCACCACTCCTCAGGGATGGATCGAATGAAGAGAAGAAATGTGAGTATATTTTACACGTGACAAATACACTACCCTATCTTGTGTAATACGTAGACGTACAGGATATTGAGGAAAAACGGCTGTCTAGCTACCCTGCATGATGAGGTTTATGAACTATCATAAAAACTGACCTTAGCATGTTCATAGTAGCTCAGTTGCGAGTTAAGTCCGCTTAATTCCAAAAAGCTGATCATGTCAGTACTGGTATTGGGATGAAACTTGACATCCACTGAATTGTCTGTCTGGAAATAAAGTAGAAATCCCCACTGATAAAGACAAGAAATATATACTTAAACTAACTTGTATATACACTCCTGATTAAGTTTCCATTTTGCACTGTTGGCTCTTAAGGAGGCACTAAGTAGAACTTCAAAATACAAAAACAAGGAAATGGGAGTGAGACCAAAATATTGAATAAGTAATTTATTGCAAACAAGCATTAAAGTGAAATAGGCTGTTCATGAGCTGATCAAAAGTTTAAGACCATAGCTAAAAAAAACCCTAAAATAGAAATAACATGTTCACACAAGTACTCATTAACGAGTAGCTGCGCCGTTCTTGTGATGAGGTGAAAAATGGGTTTGGGAATGCTTGATGCCAGTGTTTCCAGCAGGTGAAGATGGCTTCACAGAGGGCATCAGCTGTCTGGAACTGATGTCCATTTTTGTAAACTTCCCTTGAAATCCATCCCCAAATGTTCTCCATTTCGATGAGGGAAACATCTGTCTGTGGAAGAAGTCCTTTGTGAAGTGCAGTTTGACGCCCCTGCACAACCTGAAGCTACACTGTTCCATTAAAGGATCATGATGGCACGCCCTCCACTGTGGCGTGTGGAAAACATCTCAGGTGGGATCTCCTTTTCTGGCCAGTAACATTGGAAGCCATCAGGACTGTCAAGGGAGAATTTTACTTTCTTCTACCTTTCAATGTCCCATGTTTGGTGCTCTCCTGCAAATTCCATATGGGCAATTTTGCGGCATTGAAGGAGACGAAGCCTTTGAAGACATTTTTCTTCTTAAACACCTTCTCTCGCAGATGCCGTCTGATGGTTATTGGACTGAAATCGGCACCAGTAACAACCTTTGTCTGGGTCGAGGATGGTCCCGTGTTTTGACAGACAGCTAATGGGATCCTCCGGCTCATAGCCAGTGACATTTTTTTGGGTCTACCACTTGACTTTTTTGTTCCATAACCCTCATGATGTTTGAAGAAGTTTCCAATGACTGTCTTACTGCTCCTTCTTTTTTAGCGTCAAAAGCAAACCACGAGTCCTCCACATGGTCGATGACGTGTTTATCAAGTGCTTCAGACATTTGTTCATATCCTATCACTGCTGACTAATTGCTGACTAATAGTTCTAAACATGTGAGTTCACGTCACCAAGGTGCTGACCGGAGCCTACGCTACGCCTACAAGTGATTATTTATGGCACCGATTCTGTTGTAGACAGATTGCACGGGGACATGACATCCACATGCATGATCAGAGTTCACATCAGAGCTCACATATGTGCAAGAGAATCATAGAACTACGGAAGGATTGAGAATCCACTGCAAAGCCCGAGTTGACAAGATGAACGGTGCGAAGGCTTGGCTTTGGCTCACCAAAAAACATGTGAGTAACCCTGAGACATGCCTGTGACATGCCTGTGAATATTCTCATTCATACAGGTCGTAACCCGAGGCCCCTCAACTCCCCCGCGCTATCAAAAAGGTTGCGCGAGAGAGGGAGGGAGTGACAGAGCCCATGCAGCGATGTGCCTGCGTTTGCAATATTAATTATTTCACATCAATAGGGCTAAAAATCTGCCTCAAGGTTAAGGCACAAATATAACTCCATAGACGTGCACATCTAAAAAAAGTTTGAACCGCTCCTTAAGGGCTGATTGTTGTAGGGTTTTGACCAGCACCTCTCTCCTCAATCTGCATCGCTCGCCCACTACACTGAGCCAACAAGACAAACAAGAGTTGTGGTTTGCTTGTGAAGCCGACGCCACAAGCCCAACCCAACCAAGAGCCACAAAAGTAGGGTGTAGGGGTGCCCAAAGTGTGGCTCAGGGGCCATCTGTGGCCAATGGCTCATTTGTCATTGCATCCCAGAATTAAAATAAAATTAAAAACACAGCAAAAACGATAAAAATACAGCAGATGGCACAATGAGAAAAAGCCAATCGTTACACCCCTAATATATACGGTAACATATTTAAGCAAGTTGATAAATCATGTCAGGGACCCTTTAACAACTTTTTTGAGAATTTCTTTGACTTATAAAGTATCTGCAACACAGACAGAAGCAACTAAAGGAAGTTGTTCTGGCTTGGCCGGGAAAAGCTAACACATTTAGCTGGATAAATTGCACACCGTGTCCCCAGTTAAACTCTGCATGGAACAGACCAGAAGGGGTTAAGTAGTTGTTGATTGTTTAAATGGATTGCGTGGACCTGCCTATTTGTCCGGGACTCAATCTCTCATAATCATCCATTAGCACCTTTGCCCAATCTCTTCCTGGGACAACAATAACTATTTCACCTCGACACCAGCCAATGGCCCGTGACAGCACCTTGTCAGTAAAAGCTATCGTCCAATCTCTCTTTTCCTCGGCTAGTTCCCCATCAGTGGAAGCCCACAGAAGTTCTAGGTGCAGAATCAATCTCTCACACTGAACTCTCTCCTAAATGCCGAGGTTGCGGCAATATTTTTTTGTGTAGACTAACTGGGATTATAATCTACAGATAAGGTCTATTATGAATCAGGCAGTGCATTGTTTTAAGAAAAATAGAACAGTAACCCCTCGCCGCTTCATGCTTCAAATTCAAACTCTATCACGGTTTTTCAAAAATATATGAATAACTCATCACTGTTTTGTGGTTGATTACAGCTTATTATTACTGTATATTTAATTTTTTACCTAAATTAAGCATTGCCAAGCATAAAAATGGCTAAAATTACTGAAATACAAATATAAGGCATTCAGAAGATACTGTACATGCAAATGATATTTGGTACTTAACACTGGTCACTAGGTGTCAGTAGTGTTATATTCATGAAACAAGAGTACTATACATAAACCAGAAGTAAAAAAAAAGAACAAGGAACTCTCCCAATGCTAACGTGTCAGCCTGTATTATGTCTAAGATGTCTTGTTTTCTCTTATTATGTCTACTATATTGGGTAATACAAGTGTGAATGTGACTGTAGGGGTGTTATTTCATATCTAGAGGGCTCTAATAATTTCAAAATTTGTATTTAGAAGACCGTAAAGAGTTTTTTTAATGCTCTAAATACAAAAATAGTCTATTCATAAATAAGAAATCCTACTTTGTGGAAATTCACTTATCACGGTCGAGTCTGGAACCAATTAACCTCGATAAAAAAGGTATTACCATGGGCACAAAGCTATGAGAAGGAGACCTACGACAACTACTATGATGCACACCCCATTTTAATTGAAATAATGATAGTAGGTACAGGACAACAGGACAACAATTTAACTGCAGTCCAGGGTTTTACATTGAGTGTTTGTTTCCTTGAGGCTTTCAGACAGAAAAGTTCTGTTATTCTTGAGAGAGAAGAGACTCTCAAACTTGACAAACATTCAACTTTTACAATGGAGTGCTTCACCAAACTTCTGCTTTTAGTGACCCATGGAGACTACCATACTCAACAACCGAGACCAGCAGTAGTCGTGGTCACATTGAAACAGACTAAAGTTGCATTTGTTCTGTGGCCGGTAAATCCACACCATATGTTTCTTGCATTGCACATTGGTCTCTCCATACACACACACACACACACACACACACACACACACACAAATAATTTTGTCTGTCCGTTCACAAATGTAGAAAAAGTAACCATCTTGTCTATCCATTCACATACCAACAAACAGTGTGGTCACATACCCAATAGTATAAAGATCATATGGCCTAAAAACAGTGTGTCCATTCATAAAGGGAAGAATAACAAGGTACCTCAGCTTGTTTGTGGTCAGGCTTATTAATATTTTCATAAAATGTATAGATTACATTGTGTTTTTACCCAAATTTTTATTGACCATTTGTAGTAGCTTTGTCTACCTTTGCATCGCACCTTAACAGGTGTTTATCTTATGTAGTTTTTTCTGGGGGTTTGTTTTGTTTTTTGTTTTTTTTTACATCAGGCATAAATTCACCTAAGAAAGTAAAATCCAAGGATGGATGTGTTTGTATTGTTTTAGTGTAAGCAGGTCTAATGTGTAATGAACTCTTCTTATAACAAATAAGAATGCAAGTATAACATGTGTAATTTAAAAACCCTTGTACAAATTTACAAAGCAATGAACTTATAAGCCATGATGTACGTCTTTGCGTCACTGGGCCAATGACGTCTTTGCGTCATTGGCGTCATTTGGCAGCCCTGTAGGCGCACCTTTTCATCTCTCCTTCTGCAAACAAACGGCTGCTCATTCTTTGACTAATCGATGATGAGCGTTTTTCCACCAGTAGGAATGTGGCGTCATGTTTAATTTCCTGCTCACTTCCGCTTTCAAAGCGGGGTTAGAAATGAGAAGTAACGTGATGACTAAACACTCGACCCAAAAACTACACATCGAGATGCAGGGCCTTCATCCCAACAGTCAACACTCACTGACATGTTTGGTCCGCCAAGTAAATACAAAAGGAAACAGCACAAAATGGTGTGCGTTTACAGAAAGTCATTGCAAAAGAAATTCTGCTCTTTAATACAGTTGAAAAGCCAGCATTTCAAGAAATGACGCAAACGTTTGACAGACAGTACGAATTGCCTGTGATAAAGTACATGTCACAAATGCCATTTCTGCATCTTTACAGAGTGAAAGATGACCTATTAAAGGAAATATTGCATTATTATTATCCATCCATCCATTTTCTACCGCTTATCCGAGGCCGGGTCGTGGGGGCGACAGCTTAAAGCAGGGAAGCCCAGACTTCACTCTCCCCAGCCGCTTCCTCCAGCTCCTCCCAGCGGATCCTGAGGTGTTCCCAGACCAGTTTAGAGACATAGTCTCTCCAACATATCCTGGATCCTTCCCGAGGCCTCCTACTGGTCCGGGAGGCATCCTAACCAGATGCCCAAGCCACCTCATCTGGATCCGCTCAATGTTGAGCCTGAATTAGGTGGTCTGGTACCCCATACCCGGAGTACTCCCCACAGAATTCTTTGAGTAACACGGTCAAATGCCTTCTCCAAGTCCACAAAACACATGTAGGCTGGTTGGGCAAACTCCCATGCCCAATCAATTGGTCCACAGTTCCACAATCACGACAAAAACCACACTGCCCCTACTGAATCCGAGATTCAACTATCTGGCAGATCCTTCTCTCCAGAATCCCCGAATAGACCTTACCAGGAAGGCTGAGAAGTGTGATCCTACGATAGTTGGATCACATCCTCCGGTCTTCCTTCTTATAAAGGGGGACCACCACCTCGGTCTGCCAATCCAGAGGCATTTCCCCCGATGCTGCAGAGTCGTGCCAACCAAGACACCCCGACAGCATCCAGGGCCTTAAGGAACTCCGGGCATATCTCATTCCCCCAGGGGCCCTGCCACCGAGGGTGGCATTTAGCATTTAGCGTCAATTGTTTTGTGACCAGTCATAATTTTTCAGTGTACTTTTCTTTCTCTCTGGTGCATTCCAAAATTATGGTGAACATTATTGATCATAAATCTGGTTTTACTCGACTTTATTTTCCCCATTTAAATACTGGTAGGCAGTGTGAAGTCTGCACTTCAGCTGAGAGTTGAAATGGAGTGTCTGTGTGACTACACCGCCACAAAAACCACTGACAGTTCTTTTCAAAGAAAGTGAAAACACATTTTCACCCACATATTTTTCTTTCTCCAAGGTCCTTCCATCTCAAGCCGTGACCAAAAAAAACACAAAAAACACCAGGGCAATAGAGCGGTCAAGACCTCCTGGGGAGCCTGGTTTCTCTCCACTCTGAATGAAGAGCCATTAACAATCAAAGCCTTAACAGCCCTGCTGCTTAACGAGGGGACTTAATGAGCTTCTTAATGAAGCCCAGCATCATTAGCAGAGTGAGTGGTGGCAGCAATGATCGAAAGCTTTCCTATAGGATTCATTCTGCGGCGGCAGAAGCCTCTGACTCAAATATATTTAAGTCTGACCTCTCGACATTATTAGCGCCCCCGAGGATTAATAGACAGCAATGAAATAGAGAAAACGTTTTCAATAGATATTTTTGGCTTTGTGTGCCCATTGTCTAGAGAGGTGCCTCGTATTTGGAACATCTTTGATATTTTGGTTTTATTAATATCACATGAAATGGCAACAGGCGTACAGTGGCAGCACTGCACTGCTTGAAAAGCACTCAGTAAAGAATACTCCCAGACCGCCGCTGTAAGCCTGTAGAGCAGACGAAACTACACAGTCTTTGTGTGCTTACCTTAAAAAACACACGCCAATGGGACGACTACAAGCACCTCATGCTAATCCAAATTCAACATGGCTCCTGGAGGTATCACAAAGAGCTGGGAGTGAGCCAAGGCTTTAATATCAGCCGTGGAGTGTGAAGCAGGGCAGTGGGGAGAGCCTATCGATTTTACAGCAGGCCCGCCAATTCAGACAGGTGTCTAAAGAAAGAGCAGCAATGCAGCAGCAAAATTAATTTGGAAATGGGCCCTGATGAGTCCACAGAGCCCAGTTTAAATTAAAGCTTGCGGTCGGCTACAGAGATTGTTTTAAAGCAATCATACGGACACAATGGGGATTTCAAAATATTGACACGCCTGTAACTCAATTAACCAGTCAATCAGCGGCTAATCATTGGGCTAGACGTACTGGTGCACGCTAAATCTTATTTTTGATGACAGTTCAATGACGTTGTGAGATGTACCCCAGTGCACAAGGCATGGTTGGATGAATGGACAAAAATCCTTGAAAGTCTTTCAAGTAAAGTGCTTCCAAATATGTCCTCCGTCATCCATCAAGAAATGTATGAATACATATGATGCAACAATTAGTACACAACTAGTATTCTTATTATCCATATACAGTCATCCCTCGCCACTGCGTGGTTTGAGTTTTATGCCTTCACTCTATTGTGTTTTTTCCAAATTAATACATGATCGATATTACATGTTTGTCTACAGCCTATTATTAGTGAAAACATACAGTACATGCACATTTAAGCAAATTGTATCTATTTTCTTGCCTAAATGAAGCATCATGTCAAGCCACACCTCTCTGTTGTGACGGCAGACGGAAGCATGGTGTCGTGCCTCCACACTGTCACACAAAGTCTGCCGCTCTTTTAGAACTTTATTCTGACGTGCACACATCGCCAGCAGTGCAATTCCAACACCATAAATGCATCTCCAACTCACAAACACGTCTCTAGCCCTCCTCGGAATCACACTTCCTCATTGTCACTAGGCCACCAAGAGATGCATTCATGGACACTCTGAAAATCACAAACACGTCTGTATCATGCGTGTATGTGTGATCTAAATCAACAGAAAGGCAACAAAAAACAAGAAGTGAATATTCTAATCACTCACTAATGTAACTCTTACTGCGGAAGTAAAGTTTGATGCGTTTAAGCCTGTTCGGAAAACCCAGACAATACATCTACACTCAAAACATGTGATTCCTACTTAAATTACGTGGTGTCTTTGAACGCTACTCTTCATGGCTCCTAACAACAGGGTAAAAGTGTAATTCAAATGTGCTACCAATAAAGAGACTATTAGGCAACATAGATTTTCAGACTTGTGAGCCATATTTTAGCTTGAGTTACATTTTCAGCTCATTTGGAGATGTTAATACATACAAATATATATATATATATATATATATATAATTGTGTCCTGTCATTTATCTTTTTGTTCATAAAATACAGTAAAAATGGGCATATTTCACACATAACTGCAAATTATGATTAATCATGATTAATTCATGTGGAAACTGTGATGAATTTGATTAAAATTTCTCATCATTGGACAGCCCTACCAAAAATGTGCTTCTGAATCACAGAATATGCGGGGATCCACTCTAAAGGTGAAAATGTGGCCTCAGTAAGTGCGGAGAAAGAAGGACTCTGAGTCATCCACGGTTGAACCTCGACTTGGCAGCATCATTGGAGAGTGGACAGGGAGCGTGACTAAGAATATAAGTGTCTGCCGTGTATTTGGTGTGTTGCCGAGTGCCTCTGCTGAAGCTAACCCGGTGAGAGGAAGAAACAGTTGACAGCAGGCCAGGAAGACTTGGCCGGTTACTAGAGCAGCACAAATCTCGGCCCACTATCTAAACAGCGACTAATAATTAAAGTCAACAACTCTTTGGGCTAGCTGTGATCATTTCTACCATCATCAGATGTCCTTGTCCTCTCTCCCATCTGGAGGGCCAAGGTTCCCCATCTGGCCTATATGGAGAGCTAGATGTACACCTGCACAAATACACTGGTGTGAAAAAGTCTTTTCCCCCTTCCTGATTTCTTATTTTTTTGCATGTTTCTCACACGTAAATGTTTCAGATCATCAAACAAATGTAAATATTAGTCAATGACAACACAACTCAACACAAAATGCAGTTTTCAAATGAAACTTTTTATTATTAAAGGAGAAAAAAATCCAAAGCTACATGGTCCTGTGTGAAAAAGGGATTGCCCCCTAAAGCTAATAACTGGCTGGGCCCCCCTTAGCAGCAACAACTGCAATCAAGCGTTTGTGATAACTTGCAATGAGTCTCTTACAGCGCTGGGGAGGAATTTTGCAGAATTGTTGTCATTCAGCCACATTGGAGGCTTTTCCAGCATGAAGCGCCTTTTTAAGGTCATGCCACAGCATCTCAATAGGATTCAGGTCAGGACTTGGACTAGGCCACTCCAAAGTCTTCAGCCATTCAGAGGTGGACTTGCTGGTGTGTTTTGGATCATTGTCCTGCTGCAGAACCCAAGTTGCTTTCAGCTTGAGGTCACCAACAGATGGCCGGACATTCTCCTTCAGGATTTTTTGGTAGGCAGCAGAATTCATGGTTCCATTTATCAAAGCAAAAAGAAATCAGGAAGGGGTAAAAATGTTTTCACACCACTGCATATCTATCTACATGTGTTGCTTTAAAAAATATCAAAGTGGCAAAGTTGAATCCTTTCATCTTTCACTATGTGGCCCTTGGTCAACACCCCGATGTAGAACAACAATTCTTTTTTAAATCCTCAGAGACTTATTTTCCATAAAGTGCCACGTTAAACTTCCAGTGACCAGCATGAGAGTGTGAGAGGGATAACACCATCCATCCAGCCATCCATCCATCCATTTTCTTTCGCTTATCCGGGTCTGGGTCACAAGGGGCAGCAGTCTCAGTCAGAAGTCCAGACTTCCCGGTCCCCGGCCACCTTTTCCAGTTCCACCGGGAGGACACCAAGGTGTTCCCAGGCCGTCTGTAAGACATAATCCCTCCAGCGTGTCCTAGGTCTGCCCCGGGGTATTCTGCCGGCCAGGTATGCCCGGAACATCTCACCAGGGAGGCGTCTGGGAGACATCTGTACAAGATGCCACCTCAACTGGCTCCTCTCCATGTGAAGAAGCAGAGGCTCCACTCTGAGCTCCTCCCGGATGACTGGGCTCCTCACCCTATCTTTTTGGGCGAGTCCAACCACCCTACGGAGGAAACTCATTTCAGCCGCTTGTACCCGCGATCTCGTTCTTTCGGTCACGACCCAAAGCTCATGACCATAGGTGAGGGTGGGAACATAGATGGACCAGTAAATTGAGAGCTTTGCCTTCCAGCTCGGCTCTCTCTTCACCACAACAGTCCAGTAGCGATCTGGTTGTCAACCTCACGCTCCAACCTTCCCTCACTCGTGAACAAGACCCCGAGATACTTGAACTCCTCCACCTGGGGAAGGACCTCATTCCCCACCCGGAAGGTGCAATATACCCTTTTCCGACTAAGAACCATGGCCTCGGATTTGGAGGTGCTGAGTCTCATTCTAGAAGCTTCACACTCAACTGCAAACCGACCAAGTAAACGCTGAAGGTCACAGCCCGATGAGGCCATCAGGACCACATCGTCTGCAAATAGCAGAGACAAGATCCTAAGGCCCCCGAACTGGACTCCCTCAACGCCTTGGCTGCGCATAGGAATTGTGATTCAAATGTAACAAACCTGCGCTACATTCACCCCTGAAACCTTGTAATACTCACGAGTCACATGACACTGGGGAGGGAAAATGGCTAATGGGACCCAATTTGTTCATTTTCACTTCAGGGTATACATTGTAGAGGGTATGTGGATCCCTGCGTATTCACCATTCAGCATTCTCTGATTTTTGAACAAAGTATTATGTTCACATTATTTGTGAGATGCTTTTAATCCCCAATTATGCCATTTTTTTTAGCAGAAACCCCATTTCACTCACCGTGATATCTTATCAGCACGGAGTGATGAATTACATAATGTCAACATAGTACGTATAGCACTGCAGTGAAAGGCAGCACAGAAGATAGTTAGAGGCAAACTCCAACTTGCCCGAGGAGGTGTTCTTTTATTGCAGTGAATCAGCTGAATATTTAAAC
Source organism: Dunckerocampus dactyliophorus (assembly GCF_027744805.1). Classification (NCBI taxonomy): domain Eukaryota; kingdom Metazoa; phylum Chordata; class Actinopteri; order Syngnathiformes; family Syngnathidae; genus Dunckerocampus; species Dunckerocampus dactyliophorus. Next base: position 2,813,832 of record NC_072820.1, read on the forward strand.
TCCTTACTCACACATCACAAATCAACAAGCTTGGGCTATCAACACAAACGCCGACCTCACTCACGGTGCAACCACAAATAACGCTAACAATAACACATGTGGAACACACAATGTGACTGAACCACACGGACTACTTTTACTTCACAAGAGTAAAAACGGGTTATAGCAAATGAAAACAGGGTAAGATCTAATAAGATACAATAAGACAACTAAAACAAAATCAAAAATAAAAATACAAGCACAGAATCACAACTAAAGTACATATAATCATCATGTGTCATAAAAGAGATTTAAAAGCTGACAACTCTGACAACTCCGCAGGTGGAAGGGAGATCCAAAGTGTGGGGGCAAACACAGCAAAAGCATAATCCCCCCCATTTTTTGTATTTCATCCTTGGGACTTCTAATGTTGTGTGTTGAGAAGAGCGCAGGGCCCTGGAGTGGTGACGGACAGTTAAAAGCTCAGCCACGTATGCTGGAGCAAGTCCATGAATGGCCTTGAACGCAAACAAAAGGACTTTAAAATGGATTCTAGACTGTAGCGGGAGCCAATGGAGAGAACGGAGAAGTGGAGTGATATGGGAGTATTTTGGAGCATTAGTGAGAAGGCCAGCAGCTGCGTTTTGTACCAACTGGAGCCTGCGGAGGAGGTACTGATTTACTCCAGTGTAGAGGGCATTACAATAATCAAGCCTCGAGCTGATGAAAGCATGGATCGCTTTTTCAAGATGTGTACTTGACAAAAAGGGCTTTACCTTTGCTAGGAGCCTGAGGAGGAAGAAACTCGCTCTGACCACAGAACTAATTTGCTTATCGAACCCTAGACTGCTGTCAAAAAGCACACCAAGGTTTTTAACGGCAGGAGCAAGAAGAGGGGTGGGGGTGTTAAAATTGGTTTCACTGTGCGGTGAATCGGGGGTAAAAACAATGTACTCCGTTTTTCCTTCATTTAAATGAAGGAAATTCTGAGACAGCCATTGTTTGATGTCATGAAGGCAGCTATGGAGGGGATCTAGTGCCTTCTTGTCACTGAGCATTTCTGGACATCATCGGCATAAAAATGAAAATGGATATTGTGTCTGGAGATGATTGGTCCTAATGGTAGCATGTATAGTGAAAATAAGGTAGGCCCAAAAGAGTCATTTCTTCAGTGTTGTCCCATGAAAAGAGACATGTATAATACTTGCGGGTGCACAGTAATCCCCAAATGGCTCCAGACCCAAACCTAATAAATTAATTTCCTCTAAGTAGGATTTCTTATTTATAAATGGAATATTTCCATAGTTAGAGCGTAGAAAACCTGTTTACGACCTTCTAAATATGGTATTAGAGCCCTCTAGACATGAAATAACATCTCTATGGTCACTATTACACTTGTATTACCTAATATAGTAGGCCTAATGAAAGAAAATAACATAAATAATACTTGTGCTCATGTGGGTTGCTGTTAATGTGCTCCAGTGGAAGGGGAATTGAGCAGTAGTCTGTGATTTTATTGGGGATTATTGTGCTTGTGGTGAGATAAATCAAACCTGCAATAAAAAGCTGCTGTTCCGGTGATCAAGTCTGGTGCTTGTGTGTCTCACCAAACATTACAGTAACATTACTGACACCTAGTGACCGGTGGAGAATCCACACAACAATTTCTCCGTATTTTATGTTTGTATTTTAGTGGATTTAGAAATTTTTGTGCATGAAAATGTTTAAATTAGGCTAAAAATGCATCCAATTTGCTTAAATATTTGTGTTTCTGTAATAATGGGCTGTATTCAACCACAAAACAACATGATTTATTATTTAACATATATCTGAAAAACCGTGATACAGTGAATTCGGAATTCGAAGCGTGACGTGGTGAGGGATTGCTGTGATCGCTTTTGTGAAGTACTGTAATAAAATGAAGAATAATGCTCCCGTGTTCACCTTGTTTACTTTTCCAAAAATGGAAAGAGCCTACACCCGAAACACACTAATAAATAAATGATTTCATGACAAATATGCGGTAGGACGTGAGGTCTAAATGTTAAGTTAATGCACAGACTTAATGCAGGTGTCCCAACTTGTGTCAGCCACTAACAAGCCATCTGTCTGTGCAAAAGCAGTGCTGGGGAAAACAAAATAATGCTGGTAAAATGAAAGAGCACTGTTCAAGGTAGAAGAAACCACTTTAACTTAAAAGCAAACAAGCATGAATCATATGCAATTAGCGTCTCACGCAGGCGTGAGACAGGAACATCTATTTGCATTCAAATTCACACGTTCTCATCCAACCGCTCTCCCACCGCAGACGCCAAATCCCAGAAACACCTCCCCACACCAAGAAGGACACATTCATATGCAGCACCATGCCGGAACACATCAGCCTCCGAGGAGCACCTTTTGAATCACCTTTGTACTGCGACAACTTTCAAATTCTTTTTTCCGCATGATCTCGCATTCTCACAGTAATCATTGGTTCCAAATTCCCGAGTCTCTTCGGAATGTTTAAACCCTAGTTACCCCGGGTAACTAAACTTCTGTTTCAAATATGCGCTAAAGGGCTAAGTCTCCCAGTTAAGGTTGAGACCTCCAAGTCAGGGGCAAAGAGAACTAATCGAGGTGTTAACATCCTGATGTGTGCAGGCAGCCTCACTACACCCAGGCCATGAACAAAAAGTAACCGTTGGAGAACATTCACCACACTGGAACCTGCACTTTATGGCTGCTTCTCTTCATTCGATTCATTGCACTTGGAAAAGACCTGGGATCATTTACTCATCTAAATACGATCAGAAGGACCTTTTTTTTGGTTTTGTGTCCATGAAGGCTCAGGGTGACACTCTTTGTATTCTTACAAAGACAAAGGCTTTAATAGAAAAGACTGCAATGAAATATAATCAGCAATAAAAACATGAAAAGGATAAAAATAATATGAACCAACCCTAATGATGATAACTGAGCTCCCTTCCCAGAGTGGTGTGAAAATGTGTTTGCCCCCTTCCTGACTTCTTATTTTTTTGCATGTTTGTCACACACAAAAAAATGTCAATATTGGTCAATGACAGTCATCAATGAATTAGTCAAGTGCCCCCACCCACAGAAAGAAAGTAGTTTAGATCTATGAGTGTGGAAAAGGTTATAAAGCCATTTCTAAAGCTTTGGACTCCAGCAAACCACAGTGAGAGCCATTATCCACAAATGGCCAAAACATGGAATAGTGGTGTGGCCCGCCAACCAAAATGATCTCAAGAGCGCAGCAACGACTCAAGAGGTCACAAAAGACCCCACAACAACATCCAAAGAACTGCAGGCCTCACTTGCCTCAGTTAAGGTTGATGACTCCACCATAAGAAAGACACTGGGCAAAAACGGTCTGCAGGGCAGAGTTCCAAGACCAAAACCACTGACGAACAAAAAGAACATTAAGGCTTTTCTCAATTTTGCCAGAAAACATCTTGATGACCTTTGGGAAAATACTCTGTGGTCTGACCAGACAAAAGTTTAACTTTTTGGAAGGTGTGTGTCCCATTACATCTGGTGTAAAAGTAACACCGCATTTCGGAAAAAGAACATCATACTAACAGCAAAATATGGTGGCGGTAGTGTGATGGTCTGGGGCTGCTTGGACCTGGAAGACTTGCTGTGATGAATGGTTTGGATTTTTTTCTCGCGTAATAATAAAAAGTTTCATTTAAAAACTGAATTTTGTCTTCAGTTGTGTTGTCATTGGCTAATATTTACATTTGTTTGATGATCTGAAACATTTAAGTGTGACAAACACGCACAAAACTAAGAAATCAGGAAGGGGGCAGACACCACTGTATCTGGACAAAAAGACAAATAAAACCTTAGAACAAATCTTCTGTCCAAAGTTGTTGGAAAAGAAACACACTTGATCTTGTCCCGACATAAAAGCCAGAAGCAAAGGCTAAAAAGTTAAAAAAAATAAATAAATAGTATTCACTGCTGGAGTCTCTTATTGCCTGTTGTCTATCACAAAATGAAATGCGCTTGAGACACAAAAAGAAGATTGGATAAATTGTGCAGCATCAGAACTGACATATACTGATGTTGAATTGTCCGTCTCTATTTTTATTCTATTGTGTTGCCCTATTCTGACTTGATCTAATTCAGTCTGTCTCTGGAGGGTACACTGTGCATGTGGCCTCCACTTGGACACACACACACACACACACACACACATTCATTATTAAGCATTATTATATTTTTGATGCATCTCAACACCACTCCCCTGCCCTGCAGTGCATTATTCAGAACAAAATGATGCTTTTAGGCTCAGAGTATGCAAATAAATTCGACTTATGATTATCATAATCAGCTGATGTACCAGCGAGAGTTTGAATGCGTGTGGTTGCTTCTTGGTTGATTGTTTGTGCTTAATGGCGCCGCTGCTCCGCTGTGGTGCAGAACCACTTCACATCATATTTTTAGCCAAGGGAATCTAGCTTGGAAAAGGCCACTGTGTGTTTAACTCCTTGTTGTACATTTAAAGGGCAAATTGCTGCATATATGTCACCGCCTGACACTAACAAAGGAGGAAAGTCTTTTGGGAAGCTTGGGAGCATGATTTTACGCATGTGTTGTTGTGGGGTGGGGTGGGGGGTTAGGGGGTGTAGTAACAAAGGTAATGTCAGGCAGTTAATTCTGCTATTCACCATTACAGTCCAACTCTGCTTTCAAACGCCCCAGTTTCTGTATGATTCGGAGATTGTTTTGCCCTGGTTTTCATACACTAGCTCAATTATCATAGAATATTGCACAAAACAAACACGTTTAAACTGCTTCCAAACTAGGATTCCTTATTTATACATGGAATATTTTCATATATTCATATATTTTCATTTGTTTCTGACCTTTTAAATACGCTTGTTAACATTATTGCCGTCCCCTGCCCTCTTCCCTCTACGTCGACTTCACCAACACGAGCTTTCAATGAAGTTAAAGGTGATGTTAAATGTTCATTTGTCCATTTAGTTAGTCATTTCTGCATGAACAACTATAATTATTCACCATAAAATGTTATGTTTCCTAACATTTTTAGGTGTCTGGAATGGATTAATTGGATTTACATTATTTTTTATGGGAAAAATTGCTTCGGTTTGCGTACGTTTCGGTTTTTGTCTGACCTTTTGGAACGAGTTATTAACAAAAACAGATGTAACACTGCACAGCAATTCTTGTTTATCCCGGCTAAGTGGTTCCAAACTCGACCGTGATAAGTGAATTTCCACAAAGTAGGATTTATTATTTACAAATGGAATATATTTGTAGTTAGAGCATAGGAAACCTGTTTAAGACCTTCTAAATGCACTTTTTAACATTATTAGAGCCATCTAGACGTGAAATAACACCCCTATAGTCACATTTCCACTCATGATACCACATATAGTAGACATAATAACAGAAAAAAGGCATTTAGAACACAAATAAGATGAGGTGGCTTGGGCATCTGGTCACGATGCCATGTAGGAGGCCTCGGGGAAGACCCAGGACACGTCGGAGACGTCTACCCTGCTACTAGATGCAGAGTATTACTACATAGCTAGTCAATGAAAGTTGTGATTTCTCACTCTCAGCAAAGCTCTGCCGCTAACGTTTTGGCAGAGAATTGCGAGTTCCCCGAAGTGCTAGAACAGGATCAATTCATCCTTTGGACCCCAACCCTTATTCACACTTAGTGAGGTGGGCTCAACTCTTGATGAAGTGTTTACAGAATGAAAATAAATTATTTTCAGGTAAGATTTTAATTGATGTTTGAAATGATTCATTAATTCAAGGATGTTAAAACTGGCTCTATTTACGAACTTTGGACCTTGATTCAAACTTGGGCTTGGCTATGGACCTGTTACAAATCTGGCATAAAAGCAGGATAGTCACCCAGCGGTCAGCTAGGTGGTGGGTCAATGGGCTGTCACGCTGGTCCAAAATAGCATATGTCCACAGCCTGGCCAAAAAAAAAAAAAAGATCACCACCAGGATTTGACTAAGCAAATAGGTAATTGGATAATGACTGGATGTGTGATTATGTTTCAGCTGGGTACTTAACACTAACTGATGCAGTGGTTAGCTTTTCATTTGTTCAACAACCACATCCAAAGACGCATCCTGTGGCTGTGGAAAGGGTGTTACTCTGTTCCACAAGGGTCAAATCATTGGCATGCATCAAGCATGACAAAACACAGAAAGGAGATTATGTGTGGTTCAAATTTCCCGTCATCGGCATAAGGCGGCGCCGGAAAATCAATTTAACTAAAGGTTGTGACATTGCAGGAGATCGTAGAAACGGTTTGTGCCGTAATGAAAGCTAAAGGTGACTACTGAGATCCAGGGTATCATTGTACTGTAGAGCCAGGCAGTGGCACAGCACCGCCGATAAAGACAAATTCCTATTCAGTGCAATGTGTCACTTGCAGTTAAGGACTGTATTTTGCACAAGGAATAGGATGCAGTGACAAGCAGGAAGCGTTGTGGCAGGATGACAACTCACCCAATGTCGAACATATTGTATGTACAATACATCCTGGTGTAAAATTGCCACAGTTAATTGTTGCGAAAGTGCAGGCAGAGTTGGCGTTGAGCTTCAGTGATAATGAGGGGTGCCAGCTCACAATGGCTGCTCCACACATCTCCATAAATGTGATTGGAAGTTACAAGCAAGACAGCTGAGAAGGAGCCAATGATTGTGAAGCATGAATGAAGCAGATGACAACAGTCAGCTCATGTAAGCAGGCTGAGTAAATTGCCTCGCCCGAGCAATTTGCTTTGCTTCACTTGTTCCTTTGATTCAACTTCAACAAAACTGATTATTACGACTTAAGTGAGTGACGTGCTCCATGAGATAAACAAAACATTTCATGATCTATAAAAGATACATTTTTGGAACAGACTTTGCTGATTAAGTCCAAGAGTAGGACATGTGAAAGCGCATGAGCTTAGGAAACAACAGGCTAGCAGCATTTTGGGAAATATCCATCACAGTAAATTTAATAGAACTGGACCGCCTATTACCTTAGCCACCTATGACGTCCCTGAGGTTTGGACCTGGTATTTTAACTTAAAGATGATAGATTAAAAGACTTGTAGTAGTTTATGAAAGTGACTGGTTGCAGATGAAAGTATGCCAAATAGTAAGCAAATGTTCTGGTGAAAAGCATTGATAAAAGCATTTCAAAGTGGGATGGTCATGTCCAGATTGATGAACACCTGGTTGTTTCGTCCTGGTTGTGGAACACCGGGCCAGCGCTACACCCTTGCAAGGGCAGTGGAGGATTTTTGGCTGCTTTGCGAGCTTGGAAAAGGCACTGGACCCTCGCGGTTTCCTGTGGGAGTGCTTTGAGAATACAAGGTTTTTGACGCGCAACTAGGTGCCATTTGGTCCTTGCACAACTAGAGCCAGGGCCTGGGTCGCATTGGCAGCAGTAAGTCAAGCCTGTTCACAGTGAAGGTTGGCCTCCACCCATGCTGTCCTTGGTCACCGGTTCTGTTCATTATTTTCATAGACAGAATTTCTAGGCGTAGTCAAGGCATTTAGGATGTCCAGTTTGGGAGCCTGAGGATCTCGCCTCTGCTGTTCGTGGACGATGTTGTCTGTGACCTTCAGTGTTTACTGGGGCAGTTGAATATGACGCTTCTGGGATCTGACTCAACACCTCCAGATCTGAAACTATGGTTCTCTGCCAGAAATTAGTGAATTGCACCCTTGAGTGAGATCTTTCCCCAAGTGGACGAGTTCAAGTATCTCGGAATCTTGTTCACAGCTGAGGGAAGGCTACAGTGTGAGCTCAACAGGTGGATCTGCGACGCCTACGCAGTAATGCAGTCGCTGTACCGCATTGCAGTTAAGGTAGAGCTGAGCCAGAAGGCAATGCCCTCAGGTTACCAGGCAATCTACGTTCCTACCCTCACCTACAATCACAAGCTTTGGGTAGAGATGATGGATACAAGCAGCCAAAATGAGTTTCCTCTGGAATGCGGCTCGACTCATGCTAAGACAGAGGGTGAGGAGGTCGGTCATCCTGGAGGAGCTCCTGGACGCCTCCCCTGGTGAGGTGTTTCAAAGAGGCTCCGTGGTAGACCTAGGACACGCTGGAGGGATTAAGACTCACAGCTGGCGTGGGAATGTCTCAGTGCCTCTCCGTTAAAAATGGAAGAGGCGGCCAGAGACTGGGAAGTCTGGGCTATCCTACTGACACTGCTTTCTCTGTGACCGGGACCCAGATACGCAGAAGAAGATGGATGGATGGAGGTTCACCAGCTTTGGCAAGGTATCACACCTCAAATCATTAGTCCAGCCCACCCACTGTGCTATGTCATGTCCATGGGTTCTGGTATGGACTCTATGTGTGATATGTATGTATCGCTGACCCATGAGTACAGTATGCTTAATGAATACAGCAGAGTGAAGATCACATTGGCCCTGCAGGGATACAGCTAAAGGTCGTTGTTGCTCTTCTTCTTTCACAAGAGTCTCTTATAAGCGTCCTTTGAACTGTGCATGCTCTCAGTGTTCTCACGCTAGCTATTTCAGTTCGAACACCATTATGACCATTGTCCAAGTCATAATGTGCCAACATCACATCGAGCCTATAACTCTTTGTGGCTCATTTCTCTAAAATGATTGCAGACTTCCATCATCAATCTGAAAAGGTATGGCCTAAGTCGTTTTATATTTAGGGGTGGGAATCGAGTAACTTGCCATGCAACACGATCATTATTGCTGTCTAGTTTTCTCCGAGTACAGGCTTCCTCCCAGATTCCAAAAACATGCGTATTAGGTTAACTGGCGACTCTAAATGGTCCATAGGTAGTGTGAATGGTTGTTTGTCTATGTGTGCCCTGCCATTGGCTGGCGACCAGTCCAGGGTGTACCCTGCCTCTCTCCCAAAGTCAGCTGGGATAGGCTCCAGCATACCCGCAACCTCAGTGAGGGTAAGCAGCATAGAAGATGGCTGGATGGATATTTCTGTCTAATAACGATGTGTTGTTTCACGGTCACCTAGGGGCTTTTTGCCCAACCAGGTCTTTTTTGTAATTCGCACAAAACGCCGGCACTGTTGAACCCTGCATGTGCTTGTCAGGGAATATTTAGCTGCTTTCCTCATTCTCTCATCCCCTCCATGTGAACATTGCCCTTCCTTCAACTAATGCTTCTTTTCATAACACTTTTGCGCTCTCTTGGGTCTGTCTTTTTTCTGACTTGCTGCAGTGCCGTGGTGGACAACATGAGTGATGTCTTAATGCTTCCCCTCCTCTTTTTTTCTTGAAGACCCTGCTCCTCCAAGTCGTAAGCCATTAACCCTTTGTGACATTGCGCCTTTTATTTCCCCCGGTACCCTTTGCCTTTAAATGAAGTCTTTCAGTGCCACATTTAACCCCATGTCTCCTCTCTCTCCAATGATCCCCAATTTCTTACATATTAACCCTTCTTCATCCTTTATGGAAACCTTTTTATCCTCTGGCTGTTGTTATAACATCCTTTCCTCCTTCTCTCTCCCTTCCACCCCCAAGCACCGTATAGCCACTCCCTAATTGCTGTCACACCCCCGCCATCCTCAGTCCTGGAGGCTAAATGATTTCTTGAATTGCAACGCAGCTGTGTGAAACTAGACCTCTTGTTGTTGTTGAAAAAGTGCTTATCAGAAGATGCACGTTTACTTTGGTGTTGAGCCTACTCGTGGCACACACTTTTTATTTCTTCTTCCATGCAAGGCTGAATGGTACACAGCCCTTCTGATTTATTCATCGGCTTTCTGAAACCCTGCCTTTTCATTTAGCAGGACTAATAAGCATTTATTTAGGTTTGTGTTTGGGGAGGGGCCGGTGGTTGGCTTTCATCTGTGGTCCCCGAAGAAGCCACACACCAGGGTCCGGTGGATTGCGTATTGGGTGGCGGTCAAGTAGGGAAGTGGATGGATGGATTATAATTAAAGGACTAATTGTGGTTAATTAATTACCGTCATATTGAGTCTGTTATTTATTTTAATCACTAATCACTGTCATCTAATTTTAAATTTCTAAGTGTACAGTTTCTGTATGCAAGTTGCCTTTTTATAAAATCCATTTGTATGTGTTGAGCTTCTTGTGCTTGAGTTGTTGGGGGTGGAAGACAATGGTCAGTCACACCCTCAAGTGTACATTGATCGGTTATCATTGTGTTTTGGTCTTGTTTAGCATCAGCTAATGCTACACATCAGCTAATGCTAAACAAGCTCCCATTGTAGTTGGGAGGGCAAGGTGAGGAGCGGTGAAAGGAGACATGAAAATGGAGGAGCATGTGAGAGTCGTCAGTCCCATGGATGAGAAATTTACTGGTACATTTCAAAAACACTCCAAGGGCACCATCAAAAAACGTAGAGTGATACTGAACATGCACTGAACTGAACATTTTGATTTGCCACAGTAATGTAATAAGTTTAAATTAAAAAATACCTTAAGGTCGGGGCTTTTCTCAGCAATTTTTAGGTGAGATGAAAAAAATGTTAATTAAATCAATTAATTACAGATCACAATTAATTAAAGTCTCTTTTTTAAATCTCTTGACAGCGGTGCTGTATTTAAAAAGTCAATATTTCATACACAATAATCATCCCACTTCCAACTCCCTAGATTTAGTCACTCTCAACTTTACACTAACTTCCCTCTCACAGACCTTATTAGCTGGCAACTGCTTTCAGCGCAGAATTTGCTGAGGAATTAATTGCAGTTTTTGCTGTTTCTAATTGCGCTATAAAAAGTGAGTCCAACATCATGCTGCCTCGCTTGCTCACATACGGCTCGTATCGATGACCATGAGGCAAACTAGCGTGTGAATTGGCCTCCCCTGCGGTGGGCGTGTCAAGATTAAGAGGGTGCTGTTCCGCCTGTCCAATTAACAGCCCTAAGAAGGTGTTACTACCTTCCTCGCCAGCTTTTGAGGCCTGATCCTCTGGTTTAACAGCTGTGTAAACGCAGCAAGTTGGAACGTATACTGTACTCGAGCTGTTAGCTGCCAAAGGGGCACATATGCAAATGATGCTTGTTATTTTGCTGAAAGTGATAATAATTCAAGCTTTAAGCAAGCTTGCCCGTAAAATAGGGCTCTTCAACGTGTCACAAGTTACTTTAATTGGAGCAGATGTGGTAATGTATACACATATAACCTCCGGCATGAGGTGGCCAAAACATTTTGTCATGTTGCGCGAGTAATTACTTAACTACGACAAACAGCTGCGGACTGTGGAGACATGCCTGACAAATACGGCTGCTACTTTAACAATGTGAATACTTCTGAACGTTTATTGCATTTGATTGAGTTGAACTTTTATGTTATTATACAAAACAATAAAATGTAAAGACGCCACCTGGACTCTTCAAACTTGTAATTAGCCACGTATTAAATTATGTATGAACGACGTGTAATAATTTTCGCCTATGCCTCCAGTAAGGATGAGCATCAGAGGAAAACATACAAGCCAGCACTTAACTTTATGTGACAGCCTCTTTCAATTTATTGCATCACATCGGCAACCTCCTGAGTGCTTTCATAATATTATGCATGTACGCATTGCACCCGGCGGTGCCACGTTGGGAAAAGTGTGATAATGGTTACAGAAGTGACAAGGTAAAAGTATCGTTTGAAACAGACGGAAAAAATCACTTAAAATTGAAAAATGATTGCTTGAAAACTGGCAAAAAATACGAGACAAATCCTGCAGTGATTTGACCTTTGACTTCAGCTACCTTTACCTCATCTTGCACTGTATCCCATCATTCAATATGAATGAGGTTTTACCTTGACATGGAACAATAATCCCTACATTATCCCTGAGCTTGAGAAAGCTCATCCTGACAGAGCACTGACAAGGTGCATGCAACTGCTAGTCTGACCTTTGATCACAAATACAAATGTTAAACTCAAAAATACAGACTACAGAGCTAAACAACTTGTCACACCTATCAATAACACAACTGCACCGTTATCACTCACGGTCCAATATCAGTTTACCAACATCAGAAGCCAATACTGGAACTGTCACGTGTCCGCCTACTATACCTCCATGTGCAGTTAGACACTGACTCACGAGTTTTACTTTGACATTTGAGTAAAAGCATTTGATCCCCAAGGACAACATGCCTTGGTGCTTGATGGCGAAACCCATGTTGGCAAGCACAGAGGTCGGACCCGGGTTGTGCACGTGTCAGGAGGAACTTTTGACCCACTTCTCTTTGCAGCTGCGCTCCAAATCTTGAAGGTTTGGCAACTCAAAGTTTGAGCTCCCTCCACAGATTCACTATGGGATTAAGGTTGGAGAGGCTGGCTACAGCGCTCCAGGTTCTTTATGTGCTTCTTCCTTAGCAGTAGATTGTCAGTCATCCAGGTCCTGGTAATCCGCAAACGCTGGATCGAGGCAACTGGACTCTTGCTTGTTGAAGACGTTTCACCGTTAATCCAAACGTCTTATTCAGTTCAAGTGTGAAGTCTCCCTATTTGTGTCTCTGGCGGGTGTCTCCATGGGTCACAGTCGGTTGTCTGCTTGCCAGCCCGTTAGTGGCCGTGCTTGCCATGGAATGAGACAATCTTTGGGGAAGAGAGACGCAGACGATAGGTGATTCCACTAACTTCCTCCTCTGTTTAGAGAAATCCTTTCTAGGTTGACATGAATGGCTCTCTTTCAAATCTCTTTCAAACCAGCGGTCCTCCCTATCCAGAATTTGGATATCTTTGTCCTCAAAGAAGCAACCCTTACATACAAAAGCATGGCACGACATAGGAGGGCAGTTTCTTTGGGCTCAGAGTCAGCAGTTTATTTCCATATCAAAAAGAAAAGGCATTCCTTGTGTCCACATTTTGGAGGTGTGTGAAAGAATCATTCTACATCAAACTAGAAAGGCCCTCTCTAAACAGAGGACAATGTTTTCGCTACCACCTATCATCTGTTTCCCAAAGATCGACTCATTCCACAGGAAAAGAGGCCACTAACTAGCTGTTTTGCCACCAAGAAGGTAATGACCTATTGTTATGCAGGATGGTTGTTCACCAGTCACGCCTGGCAACAACCACAACAACAACCAAATTGTGGCCACCCCCAAGGAGCACACCCACTTGAGACATAAACAGGGAAAGGCCACATGTACAAATTTAGTACTGAAGAAGACTTGGGGATTGCAGGTTCTTCCTTAAGCCCCCGTCACGCTAAAAACGAATCAACACGAATCAAGCAGAACCAGCCAGAATGAAAACATTTTAAAATTTGGGGCCACATTCAGGCATGACGTGATATGACGTGATGTGCCGGCGGACAGAGGTGGAGCATGTCTCCTTTTTTACTTAGCGGCATGACGTGATGTGCCGGTGGCCGGAGGTGGAGCTTGGCTTCTTTTTTCCTTGGCGGCATGACGTGATGTGAATTGGCAACGCGTCAGAGGTGAGTGACATTTCAGTGGCCTTCTTGGGTTTCAGCACCTCTGCACTGTCAATGCCAGCGCTGGCTCCTTTTTTCCTTGGCGTATGAAGTGAATAAGACGATGCTTCATAGTACCGTTTCAGTGGCAGCTGCCTGTATTTTTTTTTAATGCGATCAGAATGTTTGGAATGTTGTTGGAATACCGTAAGAATGTTTAGAATGCAGTTAAAATACCGTTCGAATGCCGTTTTTCCCCTTCGAATCCCCTCGTGGAAGTTTTTCGCATGGTCAAAACATTTCAGCTGGCCACAAGAATGGGCCCTAATATTTGAATTGCACTCAGAATGCAGTCAGAATTTTGAGAATGCACTTCGCATATCCAGGAATAAACCGCAAACTTACATCCCGACGGAATTCTGGATCATTCCACCTGTAGTGTGACAAGTGCATTAGTAGATTCTCAGCCAAGATACAGTAAGAGGACCCGTTTATCGGCCCCTCAATGCAGTAAAGTCTTCCTGTACCTTTAGCAGAGAAACAGTCATGAAGCAAAATGTTTCCACCTCCATGTTTCACAGCGGGGATGGTGAAGTTTTCATCTGCCTCCTAACGCAGCGAGTCGGCTTGATGCCACAGAGCTCATTGTTGGTCTCATCTGGCCACATCACATTCTCCCAAGCCTTCTCTGAATCATTTAAATGTGCACTGACAAACTTCAGACTGGCCTGTACATTTGTCTTCTTGATGTGGAGGACCCTGCGGGTACTGCAGGATCTCCATGCATTACAGCCAAGTGTGTTATGAATGGATTTTTTGTTGACTGTCGTCCCAGCTCCCTTGAGTTCATTAACCAGCTCCTCCTATGTAAATACGGGCTGATGCCCTCACCTTTCGCTGAATGACTCTTACCTCACGAGGCGAGCTCGTGCTTGGAGCTCCTGAGCAAGGGCGAATGTTTGTCATCTGATATTCCTTCCATTGCTGAATGATTGCGCCATCAGTGCTCTCTTTCTCCACAAGACTAATTTGCGTGCTTCATTACGAGATTCTTGCTAGCTTGTGGGGATCAAGTACTAATTTCACACAGTACAAATTCATATATAACCTTAATTTCATGTTGTTTTCTGAATTGTCCCCTCTATATCAAATTTCCACAAGATTACCTTCAATATTGGCAAGATACCGTGATATTGTGCGTTACTCTACAATTCACAGCCCTTATTTTTAAGTTATTAGTTAAGGATCATGATAACAATAGCCAAGGTCTCATTACTGTTGACTGACTAGACCCAAAACATGAGCTGTCATAAAAAAGGTAAAATAGGACATGACGAGCGACAGCATATGTCGGATCACCCAAAACACACAAGGTCATAGGAAGTTTCCACTGTAAAACAAGAAAGGGGAACGCATACATGCTGATCAGAAATGATCATTTCTGCCCTTAAGAAAACTCTTTTTCTCTTTTTTTTTTTCTCAAACTGCTGTTGCAATCACTTGAAACCACATTGCAGACCGTGTGACAGCATCAATTAAATTCACAATTAGGGGGCAGAGACACTCCGGTATGTGAGGAAAACATAGCATCCATGAATATATGAGTGTGTACAAGAGTCTGCGAGAATAAATGCATTTATGTCTTTGGTTGTGTTCTGTGTAGGGGGGTTGTGTAAGACACAAATTGAGAGAGTGTTGGTAAGGACGAGCAAAGTGAGTCAGACGTCAGTAATTGCTTGTTTACACAATTCTTGTGAACCTGAGCAACTATCCTGAAGCAACATGCTACAGTAAACAAACCCTTGATCCTGAAGGACATATAAAGGGCCATTTCGCTGGACAGTTTATGACGTATGGGCTGCCTCTTTTAGTTTTAACATCAAAATTTTATAGTGCTTTAAAACATTGTGAAAGCAGAGAAAGCACCCTTTAAAATTTATACTCAGTGCTGTCACTGGGTGCACAAAGGTAGCCCCCTAGATCATTTCCAGTTGAGCATAGAACATTTGTCCTCTATTGACATCACAGATTATAGTCTTGGCTTCCCGTTTCCAGCTTTAGAGATTTAACCAAACCAACCACAAAAACAGCACGAATCAGAGTGCAGATTTTCAAAAGAGTCCCTCATAAAAAAACAGAATGACATCCTCCACATGCTCACATGTAATTGTCCTCACGCGTTGTCTAATCATTGCAGTAAACTAAAGAGGCGCATTTATGTGTTGCTATCAATACATGGAGCCTGCCCCGCAAAGTCAATGTTTTCACACTCATCATCGCTCCATTAAATCACAATCAAGCCCCTAATGGTGGAAACATTGATCTCCCCACCTATAGCGCCGGCCTACACAACAGCAGAACATGAGATTAAAAATTCATAAGCGTATTAAGATCTCTAAGAGCATTATTCTCTCTCGCGTGGCGTCACTGTCTAATACAACGGGGTCTTAATCGTATGCAACTCCAGCCTAGAATAACACACACCCGTCCGTAATAGTGATCTGGATGTGCTCCAAATGTTAACATCATAGTATGAGGCATGAGTGTGTGGTCTGACTTTGTTCCCTCCTTCAGCACAATGTAATGTGTTGGCAGAAATACCTGCTGGCCTTCCGTGAGAGCTGTGGCATCTTCTCCTCAGTCGATACAACAGCTAGCGTGCAGTTCAAGCCATCATCAGTCACTGCAAGTCTCATCTCAACTATGACGCCTCCTCGGTGTTTGCACCTTTGTAATTCACATCCTATGTACAGTCTTCCCCACAATTATTTTAATAACCGATTAATCGGACGATTCTTTTTTGGGATTAATCGAAGACTGATTGACAGACATTTTTAATTTCTGCCTCTTTATTCAGAAATAGAAGATTGGAACTGACAGAGCAAATAAGTGCACAAACACTAGGTTGCCGTTTGAATATTCTGTTAAAATAATGTTAAAATAATACAAATCTAAATGTTTGTCAAACAGCTTCAGTAAAAGAATAAATGTACACAAAAATACAACCATGATCGTTTTATTAGTCGATTAATCTGAAGGTTGTCGTTTCAATGAATGGAGTAATGGGTTAGGCCAGGGGTCGGCAACCCGCGGCTCCAGAGCCGCATGCGATTCTTCAGCCTCCTTGTCGCGGCTCCCTCTGCCGAGAAATGATTGATTTTTTTAAACCAAATTAGGGTACATGCGCATTTTTGAAAAGAATGTGAAATATCCGACTCTCCGCAAGTCCGTGAAGACATCTAGACTCTGGCTGCAAGATACGCAAGTAAAGAGTACAGTGTAAAGAATGCATCGTGACTACAACATGATTCAGGTGGTGCAGGTGTTGTAGAGCCTGACAGCGGTCGGTATGAAGGACCTGCGGAACCTCTCCTTCTTACACCGTGGGTGTAACAGTCTGCTGCTGAAGGAGCTGCCCAGGGAAACAACAGCGTCATGTAGCGGGTGAGAGGTGTTGTCCATGATGGATGTCAGCTTAGGCCATAGATGGACCAAATGAACATGAAGCAAACACCTACAGTTAGTGGTTGGGTCCGAAACATATCAGAAAAAAATACCCATCACTGTTTTCCAAAGTCAAAGCTGATACATTATGTGTGAGTGTCTTGTTTTGGCTAAAACAAAAAGATAATAGGTCTGCTTTCATGGATGACTAAGGAAATAAAAAAATTATTACATTTGAGAGGCTGAAATCAGAGGATATTTAATAAACTGAATATTTTCATAGTTAGGGCATAGAAAACCCATGTATGACTTTCTAAATACGGTTTTTACCATTATTAGAGCCCTGTAGACATTAAATAACACTCCTATAGTCACATTAACGCTCCTATTTTTCTTTGTTTACACCACATTTCGCAACAATGATGTGCAGGCTATGGGATCACTGGAGATGACCACTGCTCATTGCATATGGCAGGCTACCAAGCTAACGAGTTAGCCTCGAAAACATGGTTGACAATAGGGCCACATCCGGCCAGCCACAGCTTTTCATTTGGCCCACCAAACCATTCAATCTCACAAGAGGAGTGCTCTTTCATACAGTACTTCCTCCGGTCTTCAGGGGGCAACAGTGAGGCATATGCACCACAGTGAAGCGGCAGTAGAAGACAACTTTGCATTTAAACCAGTGCTTCTCAAATAACAGGGCAGGGCCCCCATGGGGGACTATGCTCATAACATTTCCTGAAGTTTGGCAGTTCTGCCCGTGTCTTTATTTATACTTGAACCAAACTTGTGCCAGCAACTCGTACAGTGGTTTGTACAGATAAATATTGACAGAAATAATTGAGAACAACATGATTTAAACAAATATGGGACCATCAACTCTAAAACAAAAAGACACTGAAAATCGGCTTTGAAAGAGTGATTGAACTAAAAATATGCATTTACCAAAAATGTTAGTTTTTACTTTGTAACAAAGTGAACGCTGTTTCGAAGAAAACTCACAGCTTCGACATAGTCTCCTTGATTATTGATTGACTGGGGTGGTTGTGGATTTTAAAATCTGGACCCGTGAAAGACTGTGGACTTTAGGTGGTTTGCTGCAGCACAGGTAATATGAGGCTGTTAACACTGACAAAGGCCACATGCCATCTAGCCCTCACAGTGTCTGCCGAGAAAATCTTTTACCCTTCGACAAATGAAACTGACGACCTCTGCACTCGGCCATCTGAACCATACAGGACATGGACACAATTCTCCCGCAGGCCTGTGCTCACGCTGACTGTTCATGCTTCAGCCTGTTGGCATCACTTGCACCGCAATTTTTCTTGGCTTTGTGGATTATTATTTTGAGTCATTCTATTTATTGATCTTGTGCAAGGTCGTTATTTATAACTGCTGGGAGGTTCAGTTGATTTTTACGGTGAAACACGGCAGTTATCGTCATAAACTGGAGGCAAAAAAGGAGTCTGTTAAAAATTTAAATGTGTTGACTTATTCAATTTAAGAGTCCCTGACATGATTCATCAACTGTGCTTAAATATGTTATATATTCTTTGTAATTATGTTTCACATTGTTTGATGCAAATGATGTAAATTTGCAAAAATGACATTTCTAGTTGACGGCTCCAGCCATGACGAGCTAGCTCTCGCTGTTAAGTCTCATTTCTGGAAGTGATGCCATCGGAGTATGATCACTCAGGTAAACAAACACAGCGGTATACGAGACAGAGGATGTTTACAGTGATTATAGCCAAAATTGGAGCCATGTGTCAATAGTTTTTGAGGAAGAAGAAACATTTGGAGATGAAATAGAGAACTTGCAGAACATGGACTTGATTTATTTCATCGTTAATGTCAACTATATTAATCCTATATTTTGCATATATTTTTTATTTTTCATTTTCAAAAAATGACCCTCTGTTATCCAATAGCAGCATATGGTGCACCAGTGTGGTGTAAAGCAAGCCAAGCCTGAAAAATGCATCCTATCAGAACCAGGTGACCGTGCCAAAACTGACTAACGTCTCCCCATATAATAGGGGGCATTGCATAGCTCACGGTGAGTTATGGACAATAGCCAAAGAACAGAACCGGCGTGATCCTCACAAAAACCCCTGCAACTCCAAGAGACGGTGCACCATAAAACTGTAAAATAACAATAGCTAATCTGTGGCCTTCTCAGGGAGTGTGTCTGAGAAGGTGGCAGGGTCTTGACCATTTCATGAACCTAAGAACTAATGGGGCTTGTGCTGGATCTCCAGCGTTTAACGGTGCTTCAGGAAAAAAAAAACACAAAAAAACTTGCCATGCCCCCTTCTAACTGCTACCGTCCAATCCTACGTTAGCAACCGTAAATATGGGTACACATAGGGGTTGAGATCTAGCAGAAGTGGATGCTGCATTCAAGACAACTCAGGGGAAAAAAATGGGCTATGAATTGTCAAAAATGAATTGAAGAATGAACAGCGTTAAAGTTGGAAATTACTTAAATTATTCATCTTCGAAAAAAATCAATTCTGTTCATAATTTTCATACACAGAATTTCTAGGCGCAGCCATGGCGTCGACAGGGGCCAATTGGGGGGCCTTAGGATCTCTTCTCTGATATTTGCAGATGATGTCCCGATGGCCTCGTCGGGCTGTGACCTTCAGCGTTTACTGGGGCGGTTCACAGCTGAGTGCGAAGCTTCTGGGATGAGACTCAGCACCTCCAAATACGAGGCCATGGTTCTCAGTCGGAAGAGGGTGGATGGCTCCCTCCGGGTTGGTCCTGCCCCAGGTGGAGGAGTTCAAGTAGTTCAAGGGAAAGGTGTGAGGTCGACAGGTGGATCGACGCAACGTCTGCAGTAATGCGGTCGCTGTACCGGGCCATTGTGGTGCAGAGAGAGCTGAGCCGGAAGGCAAAGCTTTTAATTTACCGGTCCATCGATGTTCCCAACCTCACCTATGGTCATGAGCTTTGGGTCGTGACCAAAAGAACAAAGTGAGTTTCCTCCATAGGGTGGCTCATCTGGGAGGAACTCAGAGTAGAGCCGCTGCTCCTTCACATCGAGAGGAACTAGTTGAGGTGGCTCAGGTATCTAGTCCGGATGTCTCCCGGACGCCTCCCTGGTGAGGTGTTCTGGGCATGCCCAGCCGGGAGAAGGCCCCAGGGCAGATTTAGGACACGCTGGAGGGATTATGTCTCACATCTGGCCTGGGAACACCTTGGTGTCCTCCTGGTGGAACTGGAAGAGGTGGCCGGGGAATGGGAAGTCTGGACTTCTCGACTGAAACTGCTGCCCCCAGGACCCAGAACCGAATAAGCGGAAGACAATGGAATGCAATGGAATAAAAAATAAGCATAAATTGCTTCTGCATATGTTTTCAGTCTGCAGCAAATAGTGACAATATGTCACACTTCGTTTTTCTCCGCCGAGTTAACGTGTAGCGTGGACATTGTTTCCGAGTGGTCTTGAATGTAGCACCCAAGCTGATGGAGTAACTTCATGAAACCAAGGGAAGATGTCCTAATTGACAAAGGCCTTGAAAACAAACGGCGCTGGGCATGTATAGAAGAAAGGGGTGGAGATGGCAAGCCTTTTGGGAGCTGGTGCTAGAAACTAAGAGAGCCACGTACTTTTTTCTGTGTGTTGTGTTCAAAGAAGCTGGTATATGCAAGCAGGGGCAACAGAGTTCTACGATGCCACGAAGGAGACCAGTTCACGCTCTCCAACATACTAGTCGTTTGCCGGGAGCAACAGCCACATCTGACGCAGCGGCCCCGATGACCAATCATATTTGTGACTTGAAATTTTGTGTGTGCTCGTTCATTGCGGAACATGATCTATCATGTACAATCGTACAATCGCTCGTAGATCTGTCTAAAAAAGTAGCGGTTGCTAAAAATCCTTTGACAAAACTGTCCGTTACCAGAGTGAGAGGATGTATGTCTTATCTGAATGTTGATGAAGCAACCACCCAAAACATGGAAACAATACTGAATGTAATGGTTGGCTTTTTTGATGACGATGCAGCTAGAGTAATAAAACAACATCTTGCAAGCAGGAAAGTAAACATTAGCAATGCTCCAGCACTGATGATGGCACTCAAATATGTCCTGCAGCGCTATGATCTTGAGTGGAAACAAGTAACAAGTATTTTATTGGACAGTTGTGCTGTCATGAGATGGCAGAAGGGCTTGAGGCACAAGCGAGGAGGCAAAACCCTACTTGACATTTTTGGACACTGTGCATATGGTGGGCAAATTCTACCAAGGCTGTGTTCAGCCCATTCAAGTCAGAAGTAAAGGACTTATGCTTTTTACATTTTTGTATAAATTGCCCTTTATTGAATGAAATGGTTGCTCAATGAATAATTCAAATGAATTCGCCTGACTGAGTTTCACATGTTCTTAAAACATTATTACCCTTACTTTCTAAAATTCACATTTAAACTGTAGGTCATCTGTACCCTGCCAAGCACAATGCCAAAAAGTTTTTCACCAAATTGCCTATCGTGTGTTTGCGTCAAATCCAATGTACCCCCGCTCCATGGAAAAAAAGGCTCAGGTTGTTTTGTTTTTTTTACTTTAAGCACTGTACACACAATTTGAGGAATTTTGGCCATCGAGTCCAATCGCCATCTCACTCACGTGACACAAAGCAAATTACTGCAAGGCTTCATCAGCCCGCAGCAGTCACACAGGCATCATTACTATTCATTTGCTTAGCAAAATATTCACACAGGCCTACAAATTAGCTCATCTACCGCAGCTGGGTACTGAGACACTTATACGAAATCAGGTGGGAAAATGCCATTATCCTGCACTATAGGGCGGCAAGTTACTGGAAAAAGTGTGAATCAACATTTTCTTGCTTAGAATTGAGATTGCGATTCTCTAAGACGAATAAAAGGGCAGCATTCGTTTGTCATTGCAACTCACAATTTTGTTTTTACAATTTTGTGTGAACCCTAAACTGCACTGCCAAAAAAAAAAAATCTGTGTAGTCGTCATGGCTCATTCTTTAAAGGGGGGGGGGCTTTATTAGACACTGGGGGTTGACATGTGGCCAGTCAATCAATAAATTATAAAAGCAAGAGATATGACTATGGCCCATGGTTTGTTGTGCTGAGGGAGAATGCAGTGATAAATCCTGTTAAACCAAAAGTAAATCAGACTCAATGAAATAGCATGAGCTGCACCTGCGACCGTGAGGGACTACAACTGACAAGTCTGACATACAGGGAAATGAAGGAACACTCTTGTGTTCCGCCTTGAGGTGACGATCAATGCTGGAAGGGGGGAAAGTAAGGCTATTAATTCCTCTGGATATGTCAATCCCCAAAGGTGGGGTCAGATTGGTAGTGATCATGACCAGCCCCTTGCTCAGATGGAATGTCGGGCTTTGGTTGCACCTCAGTACACCATTGATTCATTGAAGTTTTTACAGCTACCTGGAAGGCACCACATTACACTGGACCAATGTTAATCAGTTCCCATTGCAGCTTTATGCCAATGCATAAAAAAACTGCAGGGTTAGATTATGCAAAACATGTCTTCTACTTGTATAAAATCATAACCAAAGAGGACCTGAGGTTAAATATTCCATGTAAGGGGTTTGTAATAAAACGCAGTCTTATGCATTAATACATTATTTATTAAAAGGTCTCATGTAAATGATGAATGAATGTTAATTTTGCTTACCCGGCCAATGAGAACAGGTTCGGGGCCGGCGTATTCTTCAATGACAAAGAACTGGTTCCAAATCCAACTTCTCCTGCTGCGTGAGCGTGACCTCTTCTCTTCCACGAAATCAACCACCTCGTCTTCTGACTCTGCTTCTTCAAACACAAGTCCATTCCCATTTTCTGGATCATCCACCTGCATCCCAGCACCTTTTGCAACGTGGCTCCATTCAGGAGCTGGATGGAGCCTCAGGATATGACTGCTGTTGACAAGTGTTTTCTCTTCATCTGCTGAGTAGTGAGTTGCGCTGAGCTCTGTTTGAGCAGTGTGAACTGACTCTGTTAATGGGTCTCTATGGGAATCTGCTGTTCTGTTCCCAGGTCTGATTCCTTGGGGCTGCATTGTCAGCACAGATGGAGTAGAGCCATTTGTTTCCGTGGGGACATACAGTGGGAAATGTTTTGTCAGTTTGAGTGGTGATTCTGTTGGGTTGATCGTTACTTCTTTCTCTGAGCTGAGACTGACTGCGTCAAGAGGGGTTGACCTGAATAGAACCTGTTTTCTCTTGTTTTCAAAACCATCTGACGCTTGCATTCCGAAACTTTCCTGCACTTTACCTAAACCTGGGACCTCCACTTTTGGATTGATTGTGTCAGTGCTGTGGTCCTGATTAAAATCAGGAGTGGTGACCGGATTTTTATATGGAAATGCGGTCTGATTATCAGATCCAGCATGTGACTGAGTGACAGACATATCTTGTCTTGACATTTTCATAGCCTCCAACTGTCCTTGATTAACGTCAATCAAATCTCTCTTTCTACTCCGGCTGCCCTTGCTGGGAAAGTTCAAATTGGGAACATTCTGCATTTGGGAATTGACAATCCTCACAAGGTTTTCTTTTGACAGCACTTTCAGAACTTCCGAACTTCCGCTGAGGTTCAGTTTTCGGTTTAATTCAATGCTTATCCCCTTCCCTGGAACGCCTGTTGTGTAGACGTTCAAATCGGGTCTGCTTTTGGATCTTGAACTTGATCTGAATCGGGTTTTATTGGAATGCAAGTCTAGCTTGTGATGCAATGTGATTGCTTTTCCTGTTTTAGTCTCAACATTCTTTGTCGTGTTCTTAGCTTTCTTCGAATTCTGACTTAACTCCTTGTGGTGAGTGACCTCTTTCTTGCTAACGGAATCGACCTCACGCTTAGGCTTGAAAGCTAGCCTTTCTTTGATGGCAGCTGATGGAGTGGCGTGATTGGGGAGTTCTTTGGCGTAGGACAGAGATCCGCTGTCACCTGGCTGTGCATGACTTATCAGATTTCTGAGCGTCACCACTGGCAATGCATTCGTGTCCCTGCTTGCTTCCCATTGGTCCACAGCTTTGTTCTCCTCCATCTTCATCATGCGTGACCCGCCTACTCCTCTCATCCACACAACCTTGCTGGCAAAAACCCCTCCTGACAGCCCATCCCACAGGCACATACCAACCAACAGAAGAAGATTACGTGTAATCATCTTGTCTTGTGGGAAGATGTCCTAATTGGAGCAAGATTTGCTGTGAGGCAGGTCTTGTTTTCCGTCTGTCTTCATTCTCTCTGCTGTTTCCCCTCTTTTCATGCCCCACCTGTCACTCTTTCAATCTGTGCCCTTGACTGCGCCGGAGGGCAGGTGTCAGTCTCTTCCCCCCCACACGACTCAATATCTTCGTCTATCTCTCCAGGCCTCTTTCTGCTGTGTTCGTTTTCTTCTCCTCCTGCGGCTATCTTCATTCAGTTTTCCAAAGAGGGTTGAACATCCTGAGAGAAAAAGATAAAAGATAATGAAGTTAAAACTTTAATCATTGCACTAGGTTAATTAAATGTGGACCTACATAGACAGGTAAGAACACCCACAGACAAGAGGGGAGGACAGACCTATTAACGGAATAGCAATCGCATTTTCACAAGCACAAAGGCATGACAAGACCCAGAACACATCCATTTATACCGCCATAATGACCCACAGATTTTTTAGTCTCCCATCTATTAGCTGCACTGGTACAAAATGATCATTTTACAGTTCTACACCATTACAGACGGCAAAAGACTATTAGAAAACACTCTGAGCATGTCATAATAGAAATGCCTGTCAAGGATTTCTGACTTCAGTGCAGACAATAGAAAACCAGCTTCATTCCCCTTTCATGCTTGATTAATTAGCTGGATTAACATTGTACTTTGATCAGGCAGTTACAGAGTCAATAGAGATGCAAGCCATCTATGCAGTGGCACTTTCTTGTTGCTGTCACACACTTTTAAGACACTCACAAAATGTCTCTCTTATAAATGGGAGCCCCGCAGACAATTCCTATGCCAAATCAAAATGTCATGTATCAATCAGGCTGCTTGTTCTGTGATAAAACAGACACACTGGAGCGGTATCAGTAGCAGTTCAGTAAAATCTGCCTACGCCTCTGACAAGTCAATAATCTGTCTGTTTGTCAGACAGCCTCAGCATGAAAATATCTAGGTTTTCTGAGATTGCATCATCAACAACTTTATAGAAAAATCAATGTGTTTAAGGCTGCATACTTCTGTCAAAGACTATACTTCTGCGGCTGGGACAGGGTTGGTTTTTTTGATTGCTTTTCACTTTTAACGATCCTTCCTTGCTGCTGGGAACAGACTCCAGAAATGAGGTGAATCATGCACCATGAAAAGCATCCACACAATAAGTTAGTCGTGGTAATACCAGAGAACTATTAAGTGTAAAATCCATTTCAAAAACGACATTCATTGCAATATTTCATGGCATATATACATTATGATATCACCATTTCAAAACAGGTAACAGATGCTCCTCCTTTGGTTGCTGATGTATGCGGTAACGTATTGCATCATTCCCGGTTTTCAGCCGTCGTATTATTTTCTATCTAGACTCTCATTCATCTACTTGCTAACTTCCTGTTTATGGCTGGTTACTTTCACAGTAGCGCAGTTCCAAGCTAGACTTCTGTTAATGTGTACTACACACTTTTTCTTTTGTTGTTTCGCTACTTTACTTTCAAGCTAGCTTAGCAGTTAGCGTGGCTTCTCTGTCTCCTGTTCTCTTGTGCTCCATGTGTCTCATAGCTTAGCTGCTAAGCCATTCCTCATCCTCCAGTCAATCAGTGATGATGATACTTGTACAGAATGTACTTTATTTTCCGTCGTAGAGGCGAGGATTACTGTAAATTTCGGTGTAGTAAATTGAGAGGAAAAACAGATTTCTTCATATATAAGCTTCACAGGTGTACAAGCCACACGTGTCCATGTCATAAAGTGGCATATTGTGACACGCCTGAGTCCGTGAGGAGCGGGCAGCTCTTTATTTGACAGGAGCCAATATAACCGTCTGACTCACAGTGTCATCCTGCAAACAACATTAAACTCATCACACAGCAACTTAACACTCAAAAGGTACCTAGGAAATATATATTACATGTTTAAAACAACATTTTAAACATATTTTAACATCTACCCGTAATGCATCACTGCCAGAAGAGCAGTTCAGTGGAGGACAAGAGGCATAGATGGAAGGCGCTGCATTTCTGGCTCTGTCCACCAGAGGGACCCTGGGAAGCCTTAAGCACAGAGCCCAGAGGGAGGCTGACGTCACTGCAACGCCCCAATGAATGCATTGATCAGACGCAATGCTTTATGGGAAAAACTTTAAAATGTTGGTTTGTTTTCATTTTCAATTCGTATTGGTACATATTTGCATATTTCTTCAGTATACTTGTGGAGTGTTAAGTTGCTGTGTGATTAATTTAGTGTGGCTCTCAGTAAGATGACAGTGTGAGTCAGACTGTTCTGTTGTTATACGGTTATGTATAAAGACCTCCTGCGATTTTCAATGGGTTGACAAGCTCGTTGTGAGTTCACTGATAGCCCGTGATAGGCTCCTGCCAAAGAAAGAGATACTGTTTCTTCACTGACTCTCATGCGGCACAGTATTTAAACAATTAGTCGTAGTTCTGAAGTAAAGGAGATGTCACGAGATGAGAATTTAGCCATAGATTAGCCCCACCGCTGTACAATCCGCAGGGTTCAAAGTTTAAGACAAAAGTAGCGGCTTATACACCGGAATTTACGGTAGTCATTTAAACAAGCTGCTCTGCACTGTGGATGGACATACTGTACTTTCATTCATACTGTACGCTTGCTAGCCACCTCTGTCAGAACACTACATTACATGGTTTTGCATTCAAATTGATGGATCCAACAAGCACTCTGACTGGATCCCCTTATCCCTGAGACTCGTCACTGGAATCCTAAATATGAATGACGAGTATTGATAGGCTAAAATTGTAATAACTTATTGTCTCTGTAATTCTGGATACATTAGGCCAATCAAACTGTCGTGAACTAAGGTGAGTTTACATGCATTGAACATTCTGATCTCGCTTCACCTACGCCATCCTTGACATTTATGGTTGTTTTTTTTGCCTAAATTTGGCTATTTCATTCGATGATTTCAATGAAATACAAACCAGGAGACTGAACACATAAACTTAGATGAAACTTCAATTGACATGAGGTTAAACAATCAAGGCAGAACAAAGATAAGACACAGACTGAAAGAAGGCGGTGGAGACAGTCACTAATGAGACATCAAGACACCGGTGGGAAACCCAAGGGCATGCAGGGAGGTGATTGCAGGAAAACATGACGGGAAGAGGTTGATGAGACAGGTAAAAGGACACAAGGGAATCGAACCAAACGAATGAAATGAATGAACAAGCATCCTGTATGGTTCACTGTGAGTGTAGTGGGTTCACTCGTCTGATGTTTGTGCAATTTAAGTGTAGGTTCATTCGTTATATGTGCCCTGTGATTGACTGGCGACCAGTCCAGGGTGTAGTCCACCTTTTCCCTGAGCTCCCTGACCTCCGCCACGTCCCTGATGACAAGCAGTAGAAAACTGAAGGATGGACGTCCAATATGGACAATTGTAAAAATTAGACCAAAAAGGTCAAGATACAGATTCGTGATTCAGCATTTGTGACTCCGCAAATTCACAGATTTTTGGTAAACAAATATTAAAAAATCTCAAAAAAGGCATTTTTTTCTGCAGAAAACACATACTTACCCAACATTTTATAAGCATCTGATATGAATGCATAAAAAGTACAGGACACATGCCGCGTACCGTACTACTAACGTGACGTCAGTGCAAGGTGTTGCTACAGCAGCGCTAGCTTCTACAGTCAACTTTCTTAAAATCCAGTGTCGGAATCTGCATCGAGGTCAACACAAGTTAATATGTGATCGTAAGTCCACACCGGAACACTGGACAGCCCAACAACAGACGGAAGTGCGGCCGTAGCACTAACCTGACGATAAGTCTTAAGGTTAGACCGTAACTCCGATTCCATCTTTTCTATGGATTATTAGTCATTCGGGGCGTGTACCTACACATTGTATAACTTAAAATGTGTTTAATAAGTGTGTGAGGCATATTTAGGGCTTAAACTTTGATTGTTAGCTTGTTAGCTACCTAACTGAAAAGAGACTGGGAGGTTTCTGGGACTGAACCTAATATTATGATTACAACACTGGAATGTCACTGTTCTTGCAAATGTTGATCAAAATGTGGAGGAGATATCAACGGCAAGCTTGCAGGAGGGTTTGGAGGGGAAGGAGCGAACTGTGTGTCAAAAAACAGGCATTTTTATGGGCGACTCAATTACTCTCGGGGTTCACGGGTGGTGTTTTCTTTGTATTTTCGGTAGAACCAGGCTAACCACTGCCAACCCTGCTGTACCATGCATCTATTAACACATTGTAGCAATGCTGTAAAAACAACACAACTTCGCACCATCACCACTGTGAGGAATTCAAAAGTGCTGAGGGTTGCATTCTGGAAAAAAATGTGTGAAAGACCATGCTTGCAAGATTCAGAGAGATATCCAATTGAAGGTGATCAGATAATGCGGCAGAATCCTTCATTGACATTGAGACCCAACGCCCTGTCAAGCAAATGCTCATACTTCCTCTCGCCTGCTTGCTCCTTTTCCTTTTTTTCCTCTCTCTCATCTGTGTCAATCACTAGGCTGTCAGCGTGTCCCTCACCCTTTGAGCACTGACGCTTCAATCAATCAGCCAATCTCATTCCTGGGCCTTGCAACATTGGAAGTGACAGGAGTCTCGCCTCTTGACAACAGGCTACTGCAACATAATTCTGCATACAAATCTGCTGAAAAGCAACGCAGAAAACACATCCGATAGTGACATCGGAGTAACAGCACAATGTCAAAAATATTTCAGAGAATATAAACGTCACAGCGAGTCCATTTTGGATGTGTGTTATCGCCAGTGTACAGCATGCGGTGCGGATCAGGGTGAATTCAATGACAGAGCTGTTCTCCCTCCCGGAGGAACTTATCAGCTGGGATTTTGATGGCCGTGCAATCATTGCCACGGGCACCTTGTTAACATACCTAGGGCAGGTGGTTTTTGTGAGGGAGCTGTTGCTAGTTTGGTTTGATG
This sequence comes from Dunckerocampus dactyliophorus, assembly GCF_027744805.1. Classification (NCBI taxonomy): domain Eukaryota; kingdom Metazoa; phylum Chordata; class Actinopteri; order Syngnathiformes; family Syngnathidae; genus Dunckerocampus; species Dunckerocampus dactyliophorus. The sequence continues at coordinate 2,842,828 of NC_072820.1, forward strand.
CACCACAGTAATATGGTTCTTTAAAAAAAAAAAAAAAAAATGAATGCATTACCTTTATTCTGGTTAGAGGGAGCTGGGGAGTGCACCTGCCTTTGATTTGTAATTAGGGTTCTATTTAGGTCCTGTTCACCAGGGGACACTCCTGGGTTGTGGGCGGGTTGAAAAAAAATTGCATCCACACACAGATCACTGGGTGAAAACGATGCAATACATGCGACACACCTACAAGTGGCGCTGTAAACAGACACGCAGACAGAACCACGTCACACAGCGAAGCTACAGAAGAAGGAAGTGCGCATGTGCATAAGATCAATCGTCCTTTGCTTGTCTGGACTGATGAAAAGATAGAATTACAGTCAAACTTGTCTATAGCGGCCACTAGAGGGAGTCTGCAAAAGTGGCCGCTATAGACAGGTGGCCTCCATAGACAGGTTGGCGTCCAGTTTGAATGTTGACCAGTAGAGGAAAAAAAAGAAAAAAAAGGGGGAATTTTTTTTTAAAATAATAATGTTGACCAGTAGAGGGCACTGCGGACTGTGGATAAAAGTTGTACAGCACTACTAGGCTTGTTATTATCATGGTTCATGGTTTTAATCCTGAACATGCATGAGTCAAACAGTAGCACATCACATAGTACAATTCACAATTTTGCATGTTCAAAAAGGAGTAGGAAGAAGCAAAGCTTATTTAATCCTACCCCTCATCAGTTTCACATCAGTTGCAATACATTTATTCACCTCTTGTTCTTCCAAGTGTACTTTGTAGGTCTACATGACAATGTAGTGCAATCATAGCCAAGGTTTTTACTTACTAAAAGGAAGCTAGAGGCTTAATAATAACTGATAGAATATATCCACGACCCACAGAACAAAGCTGTGCTAGTAATGTCTTACGCTTGTTTTTAACATTTTACTTTTTATACGGCAGAGTGTCATTACAGCTATAGTTCATCAGGAAGTGACGGGAAGTGACGGTGGGCGTCCCGAGCAGGAGAGCTAGGCTCAGTGCTAGCTGTGAGTTTGGAGAGAGTTGGGAAGTGTGTTTATGTTGGCGTGGATGTAAAGTCCTGCAGTGTTCTCCGCTGTTAATAAAGCCATCAAGTGCATCGGCGACGTGAGTCTCTCCTTCCCCACAACAAGCGGCATTACAGTATTGACCAGTGCACACCAGGAAATAAACGGTGTCATTTCTTACAGGCATTGGCTGGACAGCTATGTAGTGGGGCTTGTTTAACCTTTGCCTTGTGGGCAAGCAGGAAGGAGAGACGATGCTGAGAGATGTGTGTGTGTTCTGAGCTGCTGTCTGGTGGCCGCGTTCAATAAATAAAATTGGCAGAAGCAACAGGAGAAGTTTCCTTCTTTGCTTCGGAGCTGAATAACACTGACAAGTTAACAGACTAGTAGCGAACGGAAAAGAAGACGGCTTTTTTTAGTGTTGAATACAGAAGATGAGGACTTTGATGGATTTGTGGATGAGGATTGATGAAAAATAACGTGAGTACATTCTAAAATACTTCAATTAAGTACAACCCAACTCAGTTTTGCTTCCGCTGCCGCATGCATGCTAGCGTATGTTTTTTTTTTATTGTAGCGTCGCTGGGAGCACGTCCTGTTCCCAGCCTACTTTGCGGTAATGTTTTGGTGCAAATGCTCTTAAAGTTACATGTTTGACCAGGAAATAGCAAGCTCAAAAGAAGAAGTTTTTTTTATGTGGAACAACTGACAGTTTGTGTGGATCTTGTGAATGATTGTGACTGAGCTAGGACTCAGTAATTAAAGTCTACACACGACGGCTTCATTGATTGAAAAACAAAACTTTTTCGTGCATGAAGCTTCTACTTGAGTTGGTAATTTGGCCGCTATATGCAGTCAGATATTGACCAAGGGAGACAAAATGGGTGGCCGCTGGCCGCGTTGGACAGGTGACTGCTATACACAGGGTCTATAACATGTAAATTTGCTGGGGGGGATTTTTCAGTGGCTGCTATAGGCAGGTGGCCGTTCTATAAAGGTGGCCGCTAGACAGGTTTGACTGTACTTCCGTCACTTTGGATTTGGTTGTTTACCGGTCGATCTACGTTCCTACCCTCACCTGTGATTGTGAGCTTTAGGTAGTGACCAAAAGAACAAGAAGTAGCCGGGCAGAGGGAAGTCTGGGCTTACCTGCTGAGGATGCCGCCCCCACAAAGTGGTCACCACTTTGAGCCCAGGATCCCTGGTCTTGGGAATGAACCTATGTAAGATCTACCCCCAATGAGTTACAACAGTCAGCCCTAACAATCTGCATTGCCGCAGCTCGAACATTGCCGGTGCGGCATGCGCTGGCACCTTCTGCCAGGTTTTGGGGGCTGGGCTCCGGCCTTGGGCTTGCGGGTTGCATGCCTGCAGAGCAGCGAGGTGTACCGGCGTGTTCAGTGCGTGCCTGTTGGTCACTCTCTGGGAGGGGAGGGCTAAAACATATATGTTTCCTAATATTTTAGTGATTGACCAGCAAAGCCCCACAGATCAACTGGTCAATCACGATCGACGAGTTGGCGACCCCTGTTTTAAAAGTGTTAGAGCGGAGAGTAGCCAGCTATGAACAGGAAATTAGCAAGTAGATTCATAAGAGTCTAGAGAGAGAATAATACAATATCTGCAATATCTACAAACATCAACTACATTGTGGAAATGACACATTATGTTACCGCATATATCAGCAACAAAGGAGGAACCTCTGTAATGTGTTCTGAAATCCTTCTATTCAAAAGTATATGCCAAAGAATATCCCTGTATCAAAAATGAACATATTTATAGGCAAATCAATTACTTGAGCTTCTACCCAGAAGGTAACCCTCTGTAAAAAGCCAGGACCTACTGTTTGACCTTATAACAGATATTTCCATTTCATGAACTTCAGTGTGCAAATTTTTTTCAAAATGAACAAATCCTGAGGCCAGTTCGTGCCAACATCCCCGCCTGGAATGAGTTAGAACTCAGAGGCACTATTACCATGAACACATGGCATACCGCTACAACCTAGGTTCCCAAAGTGGGGTACACCAATTGTCATTGGGGGTACGGGAATAAAAATGAAAAACAGTTAGCGCCTAACACACACAATTACGAGCACACCTGAACGCCTCATAGCACAGAGCGCACAGTCATAGTTTGATGATTGAAGTTTGATGATTGTGTTGTGTATTTAGAGTGTTTAATCAAGAAGGTTCAACTTATATTGGCGTTCCGATCCCCGCACTGTGAAAACCTTCCAATGTACGTGCGTGTCAGGATGAGAGAGTGGAAATTCCCCCGAAAATGAGGCTTTATCGCTGCTTGTATGTATTTTTGTACCTTGGATGCTGCTTTATCATGTTTGTTCAACTTTCCCTTTCAATCCGGTGTCAAATGAATATGCAGATATAAATCATAGTGATTGCAAGTAGACAAAAGTGAAGCTCAAGTTCAACCCCTTCAAAGGGAAGCATCACCTGATCTGACTGAAATAAAAGATATGTAGGACGAATACTTAGATACTTTATTCATCTCCGAGACAAATTCACATGTTATCTATTTATCAGTGCTCATGTAAAACTTTTAGCAAAATTTGACCATGCGCAATACAAATTTTTGAACCTGAATTACTTACTATAAAATGAATTAACCAATTAATCATGATTAATATTTCACTTTAATGAAATGTAAAAATGGTTTACGTTTTTTTAAGTGTGCAGCAGTAGGGGGTACATGGCTTCAAGTCAAATGTCTAAAGGGGTACGCGACTGTAAAAAGTTTGGGAACCACTGCTCTACGGAAATAAGTGAAGATAATTAGGTGCACTGGCTTGAAGCACAGAGGGGCTCATATTTCCTCATTATAGTTTTATATAATATTATGCTGAAAGCGTGGATATTATCCTAATGGAACCAGCAAATTTCCAAGCAGGGATTTCACTTGTAATAGTACAAGCGGTACCGTGAATTTAAGTAAATAAACATGGCAGGAGTTGGAAACACCAGGGAGCACTTCTTAAATGAGAGTTTTAGAAATGCGTAGCTTCGGTCTTTTTTCATAGCCACACATTATTTCAGTGGTGCAAACCTTTTGTAAGAACAGTATATCTCCAGCAGGTCTCTCAGTGAGCTGATTAATTGGGGCCATAAATATCTTAATTAAATTTCCACTACCAGTCCCAGTCCACTTAAAACGCAAATGATCTTGGGGTGTGTTAGCATTGGAGGCAGATCCTTACCATTGATTGTTCTCTGTCACCTGACTAACGAGACTGGAAATTTTAATTACGATCCGCCTCCTTGCTCACTGCCAATCCTCCCGCTAACGCTCCTGTCACACACACACAGAGACACGTGCCGACACAGTGGGAAGTCCACCAGCTCCCACTTCACTGCAATAATCAAGCCACAAGCCTCACCAAAAAACATGTGCTTTCTACTTGGGTTCAAAGACTACTATCACCCAGCCTCTCAAATACACATTTTTTGAAGAGGCTCAGAATAAACACAAATCTCCAAACACACCAAAATCCTTCAAGCTGGTTGCAAAAGTATAGAAAGCTCATGGGACTGCATCTCTGGACCAAGTCAAAGAGAAACTGGAGTCTGCTCTCACACAAAGAAACCTGCTACCTCAAAAGAATAATGTATGGCGTTACAAGGGCAAACAGAAAAAAAAAAGCCACAGCAGGGGGGAAAAGAAGGGAAGTTTTGATGGAGGGGATGTGAAGAGAGCAAGTGTGAGGTGTCGTGAAGTGCAAGTGGGAGGCGAGGGGCCCTCACTGGAAGAGCAGCCTAGTGTGTTTAAGTGCTAAGCGTCGTGTTGCAGCATCGGCCTTGCCTTGAACCTTGGCAGATAAAAGTAAACCTGTCAGTTAGCGGGGATGGAAAAAAACAGCGGGAGCTCATTCATTTCTGAATGCATGAATACCTGATTCAAATACGTCCCAGCCTTGGCTTCATCTCAACCATACTGACAGACTGACAGCAGGTGCTCACACCCCTTGGGAAAGGACAGAGTGCCAAATGTGGGCGGAAGCCCTTTGCAAGCCTGTGGTATACAGTGTAACATTACCATCTGTAGAATACATTTACATGCTTGCTTATGAGATTTACGTTTTATCCTGCATCCACTCTCTGGGCGACACTGGACCATTACACCTACAGAAAGTGACAGAAACGCAAATGTACCACTGTGGGCACAAACCAAGGTCCCTGAGAATGAGAGTCGAGAGTGCTAGACGTCGAGTTAAAAGGCCGGACTGTGAACTTGACGCCCAGTGCAGCTCTTAAGGTTCAGGGAGTGAAATTTACCAACGTCCAATCGCACAGACGCACTGGCTGGCATTGATTACACCCACTCACCTAAATCTCACTCTCCTCCGGGTCACAACACCAATGTAACCCACCTGGTTGAGCCAGCCCCGCGCACCGCCTTGGGTTTTTCAGAATGACAGACAATAGCGCGAGGCATTGAGCTAAAAGCCTTGATTGTCAACTCAAAGCCTCGCACGGCTCTTAAAGTTCAAGGAGTGAGGTTTACCAACGTACAACCGCACAGACACACCGGCTGGCATCCGTTACACTCACCCCCCCATAAACCTCACTCTCACCCATGTCACCCCCACACACACACCGCTGTGTGAGCTCGAGTCAAGGTCCTTGAGAAAGAGGGTCGAAAACACTAGGTGTCTAGCTAAAAGCCTGGACTATCAACTCGACAACCAGCGCAGTTCTTAAAGTTCAGGGAGAGAGTTTTACCAACGCACAACCGCACAGCCACACTGGCTGGCATTCATTAGACTCACTCCCCTAAACCTCACTCCCATCTGGGCCACGGCACCAATGTAACCCGCCTGGTGGAGCCAGCCCCGTGCACCGCCATAGGCTCGAACTTGGGTCATCCGGAATGAGAGTCGAGAGCACTAGGTGTTGAAAAGTCTGGATTGTCAACTCCCTTAAGGTTCACAGAGTGAGGTTTACCAACGTACAACTGGGCAGCCACATTGGCTGGCATGTGTTATACCAAGACAAAATGACATTGTTCACCCCTTGGCAGCTCTTCTGGGAAGACTTTCTCCAATGTTTTGTATTGTGTCTGTGTGGTAATTTGTATTCCTCCAGACGTCAGAGAACACTGATGCCTACAAGTGGCGCTGTAGGCACTGGAGGGCCTGGTTCACAGATTCATTCCAAATTTGTTTAAGTGCTTTGGATTGATCTCTAAAGTTCCAACACATCCAACCACACCTTCATGACCTCATCTTACATTTTGGTGGAGAATAAGCTTAATTTATAGCAAATGCCTTCTAATTTGCAACTAACATACATACTACACTTCCTGTTTAAGGGAACAGAAGTCTACCGATTGAGCTCTCTGCGCTATTACTGGAGTTTTGGCCTATTTTGGTGCTTTTCTAACCACAGATCATGACCACAATCATAGGGTTGTTTCTTAATACCCTCAGATTGAATAATGTCTGGCATGAGGAACTAATTTGTTCAAATTAATGAGATATGTTTGTTGTTACCACGCCAAGCTAACAGCTCTAACGAAAGTAATTGCCTAGCGACAGAATGTCTTGCAGTGATGATACAAAACAAGAGAAGAGTCCCAGGACAGGATATTTTTGCTCCGTGGAAGCAGTGGTGTGCAGTCAGGGCCAGCAAGGCTTTCTCTGCTGGCCTAACCACGACCAGAAGCACTGACCTACATTTACATCTTCAATTCTAGTATTTGTTCTATGAAATGATATTTATTTATTCTCAACAGTCTGTTGTTATCTTTATTTAGTTGTGTGTTTCTTGGCTGCACTGCCAGAGGTGGGGAGGTGGGGTACACCCTGGACTGGCCGCCAATCAATTTAGCAACATGGATGCTATATTTAGCGAGTAGGGGTGTGCATTAAAAGTGAAAGACAGGAAGTATTTCTTGTGTCATGCCTTTAGCTAAGTAACCTCAGAGGTACTGTGTAGAAGTATCGCCGTGCAAAGCTGCATAAACCCCTCCGCAATGCAACACAACCTCTGACCACCAGTAGAGTAGAGCCACAAAGGTAGCGCTTGGACACACTCGTCTGTCGTTTAGCAACACCCCCCTGGCGAAACATGCATCGGTGTCCAACATGTGGCCAAGGGGCTCATCTTTGTAACGTGGCTTATTGCAGAAATAAAATAAATAAAATCCCAGCATAAGTGGAAAAATAGAGCAAAAAGGCGTAATGTCACTAGAAAAAGCTGAGATGTTGATACTAATAATGGAAACACAAAGGTTTGACTTATTGATAAATAGAATTCAAAGGGAAAGACGAGTAGATAAGACAAAAACAGTGAGTTGCAATTGTTCAACTACAAGCTGGAACTACTAATGCTGTACTTCAGCCAATCAGGTACTAACATACACTACTTGGCAGTTTGATAATATAAGAGTTTGCTTTTTTGAACAGCTAAGTGGGTAACAAAGTGGGCCCTTGGCACGGGGGACTGTGGTTTGAAACATAGCTGGTTTAAATGGCTATGCATGGCAATATATTATTATTACTATTATTATTATTATCATCATTATTCTATTAACAATGCTGGCCCTCACAGTGTCTGTACCAAATGCACCGCCCCCCACTGCATGGAAGGGTAAATCAGAAGGAGACATCAAACCAAAAGAAAGAGCTACTCAGAGTCAAGAAAGAACAAAAACGGCATGACTTCATTTACACGTACAGTATATTTAAGCAGGACAAGGTTTTTGACGTCTTCAAAAAAGACCGCTGAGGAACAACGAAAAAGAAGCTGATCACTACACTCCAGACTGCATCAAGGCCTCAAGACCGCACTACCTCAAGTAAGTGCCGGGTTAGAAAAAAACAAAAATTCAATCCCCAAGAAGGCGAATGAAGACAAGGAACACATCATATCGCAAATGGTTGAGATGGAGCGAAGTACAAGCATCAAGGATAACATTCCGCTCTCCCCTTTTGATTGCCCAGTCATGCTGTCCTGTCTATCCCCCTGTGTTATTGTATGTTATGTTGTATGTGTACGGATGGGCGATTGCACAATTTCGCTTGTACCTCCGTGTAAGTGATGAGTAAAGGCCATTCTGATCAAGTAGCTCATCCTGCACATACTAAAAATGAGAACACATAGAATAAATGAATGACAAATGACATTAAGTCATATTACTTTTCCATTTGATTAGGGTTTTTCATGTCTGTTATTTTGTCTATATGCCCTCATTCAGTTATCATAACTGTATTTTTCTTGCCAGCAAATCTCAGCAACCGCCACCAGGTTAAAGCTTCCGCCTACACCAGGTTTCATGCCGCGGGGTCAGGCATGAACAACATCTAGGGTACATCCAAACATTTTAGAAGATTCACTCATTTATGCAATACCATAGTTACACTTGGATGCTGCCAGACATTTACAGGTGGTGCAACGGTCTCCTGCCCTCAGGTACAAGCTCCTCTGCCACTGCTGTTGCATCTACTCTCGGTAACATTGTAAAAACTGTCAGAGGTGTAATAAAAATCAAATAAATCCCAACAGGTAACGGTTCTGAGAACCACAATGCCAAGAGACGTGCCAGTGGGATGTGACAAGGACAACATTTGTGGCCCATATTTTACTGCCTTGGCGAGAGTTCAAGTCGTTCTCAGTCTGCTTTGTCTGGTCCTGACATGCACTGTGTCGACAGACCAAACAGGATTGGATTACAACATCAGAAATACTGAATTTTGTAATGTTCCTGATATATCTTCCCCTTTAAAGGGTCCCTGACACGATTCCTCGACTTTGCTTAAATATGTCATATATTGTTTGTAATTATGTTCTACATTGTTTGATGTTTGAAAGCGAATGGGAAATTCACAAAAATGACATTTACCTGTATAGTTGATGGCGCCACCCATGACTAACCAGCTCTCGCAGTTCAGCCTCATTCCGAAAGCGGCGTCATCGGGGTGACACCTCTCACTCGACAGCAGAGGAAACAAACGCTTCTCGAGGGAGCTCGTCGACTTGGTTTAGTATATTTTTCATCAAAATAGTAGCCATGCCAAAATGTTGGGTTGCTGATGGATGTTCACAGTATCCGAGTGATACTTTTTCTTTTCCAAAAGAGGAAGGTTTAAGACAACAATAGATGAAGCAAGTGCAGAGAACAAGAGACAAGATAGACGCCACCTCGAGTTCTGTTCTTTGCAGTGATCATTTCACTGATGACTGCTGTGAAGGAACACCTTTACAAGAAACATTTGGCTTGAAAGTACGCTATAAACACATTTTGAAAAAGGATGCTATTCCGCCGGTACACAGGAAAAAAACAAGACAAGAAGAATGACGTCAAAGTTGCAAACAAAACAGAGTAAGTAATGTCTTGTTTACATAATGTCTTCTCAACACTATTCCATGATAGCGACAAGACTTTAAAGCATTATGCATGTTATATAAACATCTTGTCACAGCGATATGTATGTTTACTGTGGGAGACGGCGGACAGAATATAAAACAAATTCGGCTATAAAGACACTTTTATGCTCATGATGAAACTGATTTAAAACAATAATTGGACCTCCAGAGTAATTTACACTTGCCATCATCTCCATATCTTAAGGCTTCAGTCCATGTTCTGCAAGGTCTCTATCACTACCGTTTACATGCAGTCAATAGTCGGGTTAAGGTCAATATTCCAGTTTCTGAAACATTCGGAATAACCCGTTTACATGCGTGGCGTGACAAAAAAAAAAAAAAAAAAAAACGCACAGGCAACGTTTGAACGCACCGTTTCGACGTCATGACGCTTCTTCCTGTATCCAAAAACAACAACACCGGCACGGCGGATAATGAACGCCTTTGTTTGCACTTCGGTGCTGGCACTGACCCACCACCAGTACTTGACACTATTCTGTCTCACTTTCTTCATTAATGGAAGGCAAGAACGTTAAGAAATAGGAAATGAAGCCAGAGCTGTGTCATCCATATCCATGCTACATCCACCAGAGCCTCCCGCACACTTTGGATGAAAGTACTTGCGTAACGTTCCTTTCAAATGGGATATCCTGATAGGCGTATAGAAAAGGAGTAACCCAGGGGTAATATTCGGGCTTTTAAAAACCGGAATATGAGCATATTCCGTTTTTCCAAAAGGGTTATTGGTGAGGTTATTGGCTGTGAGCAACCAGGTTATTGCTAATATTGTGGTTATGATTGGGTTAATTGACTGCATGTAAACTGTATTTCATCTCCAAAAGTCTCTTCCTTCTTTTCTCCTCAAAAACTATTGGCACATCGCTCAAATCTTGGCTACAATCACTGTAAACATCCTCCGTTTCCTACACCGCTATGTTTGTTTACCTGAATGATAGTACTCCGATGGCGTCACTTCCCGAAATGAGACTGAACAGCGAGAGATAGCTCGTCATGGCTGGCGCCTTGAACATATGTAATTTTTGAGAATTTATCGTTCGCTTTCAAAAATTGAAAAAATGTAGAAAATAATCACAAACAATATATAACAAGTAAAGTTGAGCAAAGTTGCTAAATCACGTCTGGGACCCTTTCAGCCGCTCTGATGAGCAATGAGGGTGATCATCTTCAATGACCTTCAGGTTCAAACGTCTGTGGTTGTTTTAGTGTCAGTTCGGGCACATGCTCTGATTGTTGCGAGAGTCTTTCTTCGTTAGAGCTCTTTTTGGTTTTTTGCCCTAAACGTTGAGTCATCTGCTGCCAAAGCTCTTACTGCAATTACACCTGATTCCTAACAAGCTTGTCTCACTTTCTCTTCCGCCTGGCTGCATTTGCAACATCAAAAAGCTACGGGATCCTTTCAACACGCTGGCTGACATTCAACTCAAGTCCTCACGTTTGCTGGGAACATGGCCTCACAAAGTCATCCAAGTGTCTGTGTGACAATTGTGACAGTTCACATTAACTCAGGATGGGCCAACATATTGTATTATGTATTATGCCTTACAGTACAGTTGTGATAGACAAAGATTCAATCGAGGCACCTCTGCTTCTTTGTTGAAGAACTTCTTCTTGTCTAAATTTCTCCCCCAAAGATTGTCTCATTCAACAGGAAGAGTGGCCCACAAGCAAGCCGTTTTGCCACCAGGAGGGCGAGCAACGGATTGTTACGGTGGACGGTCGAAAACCAGCCACGCTGAACAACGACAACAACTTAGTTATTGTGACCACCCGCAGGGGACACACCCACCCTAAACAGGGTCCTAAACAGGGGACCTCCATACCAAAAGGTGAAAAGTGAAACGGCTTCAACAAACAAGAATACAGTGTACCCTCGTTCATAGCGGGGGATAGGGTCCCAAATAACTTCATTTTTTTTTGTTTTAAGGCTGTAAAAGCCCTCACCATACACGTAATACACTTTTCTCAAACAGGCGTTAACATTTTCTCACATTTTCTTCTTGTTTAAACACTCAAAGAAGTTCATACCTTTGTTTAAGTGAATGATCAACCTAGAGGTAGGACCAAAGAAATTATTAAGTCACTCACGCGTATTATTTTCCCCCTGTGACCGTGCCTTTTCGTCCTGGCGTTGTTCTGCTGTACCGTAGCATTTTTGTATCCTTGTTAAAACACATTGTTGCAGTCCTTCGAAGCGAAGATTCATTTACAAGCTAGCAATAAAGCAAGCAAGCGATGACCCAGTAGACATGCAGGGCGGCACAAAGGAGATGAATTGACAATGGTCTACAGCCAATACAGACGCAGAAAACAATGGGCGGTGCAGACAGACGAGCGAGGGAGGAGAGACACTCAACTTCCAACAATGGAATTCTTCTTAAAGGGCCAGGCTCGGCCTGTAACAGCGTTCATACAATGTAATAAAAAAAACCCCCAAAAAAACAAAGTCATAAAAAAAAAAATCTGCGAATCTGTGAAAGGTGAACTGCGATGAAGCGACAAAACACTGTAGTCCAGTTTACCATGACCTGGATTACGGAGAATCTACACATATATTCCGAGTTTTTATTATAACGCAAATTGCTGTACAGTAATCCCTCGTTTATCTCCATAAATTGGTTCCAGACACGACGGTGATTAGTCAGTTTCCACTAAGTACGATTGCTTATTTATAAATCTAATATTTTTGCAGGTAAAGCATAGAAAACCTGTTTGTGACCTAAATCCTTTTTTTTTTTTAACATTATTAGAGACCTCTAGACATGAAGACATCCATCCATTTTCTATACCGCTTCTTCCTCATTAGGGTCGTGGGGGCATGCTGGAGCCTATCCCAGCTGACTTAGGGCGACAGGCGGGGTACACCCTGGACTGGTCGCCAGCCAATCGCAGGGCACATATAGACAAACAACCATTCACACTCACATTCATACCTATGGGCAATTTAGACTCGCCAATTAACCTCACCTGCATGTTTTTGGAATGTGGGAGGAAGCCGGAGTACCCGGAGAAAACCCACGCGCACACGGGGAGAACATGCAAACTCCACACAGAAATGCCCAGGGGAGAATGGAACCCAGGTCTTCCCGATCTCCAAGCTGTTACTGTGTTGGCCAACGTGCTAACCACTAAACCACCGACATGAAGACATATATGACATAAATAAGACATAATATAGAGTGTAACATTACTGACACCTAGTGACCAGAGTACAACACTATATACATTTTGAATGCCTTATATTAGTTCGTTTAGCCATTTTTATGCTTGAAAATTTTTAATTTAAGCAAAAAATAATGTAAAATTTGCATTAATATGCATATTTTGGGACTCTCTCACCACTTCACAACCTCACTCTCTCACGGTTTTTCAAAAATATTCAGCAGACACATTCAAAGATGTTGTGATGATATGTAGTATTCTACACTGGTCAAAAAAGGAACAATAGGGAACCCTCCCAATGCTCACATGTGAGTCTATATTACGTCTTATATGTCTTATTTTCTCTTATTGTGTCTACTATATTGGGTAATATGAGTGTAAAGGTGACTATAGGGGTGTTATTTCATGTCTAGAGGGTTCTAATAATGTTAACAACAGTATTTAGACGGTCTTAAACAGGATTTCTATGCTGTAACTATAAAAATATTCCATTTATAAATACGGAATGCTGTAATAGGTTGTATTAAAAAGTCAATAATTTATTAATTGACATATTTCTGGAAAACTGTGATCACTGCAATTGATTGCAGTTTCAACTCGTTTAAAGACGTACAACAGCAGACTTACGGCGAGCTGAGCTGCATCCACAACCCACGATAAAGATAATTAATTTTCCACATAGACAATCAAGGAGATACTATTCTTCGATTCCCACCTGTGATATCACACACTGTATTACGCTACCACGATGTGTTCTTTGAACAAAAAAGATTCTGAAAAGAAAAGTTAGTTCTTTACCACTCCTTACTTGAAAACGTTTAATGTAAAGTTTAAGTAAAAACTCTCTCCACGAGTGCTCTTTACAATTCAAGGCTGATGCTGTTGAGACACATCAAGGCTAAAGAGGGTTTATTCAGAGACATTTCAATACAACACTGCCAAGGTTGTCCATGATAATGAGTGATGCTGCCAAGGAGGTGGTGGCTGCTTCAGGACTATCATGCTGGCCTTGGAGGAAAGCGAATCATGGAACCTGATCATCGTCCTCAATTTGAACGTGTTTCCTTTCAAAGTACATCTTTACATGACTTTCACGTTTATCTCTCGTGGGGCTGCAAAAGTGGCAAGCTCAAGCAGACTTACTCTTAATGGCCATCTGAGGGAATCAATACTGGAGGTCTTTTGCGACGTTTAGCGCGTGTGTTGACAGGCTTCCTAACCCACGTGTGTTTTACAGTTTTGCAGGGTTTACAACACGCAAAAGCCCTTCAGCTCGTCCTCTGCCGGGAACAAGTTGTTTGCGCTCCTGTCTCTTCCAAGTCCTGTTCTCTAAAAGCCCTCTTCTAATTGGTCAACCAGCCTTGGGGCAATGTCCCTGTACTTCATAGTCCCGCTGTGCCTGTGACCACATCAGAGACATCTGTGGCCCAATTCAAATTGAGAATGAAAACAGAGAACAGGGATGGGCAAACGTACAATCTGAGTATTGATTTGATGTCTGAAGAATATGGCACGGATGCAATAGAAAATGAATGTCAGTCTGCTGTATTTATTAGCCAACCTATTGATGAACGACATGGAGAATTCCGTTTGAATGATAATGCGGAACGAATGCAGTTGAACTTTGGGTAGCGTTTAGCGTACCGCCCGGTTAGCGTCTTTTTCTTTTTAAAAATCTACGCCTCGGTTTGCTTGCGTTATCCGGTTAGCGTTCCGTATGGAGTCCAATATCACCGAGCGTCCTTAGCTATTAGCTTGCTAATACATGGAAACAGTCTATGATGTCATCAGCAGCTGATTCTGTAGTTCTTTGCTAACTAACACAGTTCCGCCACAAGTCGCAAAAACGTTAGCCGCAAACACGTTTTATAGTTTTACAATTAAAGTTTTACAACTTTAATTTAAAGTTTGAAATTATTTTAAATGCATGTAAATGACAAATGAAACAAGTAAATTAACATTTAAGGTTACCTTTAGCTAGTGATGCAGAATATATTTTTTTATATACCGATACCGATAGACCAATATGATACTTTTTTTCCTGCCACGAGATCAGGCCGATCCGGTTGCCGTATCACATTTCTAACTCTGAGCCACACTCCAACATGGTACCGCTGGTTGTTTACACTAGGGACCGTCCATAAATCACTATTGCGCTGAAGACAGTTTGTTAAAAATAATGTCATATATTTTAAATCACACCACAAACTGATCTATAACCGTGTCAAATGATTAGTCCTACCCTAAAAGCATTTTGCATGCCCATTTTTTCCAAGTTTATACTTTATGGCTGGACTGTTATTGGATCTTTTATTGGACTCACATTTGCTGATGTACTTCTGTTTGTCTCTGTTTTGTTATTGTCGTTGCAATTGTTGTTGCTGTTGTTGTTGTTGTCTATCTCTGTATTGTCCCCCTCTTGTCCCCGCACTCCTCCCTCTGTTGTCTTTTATCTTCTTTTCTATCCCCTCCTGCTCCAGTCAGGCCACTCAAATTTTGCATAACAACAACACATCAAATAAAGTGAAATAAATCTATATAACACTTTTCCCTGGCAGAGAAAATCTGTTTAGCATGTAAGGGCATTTAGATCAGCAATACTATCTGCCCCAATGTGAATGTGGTTATGAAAATAGCTTTTCAAAGCATTAAAAATAATGCAACCAGAGTACTTTTTTTGTTACACAGCATGACCAACAGTATTGTTTGGCTTTTGTAACAAACCTCTGTGAGGTAGGTTCCTTTTTTTAGTCCTGTCCAGCCATTTCACAAATTAATTTTTGTAACAAAAGCTCATTGTTAAAAAAACAAAAAACGGTGGGTCTCAGATCGGATTGGATTGACAAGACTATAAAAAAATCGGATTCAATCGGAAGCCAAAAAATGTGAATCGGGACATCCCTAAACCAGAGTATATGTGGCCCAGCAAAGTGTACTGTAGTCGGACACGTGTTCCGAGCAGCCGGTGGGACGCCACGGAGGTCTCTGGCAAAGTCTTACCACTTTTCAAATGCCGCAGCGCTGGCGTTTCAGGTGGCTGATAAGTTTTTTTGTGTGCTCCGTAGGTTGTTTTTTTCCCCTTCATCGTGGAGCATTTGGTCCAGCTCGCATGCAAAATGTCTTCCTCGGAAAGTGAATGTTTACATGAGAGCTCTGCGGACGTTATGACAAGCGGGAGATTTGCTTACCCACACAGGACGGGTAATCTCGCCACATTGGAGCGTTTTTTTAAACGACCCGTTATCCGAGCTATTTTTAATATTATTGGATCGATCTGTATGACATCATAATTCCCTCATAGTTGGGAGTTGGACCTTCTGGAACGGATGAATGACACCAAACCAAGGTTCTGCTGTATTTCAGTACCCAGCTACACACACACAAAATAGGTGGACCAGGGTACGGCCCAACACGCACACGCACACGCACATGTGCAACGTCGCCAATTCATACAAGGACTGCATCGCAAACGCTCCTTGTAGGTTCTTATTGATAACACATTTTGGAATAGAAATCAAATGAAATGACTAATCATGTAAACTAACCAACGGCACGCTTACTCGTCACATTTAATTAACGAAGTCCGTCCTCTCGCAGGTGATTAATGACAGCCACCGCCTTGCACAAAAGATGTAATCAGAACCGCTCGAAATGAGACTGGAAATAATCCAAGTCAGGGAAATTGTAGCGAGGTTTCAACACTCGCTGCCCTCAGCTTCTATCTGAGTAGCCACGTCCACCACTCCATGTAGGGCAGGGGTGCCCAAAGTGCGGCCCTGTGGCCACTTTTTAAATGGCCCGCAGGAAAAAAAACACCAACAGCAAAAATGGAAAAAGTTATCAGTAAATTTACAAGAATAAAGTTAAAATATTAAGAGAAAAAGGTTGTAATCGAATGAGAAAAAGGGAAAAATGTCATTTTAGTAGCATATAGTAGAAATGCAAAAGAATAAAGTCGTATTCTAACAATAAAAAAGTCGTATTATAACGAGAATAAACTTGCAATATATAATGTCATTTATAAATCTTGAATGTTGAAAAAAATCATCTGTTTTTTTTTAAGTGAGCCACCAACAAAACAAAATGTAATTTTTGGAAAATCAGGTTGAAATGTTGAAAAATCTTGAAATATACTGAAATATTGACAATAAAACAGTTGAAATATCCTGGGAATACCGTGTTCCCTCGCTACATCGCCGTTCACCTTTTGCGGACTCGCTGTTTGACTGATTGTGCTTTTTTTTTTTTAATGAACATGCATTGTGTTCTGCGTCCTTGTGGTGTACGCTAGCGATCTGTCGGTGCTCTGCTGTATGTGTCTGTTATTGTGTTTACGACTGTCAATCAATCTCCTTCGTGCAGCACTGCCGTGGTTCCCGTTGTATGATCGCGAGCAAACAGCTGATGTGGGTTCATGACTGCAAACGTTTTCTCCCCGACAAAACCCACAATGTCGACGAAACATTCTGCACCCAAAAGGCAGGGGAATCCAGCCATCACACACAAAGTTGCCATTACGGAATATCGTAAATGAGTCTTCGGTGCATGGAGGACGAGGAGGAGGAGTAAAAAGAAGAAATATGTTTTAACAAGGATACAAAAATGCTACAGCCAAATGACGCCAGGACGAGGCATGGTCAGAGGAGTGAAACACGGATGAGTCACTTTGTACTTTTTGTGTCAAACCTCGTAGGTTGATCATTAAAATTGGAACTAAATTTGAACTTTGAGAGTGTTTAAACATGAGAGAAATGTGAGAAAATGTTCATGCCTGCCTGGGAAAAGGGCATCAAGTGTATGGTGAGGGGTTATTTCGGGAACCTATCCTCCGCGATAAATGAGGGAACACTGTAAAGTCAAAATATCACCGGATTCAAGTCATAATATTGCAAAAAGAAAATTGACAACAATTTTTTTAAGAAGGGGAAATGTTTGGAAAGAAGCGTGTTTGGGGGGGGGGTGAGGGCGCTAACCGTACTTCATCCTAATAATAGTCATGTATGCATGTAGATATGCTAACATATAGCGGCGTACAAGGCCAACCGCAGCTACAACCAACGGTTTAGCAAAACACGCATAAAAGTGTGCATATCCATAAACAGGCCCGCCTACTTTGTCATTAACAAAATGTCTAGTCACACTAACAGCACTGCAGTTGTCTGAGCAATAAATTGGCTGCAAATTGCTGCATTCAAGGACCTCACGGTGTGTGTGCTGAATGATGTGTGGACACGCAGGCCTTGGAAGCATGTTTGGCCACAGCAATGAATCCTCCACGTTGCTGTCACTCAGTCACAGCCCTCTTGGAAGACGCCTCCCCTCAAGCACCTCTCATGTGATTTTTGTCAACTTATTTTGTTTGTTTGTTTGTTTTAACTTCTCTGCCAGGCTGCATGAAACTGCTTCAGAATCAGGGACAAGTTCAGGTCTGGTCGGGCTGTTTCCGATTGGTGGCAGTGCAATCGGATGAATTTGTGGCGTGACGAATTTGCACGACTGAAGCGGAGTTCTGACTGGATTTCCAAATCCCTAAGCCTTTATTCCCCTCACTATACCTGTGTAAAGTGAATAAAAGGTGTTCAGACATGATGTTAGAAGAGGTGTTAGTGTGTGTCTGTACTGTATGTATCTGTATCTCTGGAAAAAACCTGGGCTTGGAGGAAAAGTGCACTTTTTTGGGAATTCTGCCCGTCCTGCACAATCCTTATGTAACACATGAACACACGTCTCTCTTTTCTGTGCGTTCTAAAGATATAAAAACAGATATAAAAAGAGGCAGCTCGCTAATGCACGTAATGGGACACACCTATGCCGTCTACAGAGACAGCTATTAAAAACCTCCAAAAAGCTCCAAGAAGGTTTTATGGTTTTATCTCCATGCTGTCAGCACGTAGTAACAGCTACATCCATGATCATTTTGTATTTTGCTCATTTTAAGCATTAGTGGAACTTCCTTCTTGGGTGCAGTGATTTCACAGAGCAACATAGAAAGGAACGCTACACCTCGCGTTAACTTTTCCAAACTCAAAAACCAAAACACAGCAGTAGCAGCTCCGATATGTAGCATTACCTTTCGCTGGTGTCCTACGGCACTGTGTGCGCTGCAGGCGAGTGTGTGGTAAAGTTCGCCGGTGTGGCGTGGCGAGGTGTCACTACACCAGTAACGTAGTTCTTGGGCGTAACAATGCTAATAACAACAATAAAAACAATGTCGCTGTAGCTTGCTTAATATGCACGTCACGTTATATGTCAAAGTGAAAGCTATGCTTTTCGCAAGAAGTTGTTTTTCTAGTTGGGAACTGATATTTTCCTGAAACTCACCTATGTTCTCACTGCTGATTACTAAAGAACGGACAAAGGTACAAAAAACCTTTTTTTTTCTGATGAAAGACGGGAGTCTGATGTTTATTTTGGTAGGTTCCATGTTTATATAACCATGGAACACAATATTCTTTGTGCCTTGAAAGATCAGTCAAAACGGTCGATACTAAAGGGGTTGTCTTTTGAATGAGTTACAAAAATAAAGAAAAAATACGAATAGAAAAAAAAATACATTATTTAACGATGAAAAAGTCCTAATTTCACGAGAATAAGGTCGTAGTATTACGGGAATAAAGTCATAATTATGAGAAGAAAATGTCCAAGGAACTTTAAATGGTTGGAAAAAAAAAAACAGCAAAATGGACAAAAGTGCTGTAATTTTACGAGAATAAAGTCAAATAATAAAGAGAAAATGTAGATGGACAATATGGACATATCTGTGCTCCAGCATAAGCGTGGATGATAGTTGTCCTGTTGGAAAGGCTCAGTGTTAGCCTTCAAACGGTGCCAAGCTTGTCACATCTCGTCTTCTGTTTAACAAAATGATTTCGTACGTCTTTGTGCGTCATGTGTTTTTCGTTCCTTTTGCTGGTGTCAGGTTTGGGCAAAATGTCAGCTTTTTCATACGTCGCACCTGCCAACTCGTAATCAGTGCCGCCAACGCACACGTTCAGACATTTCGTACATCCTCCGTGCGTGGCGAGATCTTACTCCTTCATGGCCACTACGTTCTCAACGAACAAACGGGGAACGCCAAAAATCGCACGGGCAACAAAACCGTACGTCCGGTTGAGACCAAGGCTTTGGAGATTAGGTGAGAAGAACTGTCATCCGTGAGAGACTTGGAGCAGAAGTGCTGATCCTCTGCACCGGAAGGAGCCAGATGAGGTCAGGATGCCTCCTGGGCGGCTCCCTGGGGAGGTGTTCAGGGCACATCCGACCGGGAGGAGGCCTCGGTGAAAACACAGGACACGTTGGGGAGACTATGTCTCTCAACAGGCCTGGGAACGCCACAGGATCCTCCAGGAGGAGTTCGGCAAATCAGCCGGGGAGAGAGAAGTCCGAGCTTCTCGTCTTAGGCTGCTGCCCCCGCCATCTTTGGTTTTCCTAAAATTGATTTGCTTTAGCTTTTTGCTGACGTTCTCCTGGTCACGTGGATGAAAAGCATCCGTGTCCTGATACAAGCATCTCATGGGAATTAGCGTAGACGCAACCCAGCTGGCACCGGAGTCTGCCGGTTTTTGAAAGTTAGGTTAGAATAGTTTTTGTTGTTGTTGTTGCTGTCTTCGATGAGTCAGTCACTCATATGATTTGTTTGGCACAGTTTTTACGGCGTGTGCCCCGTCTGAAACCACCCTCCTATTTGTGACCAGCACTGGAGCGCTCCAAACGTATGCCCACCTCCACCATTATATATGTTTTATTTTTGGAGAAGGCTTCTGTTGCTATCTCCAGCAGGTGATGCTACCTTGGCTCCGAATTGAATAGATTACAGAGCCCAGCACCGGGAGCTGTGTGTGCAGAGGCAGCCTCTGCTATGTGGGCAAAAAGTTCACTTTTGGCCTATTTTCTTTCTTTCCCAATGATATTTGTGGCAGCATTGTTTATATTTGTCTCCTCTTCCGTGGTAGTTCAAAGAAGTACAAGAGGGCCGTGGGTGTGTGTTGAGGGAAGATTTCCTAACTGCTAAGTCGGTGGTGTGTTGCAGGGTGATGTATGAGATCAAAGTTAGCCAGCCGTTTTTTAATTTTATTTTTTGCAGGGTGCATTCGTGTATTCCTGACGTTCTGCAGCCAGTGCAGCGCTGGGACCGTATATGCGGATAAATACTTGAGGGACGATGAGGACCAAAATAGCCCTCGAAGCCAGAAATGCACACGGGACAGGCAGAAAGTCTCCTTTGCAGGTGACCTCTTCCTCTGTGTAGGTGCGGTAATGAGTCCACCTCCGATACAGAGGTGGGAGGTAAAATCGTACTCAAACTTGTCCCCTGGAAGCTCTGATTCGAAGGATTCTGGGATTTGGAAGGCAGGCGTCACACAATGAGGACCGCAGGAGCAGAACCCCCCCCATCCTCCACCTTCCTCCACCCTTTGCTTTTGTCTCTAACATGGTGCTGGGATAGCGGAGCTGCTGTGTTCAGAAAAGCCATGTGTTTCTCGCATAAAATCCACATCTCAGGCTGTGGAGAAGCTTACACTGTAATCCTGCATGACGGATTGAGTCTACCACTGCAGAACTCTTCCTCTTTTTCCCCTTCTCTTTCTTTCCTTCGTCATTCTCCTATAGAAAGTTCCAAGTGTTATAGTGTGTATACGTTGGAAAACATCAAAGTATTGTGTACCCATCCGCACCGTGTACGCACGTTCATGCACATACAGGACGTCTTTGTAAAGTTAGTGCTTACCTTCCCTCCCTCGCTCTCGTTAAACATATTCAGCAGCCTATAGCTATTGAAATTTCTGCAGCTGCAGTCAAAAGACTGAATAAATAGATGTCGGTGGAGGGAATGGAAAATATTGTTTTGGGGTTTTATTTATTTTTTTACAGGCTAAAGAACAGAATGTAAAAGAGAGTTGCCGAATGAATCCCAAAGGAAAGTATCCGACTGCTGGAGAGGTATGGAGATGACCTGGATTTTGTATCCACGCTCCCCCAGCAATGGATTTCGGCACACTAGCAGATACGGTTTATACGCTTGCAGATCACTGCTATTAGGACCCCTCTGTGCCCGAATGACGAGCGTGCTTATCAATCCATTCATCCTTTCCTCCTTCTCGGTGCAGTCATTCCATATTTTGCTCTGTTTCATAATCTCCCCCTCTCTGTCGCTCTCTCTGGGCATTAAGCAGTCAAAGATCTTTCTGTTGCATGCGGCGGTAGCTATCACTCCATCTCTCTCCCCTCCTCACTCGATCACTCTAATCTTCCTTAATCTTCCTGCCCAGAGTGAAGTGAGAATTAGTTTCTCGCTCTCCCTCAATGATCTCTCGCACACCCCCTCCTCCTTCTTCTCCTTGCTTTCCTTCCATCTACCTCCCAGTTCCGTCTCGCTCTCCTCAAGCTCCAAGTCGTTGAAGTCGTGAACAAACTGCCGAGGTCAAGCCTGCTTGTGGCCCACCGGAGACTTTGTTTGGGCTCGTCTCACCTGCAATTGACGGCCGATCAATCCTATCAATCCAGGGTTCACCCTGCTTCTTGCCCGAGGTCAGCTGGGATGAGCGTCAGTGGACCCTGCAGAGCATAAACATATCGATAGTAGACTGATGGATAGGTTTCTCTATGTTTCTGTATTTTACAGCTCTGCAGAGCTCCAGCCGTCCAGCTAAAAGCCCAGAGTGTCAGCTCGACGTCCAGCGCGACTGTCAACTCATTCAATCCCAGCCATTATTTCAAAAGACAACCTCTTCAGTGCCGGCTATTTTAGACCGTTTTTACTGATCTTTCAAGGCCCACAGAGTATATGGTGATATAAACATAGAAACATAGAACCTACCAAAAGAAAGATTAGACTCCCATCTTTCATCAGAAAAAAAAACTTTGTTTCTGCCTGTTTCCGTTCTTTAGTAATCAGCTGTAGAACATTAAGTAAGTTTCAGGGAAATATCAGCTCCCAACTAGAAAAACAGCTTCTTGTGAAACGATACATTTTAAGCATAACTTTCACTTTGACACAAATATTTTTTGCTTTTGTGACAGCTCAAATATCTAAACAACTTTACCAACATAGACAACACAAAAATGGGTGGATTTACATCAATAGAAGGATGTATTTACAAATATAACACCATGAACTATTTCTAATTCTCACATTTGGAACTGAACTATGTGTGTGCATGCGTGTGCACGTGTGTGCGCGGGTGCATGTGTGAAAATTTCCTCACGGGATTCTAAAAATGTCTTTGATATTGAATAAGTTCAGGTGTCAGGCAGAGAAGTTTACCAGTGTACATCCGCACCAGGTGACATCCGTTACACTTGGTCTCGGTGCTTCACTGTCGAAGAGTATTGAACGAGTCGTTCAAAACGAGCATTTTACTTGGGGATGTAACGGTACAGAAAATTCATCTTTCGGTTTGGTCCCATATTTTAATGCAAAGGCATCAAACTCGTCTTCACCGTGGGCCCCACCGCAGGTGTGGTTGCCGTCCGAGGGCCGCCTGTAACTGTGAAACCATACAAATGATATTACGACACATTTGATTACTAGGATTTTCATTGTGTGTTGTTTTACCGACAAATTTATATTGAAATTGATTGAAAGTCAAGGTGGTAATCAGAAATTAGTCGTCCTCATTTACCGCGATTAACTGGTTCCAGAACCAACCGCGAAAAGTGAATTTCCATGAAGTATAATTTAATATTAATAAATGGAATATTTTTGAAGTTAAAGCATAGAAAACATGACTTTGTTTATGACTTTCTAAGTATGATTATTACCATTATTAGAGCCCTCCAGACATGAAATAACACCCCTACAGTCACCTTTACACTCCTATTACCCAATATAGCAGACATAATAAGATTCAATAAGCCAGCATGATTAAGATGAGATAGACTGAGGCTGTCATCAATGTAACAGACACCTAGAGAGTACTACAATAATACTCTACCGCAGCTGTTTGTGGTTCAGGAGAGCCTCACGATGCACTTCAGTCACTTTATTAACAAGAAGAGAAGACATGCAGTGAACATTAACACAGGAGCTGCTGTCGGCCGCTCTCTAAACCGCTAACTCGCTGCTCGCACTCAGCTAACAGTCAACTCGAGCCACCAGAGGTCACACACACGTCACTTCCCAGGCCCCGTTTCTTAAAGGCGCACACAACACGTCACAGATACTGTATTACACTTACATTAGATTAGTTTTAGATTGGAATTTTCATTCATTTAGCTATGTTTGTGCTTGAAAATGCTAAATTTATGTACAGTTTGCTTAAATATCCTTTTTTTTTTTTTTACTAATAACTGCTACTAAACTGCTAATACATTTTCATACCTTTTTTTATACTTTTATTGACGTAACCAACATTTGTTTCAACTCAAAAGTACAGTTTTTACATTTATTGTATCTGGCGCAGCTACAAAGTACAGTAATCCTTCACTGATCAGCGTTACCACAAAAACACCCGTCCAGTTGTCATTTATTATTATTATGCATTATTCTGCATGTAAAACTGTAATTATTCTCTATAACATGTATTTTTTGTTACTATTTAAGAAAGGATCAATTGGATTTATGTCATTTCCAATGGGAAAAATTGCCTCGGCTGTTCTAAATTTTGGTTTTTGTCTGCCCTTTGAGAACAAATTAATAACGAGAACCCAGGTACCAGTGAGTCTCATTAAAAAGTAACTTATTTTATCTCTGGAATATGTAAAGGGCTAACAAAAAAAAAAAAACAACAATTTGCGGGCGGAAAACGACCCCGGACCGCCCTTTCGGATACCCCTGCTGCACAACATTGAGGGGAATGAATAACCTACAAAGTTAAAGGTCAACCAATGTGAAAATCGTGTGCTTCACATCAAAAGCAGCAACATCCCCTTTTTAAAGCAGAGTTTGGTGCGTGTCAAAGCTGCGCGAGCAAGGTGGAAACACGATGCTCAGCGCACACCTGAAGTTATTTTCAACTTCAATCCTTCATTGCAACACACCGGTTAAGAGCACAGAAAAGAGCTGAAGCGAAGCATTGCAGTAAAATGCGGCGCATTAAAAAGCCCAAGCACAGTCATGTTGGTTTTGAAAAACCCAACCAACGCTCTCTTTTGACGTTATAACAAAAAATAGACATACAAATCGTCTGGTACCACACAGAAAGAAAGGATGCGACATCTGATCTGCTTAAATAAAGGTGGTTTATGGCGGTGTAGCTTGACTTTGACTAACTCAAAGTTTTAAAGGAAAGCTGCACTCTTTTTGGGGGGGATTTGGACCATCATCCACAACCCATATGTGAGACAAAACACACGTCTTTGCCTTTTCTGTGTGTTCCAGGTAGCTGCCTCCTGCTGGCAGTTTTTCAACTCTTTCACCTTTCAGCCCTCTAAAAAAAAACAAAAACACCAAGGACGCTCCATTTAGATGCCGTGACGTGCAGATACAACAAGGGTGGGCAAACCTTTTGACTCACGGGCCGCATTGGGTTAAAAAATTAGGTGGAGGGGCCGTCTAAATATAGGTGGCAACACCATGTGACTTAAAACTGTTCCTTCCAAATGCCCGCAAGGCATGCTGGGTAGTCCAGCGGCAACAACA
The DNA here is from genome assembly GCF_027744805.1 of Dunckerocampus dactyliophorus. Lineage (NCBI taxonomy): Eukaryota > Metazoa > Chordata > Actinopteri > Syngnathiformes > Syngnathidae > Dunckerocampus > Dunckerocampus dactyliophorus. Next base: position 2,867,985 of record NC_072820.1, read on the forward strand.
ACATGGGCTATGAGAAATAACACATAGAATATCAAGAGTATGTTAACTCCTCCTTGTTTGCTTCTCTGACGACCTCCTCAATGTATTTTGCAATTAAGAAAAAAATGCAACAAACGCGGCAAAAGAAGAGAAAGAGCTCCAGAGGCTACCCAGCATGCCTTGCGGCAAGAACATATGGGTGTTTTTTTTGTGTATTGCGTGTAGAAATGTGTTGCTATGCCCACATGGTGCGGTCGGCAGGTTACTTTGTGCGTCGTGTCGTGTTGGATGACTTTTTTGCACAAGCTTCAGGTTGCATCTGACTAATTTGGCGACTCAAGCGTGCCACAGTAGCACTGCGAGTCACGTTGGCAGCTACACTTTCCATGTTAAAGGTTTAAAAAAGGAACTTAGAAATGCCCGGTGGGCCGGACTAAGACGATTGGCTGGAAAGATGTGACCACGGGCCGCAGTTTGCCCACCCTGATACGCACCAAGCTACAGCGACATCGTTATTGTAGGAACTACAACTTTTCTAGTAGTCGTGTCTCCCTCCCTTCTTGCCAGCTGAGCTTCTAAAACCTGTAGCTCATCCTCCATATATTCAGGCTAGAAAAGATAAGGTTCTGGATCCTCGTTTGCCCCGAAGTAGTCATCGCTGGCGGCGGCGGCTGCCATAGCAAACACAAAAACGCTCTTGTTGCTGTTGTTGTGAACAGAAGTAGCGTTAGTGTCTATGCGCTCTGTTAAATCACTGCGCCCAGGACAGAAATAAAAATACTCTAAGAATAACATGTGGTCTGCTACTACATGGTTACAGCAGGTATATAAAACATTGTTGGAGTTTTGTTTTTTTTAGAGGGCTTTATAGGCGAAATAGATGGATCCATCCATCCATTTTCTTCCGCTTAACCGAATCCGGGTGCCGGGGAGCAGTCTCAGTCTAGTTCAGACGTCCCGGTCTCCAGCCTCCTCTTCCAGTTCCACCGGGAGGACACCAAGGTGTTCCCAGGCCAGCTGTGAGGCATAATCCCTCCAGCGTGTCCTAGGTCTGCCCCGGGGCCTTCTCCCGGCTGGGCATGCCCGGGAACACCTCACCAGGGAGGCGTCCGGGAGGCATCCGGACTAGATGCCCGAGCCACCTCAGATGGCTCCTCTCCACGTGAAGGAGCAGCGGCTCTACTCTGGGGTGAATCCCGTTATGTGCATTATTGCTGGGTTTCAACCACGTGACTCGCTCCACTTGTGTGAGTGCGCATGAAGGCCTAAACAGTTGAAAACAAAACGACGGAAAAGCAGTGAAAGCTTATCTTCAGGGTCAGTCATAATGAAAATAATGCTTCTGATGTCTAAGTACACCAAATCTGTTTGCACATGCTTGTATGTGTCCTTCATTGTTCCGCTGCACTGTTCTTCTCTGGAGTTCAGGAGAACCAGGGTGGAGAGGGGCCAGGGACACCTCGGCTGTTCACCTTTGAGTCATCACAGGGCGGCAGGGACGGTGAGACAGGCCGAGGTGCGTGGAGCCCCCGGCAGATGCAGGCGCGTGTCAACCAATTCTAATACGAGCTGCAGACTTTTTCTTTATATGCTACTTTTTTCTTGCAACAGAGCAGGTTTTGTAGTCTTGGCGGCATATTTATGGTGTTGAATACTTACACACTTAAGCACTTATGCAGTTGGAGCATTTAGATGAATGACCGATCTATAGTTTTCTCATTTCTGCATTTCACATTTTCCAGTTCCAACAATGTTTTAACTGGTATTTTTAATAGAAATTGCGCTTGTTGTTGCCCACTGCGAACTAGAGACAGGGTCCGCAAACACCAAGAAAGGTGGCTTCTCTGCATTTTTGTGTCGTTTGCTGAACTTTCTGCCCTCGTTATGATGGACTCTCTTTGTAACAGCGTTTTCAGGAGTACACATTTCCACATGCGAGAAGGTGCATCTTAATCAGATTTTACATGACATCAAGTTACGAATACGCCCCCCCCCCAGAAAAAGCACAGAAAAGGGAAAGGCTCCTGTTTCACGTGACGATTGTGGCTGATGGACAAACTTTTTGGCTCTGGCAGGTGCGTGCCTGTTTTTTGCTCAGAACTTTGGTTGTGTTACTCCATACGGTGTGATTTCGCCTGAGATTATTTTTCTTCATGAAAAATCATAAAATTCCTATTGGCCAACCAGACATCCAGGCCAAATTTCCCACCCTCACCCAGGACAAAAAAAGAAGTCTACTTCCAAAAACTGTTCCTACTTTTTTGCTTAGATCTCTCAGTCAAATATACATCGCACATCATATCAGCGCATAGTATCAGCATGTGGGACCAAATACGACAGTATAGTAGTCTATCCATACAGCCTGGGGGAAATTTAGCACCCGCACAATGGTGCCTTCAAGGATCGTTGAACAAAGTGGGACGGGTCGCCGCTTGCAACAAACAACATAAACAAGCAAAAGCTATGGGATTTCCCACCGTATATTATTTTTTGAAATGAAATAACGGCCCGTATTTCCAAAATTGATATGCATTTACATAAAATTCGATATCGTTATTTACAAATGGAAATCTGCTCTAAGTGTATTTTTTTTATCATTGCACTTGAAAGCTTGTGCCGTGGGCCCGTTGGTTGAGGCCCCCTGCTGGGGGGAAATTAAAGGGACCCCAGAGGGTTAAAGTAGCACTGCGCTTTACATTTAAGCACACATTGATTGGAATAATGCATTCGCCACCTTTTCCACTTTCCTATTTGAAAAATCCCAGTGGACGGAGAGCAACTAATGAATATTCATCCCAGCATTTGTCATTACCACGATGCCATCTCGGCCTAATCATAACAAATAGGCTGTGCAAGTGAGCCTTGAGGACTAAAGAAAACTAAACTTCAGGAGATAATTTGCATGGAAATATGTTGTACTGTATATGTAACAGAAAGTAAAGGAAAAACAGCTCACAACGTGCATTTCATGACCTCAGCCTCAGTGTGTTTGGTTTAGTGCGATCCAACAGGAAAAAAAAAAAAACAACCTGAATACACTCTCAAAAGGCAGCTTTACACAACGGGCTCGAGTGGACTCTTGTCACAGCTTAATAAAATGTTGTGCAGTATTTCTCAGAATAACTTGTTGCCGTGCATCTGCATGGAATAGTACAAAGAACGGCTGCACAATAGTATCATGTTACCCAAAGCATGAAATGATTCTCTGTTTCATATATTCTGAATCCAAAATGTCCCCTCGGCCTCTACGTTTGATGCCAGCGCTTGCATTCAGCCACAGCCCGCCAGTGTCCCAAAAGTCCCCTTGCACTCATTCTGTTCTTTTTAAGTACACGCTTAATGTGCAGCTAAAGAGAAACCTTGAGCAAAGCCGAGAGACACATAAGAGTGGGAGACGATAAGAGTCAGATAAAAGGAACAATGGGCATTAATGCAGAGCGTGAGCGGGAGTGGATGAAGATTAGCCCGAGTGGGATAAACATACGTATAAAGAAGCTGCGCGCATGATGAAAAGCTACAAAGTTAACAGAAATTGGAGGAAAGGCTGGGGGTGGGGGGTATTGACGTATTGTAATCCCAAAAGCACCACCACCTCTTTCAGCTGGGAAGCTGGGAAGATGAGAGATGAGTCACATGAGCCAAGACTGATAAAGGCTGATTACGTTGTGGATAAATGCTAGTGAGATTGTTGTTGTTCATCAGAAGTGGTTCTATGTTGATGAGGAATACGCTGATGAGATTAGGGGGGGTTCATTCGGTATCAGAGGTCTTGCACAAACTGTCCTCTGCTCTTTCTTTACGGAAATCAACCACGAGCTGGGTGCGCGAGTCATTAGCATGCATGTAAGCGAGCATGAGAAATCACATTAATGGCGAGGAATGCTAATGAAAGTGATTGGCGTAATCACAGCAACAGGAGGTGGGCCGTCTTTCAGGCCTGCGCGCGCATCATCACATCACTTGCTGTTGATGAATCCAGCAGAAAGTGCGGCAAACAGCAAAAGCCAGCAAACAGAGTAAGGCGGGGGGGCGCAAGGAGGGGTGGCATGTGAGGCAGGGCAGGGGCGGGGGGGACTACTGGAGCTTCTTCAAGGTTGGCAGGTCTGTTCGTGTCTGTATTCACGCTTGGGCGATGCTGGTGCCAGCAACCTATACAGTGGTTTGTACAGAAAAATAAATATGAACAGATTCTAAATACAGTCGTCCCTCGTTTATCGAAGTTAACTGGTTCCAAACCCGACCATGATTAGTGAGTTTCCACAAAGTAGAATTCCATATTAATAACTGGAATACTTTTGCAGTTAGAGCATAGAAAACCTGTTTAGCACCTTTTAAATACATTTTTAACATTATTAGAGCCCTCTAGACATGAAATAACACCCCTATAGTCACCTTTACACTCCTATTATCCAATATCGTAGGTGGGAATCGAGGAATAGTATCTTCTTGATCGTCTACGGGGAAAATTAAGGATACATTATTATTACAGTAGACGCCCCTACAGCGTAAATAATCCGTTCCGAGAACCTTTACGTTATAAGGTTTTTATGTTATACGAAGCGTTAAATACATGTAAATAGCCTAATCCATTCCAAGATCTTCCCAAATTCACCCCTTTGGCCCTTCAAAATATTCAAAGTCCACCAAATATGGTGGGAAAATATAAGAAAACGTTAGCATAAACATAGTAGAGTAACATTCCAATATAAAATAAGGTAATACATAAGATTACTGTAAATGAATCAAACTGAAAAACAAAAACAATCAACTAGTTTAAGGGCGACTACGATGAGGAAGGGAGGTTGAAGGGAGAAGCCTGTCTCTCATACAAACTCACGTACGCGCTGTATAAGTCAGCCAATGAGATGAGAGCGGAGGCGGTGTCCCGAAAATCAGCCAATGAGAGCGTGAAGGGACAGAAGGTGTCACCAAGTGTTAGTCTGAACTTGCACCGACTTGAGGCATTAATAAAGGTGATTGAAAAAAGAAAAAAAACTTGCGCCGACTTTACGTTTTACGTTATATGACTTCCGTAATACGATGCAAAAACTTTACATAAATTGTTTACGTTCAGTGGAATTTACGTAAAAGGAGGTTTACGTTATGCGAGGTACTACTGTCTTGATCTTTTAATAAACTATATTACTGCATTCCTTCCTTATTTATACATTGAATATTTTCATAGTTAGAGCATAGAAAACCTGTTTAAATTTCTAAATATGTTTTTTAACATTATTAGAGCGCTCTAGACATGAAATAACACCCCTATAGTCACCTTTACACTCCTATTACCCAATATAGTAGACATAAAAAGACTTGCGTGTTGCTGTAAATGTGCTCCGGTGCTTGGGGAGCTGAGTGGGAGGGCGGACGTCAAAGTGACGTCAGGAATCCGGGGTTGAGTTTTAGCTTGGTGTGGGATTATTGTGCCTGCTGTTTTACAGCAACATTACTGACACCTAGTGACCAGTGTAGAATACTACATATCGTCACAACCTCCTTGAATGAGTCTTCTGAATGCCTTATATTTGTATTTTACTTTATTTAGACATTTTTGCGCTTAAAAATGCTTAATTTAAGCTAAAAAAATACGTACAGTTTGCTTACATATGCATTTTGTGACTAATAATAGGCCATGTTCAACCACAAAGCGGCAAGGGATTACTGTAGTATCTCAAAGTGGGGCAGGGCGTTAAAAAAAAACTCTGTCCTCCAGAGGGGGATCATGACAGCGAACCACTGAAGTAAGAGCAACAACCCTGATTTGATTGCGAAATGCATGTCATTGCAGCGCAACAACTTTTCCCTTCCGTCTTAGTACAGGTGGTCCTCGTTTTACTTTAACGAAAATTGTCATTTTGGTCCGTAAATACAAAACTCGCTCGGGAACTAGTCACATCGCATGCCTGAGGAAGAATACGCCGTGTGTGCCTCGTAATGGGCGGATGAATACAGCGTATGCCTGTGAAGCTAAAGTGAAGAAGAACAACATGGCTTATTGGTAGGGTTGTCCGATAATATTGACCAGCCGTTACTAGCATAAAAACGTCATATCGGTCAATATTGGTATGTGTTTTTTCTCTATAGTGACAAAAAAAATGAGCTGATGTTTTGCTTAACCGTGTTGGGGGCGGCGAGACGAGGTGGGTTGTCAAAACGCCGCTAATGGTGAGCGGGGTAGCTCAGAGACATATATATGTAGACGCCGCAACGAGCGCTGAGCCGTACATCAACGTTGGATGCGGAGAAGATGCCTCATTCCCAAGCTGCAAACCAAATCCCAGGGAACAGCATTTCACAGGTAAGACTTAACAATTACCTTTGGTAGCATTTGGCCCGTAGGCTGCATGTGTTTGGCCATTATAGCATCGTTTTGAGAGCATAATTTGCCGACATCGTGGAAAACACGATTCCTGTGCACATGCATATTTCTACGGGGTAGCGGGAATGTAAAAAAAAACACGGAAACAGCGGCAGGCGGACACGGTAGTTTGCTTACGCGAGGTGTTGTTTACAGCCACGTTGACAAGCTAATTGCTGACGCCGTAGTTTCACAACGGATACGTGTTAATTCCACGACAGGAGATATGTGATGTTACACAAATCGGTATCGTTGGTTGATATCGGAATCAGAAATTGAGAGTTGCACAATATTGGATATCGGCACAAAAGTCAATATCGGACATGCCTGCTTATGAGTTAACCTCTTACACGTCATTGTATCATCCAAGTGGTTGTGCGCCAAAGAAAAGGAAAGCCATGGAAGTGAAAATGAACATCATGACCACCAGTATTGGCTGCTCTTACGTTCATAACCGTTCAACTGTCGCTGCCATCGTTAATAAAGATTGAATGCTAATGACTAGCGTTCATTAGCATGGCGGGGTCATGGATTCCCTGCGCTGTTACACGGAGATGTGGGAGGTTATCCATAGCTTTATCCCGAAGGATAAGTACACTAAGTTTGGCTATTTATTTAAATGCATGAAAAACTGTTTTGTGCGACTATGGAGCGCTTCTATAAAGTACACTGGCAGCTGTAACGCTCAGAGTGGCAACACTACGCGTTTGGCACCCGCCTCCACTCGGGCTCGGCTACAGCTACAGCAGAAAAAAACGGGTGAGCAAAGTATCACAACTTTGTTTTTTCTCCATTTCCCTCAAGCATTATTAAGAATAACAGCAGACTGAGAGTCTCATGAACAAGCTGCCACCAGTTTGGAACAGGTGCTTTGTGGGGAATTGTTCATTTATTCCTTTGAAGGTTTGTATTTTTTTAAATGCTAAGAAAGTAGGAATGAAAACAGCCGAGCCTGCTTTGGTCGACATCAACATACGCTTTTGTCGACACAAAATTCGAGAGCCAAGGGAGTGATTCCTATGAAAGATGGATCCGTTTATGGCGACAGGTGTTGTGGTATGGTTAACTTCATCAGTCAGCATAAGCTACATAACTACTGTACTGCACCCAGTGGCTTCCTGTTCAGTGCAAAGTAAGCTTCAAAATGAAAGCATGCGAGTATTAGCTAACAAAATGCTGGGTTTTTTTTTTAGATTGTTAGCTACTGGAAGGAAGATTTGCGGATGTTTATTTATTTAATTTATTTGATTTTATTGTCATTGTAGTCAAAGCATAGCACAACATTACCGCAGCAGCTCCGTTAAGCCTAGATGGCAACCAGATGTCTTTTTGGCCGAGCAATTTGTGGCGTTCCCCAAATCGCTTGTTTTTTGGGGGGGGGTTTACGCACTCGTGGGGAACATAGTTGTGGTGACCATGAAGAAACAAGATCACTACGCACCCAACGTACACCCTGTAAGTCAAACGTCACGGTGTGTGTTATGGTCTCTAGCTCCAAAACTGCTCATTTTACAGTTAATTTTACCAGCATAGTGTGTGTGCTTTATGGGTTAGTGAACAAAATGTCTGTTAATTAAATGTGAAAATACTTATTTTCTATTGATGCAATAAATCAATGGCCAATTTCGGCCCGTAATTGAGAAATGGATGTAGCCTGGCTAACTTTCCTAATGGGATGGCAGCCACAGCACACGTTGCTGCAAAATCTTCAACAAAGTGTAACGCTTCACCGACGCAATTCCAACTGCATAGATAAGATATTTTTATGATGAGCTGGGGGCAAGAATTGAAGAAGAAGAACGTGCTTCACCTCTTTTTTTCCACTCAGAACCTGCACGTCATCATCAGGCATTGGAAAACACTCCTTACATTAAAGAGGATGAAAATATGCTCATCCAACCCGAGTCGCACACACACACACACACAACCACACTAGCATGCTAAACTAAGCTAAGCCCGCTAGCTTCCATTCACGCTCCGTAAGAGGACATTCCGCCAACTTTCGCCGGTGTTTATCGCTATTTCAAGATGTTTCGTTCGGGGGGAGGCGGTTTAGTGTTTGTAATGTTTGTGCGGTCCGCCGAGCAAATACTTCCCCACACGCGCGTTCCTTCTCCTCACGATGGCAGCATTTCATTCACATTTTGTCCATTTGCGCGAGATTCCGCATTTAACAGTAAATTCCGTTTTTTACTGGCCAATTCCGCAATACATGCTGTGGTACGCGTGGTACGGTGCGCCTCGGCTCACAGTCATCAGCTTGGCTTGTTTCCGCTTGTCATTTACACCACCGGTGAAAGGTTTTGGGACGTCCCAATGTTCCAATAATTTATTGAAATTCAAGTGGTGCAAGTCCAATGACTAGCTTGAAATGCCACAAAGATAAGTGCTGAAGTGCCAGAGGTGGTCAAAAAGGTAAGTTTACCCAAAACTGAAAAATAATGTGTTTCAGAATGAAAATGATTTCAGGGGCCACCAAATGGGTCAACAATTTAAAGCTGTTCTGCACCCCACGTACTATTTACGTACGTGGGGTGCACGCATGGCCCATGACACACATACAAACTCCGAAAGTGTGACGTTAGAAAAACAATTGACATTTTGCCCAAACCTGTCAACAGCAAAACGGAAGAAAGACACACGTTAGCTGTGCGAAGTGCAGAAGGTTGTCTTGCTACCTGCAAAAAACGTAAGCGGCTGTAGGAAGCACGTGGACCTGCCGTAGGAGCCTGTACGACCGGTTGTGACCTAGGCTTTAGAAAAGAGTAGGAGATAGTAGTAAAATGTAAAAAATCCAGCAAAAGTCACCAGTAAATGTGCAGACGACGGTTAGTTTCAGTTTGTCAAGAAAGGTGGAAAAGCCAGTACGATGCCCGTCGGCTGGCAGGGTCTACTGCATTAGCTTTACATGCATTATGGATGCATGGTATCAGCTTCATATAGGCCGGCGGTGGCTCAGGAGGTACAGCAGCAAAACCATCCAGAAACCAAAAGGGTGGCGGTTCGATCCTCGCTCCCTCCATCCCAATCGCTGTCGCTGTGTCCCTGGCCAAGACACTTCACCCACCTTGCCTCCAGTCCTGCCCGCACCGGTGTATACGCAGCTGTGTCTACAGATGTAGTTAACCACCGCCAGTGTGTGACTGAGGAGCGAATGAATAATGCGTTCACTTCATCGTGACGCGCTTGGGGTACCTTGAAGATCGCTATAAAATCGAATCCATTATCCATCCTTCGGTTACAGCTGTTACAAAATAGCGTGACATATTTTCCATAGGATGCCTTTTAGAAAGAATCAATATTGTAAGTCAAACTGTGACAACAAAATGACACCACCGCTGCCTCCCCGGAGCCACAGTTACCCTCGGAAAAGAAAGTCCGTCTGCAACCTGGCTGCCATGGTTTTACAGCAGGGGGCTGCTTTGATGCAATATAAACTTGTGTTTTACACCACGGCTACAAAAACATTCAGTTGGACGTCCACTTCCATTAGGCGGTTGGCAATAAATGAGCTCAGGCTCAGGGCACTCGTCACCATTAAATCTGCCAACCAAGTCCTATTCAACCCTCAGCCGTGGATTACAACACTGTTGGACTTCTTGACGTGTGATTTTGGTGTCATTCGGTTTAGGGTGTTCTACAATATTGTGCCTAACAAGCTTGTACTTGTACTTGTACTGTATTATATTTTTGCTACGGGTGTCCAGACTTTTCCAAGCTAAGGCATTAAGAAGATGCATTCAAAGACGCTGATGAAATGTAATATTCTACACTGGCCACTAGGTGTCAGTAATGTTACTGTAATGTGTGGGTATGACACACGAGGGTCAAATTTGATCGCCAGAACAACATTTTCTCACAACAGGCACAATAATCCCTCATAGAAACGCGGGCTACCTTTGCGACAGATACCCACGCAAAGCTGAAACTCATGTCTTGTCCGCCTCTCTTTCAGGCCCCCCTAGGGAACACATTTATAGTAACACACGTCTTATTTATGTCTTAAATGGCTTAGCTACTCTTATGCTGTCTCCTATATTGGGCATTATGGGTGTAAAGGTGACTACAGTGGTGTTATTTCGTGTTTAGAGGGCTTTAATAATGTTAAAATCCGCATTTAGGAAGTCAAAAACAGGTTTTCAATGCTTTAACTATGAATCTCTTCTGTTCATAAACAAAGATTCCTACCATTCTACTTTATCACGGTCGGGTCTGGAACCCATTCACCGTGATAAGCGAGGGATTACTGTTTTTAAAGACAAACCTTCTGTTTTGTGTTATCAGTGACAAAGCGTATTATTATTTATTAATACCAACATTTATTTGACTCTTTTTTTCCCACATTGTTTGCTGGTTTTTGCGGGTTTTCTTGTTTAATACAATTTTTTTGCAATGATAGCTAATAAAAACGAGCAACAAATGGCCCTCAGGCCGCAGTTTGGACACTCCTGTTATTTACTATACTATACTATCTGTACTTAGTACAAACTCATTTTGCATGTATTTTGGTAAAAAAAAATAAACTGAAGCAACAAAAAAAATCAGGAGCCGTTTGGGAGCTAAAAAGGAGCCAAAACACGAGAGTCGGTGCCCTTAAAAGAACAACAACAAAACAATCCTATCCGTGGAATCTGGAATGGATTCATTGGATTTTGTCCTTTGGGAAAATGGCTTTGATTTTCGTATGTTTCAGTTTTCTTTGGATGGCTGGGAATTGATTGGATTTATGAAAACACCATTAAAATTCATGCACATCTGCTACCTGACGGGGACGGTGGTTTCCGAGCGTCGCTGTAACGACTGTTACGGGATTAGCGATAGCGCGTAACCTCCTCGGGAGATATCCTAATCATGCGGCATGGCTCGGGTGGTAGAGAGGTCGCCTCCCAACCTGAAGGTCGCTGGTCCTCCGTGCCATCAGTAGGTTAGCCTGGTACTTGTGTCAAAACGCTTTGAGCACCTTGAAGCGGTACATTTACCGTGCTTGGGAGAATATGTTGCTGCACATGCAGCACGACTGTTTTGCTCGAGTGCGAGTGATATGCGAGGTGATAACGACCACCCTAATAAGAAAAGAACCGCAGCCGGCGTTCCTGGAGGTATATCCACAATCAAGCCAATTAACCTGAGTACGTCTACTGGGACCTCTAGCTGGGGGGAAGACGCCAATTACACACTGTAACATACTAGCGTCAGGCTAGCGGAGGGCATCTGTTCGACAAATCAGCAAAGCTAGAGTATGTAATCACATTTCACACCACACTAATCACTTCTACATAATTCATCACTGCTATGAAAACAGCCTTATGTGCTAATAAGACTGAGGGCGTGAATGGAGGGAAACAAAAGGAAGAAGTAAAGCTCGCTAATTCAACCCTAAGTAGCGTGTATGACCGAATTTAACTCAGGCCCTGTCCACACGAAAAAAGATTAAAAAAAATATGTATTATTCTTTTTTAAAAACCTCGGATGTTTTTGTCCTTAAAAACTCCGGCTTCAGCGTGGAGACGGCAAAGACAGAGCTTTTGGCTTGTTGCCACACTAGATAAGTATAATTTCATGTGTTCAATGGCAAACATTACATTGCTGCTTTTAAGCATACTCAAATGACTTTCCGTGTTTACGTTGATGAACAAATGCGCCATTATGGGCTTCGGAGGACGCTACTGCTGCTGTTTTGCTCTCTAAAAGGGCTACAACACTCCCGCCAATGATGGCAAATTGGGACAAAACCCGATCAGACCTCTAGCTGCGGGGGACAACTTTCACAAGCATGTTGTTATTTTTGGAAGAAAAGGTTATAACTATTTATAAAGCTTTGGGACTCCAGCCAACCACAGTGAGAGCCATTATCCACAAATGGCCAAAACATGGAACAGTGGTGAACCCTCCCAGAACCAAAACCAAAATGACCCCAAGAGCGCAGCGACGACTCATCCGAGAGGTCACAAAAGACCCCCCATTAACATCCAAAGAACTGCAGGCCTCACTTGCGTCAGTTAAGGTCAGAGTTCATGACTCCACCATAAGAAAGACACTGGGCAAAAACGGCCTGCGTGGCAGAGTTCCAAGACCAAAACCACTGCTGAACAAAAACAACATTAAGGCTCGTCTCAATTTCGCCAGAAAACATCTTGATGATCCCTGAGACTTTTTGGAAAATTCTCAAAAGTTGAACTTTTTGGAAGGTGTGAGTCTGATCACATCCACACTGGTAGATCTCAGTTATGTTTTAACGGGGGGGCAATCTCTTTTCCACGCAGGGCCATGTAGTCTTTATTTTATTTTTCTCCCTTAATAATACATTTTCAGTATAAAAGCTACATTTTGTGTTCAGTTGTGTTGCCATTGACTAATGTTTAAATGTGTTTAATGACCTGAAACATTCAAGTGTGACAAACAAAAGCAAGAAACCAGGAATGGACAAACACTCGTACTCGTCACGGTACAGGTACATGTTCCGTACGCCTGTCTTGCACTGCATAACTCCTGGCGTGGAGGCAATGAAACAGGGACAATTTGCCAGACACAATTATTTCAGCAATGATAGCGTCACAGCCGATGGACTTCTTGATTGATTGATCAAACGAACTGCACTTCACAGCATTGTAGCGATAATCAACATCTGCAGACAAATGTGAAACTACTGAAAAGTAACGCTACTTAGCGGGCAGGCCACACGTATCGTCTGTGAATCTTCATGTTTTGTTGTTGTGCATCTGCACAAATGACGTCATCTGCGCTTCTGGTTGGCTGAAATTGCCTTAACAGCCCAAGCTGCAGTGCCAGCATCACCTTGGCATGCGCATGACAGCCTGTGAATGCGTGTTCGTGTGGACAGAAATAGTTTTAAAACGTCACCGTGTGGATGGAGATTTTTTTAAAGTGCTATTATGCATATTTTTTTTTCACAGCATGTGAACGCGCAGTGTTCTGCGTCCTTGTGGTGTATTGGAGCGACCTATCGGTGCTCTGTTGTACGTGTCTGTTATTGTATTTACTGTTGCTACCGGTAGAGGGGGTTGTTTACTCATGTGAGAGTTGAAGACGTGTGCGGCTCCACCTCGTCTCAGTATGTGTTTACGTGCCTGTACGAACACACTAGCCCAGAGCCACAACATGTCTTATTGGCTAAGGGGGAACCCGCCCCTTGTGTTCTGCATCCTGATTGCCTGTCGACTTTTGTAAATCACACAATCTTCTTTTCCGTTTCCTGTTGTGGTCAGTCGTCACTAATAAACTAGCTAACTGCGTGAGCTGCATGCTAACCGCCAATACACAATAGAAGAAGAAGAAAAGGAAGAAGCTAACCGGCTAAATGAATTTTCGGTTTCAGGAGTAGGATGACGGAAGGAGCAACATGTTTTAACAAGGACACAAAACGCCACAGCCGAACGGCGCCAGAAGGAGGCACGGTCAGAGGACTGAAATACGAGTCACCTAATCATTTCTTGTGTCCAACCAAGTAGGTTGATCATTAAAATTCAAACAAAATGTGAACTTTGAGAGCCCCTCTCCTCATATATTTGAGTGATCAAAATCCTTAATCCTGCCCTCAAAGGCCACGCCCTGCAAGGAGGAGACGCTGACACCACCAAAGGTTAGGTGAGGGATCTCCACAGAAAGGAAATGGAGGAAAACCGGTGTGGAAAATGAACACAGCCTGTTGCTTCCCTTTTAATTAAAAGTCTAAATCCCCCCTCACTTTAAACCCCTTACTTTATAATTAAGACATTGATCTTGCACCCCAACCCCCACTCAAAAAGAAAAACAATTAAAAACTTTTGCGATTTTTACTTCAAAACTCATTAATTAAAAATGGCCAATGAACAGCGGCGCAATATTAAGGCGGACCCCCACATTGCTCATTAGCCGCTGGTTAATTGATCCTCACGGCAATGTTTACCAAAGGGAGGCTAAAGACGAAAACATTATCATTTTACCTCGTCTAATTGCAGTCTTTATAGGAAGGAGGCCGAAAGGGAATTTCTGGATGGCTGAGATCACAGGCAAAGTGGATTTCAGACGATCCGCTGTGGTTTTGTCTCCGAGGCTTTCGCAGTCGATTTATAGCAATTATGAAAGGTTACGGGATATTTAATATTACATCCCCACATATTTTACTTAGGGTGGGTAACGCACAGAATGAAAGCCAAGCGCCTGTAGAACGTTACGTCCTCCTCCCAGGGAAAGGAGACCAAAGAGCCACTTTCACAGCAAAAGGTTCGTCTTGGTGTTGTTTATGTTTTTCCTTGTGCGCTCGTGTTTCTGCTGGGTTATAAATAGAGATGTGGTGTGTTTGTTTCATGATTGACAAGGTGCTTTTGCCATTTGACACGCATGACAGCAAAGGCAGTGTTTCCCCTAATGTATGCGCCTTGTTCTCGCCTAACAGTAATGAGATCGTGAGCACGCGGTTGACTCGGTGCAAAAGGCGTGGGAATAGAACTGTTTTGGGGGGTTTTTTCCACGAGATTCTGGAGCGCCTGTGGAGGTTTTGATGAGCTGATGTTGGGCGAGGGGGCCGCTTGGCGGAGAAGAAATAGTTACAAGTTGGTCTTAACTGGAAAAATCCCAGTTTCGGCGTTTCAAAGGGCTTGTTTGTGCCACTCGCTTCCTCCGCCCTTTCTCGGTCGATGTCTGTCAGCGTGGCGCGCCACAAATACATTTGGCCCGCCACAGATGCGGGTCACTTTTGAGGGTGGATTTGGCACTACCCATTCACCCTCACTTCTAAACACATTATGATGGGACTGTGCCGTACAGTAACGCATGTGTTCATCAATATCATGACATTTTACATGTATGAATGTTTTTGCACATGTGTCCACCGCTGTAAGTCAACAAAAATGAGACAATGTCTCACAATTCTTATGGCACAAACCCGCAGGTACCTGCAAGGTATGCTGGGTACACCAGTGACAACTCCCTCAAGACTACTACTATAATAACACATACAAGTTAAATATAATAATGTGCAATCAAGGATAGAATCTAGCTACGATGTGTGCACTATCTGTATAACTAGCGCACACTTACAGTACTGGTGCCCAAAAACATGATTATTTTTTTAATCGTACGTGTAAGAAACCAACACCCGTCAGTCAATAACTTCATGTGTAAATAAGGTTTAAAAACCTGAGATCATTTCTTATGACATAAACCAACAGGCGCCCGAAAGGTACCATCCATCCCTTTTCTATGTCGCTTATCCTCACTAGTTTTGCGGGGGTATGCTGGAGTCTATCCCAGCTGACTTTGGGCGGGAGGCGGGGTACACCCTGGACTGGTGGCCAGCCAATGGCAGGGCACATACAGACAAACAACCGTTCACACTCACATCCATAAATATGGATAATTTACAATCGCCAGTTAACCCATCATGCATGTTTTTGGAATGTGGGAGGAAGTCAGAGTACCCGGAGAAAACCCACGCAAGCACGGGGAGAACACGCAAACTCCGCACAGGGATGCCCAACGGAGGTTTGAACCCAGCGGCAACTCCCTCAACACTAAATAATATCATGCAGAATCGTTTTACATAATAATGTGTAATATCATATATCATGTAGCTTCAACGACACGTACATGAGATTTAAAATCGGCGCACACTTACATGGAGCCCAGGACGTAATGTGTCTTTTGGGGGGTGTAAGGGAAACAAAATGAAACCAGTGACTTGAGTTTTAAAACCATGAGATAAAATTGGACATTTCTTATGACACAAACCTAAAAAGCTCAGTTTTACTCGTTCCACATACAAAAACTGAGTCGAAAGGCCAATTGTGCAAATCAGACGATGCAACGGAACGCCACACCAAACGTAATGCGGCTACGGTGGTCCTTTAGGATAAAAACAAAGGCTCAGTACTGAACTGATTCACTCAGGGAGTGAAAACGCTTCCATCTGACTTGCCTTGACCGTGGCATTATTCACAATGTCTTTGAATTGTATGAATTTATCCAGGGGCGTCAAACTCGTTTTCACCTTGCAACATTGTCTTTATGTTACCCTCAGAGAGCCACCTGGAAGTGTGAAACCATATTCATGTGTAATGATATTCATGATATTGCATCAATAAATGTAAGGATTTTATTCACGAGCCCAAAGAGCACACACTCGATGCTGGGAAAGAATCAAACGGATGTCAGAGGGCCCGAATGAAGACACATTTGATGATTATCAATTTCACTTTGTATTGTTTTACCTGGAAGCAAGTCAAGGTGCCAAGCACAAATGTGAGTACACAACTATTGTATAATTCTAATAATAATAATTCTATTAATAATAAATAATTGTTAATTATTAAACTATTTACGACAAAATTATTTTCAATTGGATTTGACAAAATATAGGAACTTTTCTGTTAAGATTAGGTGTCTTGATTTTTACAAAACATTTTATTTTTTAATGATTTTTTTAAACTTAATATAAATATATTTAAATAAGTAAAGAAAAAATCCAAAAATTATTTTTTAATATAATACAGAAAATGATTAAAAAAATATTTAAAATGTTTCAAAAATTACAATACATAAATATTTTTTTAATAGTGTTACAATAATAAAATTCGAACAGACCACATCAAATAATATGGTGGGCTGAATCTGGACCCCGGGCCTTGGCTTTGACGCTGTGAATGCAACCCTGAAACAGCGTACGCAGTAAAGTCCATTAAATGCGTCACACAGAGACGGTCAACCAAATTCAATGTAGTCTCTGCCGGTTAGATGGTCGGTTGCATCCATCACACGCCTCACCCAGACGTCCAATCATTTGTTTTCACGCCATAAACACACTCGCAAGGTCCCCGGTATTAACTTTCTTCTGGCCCCCTTTCCCCAAACAATTTTGACTCCATCTCATCACCTCCTTCACCTCAAGTGGGCGAATGGCAGATGAAGGGTTGCTCTCGGAGGAAAAGGTGTGAATGTATCAAGGTGTCTTTTGGCCATCTCACCGTGAAGCCTGCTATGAAAAATTCAGGGCATCTGCTGCTATCGCCACCGGAGAGGTTCCCGCTGTCATTAAGACATGTCGGAGCAGCTCTGCCGTCCCCCCGCCTCCCACGTTCTTCAGTTGAAGATATTATCATTCGTCATATTAATATTCCTCCCCGTATGACTGGACTCTCCTGCTTACGGGCTCGCTTCATCAGAGTGTTATTCTCCGTGGCCATCTTCTCATTTCCACCCACTTCTTCCCCCACCTATTTGCTGCTGTTGTCTGACAGACTGCGGTTTGCCGTGATGAATGTATTCCTTGTCCCATGATGGAACTGTGCACATGCAAAAATTGATTTCACACCGTGAAGCTACAGTATGTGTTTTTTCCTTCCCCGACGGAGAAAGACGGAAGGAGGAGAACGCATGCTGCGTTATTAGCAAGAGTGATATCATTAGCGTGTGCCCAGACTTCTCGCATTGTTAGCGTGACAATTTGATTGCCAGTTTTTGGATTACAGCCATTTCGCTGCTACATCAAGTCTGTCAGGCAAGAGCACATATTGCCATGTCATGCTGACTCACAGAGCGACAAAATGAAGATATGAAAAGAAGCGCATACGCTAAACAAGTTGTCATTACCGCCAGCAAGTTATGTTTCATCACTGTTTGTTTGGGTGCAATCTCCTGTCTGCGCTTTTGCAGAAAACGCCGTGCCGTGAGCTGCAATTGTTTTGTTTGTTTGTCCGAGCGTACGGTGGCAAGCTACCGTTTCCGCAGTCGGCAGTGAGCAGGTGGGAGATGACGAGTCACACACAAACGCAAGTCCTGCTAAACAGCCAAGTAACTCCAAAAGACACATCAAATATTGCCTTAAAAATGTAAGTTGTTCGAATCTCCGCTTGGGCACCTCTGTGTGGGGTTTGCATGTTCTCCCCCCCAAAGATGGCTTCACAGAGGGCATCCACTGTCTGGAACTGATGTCCATTGTTTTAAATCCATCCCCAAATGTTCTCCATTGGATTTGGATGAGGGGAACACGCAGGATGGCCCAAAAGAGGGAGCTTATTCCTCTGGAAGAAGTCCTTTGTGAAGTGCAGTGTTGTCCTGTTGAAAAGCCAGTCATTACCACACAGACGAGGCCCTTCAGTCATGAGGGATGCCCCCTGAAACATCTCCACATAGCCGGCTTGCCGTTTGACGCCCCTGCACAACCTGAAGCTCCATCGTTCCATTGAAGATCATGATGGCGTCCCCTCCACTGCGCAACACATCTCAGCTGGGATCTCCTTGTCATGCCAGTAACGTTGGAAGCCATCAGGACCGTCAAGGGAGAATAAAACTTTCTTCCACCTTTCAATGTCCCATGTTTGGTGCTCTCCTGCAAATTCCAAACGGCCAGTTTTGTGGCGTTGAAAAAAACGAGGCCTTTGAAGACATAATTTTTTCTTAAAAGCCTTCTCTGGCAGATGGCGTCTGATGGTTATTGGACTGCACTCAACACCGGTAACAACCTTCATTTGGGCCGAGGATACGGATACGGACAGCCAATGGGATCCTCCAGCTCAGGGCTGGTTACATTTTTTGGGTCTACCTCTCATCTTTTTTGTTCCATAACCGTCAGGATGTTTGAAGAAGTTTGAAATGACTGTCTTACTGCGTCCAACCTCAGCAGCAATGACGTGCCGCGAGAGGCCTTGCTCGTGCACCTCAACAACCCCACCACCTTCGAAGAGAGAAAGCTTTTTTGCCTTTGCCATCAAGAGATCATGACGGCGTGAATGACATATTTTTGAATCCCCATTTTGGCTTTTAAAGGCTGTGGTCTTAAACTTTTGATCCACTGATGAACAGCCTTTTTCACTTTAATGCTTAAATTGCTTACTTCATTTTTTTTTCTTTTGCATTTTGAAGCGCTGCTTCGAACCTCCTTAAGACCCAACAGTGCAAAATGTAAATTATTGCAATTTTGCAACTTTGCTTAAAATTTTGATCAGGAGTCTGTTTTGAATACTTAGCTCACTTTCCCCACATTTAACTCATTTTCGTCACATTTGAGGTAGAAATTGAGTGGAAGCTAACATGCTGAATTGAAATGGTTAATGTAAATATAAATGTAAATGGTAAATAGAACTTCTAAATAGAAATGTTCCAAATGAATGTTAAGTCAGCAAATAAATGTTAGGAGAGGCTGAAGGTCGACATTGAATGGTCATGTGTCGGCCCTCATGTATTCACATTGATTTTTAACATTTATATTTCGATGTAATATTTAGATTTACACAATATGTAATCAACTTACATATTAAATACGATACCAAGCACAAAAAAAGAGTTATTTTCAAATGTGGAATACATTTACTTTGAATACCCAATGTGACATATTCTCATAGATTCATTAGTAGCATTTTCGAGAAAACAAACATCAGCCTTGTATTTGCGATATTCCAGCATATCATTTTGTCACTTATTGGGATTGGTTTGATTCTTTTTAGGTTTTGTAGAACTTCACTTTGAGCGACCCCGCCTTTCGTCCTAGACTATTGTCACCTGCTCATTCATTCCGGATTTGACACATGATAAAAGCTTGCTGGTGGTCTTCACTCTCTCTCGAGTGTTTTTCATTTTGGCCTTGCCCACCCCCAAAGAGCTCCGTCTCTTTGTCCCTACGCACGCATTGTAGTTTTAAACGTCATTCTCCCAAGGTAAGGCTTTTCTTCTTTGCTTTGGCGTACAGTATGACTGTCCTTCATTGAAATGCAGTTTGTGTAAGAGTTTGATCTTGGAGATTTCTGCTGTTCAGAGTAGGAGACAGGCGCTCTTGTGCGGGCGGCATCATCTGGAACCTCAAGCTGCACAAAGAAGAGACTCGATAATGATTGATTGCATTAGTGCGCTTCTCTTTTAGAGTTGGAATCAGACAGAAGCTGCAAAGGAAAATTGATGTTTCAACCCTTCTTTACCGACAAAAAGGTACTTTTCTGAAAGTCCGGGGCAATCAGGACAACACACGCAGGGCCCCGATTTTCGTTGGGCCGAGACAACCAAAAAACACCAGCTATGACCATAGAAATGTCGCCAGCCAAACAAACCTTTGCAACAACCACGGTGTGTTTAAAGACCGTCGAACAAAGTGCAACATCTTCAATGATCACTTCCGGTGGAACCTCGGTTAACGTCTGCAATTTCCGCCAACATTTGCCTCTGTTAGCGTCTTGTCATGTTATTAACACACTGGGTTCCATTTTTCAAAAGACAACCCCTTCAGTACCGGCCATTTTAGACGATTTTGGCTGATCCGTTCTATGGCTGGGTAAACATGGAACCTACTAAGAAAGATTAGACTCCCTTCTTTCATCCGTTGTTCAGCAGTAGAACATAGTACGTTTCAGGAAAATTCCAGTTCCCAACTAGAAAAACAGCTTTTTGTGAAAAGATACCTTTCAAGCATAATTTTCACTTTGACACAAATATTTTTTGCTTTTGTGACAGCTCAAATATCTCAACAACAATTCCAACATAAACAATAAAAAAAATGTGTTTACAAATATAACACCATTAACTATTTACAGCTTTTACTTTTGCAACTGTGTGCACGCATAGTGCGTGAGCATGCGTTAAAAATTTCCCTACAATGCGGAACCTTCCGCACGCCACACTCCTCCACGCTCTCTCACTTCCTCCTTCCTGTCACGTGTGATTTTCCGTTCACTTGATCCATGCCGAGCTCTTCTCAAATGCACTACTGCCACCTTGTGGCCGTTTTCATGGCTTAAAAGTGCTCTGGACTGAAATGCATTAGTGGAGAGTTGAGTCATCGCCTCTTTTTGCCTCTCACGCAAAAAAACCTGAAGGACGTATGGATATGTAGTTGGGATTTGGCGTTGCGGATGATAAAAACGTATCAATATGTCTTTGTATTTTCATCCCAAAACGCCCTCGCGAGCATCAGCGTTGTCGCCCGTCTAGGATGTCACCAACGGTCTCAAAAACGTTTTTATAGCCCAAATGTTAGTATGGTAGAGATTGAGGCAGTGTCTTGTGACAGGTTAGCAATACCTGGGATGGGGTTTAGCTCCTGTAAAGGCACGGGGAGGATACCAAACATTTATTACTCATACTATGGGTGAATCTAAAATTCATTCAAAGCCCTCCGCACCACCCAAACACGATCATTTATTCATCTTCCCGCTCAATAAAGTGTTTTAATTGTCCTCACCTCTCTCTAGTGCTGTCACGCTGCTTCCTTAAAAGCCCCCTCTGAGCCTTTCACACTTTCCACTTCATGTCTCCCTTTAACCCCCTTCACCGCACCCCCGCCCCCTTTTCTATTTTCCTTTCTCCTCTGTCATCATCTCTCAGCTTGGCCGTCACTCACGGGCCCATGTCCGCTTTCTTTCCAACTCTCCCACCCACCCCCGGATCCTAACACAGGCTGCCAGTGGCCTCTTTCATTCAATTAAGGCGGCCCGGGTGTTGCTGTTATTGTTACCACTAATAATGAAGCCCCCTACAGCTAGCTTGCTGCCAGTCCGCCACAGTCATGATCATCAATACACGCTATTTCTCATCTTCTTCTTCCCCGGCAATCACCGTCCTTATTACCATCATCTGAGAGGAGAGCAGGGCACACACATACAAAGTGTGTGTGTGTGTGTGTGTGTGTGTGTAGACAGAATGAGACAAGAAGGGGGTGGGTGGATGGATGGATGGATGGATGGATAGAAGGATGGAAGGATGGAAGGATGGAAGGATGGAGAGCCTGAGGAGGAGAGAGTGAGAGGAAGGGAATTGGAAGACAGTGGAGGGGACTGACAGAATAGATGATTTGTGTGTGTGTGTGTGTGTGTGTGTGTCGAGTGTAAATGTGTTTAGTGGGTTGCCTGGTGAGTGGGTAATAAAGAGAGACAAAGCTAGAGGGAGTGATGAGATTAAAATGCGTGAGTGTGATATGTGCACACACAGCGTCTGTGGGCAGGCGTGAGTGTGTATCCAAGAATACGAGAGTGGCAGGCAAGCAGGCAGGGAGGCGGGGGTTGGAGGGAGGGGGGGTGGTTGTTTGAGTGCGTACCAGCAGAGTGAAGCCCCTCGAGGCCATTGTAGCATTTTCAATCCAGGATGTACATGGACATGAATGTAATTGGTGCAAACTAGCGCCGTTTGCCCGAAATGGAGGCTCAGCCGTCTCTTAATCTCCGTCTCCCCCACTTTGTTTGTCTTTAGCTCACCCACTCGGCCTACTTTCATCCATTTCACCCTTTAGTGTCTCCTCCTCACATTTGTGTACCCGCTTCATTTCCATGAGTGTATGCAGAACCACTGGTGGTGCTGGAAGGGTCCATTTTACAAAAAAATAAGTAGAACTGCTGACGTCAGCAACCTGTCTATGTCGACCAACTCATCAAGTCCCAGTCCACTTTCTTACTAAAAAGTGCCTGCTTATGTCAACAACCCGTTTATGTTGACCAACTCATCAAGTCCCAGTCCACCATGTAAATAAAAAAGTATGAATTTTAACTTTCATCCAGAAAAAAGCGCATCTTCTGCGGTGCAGCCGGTGACGTCGGCAGTGGGTCGGGTCTTTCCCGTATTTTCGGGTAAACGCCCCTCAGGCGGACATAAATGGCTTCCACTGTTCATGACAGACGACGAGTTACTGTCGTTTGCAGCAGTAAAGTGTTACATCTTCTTCTTCTACTTCTGAAGTAAAGAAATGAAAACTTTATTGCACTGAACAAACCAACAACGCCAAACAAGTGATTTGGAATTTGAACAGACTTCCTTTCCCTTGAACCTTTGCGCTTTAAACAAAACAAAGCAATGAATATGTATTTTTATGGCCGCATGTTAATATCGCATTACAAAGTTTGCTGCTGATAACAACTTTCACTTTCACTCCTTCCTGAATATGCCTTTTAGCCAAATCATTTTATTTCTTTCTATTCAGCTTTTGCACCCCAAAGAAAAACAAATGACCAAAAAAAAAAAAAAAAAAACACTCTTTGGTTTTACTCGCCAGACGTTATGTGCCAATTCAGGGGTGTGCAAACTTTTAATCACTTTCAATTCAGAACAGATGTGTGTAATTCCACCACAGGATATATGCCATGTTGCACAAATATCGACATATGTATCGGAAATTGAGAGTTTGGCAATACCGGCTTGTCGGATATCGGCAAAAAAGCCAACATCGGACATCCCAGCTGTAAACAACTTGTACTTTGTAAACATCAGCTGCTTGCAGTGTTTCTTGAAAAGGCTCATTTTAGTGCACTCTTTGAGTTCCTGACTCAATCCGTTCCATAATTTGACTCTAAGGTCGTATTTCTCCTCTCTTGATGGGAAGAACTGTATTGTGTTTTTGCGTAGCAGCTTATTTTATTCATAATGAGTGAGTGACTGAAAAGCCAGCCAATGACGTGACACCCGGCGAGGAAGGTAACGGAATCCTGTATGATTTCAAAACGCGACAGTCGCTTACGTCGACATCAGCGGCGCCGACATGAACGGGTTCCGCTGCGAAGGCTTTGGGGCGCGTTCAAAAGAAATAAGACAGGCCCATTGCTCACACAGAGTGGTGCGGGTTGTTCCCCCCCTCCGTACTTGTCACTCATGATGAATAGCAATGAATTCACTTGACCTGTGGAAGTCTCTCAGGCCTCTAAACCAAAAAAAAAAAAAAAAGGGTTCCGAGCTGAGCTGCACAACAACTTCCAATAACCGAGGGCGGCCGAAGCTCCTCAGGCGTGGTTGAGAGATGAGCGCAGGTTAATTCCCACACTAAACTGTACTCTGGTGCTTCTACATTCAATTACCTTTGGTTAATACGCTCTTTCAACCTTCTCTGTCAGGGCGGGAGGGAAATTATTTTCCTCTTAATTCTGAGGAGACGGGAATGAAACGCTCGACATACTTCTTGGCGTGCGGATGCTCTGTGCACTCTGGATTCACGCTGACTGGTGTCGAGCGCACTGATGGAGTGGGAGGGCCAGTCGATACGTGAAGCCGCAAGAGGGCACATGTTGCTTGGGAAGAAAACAGCACACGCGTTGGTTGAATGAGGGCACAAGCCATTTGTCTTGAAATGAACGTCTGCACTTTGCAACTTAGAATAGTCTCGCCGAGTGCAACCCTCACGCACACACACGCACACACACGCACACACACACACACACACACACACACACACACACACACACACGTACGTGTCGTGCCTGAGAAAAGCGATCGATCCTCGTCGAAACTGGAATGAACCCAAAGCTATAAGGAAATATATCCCGGAAATAAAAAACCCATACAGAAGCGAGCGAAACACTTTCATTTGTTGTTAAACTTTCTCTGAGTGTTTATGGCGCCTGGCAGCGGGGCGCCAAAACAACCCTCCTAAATTCAACCACTTGTCTGGAATAAACGGCAAAGGAAAAGAGATTGTCTGCTGGCTGACTGAATAACCCATAAGGGTGGCAGCAATTTCTTTCATTTGACTTCATTATTCATCTTGGCAAGGACCGCATACAGAAAAATTAATGGTATTCAGAGACCACTTTGATACATTTTGTATACCGTCTGTATCACAAATGTTTCAAAAATAAAACAATCAACTCATTCAATCCCAGCCATTTTTCAAAGTGCACATTTTAGATGATTTTCACTGATCGTTCAAGGCACACAGAATGTTGTGTATTTTTGGCTTTCAACTATAGCAACATAAACAACACAAAAGGGGTTGTTTTACATCAAAATAACAATTTATTTACAAATATAACACCATCAACTAAACTGTGTGTGTGCACGCGTGTGCTCGCATGCGCGCGTTCAAATTTCCCTACAATGCGTACGTAACCTTCCGCACGCTACACTCCTCCACGCTCTCTCACTTCCTCCTTCTGCCACCTTAGGGACGTTTTTATGGCTTAAAACAACATGAAAAGTCGCCTCTTTTTTGGGCGCCACACACGGGAGGCGACAAACAACTGCGATTGGCGAAGCTCATCGCTAAACGCGTAGCAAGCGGGAGGCGACGAGCGGCTGTGACCAGCTACACTGGCGAGCGACGCGTTCACATCCAGAGCGAATTGTCCCAGTCTCCCGCGGTTTTGATTGGCTGTCAGATGTGGAGGGAATTCGGGGGTATCAAAGTAGCTCAGAGGGGGAAAAGCCGGTGCTGATCGAGTAGTCTTGCTAGTACCGCATCTTGCTAGTATTGAAGATAAACTTCCATAAATGTCAATGCAAATGAATGTCAACTGTACCCGATATGTTTTGAACGAGTTAATAATCCCTGCTGTTTTGTGGTTGAATAGGGCCTATTATTCATCAAAACATGTGCATATTTAAGCAAATGCTTTGTATTTTGCGCCTAAGTTAAGCATTTCCAAGCATTAACGTGGCTAAACAAACTAGAATACAAATAAAAGGCATTGAAAAGACGCATTCAAAGACTTTGACGTCGTAATCTACACGAGTCGCTCGGTGTCGGTAATCTCACTGTAATATTTGTAACGTCAGCAGGCTGAATGAAAAACAAAAATGTGGAAAAGGACGCTTTTTCCACCTATTTGACAAAAGCCGAGATGCAGGTTTTTCCTGAAACATATCCAACTTCTTAGCATTGTTTTACAAAATATCAGCAGAATACACTCGCTAAGTGTAATTGTAGGTAAAAACAGCAAATCAATACACTAAGTTTTTGCTAAAAACTGTTCACATCTAGAAAATAAAACCCAGAGTGCTTGTTTAACCTCAACAGTCCATTACTATTCTATCAAAAGCCTCTTGGATTGTCCATTTGTGCAAAAGCCCAACAGGAATTTGCACCGCTGGTCACAAAAAGCCACCAAAGATGGGAGCTGAACGAGATGGAGATTTATTAAAAGTGAATTTCGCCGAGAGCTCGGCCCAGAGGGACTCTTGATCCCACCGCATGTCACGTGCGTGCATGTACCTCACAGCGGAAACACAAACACACAGCAGGTAAGGACATCCAACACCAGGACCCGCTTGGAAAACCTTTGTTCACTCTCGACACGATCCAGGTTTAAGCCCTAAATATGCCTCGCACACGTTTAAAGTTGACAACGTGTCGTACTCACCGGTAATGAATGATAGTTGAAGATGGAACGGGACGGCTTCCTTTAGCCTGGCTGTCAGGCTGGACGAGACGCTTCTCCGAGCCGTGTCGACGGTACAGAACCCACTCGGCTTGCCTGTTGTCATTTCGACTTGGACGAGAGTTCACTCGTGTTCACCTGGCTGCAGGTTTTCAGGCCGGATTGACAGTCGACGCGAGTCCTTCCGTAGCTAAACAACCTTTTTCTGCGGTGCGTTCAAAACATGATCGGTGAAGCAAAGAGACACAAACATGTCAAAATGCTGGTCTTTCTGAGATGTATGCTGCACATTTAACCTGCCTTGTCACGCATTTGCAAATTATTAGCAACTTCTGGTCAATGACATGTTTTCTGCAGGAGAAAACTGCTACTATTTTCAGAGATTTTTTATTTTTTTGGATAAAATCAGCTAATCTATCAGACCGTGAATGCTGAATTGCGACTGTACAGCGGAATCTCAAAAGATCAGAAGAAAACCGAAACATACGAAAACCCAGGCGCAAAATAATGTCAGTTATTATTAGTAGCAGTTGTTGGTTTATTGAATTCATATTTTATGCTTTATTAATATTTCAAACTCCGTTCTTAAATCATCTTTGCAAATTTTCTTTTTGTTTGTAATATTAGAACTTTATTCCCAGAATATTACAACTTTCTTCCCCGAGCTAATGTTCCAAAAATTACAACTTTATTTTGGAATGTTCGCTTCTCAAAAGACAACACTTTTTTTCTTGAATATTTCAACACTTTGCGATCATTTTTCCTGATAATGTTACGAGCTCGGTCTCCGAAAACTCCATCCTTTTGTCTCATTAATACAACTTTTTTTTTATTCTTGTAAAATTACAGCTGTGTTTGTTATTTCTGCTGTTTTTTTTCCCCATTTTCCAACTATTTTAACTTTTGTCTTATAAACATTCTTCTCGTAATTCTGACTTCATTCTAGGGATGTCCGATAATATCGGCCCACTGATATAAATCGGCCCGATATTGGCATAAAAGTGTAATATCGGTCAATATTGTGTTTTTTTTCCCTACAATGAAAGCCGATATGGCCCCTTAATCACCACAAGCAACATTGCCGTCGCCATAACAGTCCGCACGCAAGCACGAGTGCAAGCAACGTCGCCGCCATATTGGATGTGGCAAGCGGAGAAGATACAGGTAAGACTTAATGACTGTTGATAGTATTCGGCCCATAGACTAGCAATGTTACAAAACCTGTATTTTAGTGACGCAAGAGTCCGTGGAGACGTCCTTAATGTTATTTTTTCGTAGGATAGCGAGTGTATTTTCATTTGTTTACGCGTGTGTTAGGTAGATTGCTTCTTCCTCTTCAATTGTTGTTCGGATTTGTAGCGCATGTTGAACCACATCGACCCAGACGACGGCTTCGAATGTTAAGCCTTTCGAACTCATGGATCGAAGCTTCAGGACAACATAAGCGGTCTGCAGTGTTCCCGCGTTTATAGGTTCCAAAAATAGCCCGCAATAAGTGAATCCGGCGAAGTAGGCCACTTCATTTTTTGGCAATGATCATATCCAGTATGGCGGAAGGCTGTAAAACCCCCCCTCACCGTACACTTGATACGCTTCTCTCAGACACGCGTGAACATTTTCTCACATTTCTCTCTTGCTTAAACCAAAACCTTTGTTTGAATTTTAACGATCAACCTTCAGGTCCGACACAAGAAATGATTACGTCACTCACGCATATTTCACTCCTGTGGCCGCGCCTTTTCGTCCTGGCGCCGTAGTGCTGTACTGTAGCGTTCTTTCTTCCCTGTTAAAACAAATTGCTGCAGTACTCCTCCTGTTGCGGTCGTCCTCCTTTGAACCGAAGATTCATTTACAAGCTAGCGATGACACAACATGTGCCACTCCACTGAACAGTTCCAAAAGACCAGACGAAAATCGAAACATGGAAAAACCGAGGCGATGTAAATTTGATAAACCCGTTGTAGACACCCAAAAATATTAACGCAAATCACATTTTATTGAAAGTAACTATGGTTTCACATGCGGAAAATGTTGGCGCAGACTTCCAGTACATCCTCGCGGCATGGAACTCAGTAGTGTTTCTCACCTTCTTTAAGAAATTGCTGGAATTTGCAACTTTCGTTGTCCCCATGGCAGGTTATGTCGTAGTCGCACTTGATTTCAAAAAATGCACAGAGAGTGAGTCAGCAACGCGGAGGGTGCTTTGTTTGGGAACCCAATTTTAGAACAATACAGCACAGGCCAGGCACACGTTTACGAAAACTGATGGAAACACGTAAATCGGAATTAGGTACGAATTAGGTTTGAGTCTAAATGCACTGTTCACATTCATGGCTGTCTTCCCAGCTCATTTTTCTTTGTCAAAGCACCTTTTTTGCGGGGTGGGGGGTTGTTTTATAGCGTCGCGGTGCACCCCGCCGGCAGTTGCTTTAATTGGAACTGTGTCTTTTATTCGGGGGCGCGATTAAAAAGCGTCGATCTGTGTTTCTGCGATAAAGACTCGGGGAGATGGAGCGATACGAGCGGGGAGGAAGAGAAGCGAGGCCTGGAGGACCCGCATGATGGGTCGTGTGCCAATGCGTCCGGGGGGTCGCCAGTGGGAGGAGGAGCTAAGGGGTGGCTAAAAAGCCTTATTCCCCTCAGCGGGGCCCCGAGGAAGTTTATAATAAAAAGAGGCTTCACAACACCGGCGGTTTGCTTTAAGAAACAGCCTGCAAATTGACTGGGATGCTATTTCCAACTTGAGAGGAGCAAGTGTTCTGCCACAATAGCACCTCATAAAACAACAGAGAGGAAATAAAAAAAGAACATTCTATGTATCCCTTAGAGATCTTTGACTGCCTCTCCACCGCAGCGGCATGAATATTTATACTCTTCACACTTCAGCACCGTCTGACCTCAGATCTGCTATTTTACCCTGCACCTGAGGGGCACGTCTACATCATTTTTATGGGGCCTCGGTATTGGTTTTTAATAAATCAGTGCCACCGTTCACCATTCACAGTTGGAGCTCCTCCAATGGAGGGCTGTGTGTGATCAGGGTTTTATGTCCCCGATGCAAGGATTTGATCCCGTGTCGGGCACTGGAGCGTGTGGGACTGGTGTGGGGAAAGGCTGGGCTGACCGACTTTTCCTTTGTTTCCCTTCGCCCATATTGCTTATTGCCCCTAAAGGTGAATTTTACCCCTGGATCATTATCAATGCATGCAGCACGGCTCTCAGCTCCCTTTAGGCCAGGCTAGCCGCACACGCGCATCCAAGCCCGAGTTGCTCGGAGGGAGAGAAGCTTCAGAGGGCCTGCAGGGCTCAGCAGGGGGTGAACTGATGCCAGGTGGTGTGGATAGATCACTGTTAACCACAGGCTGAGAACAGTCAGACTTCACCGCATGCCTTCCCTGCAGCTTCAGCGCCACATAATCAGCTGCGCTTTTCAGCAGCCGTTACGAAACTCCAAACGCCTTACGTTTGCAAGACGCGCACCGTTTTTGCTCGAAGAAGAAACTCTGATTGCAAAATAAGGCCACGACGTGTACGAGAGAATGGTGAGCTTGATTGGACAGTTTTTTTTAATCTTCATTGAAACGTAGGAGAGTTATATTCCGTCCCCGCAGACACTCCTGGCATTGCCACACAAGCCGGGTTTAAGCCCGAAATAAGCCTCACACACTTGTTAATCATTGATTACGCATGATATCATCAATTTATTACAACATGTATTTAAAAATCTATTTATTTAAAATTAAATATGTAAAATTGTGCAGTTGTGCATTACTTCAGCCCAGCATAAAAAAAGAAAATAATTAAAATAAATATTTTTTCATTTAAAATTCTATTTATAAAAATTTATAAATAGATTTGTTTTCTGTAGGAAAAAAATATTTTAACACGGAGGCATAAAACATAAAAAAAATAATACATTTTGAAAATAAAATAGATTTTTTAAAAATGATATATATAATGTATGTATAAATGCATATTATATTAATACATTTGGCCGGAATTATCATGCATTTACAATATAATTTATTACACACGTAGAGTGAATGAGAAGCTTTTTCTACAGAAAAAAACGGCCAATTTGTGCAGACAAAAAAAAAATAAAGCATTTTTTTTGGACCAAAAATCTGCAAATTTGCACTCTAACTCTTGCCTGACCATTTTTTTTCCTGAAAAAGCGACTTGAACGTGTCAAGAATTGCACTCAGGCAGCAACCTGAACCAACCCAAAAGCCACTTCTACTGTATGTATAACTGGACTGGTGTTTAAATCATAATAATAATGATAACAATAAAGATAATAATAATAAGTTGCGTTTGGCTGCGTTGGTCTTTCTCTTTTAGAAGCACGCATGCTTTTGAAAGAAACACGTAGTCTAAAGCCTGGCGAGCCACACTTCATCACGCAGAGTTGAAGGATGCAAACGCCAAACAATCTTTCCCAAATTTGCTCAGAAACCCATTTAGGAAGTTCTCCACTCACTCACTCACTCACTCACTCACTCCCATATTTGAATAATGCCTGAAGCGCACTTTAAGTTTTGTTAGGCAGCAGATGTTTGAAAGCAATTAGGCAGAAAAGGTCATGTTTAGGAGCAGCATTTGTGTCTTTTTAAACACGTAAAGTGAATATAAACAGAAAAATCATCAGCCAACCAGAATTAGCTGTAAACAGGAAGAAGCAAGAATAAAATGCAAAACTCCTTTGCAAGTATGACGGCACAGCTTAATGAGAGTATATACATACACAGTACGCACATACACATACACACAGAGGTGTACATATATATATATATATACAGTATATAGTATATGCTGTATAAACACAGTGGAACCCGTCTATGTGGAACAACTGTTTCAGCTGTTCCTGTTCTCAATGTTGCGGCTAATTTCAGTGAAGAGCAAAGTGAAGGTCTGAGGGAGCTGTCCGTGGTACTAACAGCTTGATCTCTTACAAACAGGACACATTAACTGGGTCTACCTTGCTTAACACTTGGATGCTTTATTTTTGCATCTACCGTTCAGGTTCGTGATATCGCCACACTTGGAGACAAAAACAGAACATATGTTTATCAGGTTAATGACACGCACCGGCCGCAACATTAGGTACGCCATTCCAGTGGTATCATATTTACAAAATGTAAAGAGTTTTCCGCCTGTGGTAAGCTTTAAGTTTGCGCTTACAGAAGAAGTTGTTTAGATTGCCTTCAAAGAATAACAATGAGACCACTTTCTCTGTTTTATGCAAATGTGAAGCTATGCGTGCATGTGGGTGTACACAGCGTACCCATACCCACATTATATAGAAAATGCTTTGAACTTTTAACCCATATGTTTAAAAACTAACAAAATTATTCAAAAATCTGCTTTTTTTTCCCCTTCGCAGACACCTCTTCGTTTGTTGAGATGTTAATGTATACATGTTGTAACACTTTGGCAGCACAACAACAGATGAAAGTCGGAAATTTCCCAGCTTTGTCAGTTTTTCTTCACCCATTTTATGAGCTAGGGCAGGGGTCGGCAACCCGCGGCTCTTCAGCCTCCATGTTGCAGCTCTCTTCGCTGTTTTTGTTTAAGAAATCAGCCAAGTAGGGGAAATGTGTTTTTGTGTGAAATATCCGACTCGCTGTAAGTCCGTGAATGCATCTAGACTGCGTTCTGACTGCTGATTGGATGAGCAAGGGAGGGGGAGGCAGCCTTGTGTGTAGGCTCCAGTGAGTCTCACTGGAGAGAAAAAAGGTGAGGGAGTTTGGAGTTTGGAGTCTGAGGCAAGTTACTGCACAGTAAAGTAAAAGTAAGTAATTAACGAGAGCACAGCAGCACGTTTATATGCGGTCAACAAGGATTTATTTTATTGCTATATGAGCGTGTAGAAGAGTGTCAAATGAAACAATCCATGGGCCAGGCGTATGTATGAGTGTGTGAGTCTGTATTACATCTTATTTATGTCTTATTTTCTCTTATTATGTCCGCTATATCGGTAATAGGAGTGCAAAGGTGACTGTAAGGGTGTTATTCCATGCCTAGAGGGCTCAAATAATGTTCAAAAAAAACTTATTTAGAAGGTCGTAAACAGGCTTTCTGTGTTCTATCTACAAAAATATTACATTTATGAAGAAGGAATCCTACTTTTACGAATTCACTTATCGTGGTCAGATCTAGAGCCAATAAACTGCGATAAACGAGGGATGACTGTATTACCATGTAAGCGTGTAGCAGAGGATGAAATGAAACAAACCGTAGGCTAGGTGTGTGTGAGTCTATATTCTGTCTTATCTCTTATTTGCTCTCATTATGTCTCCTATGTTGCGTAATAGGAGTGTAAAGGGTACTATAGGGGTGTTAGTTCATGTCTAGAGGGCTCTAATAATGTGGACAAATCGTATTTAGAAGGTCATAAACAGGTTTCTATGCTCCAACTACAAAATACTTACTTTATAAAGAAAGAATCCTACTTTGCAGAAATTCAGTTATCACTAGGGATGTCTGAAATTGGCTTTTTTGCCGATATCTGATATTGTCCAATTCCGATTCCAATATCAACCGATACCGATATGTGTAACATCCCATATCTCCTGTCGTGGAAGGACCGTACTTATTACCTTCTGATGTTTTATTGTTATTTATTATGTATCATTGCACTACAAATTAGAAGTGATCTGTTACGTATTTATTTATTTATTTATTTGTTTTTCTTGAATTTCTTAACTCTCATGTCTTGCCTTGGCAAAGCGTGGCCGAGGAGTCTCGTACCCCTCGTATCTGACTGCCGCTATTTCTGCGTTGTTTTTTTTTCACATTCCTTAATGTGGAAAAAGGGCTACATCGGCTTTCATTATGGGGGAAAAAACTGATACCAATGTGACATTTTCATACTAATATCAATAAATTTGGTAAACCTCCCTGCTTATCACGGTTAGTTCTGGAGCCAATTAACCGTGATAAACGAGGGATTACTGTACGCCGGTCCAGAGCATCCCAAACATGCCCATGCAAGACCTGGGATGTTTTCAGGTTCTGGGAATTGCGCACGGACCCAACATGGAGTCGTGCACTATCACGGCATCTCGAAATGCCACCAATAAAATGCAGCTGTGTTGCTGCTGGAGCACGGCTAACAAACACAGTCCTTTGCAGACACGATGAACTGTTAAGCGTGTCTGTTTCGGTGGTGCAACTGCAATGAGGGATATGTTGGCACGGACAAGACGTAAGGTCATTCCTCCGGCTTAGCTAATGGAAGAGGACAATAACGAGACCTTGTGTGTCGAGGAAGCGCTTCTATTGGGCGTTTGCAAAAGACTGAGTCCAAGTATTGTAAGGACAAAAGTCCCTCTGGTCGGGAGAAGCCGCAAAATACCTTGCAAACACACACACACACACACACACACATACACACACACACACACACACGCAGAGAGCATCAATCCAGCCTCTCAGACACTGTCCCACACACTCGCTCACACATGGCCACGAGCGACTAGGACTATAGTGCATGAACACACACAAATGATATATCTCTGGAGGTAAAACAGAAATCCGGAGACCTGACAAGACAAGTCAAAAGGGATCCAACGCCTTGAGGCAGAGGCAGAGTGGATGGAGCGAGGGAGAGGATGACGGATGATGGGAGGAGAAACATTCATGGGGATGGAGAGAGTGACACGGGAGGGGATGAAAAGAGAAGGGAGGGGAGGAACGCAGCGAAGGCGGGCAGGCGGGAGGATGTGGAAACAGTGTGGGAGGACTCTGAGATGCGAGACCGCCGGTGAGGAAAGAGATGCAGAAGAATGAACAAGTGTGGGAGGAGTGGGACTGGCAGGAGGACAAGTGTAAAGAAGACGAAAAAGAGCAGCGGACGACGGGAGACGCACTCGGAGGTTTTAAGTGGTCAGGCTTGGGAGGAGAAGGAGACGCCAGATGAGAGCGGAAGAGACAAGGAGATGAAGCATCAAGCCGAGCCATGAAACCAGAGTGACAGAGAGCGAGCTTGTATGCATTTAGATGTTCGGCTCCAATGTGCAAAAGGCCCGAAAGTGGCTAAAACACGCAGCGGCTCGGGCGAAGGATGGAAAAAGAGGGACAAAGTGAGTCGGGGGTGGGGCGGGCCGGGGTGCGGCGGTGAGTCGCTGATGCTATCGAGGCACAGGGAGATGTGTGTGACACAATCTCAAATTGGAAATCGCTGTTTCAATCTCGCCTCACTCAGCGCGTGGCTACCCGCTCCACTGATAACAAGCGGCCTAATTCTATTAAAAACACCCCACGAGTGGCGCGGTGGCGGAGATGAAGATATGTATGAGGCGGGCGGGTGACGGCAGGAGACAGGACGGGAGACCGAGGGGCATAACAAACGTGAAAGACAACAGCGAGTGCTGAAGGCGCCAGGAGAAAAGTTTGGCGTCTGTGTTACTACAAGTATATCTTTTTACGCCATCTGCACATCACCTCTCTATCGCAACAAATCCCCCCCCCTTCATGCATCCAACTACCCATCTGTCTATTTATCACTTCATCCATCTGCCGGCTTTTATCCCACTCCTGCGGGATACTCTCCTCCTTTCTCTTTCCGTCACTCATCGCTCGTCATACCTCCCATTCCACGTCTCATTTGTATCTTTTCACCCTTCAAATCCATGAAGTATCTTCTCTTTTTCTTGCATCAAATGATTCTGGCAGCTGGCGCCGCTTTGTTCTTCCCTCCAAGCTCCTTGACCGTCTGGAGTGCTGGGAAGTCTTCTGCAGCCTTGATCCAGTCAAGTCAGGATTAAACGATTCATTCTTCAATATTGTGCTGCCCGTTTATGTCGACAAGCCATCCGTGTCGACCGGCTCATGAAGTCCAAACTCTGCCACGAAATGATTTGTGTTGATCGCCTGTTTTTATTACTCAAAAGTGACCGGTGGAGTCGACATCGACATACATGGTCGCCCGCTTATTACCAAAAAGCTCCAATCCTGTTTATGTTGAGCTACTCATCATGTTCCGGTACGTTATTATTACTGAAACGTAGCCGCTTAAGTCGACAACCCTTTTATGATGACCACTTCAACACCAAAAAGTGCCCGCTTCAGTTGACAGCCCATTTACCTCGACCGACTCATCAAGTCCCGGTCCACCTTGTTCTTCTTGTTACTAAAAAGTGACCGCTTAAGTCGCCGTCACCGCTTATTACCAAAAAAGAGCCCACCTAAGTCGCCGACGCGTTTATGTTGACCAGCTCATCAAGTCCCGGTCCACCGTGTTCTTATTATTACTGGAAAGTGCCCGATTCAGTCGACAACCGGTTTGTGTTGACCATGTCATCAAGTGCCGGTCCACCATATTATTATTATTATTACTGAAAAATGGTCGCTTAAGTCACCAACCCATTTATGTTGACCAGCTCATCAAGTCCCGATACACCGTTTCATTATTATGACTGAAAAGTGGCTGATTAAGTCGACAACCAGTTTATGATGACCACCTCATCACCAAAAAGTGCCCGCTTCAGTCGCCAACCCGTTTATGTTGAGCAACTCATCAAGTACCGGCACACCGTGTTCTTATTGTGACTGAAAAGTATCCGCTTAAGTCGACAACCCGTTTATGTCGACCACCTCAACACCAAAAAGTGACCGCTTCAGTCGACAGCCCATTTATGTCGACAAACTCATAAGTCCAGATCCATCATGTTCTTATTACTAAAAAGTGACCACTTAAGTCGCCATTTATTACCAAAAAGTGCCTGCTTTTACGTCAAAAACCCGTTTATGTTGACCAGCTCATCAAGTCCCGGTCGTCGTCAACTTAAGCGGCGACTTATGTTGAGCAATTCATCAAGTCCCGGCACATTGTTGTTACTGAAAAGTGCCCGCTTAAGTCAACAACCCGTTTATTATGATGACCACCTCTATACCAAAAAGTGCCCTCTTAAGTTGACAACCCGTTCATGGCGACCAATTCATCAAGTCCTGATCCACCATCTTCTTTGTGTTTCTAAAAAGTGGCTGCTTAAGATGACAGCCCGTTTATGTCAATCCACTCATCATGTCCCGGTCCACCATGTTCTTATTAGTCCTAAAAAGTGGCCGCTTAAGTTGACGTTGACATACACAGTCAAAGGTTTTTTCTTATCACTATCTTTAGTCGACCTCAACATACACGGTCGAACGCTTTTGTCGACCTAAAATTTGAGAAAAAAAAAATCGATCCGTTTATGTCGACATGCGTTGCAATTTTGTCAACTTTACGACAACGGGGACCACAGCGCAGTCTCGCCACACAACGTTCAAACACGCACACGGCGGCTTCAGTGGAGGCTAAAGTGTTCAGCAACAATGAGACTTAAACGCTCTGCATGTGTTCTTCGGAGGACGTAACGTATTTTAACTGAGTTTACAGTGAAGTACATGTCCCCTCAGACAAAATGACAACACAGCATTTTTAAACGTAAATGTAACCGTACATTTACACCTGCAGACGGAATCATAAGGGTACGTTTCAAGTATCCAAGTGGTGCTAATGTTAATGTCATGGAATGTCCTTGCTTTAAAGAACCTGGTAACGGAGTTAACGGAGAAAGAAAAGGGTATTTTGATTCAAATCGGATTTAGATTTAGCTTCAAAGCCCTGGCAGATGGCTGCCGGTGTTTTTTATTGTCATTTATACAGTGGCATCTTGGCATACGAGCTAAAATTTGGATGAGGAGCTGCTATTTACCGTCAGGCATGGCCGAGGACAGCTATTTGGGGGCTGGTGTCAATGTAACCATGGCTGAAGAAGAGAATGGATGTAAATAGCATTAGCAGCGCTAGCATCAGAAAAACATACGTACATTACAGCCATCTAATTGGTCTTACTTATTGTATGCATCAACATCAAATTAAAAGCACGAAATGAATACACAGCCACCATCCACCAGTACCAGCCTGAACTTTGTTTTTCAGAGTAGTACAGCGCACAAATACACACATTAGCACTCAAGAAGTCATCAAATCTTACCTATATGCATTCCCACATAGCATCAGCATTTTGGAGCAAATATGAGGTGACAGAAAAAGGGTAAAAAGACGGTATAGTAGTCTATCTGTGCAGTGTGGGACAAAGTCAAACAAAGTAGGACAAAACGCAGCTCGCATGGGATTTCGAACTGTATATTATTTTTTGAATAAAAAAAATGGCCTATATTTCCAAAACTGATATCGCTTTGCATAAAATTTGATGTAGTTGCGTATTGATTTACATCCCTACTAATAAATAAAAACATATATTTCTATCTGCGATTAATTATGAGTTAACTATGGACAACATGTGAATGTACCTTTTATGAAGTCAAATTGTGTCACAGTACACACTATTTTATACTTGACATGTTTTTATTGTCTCTTTTTTGTCGCTATTTCACAGTTATTTACCGTAATGTCTCTCCCTCTCGCTTCCTTTAGAGAAAGAAAACAGAGCATGCAGGGAGTGAATGCTCATTCAGCTGTGAAAGACACAGTGTGTGTGTGTGTGTGCGTGTGTGCGTGTGTGTGCGTGTGTGTCCACCCACTGCCAGCATGCATGCCTCTGTGCTGAACTATTGAGGTTAGCATGCATGTGTGGATGCGTGCTTGCACCCATTACGCTTAGTAGTTCCCTGCTGATGATGGCCTGTCATAGCAATAAACTCCCTCTGAAAGCCTTACAGTGAAAAGAAGAGGGAGGCTGGTGAAGGCGGGGAGAGGGGGGGTCTGGGTGATGTAGATGGCGCAAAGGCAAGGTCAAGTAGGGGTGGCGATGGGGGATAGTGCAGGAGAGCCAGACAGGATATAGGAAGGAAGAATTAGGTGCACAGTTGGGAGAGAGTAAAATACTTGGATTAGCAAAGAGAGAGATGAAGAGATTGAGAAGAGGCAGCTTGTGTAATCTTGGCCTCTAAAAATCAGCCGGCTACTTCTGTGGTCACAGGATGAGATTATATCTCAGGGATTGACGGCAGAGAAATAGTGATACGGGGACACTGATAATGAAAGATATTGAGGGCTGAGGGCTTAAGACAATGGCTGTTTATAAAACACAAGCACAAAGGACGAATAATCCCCTTTCAAAGATCTCTTCATTTAGTCCGCGTGGAACAAATTGAACGCGGGAAGCAAATGTAGGGAAACGCACGCAGAGAAACACCGTTTGTCTCAGTCCCTCGCTTCAGCTGTCTGAGAGTAACCTGTAATAATAAGCTCAGTGCACAACAAAGTACACCGACGACTTCAGTGATGTATGCAAATTGAATAGAAATGAGGGAAAATAGGCTACAGATCCCAAAATAGCAGAACAAACATGACAGAATAATGAATTTAAATTGGTAGGGGTGCACTGTGTATAATGTGCCGTGCATTATTTATCCAAGAGTGCAGCCATTTAACACCACCGCGTTCCAGCCACAGCTCTCCCAAAACAATCAATAAACAAACAACCACGTTTATGGTGAGGGCTAAAGTCGCATATATTTGCTTTGGTAGCCGTAATACTTCACGCGAAATGCAGTCTCGCACCACATTTAGCACGGCGGGTTTACAGGTAAGTAAGTGGTTCTTATTTGCCCAACAAAAGCAACCAATCTTTTGCTTGCTAGCAACTATTTACCACATACGACAGAGGCGGTAAATAGGATTTATTACTTTTTCCTTGCATGTATTTTCGTGTGGAAATATGTGTCTCTTCTCAAATAAGGGGGGCGGTGCCCCACTGTCGGGATGTGGTGAGGTGTCAGGAGGTCCCTGAGTGAAGTTGTCTCCGATCACTTCGTTCACCTCTGTTGACAATCCGGTGATTGCACGCAGAACGCTGGTGCCAGCAAGTGATGCGGTGGTTTGTACTGACCAATATCAGGTTTTCAATAGCATTTCAATTTGGGGGAGGCGTGGAAAAAACTCACAAATCCAAAATAATGCACAAATAATGCATTTCACTTCAGGGCAGTTGTTAAGCCATGAAAACGGCCACAAGGCGGCAGGAGTGCATTTGATAAGAGCTTGGCATGGAAAAAACACACATGACAGCAAGGAGGAAGTGAGAGAGCATGGAGGAGTGTAGCGTGCAGAACGTTACACACTGTAGGGAAATTGCATGCACACACACGCATACACACATTTCAGTTCCAAATGTGAACAATGTAAATAGTTCATGGTGTCATATTTGTAAATAAATTGTTATTCTGATGTAAAACAACCCCTGTTTGGTGTTGTTTATGTTGGTGTAGTTGTTTAGATATTTGAGCTGTCACAAGAGCAAAAAATATTTGTGTCAAAGTGAGCTTTTCACAAACAGCTGCTTTTGTCCCTATTTTAGTCAGGAACTGATATTTTCCTGAAATGTACCTATGTTCTACTGGTGATTACTGGAGAATGGAAAACCGTAGAAATAAACTTTTTTTTCCCCTGATGAAAGACGGTCTAATCTTTCTTTTGAAAGATCAAAATCGTCTAAAATGGCCAGAACTGAAGGTGTTGTCTTTTGAAAAATGGCTGGGATTGAATGAGTTAAAGGCAAAAATCCTTTTATTTATTGACGCAATACATCTTTGGACAGCAACAAAGACGGATGTACTGTAGCTTTGCTAACTCTTCCAAAGGGATCTCAGCCTCTGCACACATTCAAACTTTGTTCGGCGGTCCATGAACGCACCATGGTTGCTGACGCTAAAGTGAAACTTCTACAGTGGCTGGTCCCTCGCTTTGGACACCCCTGCTCTCGCTATTCTCATCTGACATCAGACTTGCATAATAGTTTTTCTGCTTAGAGGTTACATTTTTTTTTTTTTAAGGAAGTGATTTGATCATTTTTAGGATACGGATGTACAATTAGAAATGCAGGGAAACGGCGCTGCTCTTTGGGGAACGTTGTCAAATACTCTGCGGCATTGTGAGTACGGCAAAGAAAGCAAAGCCTTCCTGAAGACTCTCTCAGCTAAATCAATAAAGTTGTAATTAGAAAACCCAAAAGACGGAAGCTACGGTGAACAGCATTTGAGTGGTCTGACAGTATTTTGTGGAGAAATATGGTTGGTACCCATGCGGGGAAAGAGTAAACGTACGGGTGAAATTATTGAACCCTTCAGGATTAAACGAGTGATATGATTGCATGCTAACTACACACACACACACACACACACACACACTTGCTAGAACACATCTACACTTGATAAAATGAATATATTGATTTTTCCTCCCATAACATCACACTACGGTGTTGAAAGGTATAAACGAGCGGAAAAATCCCTGCAGGGACCACGACGGACCAGCACGGGATGCGCTGCCATGGTAACCCCTAGCCAAATGGAGCTATCAGAGTAGGGACACTAAAGATATTCTTGGAAACTTCAAGAATATCTAGAATATATCTAGAATATTTAGCAAAGAAGCCATGAGTGAGAGAGGATCTGAGAGAGATTCGGGAATTGTATCGTTTGCTTGAATCTGTCAAATAAATCGAAGACAATGAATCAGAAATCCCCCAGATTCTTTTATTCTAACGGCTGCGAAATGAGTCGATGGGTCTCTCGGACAGTTTCCCACTCAACTCCAAAACAGGAGTATATACAAGCGATTGTAATGCCAGCTCTGGAGAGAGTGATTAGCTGCCAATGAAGGTCCAATCGGACCCGATCTCAGGAGAGGAACGCCGTTCCAAGCTCTTTTATGGCTTCTGTCAGACATGTGGTACAATGCGTGTAAAACGGCACTTTTTTAGATGTTGGGATATTTTTTTTAAACTGGCTCCAGCCCATATCAGACAAAGGTTAAAATAGCGGCATATCTACAAATTATGTGTGCGTGTGTGTGTGCACGCAGACAAAAACAACAAAGTGCATCTTTGTAGTGAAAGGTCTTCTGAGCGTGTTATGTGTTATATAAACAGTGTGGAAAAATATTCCATTCCTAACCGGAACAACAGGCTTTTATCGCAGGTTTGAATGACCTCACAACAGGCACAAATGTTACCTAATAAATAATCATAATAAAAATAAAACCCCAGACTTTTCCGTGACCCACGGAAAGGTGAAACTGAACCCCCGCCGTCACTTCCTGTCCATTTCTCCTCTCATGTCCCACAGGGAAGCCAATGACCTGCGTCATGTTTCTGCTACCAACAAGTCTTCAACATGTCTTGTTCAAAGCATAGGGAAAATATTCCATTCCTATAGATAATAGGTCTGCTTTCATGGATGGCTAAATTAATTGGTGCAGCTCAGATTTTTTGGAATACATTGGTCCCTCGTTTATTGCAGTTAATTGGTTCCAGACCCGACCGTGATAAGTGTATTTCCGTAAAGTAGGATTCAATATTAACAATATTAGAGCCCTCAAGACATGAAATAACACCCCTATAGTCACCTTTACATTTGTATTGCCCCATATAGTAGATATAATCAGAGAAAGTAAGACATATTAGACATAAATAAGATAACAGACTCACACGTTAGCAATTCCTTGTTGTTTTTTCTGGATTAAATGGATTTAAATGGCTTTACACTGGTTTTACCCAACAGAGTAGACGAAATAAGAGTAAATGAGCCAAGTAAGATAAATAAAACTCCTGCTAGAGCGGTGTCACAGGAAATGTGTTCTCTAGGGAACCTTTGTGAGGAGTCTAGTGCCTGTCTCACCAAACACTGATACCTAGTGGTCAATGTAGGACACTACAATCACATTTACAATGCTTTTTCTGCCTGGTATTTGTATTTTACTTTCTTTAGTTAGATCATTGCGCTGTATTCAACCACGAACCCGTGATCATTAATTAATTAATTAATAGAGCTCCTGCGTATATTGGTATCAGTTGATATCGGTAAGAATGCCAATATCGAGCACCTCTATAATTTACAAAGAGGGTTGAATAATAACATCCTTTTATTATAGTTGCATTTTTAAATACTCAGGACCCAGTTTGCAGCAAGAATGAAGTAATAGTGGTCCACACAAGTGCTCTAAAACAGTGGTTCTCTCGGCAGTAAGAGACGGTAACACCTGACACTTTGTGTGTACGCTCGACTAGGAATGTCCGTGGGGACGTGCGTGAAAATGCTGCTTTGTCACATGATAACGAGTGTATTTTCATTCATGTACATGTTTGCTAGGTAGATTACTTGCATCGCATTTATACTGAGTGTTGGACCACCTCGAGTCAT
This sequence comes from Dunckerocampus dactyliophorus, assembly GCF_027744805.1. Taxonomy (NCBI): domain Eukaryota; kingdom Metazoa; phylum Chordata; class Actinopteri; order Syngnathiformes; family Syngnathidae; genus Dunckerocampus; species Dunckerocampus dactyliophorus. The sequence continues at coordinate 2,910,528 of NC_072820.1, forward strand.
AAGACGGCTTCGAATGTAAAGTCCAACTTTAAGCCTTTCAAACTCACAGATCGGAGTTTCAGGAAAGATAAAAGATGAGTCGGATATAAATTCACTTAAATATCTGTCTGCAGATGAAATTTAATTCAAATCTGATGGTGCGAAATATGTTACTTTTGGGCAGGAATTGTTGTGTGCATGCAATTTGTACTGTATTGTGGCGTTCCGATTGGCTGTAGACCATTGTCAATCAATCTCCTTTGTACAGGACTGCCTGTTTCCTGTTGTGCATCGTGAATGAAGGCAGAAGTTACGCGGCTGTGGGGCGCCTGGAAAACTGTAAATGAATCTTCGCTTCGTCGAGGGCGACGAGGAGGAATATGTTTTAACAAGGATACAAAAATGCTACAGCCTAACGGCGCCAGGAGAGGCCACGATCAGAGGAGCGAGTCACTTCATTTCTTGTGTCCAATTTCGTAAGTTGATCATTAAAATTCGAACGAAATTTGAACAAGAGAGAAATGTGATTAAAATATTAGTGCCTGTCTGAGAAAGTGTATGAAGTTGATGTTGAGGGGTTTTACAGCCTTAAAACACATAAGAATTGTACAAAAATATAGTTGGCTCTATTGGGAACCTCTCCCCATGATAAATGAGGGAACACTGTAAAAAGCCAATATTGGACATCCCTACAACAACAGTGAACAGTGAAGCATACAAGCGTATTCAAGAGTGAAATTGCATGCGGAGGACGACAAATTCATACATGTTGACAGGTCTGCACGAATATTGAAAGTCATCCGTGCCTCTCACCCCCCCCGACAGTTCACCGCAACCCCCCCAGGGGGGCCTGCCACACTATTTAAAGTGCACTGCTCTAAAACCATTCCCACTTAGCCTCACATCTTCAAACAATGACTCTTCAGCAAATTACACAAGACCTCTCCATCATTTTGACGGATGGTCAGCTCCGACTGGGAAGAATGACTGGCATTTGTCCCGGATTGGATCTACCGTATCAGCCCATCTCCACACCTGTGCCCCTGTCGCTGAAAGAAGAAGGAAACCGATCAATTTGCTGGATCGATGGCTTTAAAGATTTCGCCTAAGCACTTTTCCGTCCTTAACAAGCTGCCATTCACCACTGGCTGCCCGGACACACATTATTTAACAGCAGACTTGCTGCCTTCCAACTATTTGTGGGGAAAGTGAAGCGCTCCCTGTCGAGAGATGTCTGTTTGTGTTGGGATGCTGAGAACAGGAGTCGGAGCTCTCAATCGGTGAGGAGGAAAAAAACCACCCACTTGCAGAGGATGCGGCACAGCAGTTGGTTAAGGGTCGCTCTTGTTCTAAGTCGTACACGACGGTGATGATGCGACACCACACAGCACACCAATGAATGTGACTTCTGGCTCCAGCTATAGATAGTCCTGTTTTGTTTGACACGGACTGCCTTTCCTCCACTGGCAGCGCGCTGAATGGAGGCTTGGCATTTGAAAGGAAGCAGAGAGATTTGCTGGCGGATTAATCCTTTCATTAGGGAAAGTGAGAAGTTAATTGCGGCGGCAGCTGCATCGCTGGTGTTTACACGAGTGACGCTTTTTACGCCGTGCCTTTAAAGAGACAAAAAGCAATTAGCAGAACGAAAAAAAAAAACACGCAGGGCGATCTTGCCGCGATGAATTCAACTCAAATTGGACTTTCTTCCTCGACACGGATTTGTCATCGACAGCTGTGTTGGCTGGCGGCGTGCGGTCTTTGGTGGGTGAATCGTCACACAACAAAGATGAAACACTCGACGTGCGCTGAAGAGTTGCCGGGGAGAACGATCAAAGGTGAGCCAGAGTTGTGATTTCAAGCTGTTGATGAGACTGAGGAGAGCGCGGGGAGGCGAGGGAAGGGGGTAAAGTCGGGTGTGTTGATACACTGAGGAGTGACAACTTCAACAGAAAAAGGAGCCTGCCAGGAAACAATTTTGAGATAGAGACCTAAGTTTCACAATGAAAACTTGAACGGCACTCAGGAGACAGCAGATGTCTGCCAAGGCCCGACTTCTAACAAATGCTGTATTGTCCTTGTCTTCTTCTTGTCCTTCTTGCATGATGGAGGATGACGTCAGTCGTTACGAAAGGACAATGCCGTCCATTCTTCCCTGCAGTCACTCAAACTACAAAAAAAATATGAAACGTTTATGACGGGTTCATCCTTGGCCAAAGTGTTTCATAAACGTTGCACTCAGTAGAAGTCATTGCAATGGCAGTTGCTGTAGTAGAGGGTAGACCTCCACCAAGGCAAACAATCCTACCTTGGATCGCATCCCGTAAAAGAAGCCATGCATCAACCCATCCGTTTTCTATGCCGCTTATCAGGCCACACCCTGGACTGCTACACCGTCATTGGCTCCTACAGCGCTCACATTCTGCATAAGACTTGCACTTTTTGGAGCATTTTGTGAAGTTATTTTTTCTCTTCAGCCTTTTGACCGTGTTGCTATCGGGGAAGTAGTCAATGATCACGCAATTAAAAAAGGTTTTCTAATTGTATTTTAAAAAAAATAATCCTTGCCACGTCGTCACGCCCGACTAGAAAGTGAAACTTAAGCTTGTGTGCCTGGAAAGTGAAAGTCCAGTTTGTTAGAGAGACTGGCTCAAACCGGTTCTAAATGTGCTGATAGCGTGTCTGTGTACTGTCTTCTCCTCTCAGCACTTTTCCATGGGCTATCTGTGAGTGTTGTGCAACTCTAATTGTGCTGTGTGAGTGTGTCAAGATGCTATTAGACTGAAAATGCACTGCGCTAATAGATTGATTCCAAAACGTGTAATGATAATAATAATATCTAGCAGTTTTAATCTAATTACCGTTCGTTTTTCCCCTTCTTGCAGCTTGTTTGGTCAAATCGAACAGTCCAAGACCATAGAGAGCAGCGCCCTTCCAACCTTTCCGAGCCAACGGACCCGATCATTTCTGTCAAACTGCTTAACGTCTTGTTCACCTCTCGTTAAACTTGTCTCTTCTTTTTCAAAACCGCCACTCCTGATTGCATGCACCCAACTATGACTCTTTTGATGTACTGAATTTAGTGAAAATCGTGCTAAAAACAATGATGGTAGTGTTTATGACAATAGGTTTTCCTTGAATTTTCCATCCATATGATTTGCTTCATGCTTGTTGAAAAGCTCAGACCGCTGAAGAAGACGCCAACATAACTAACATGCCGACGAGGGCGTGTTAGGCCACGATGGCTGAGTGGTTACCATGCTGGCCCCACAAACAGGAACAACTGGAGCACCTCTGTGCAGAACCCGCACGTTCCCCCTGTGGGAGTTCTGTGTCCTCTGGCTTCCTTCCACATTCAAACTCCATGCATGATAGCTTAAGTGGAGATTCTAAAAAACGCCATTCTACTTAAATCTAGCTACTGTATGTGATTAAGAACAACTTGCTTCTTTTTGGACTCATTCTAGTCCTAAAAGTCACAAGAACAATTTTCTTGTTCTATCCCGGAGAATTGACAGAATTGTTTGCTTGGAATATGAAAAGCTGTCTCATCGTCTCATCTGGGCTTCTTTCAAGGATGTGTGTTTTTGCGGCGTGTGCATCTATGAGAAGATGCACTGCGCTAATAGACTGCATCTAAAAGTGCAATAATAATAATAACAACAACAACGACATCTAGCAAAACTGGAAATCGTGAAAGGTGTGGGGTCTGCAAGTGGAAAGAAAAGACGGGCAAGCAACACGGTGGCGGCGGGGAGGACAAAGAGACGCGCGCTAACACTCACTGTTAGAGCTGATCAATTTCCCATCCCCTCAATAATAGATGTGACGAGCACTGAGGGCTGTTATCTGTCAGGCTTGACTGACCGAAATACAATCCCCAGTGGGAGCACACACACACACACACACACACACACACACACACACACACCTGTGAGCTCACAAACACACAAATATTAGATTTCCCACACACTCCACTTACTTGTTTCATTACTTGGAAGCTAACCTTGGAGAGCATGGCGGCAAAAGAGAAAAAGAATAGAATTTAATACAAGATTCTCCCCCCTCGTGTCATCTTGGTGGTCACACACTGATGCACACTCATTCATCAACTGAAATCCATTTCACATGCAATCAACGTAAAGCGCGCGTCTTTCTCTCTCCCCAGCGCCGCGTCCTTGTAATATCTACCCCTCTATCTTTCCCAATAAAAAGCACACACACCCAACTTTCCAAGCATTAAATGGTGCACGCATTAACACACTCAGGACCGTCAGGGCGCTGGCGGGAGCACGGCGGGACAGTTGGAGGTGAGCATGTGGGGGACGTCTCATCGACTCAGCGCACGCAACGCGATGGGGCTGAGCCGTCAGGGCCCCCCCGTGTGGCTCTACACCCAGATGTGTCACGCCGCCACATCGTCACACGTTTTGCTTGATCTCCAGCTGTTAACGCCGCATATGCACGAGGGCTGCGCGTCTGCGGCTCCAGATCGGAAGAGTATCTGTTCGTGCGCACACTTTGGTCTTCGTGACGTTCTCCGTGCAGCATGTGTCACCACCGTTTCAACGCATTCAAAGAACAGAGCGGTGGGATTTGTTAATGACGACAAGTTGGGACAACAACTGAAGACGTGTCAGCCTGACGCAATCAAAGGAGGAGAAAAATGGATGCACGTATCACGTCCAATATTAGGGCCGCACAGTGGAGAATGGGAGACATTTCAGCAGCTCAGTTGAGAACAAACCATGTCGGCCTTGAACGTGTTCACAGATTAATAACCAGGAAATTCATGAGCTGCTTTGCAGGAGTCATCTTCATCATCGCCACGACCCACGTGTACCTGAACAGAAGGCGATGGCGATGAAGCGTCTCATGATGCCGGCACCTCCGTCACCAAACGCACAATATCATGAATTTCTAATGTTATTCACAGGAGAGGTGGCAGCAGGCAGTTTCACCGAGATGACATCTGTGTTAATTTGGTGTTAGTAAGGAACCGAATATCAACCGATGTTGGCCTCGACGCGCCATAGGAGCAGCTGTAGGTTTGGAGGTGGTGCAATAATGAGGCGCATCATCCCAATATATTTAGGTAGAATATCGATATACGATATGTATCCCGATATCTTTTCCCCACCTATTGGGTTTAGACAAAGTCAAAGCCAAATATGTGTGCAAAGTTGTTTTATTAAAATGTAAAGGAATAGCCGCTGAAATAAAATAGTCCATTCTATTTTTTAAATAAATGTAGAAAAAGTGAAATATAATCTTCAGTCTTAATCAGGCTGCACTCACGGTAGTCCCTCTGCAGCCGGGTTAGCGCCGCTAGCGCTTCCATTTTGTTGGCGAGAGATCTCGCGTTCCCCATGACGACAGACGGTAAACATGGTTTCTACCGTCTTTTTCCGCTGTCGGCGCCTCTCCCCCGCCGTGTCTCCGCGGGGTGTGTGGCTCAAAGCTAACAGCTGCTCCCGAGTGTAAACAAGCGAGAGGCGAGCTACGAACGTTACAATATGAACATCCCTAGCCGCACGCTCGCTTAAAGGGTCAGTGTGGCACAAAAAACAAGAAGAAAGTACGAATAAAGCGCTATTAAACACTAAAAACGCAGCGGAAAATACGGAGCCGCTGTAACCATCTTGAAACATGAGACCTCCGCGTCAAATCCAGTCTGTATCGATATGAACGATATGCTTGTTTTCGATATCGTGCATAAAAGTAATAAAAATATACCTTGGAAAGCATTACTATTATTTTTTTTATATTTTTGCACTATATAGTTTATATAAAAATAAATTATTTCAAATATTTATAAATATAATTTTTGTATTTTTTTAATGAAGAAATAAATACTTTTTTTCCGCAAAAAAGGATCTTGTTTTTTCTGCCCAAAAGAGGTCATTCGTAAATGCTAAATACGTGATAAATCAGGTCAAATGGTTTTTTTCCCCATCAAGCATTGAGAGTTTGCACTTTGCCGTGAGACACAAAAGTGAAACTTCTGCATAACTTCCTCCGACGCTGCCAAGTCATACTCGAGCGCTCGTGTTGGCGGAGGGTTGAGTCTGACAGTCACCCGTTACGGTTTGTCAATAAACCTTCAAAAAGGCAAGAGTATGAGCATGCACTTGATCGCTTTTGGACTCTCTCTTTGCCCTTTTGGTATCGCTACGCTGCGACATTGTTACTAAAGACAGACACACACTACCAGTCCGTTTTTGCAAATAAGCTATTGCTCAATTTATATGCAAAAATGCCTTTTAAATTGTGTGATTCCGTCAAATGTTTTACTCTAGTATTTATATGTTTATGTCAATGATTGATTTGTTTTCTTGAAGGTCTCCACTTGTTATTCCTGTTTATTATAAACTATTCATTCCTATTTGATCAATTTTATTCCGTTGGAATCCTATGATACCAAAGGTAAATGCCATGATATCATGGATTTTTACAATTATCAAGCCGATCCAATCTGTTCAAAAGTCTGCTAACCGTCCACCGTCTATGTCGGACTGTCCTGGCGCTAATCTGAGATCTGTGCTTCCGTCGCAGCAGGCGGACAGGAACTTGTCCCTGAGACGTGCTATAGGCAGATGTGCCCACCCTGAACAGAAGTCGTTTTACATGACTGGCCACTCCGTGGGCGATATCTACTGCTACCCGTCTGTCTGCAGAGTGTACTGAATCCTGATAAGGTGCTGTGATGCACTCCAGGGTTTTCGTGCAACGTCTGTCAGTGAAACCCAGTATAGTCGGTTGATCGGCATGTGGACGACTGACAAGAAATTACTATTACTGAAAAGTAATCGATCCGCACATAAACGTATCAATTTGTGACCTTCCTGCTAGCTTGTAACTATTAGACACGATTCCACTCCAGGACCCGCCACCTTGTCTCTTCAATTACCACTGCTCACTCACAACGCAACCAGCGTTAAGCCCAGAATATGCCTTACACACTTACTAAACCCTTTTAAAAACAACAAAAAGACGGAATGGGAGTCACGTTGTAGCCACTCACAGCACACAACTACTGTATGGTGCGTTCAAGGATTGCCGAACAAAGTGGGAAATGTCAGTGCTTGATGAAAAAACATGAGTGAAGCATGAAGACATGAACAGTGGTACATTGTACCTGTGTTATCAACTGCTTAGGAATGATCACTGCTTATGGTGAATGAGACGTGTTTGCTGCAGGAAAAACGGGATATTTTCACAAATAAAACAAAAAAAAGATACATAACCCCTCGTTTATCGCGGTTCCAGACCCCACCGTGATATGTGAATTTTCGCCAAGTATGACTCTATTTATAAATGTAGTATTTTCATAGTTAGAGCATAAAAAAAATATTTTTGACCTTCTAAATATGGTTTTTAACATTATTAGAGCCCTCTAGACATGAAATAATACCCCTATGGTCACCTTTACACTCCTATTACCCAATATAGTAGACATAAGACATACAAGACATAAAAAACGTGTTTACAACCTTACATACAGTTTTTAACGTTAGAGCACTCTAGACATCGAATAACACCCCTATAATCCCCTTTACACTCCTATTACCCAAGATAATAGACATAATAAGACATTAAAAAACGTGTTTACAACCTTGCATATACAGTACGGTTTTTCAAGATTCAAGACTTTTATTGTCATATGCACAGTAAAATTAATATTATTAGAGCCCTCTACACATGAAACAATACCCCTTTGGTCACCTTTACACTCCAATATAGTAGACATAAGACATAAAATACATAAAAAAAACTTGTTTACAACCTTTTTGTAAGATTAGAGCACTGGAGACATGAAACAACATCCCTGTAGTCACCTGTACACTTCTATTTCCCATTATAGTGGACATAATAAGAGAAAATAAGATATATAAGGCAAAAAAATGGCATCTTTTCTCGTTGCTTTGTTTCTTTCTCATAGGACGACTTTTTTCGTTTATCAACTTTACGCAATTTTTTTCTCCTAATATTATGACTTTACGTTCTTAATGTTTCGTCTTTATTCTTGATGATTACTATTCTTTTTTCTATTTTTGCTGTTTTCTTGTTTAATGTTTAGAAAGGGCCAATAAAAAAAAAAATGTAAATGGTGGGCCGCAGTTTAGACAACCCCCCCTGTAAGACAACCCCCGCTGTAAGACAAAAAGGGAAAATATTAGCTTTTTTTCCCCACATTGTGGCAAAAAGTTCCAACCTCTTATCAAGTTTAACTGAAAATGTGGACAACGATGTGTGGTTTAACTTTAAATGATGGCTATCTGTCAAGCATCCATGTACGGGACAGTATGTCCCAGTTTGCCCTGTGGGAAGTTCCGACATCTTTCAAATGATGTCCCCATTCATGAGTGTGCCTCCTCTACTGCCGATTGGTTGATTCTTTTATCTCGCATTAAAAAAAATAAAATACATTTTTTTTTAAATCCGCTTCAGGCACAGTGCCAAACCCAGCGGCTGGTAGAAGAAGTCTGACACGAGTGTTTATTCATCCCATCTATGGAGGACCTGGCATGCTAGCCATGTTAGCTCATCAGCTACTGACGTGAAACAGCAGGATGTCCCGCAGGGATTTGCTATTACTACTTCTGAGTGCACTACGTGACATTTTCTGAGTGATTTACTTCCTGCGTGTGAGAATCACTGACTCATTTCGGCTAAATGTATTTTTGAAAACTTCCATGAAAGCGTCAGGGTTCAAAACCCCGCCTCCAGACTTTGTTAATTTCTCCGTGTATGTGTCAACATTCACACACTGGAAGAGACTGGCAGTCTGCCCAGGACGTTGCAAGCTTCTGCTCCCTCATATGCACATTCATTATTCAACACGGGATGAGACGCGCCCTCCCCTCCAAAAAAAAGACAATTTGGGGATATTTTAAGTTTTATCACAATGCAATGGTAGATATTGAGAAATACGAGGGAAGGGCATAATCATTACCTAACTAGTTGTTAAGAATTTGGTTAATTGTGTGGAATTGACTGTTGATTAATCAGGAAGCGCCACTTGGCTGCTTCCATGGACAATCTAGAGCCCCCGGTCAGCCTAAAATGCATGTTGTGGGCATGTGGGAGGATGCCAGAGCACCTGGAGAAATCTCAGGCAAGCACGGGGAGAAGCTCCAACAGACATTTGACTGCGCAAACCCCCTAGGACCCCTTCAGATGCCCATCCGTAATAAATATAGCAGACCCCCGTTATTTGCATTCTCAGACTAGAGACACCCATGAAAGTGTCCATTTTGAATGTCATCAAACCAAACACCTCCCTCACTCACGGTGCAACCAAAGCTAAGTAAGTAACACATGTGGAACACACAATGTAACTGCACCACACGGACTATACGGGTGTTGAAATAAACATTTACACAATAAAATACATGCAAAACATTTCAGTAATCCCTCCATTTCTGACTGAGAACCATGGCCTCGGATTTGGAGGTGCTGAGTCTCATCCAAGCTTCACACTCAGCTTCAAACTGCAACAGTAAACACTGAAGGTCACAGCCTAATGAGGCCATCAGGACCACATCGTCTGCAATTAGCAGAGACAAGATCCTGAGGCCCCCCGAACTGGACTCCCTCAATGCCTTGACTGCGCCTGGAAATCCTGTCCATGAAAATTAGGAACAGAATCGGTGACAAAGGGCAGCCTGGCGCAGGCCAACGTTCACCGGAAACAGGCTTGACTTACCGATATGTCTGATTTTCTCTCATGATATGTACTACATTGGGTGATATGAGTGTAAAGGTGACTTTAGGGTGTTATTTTATGTCTGGGGGCTCTGATAATGTTTGATGGAACCAATTAATCGTGATAAACAAGCAATTACTGCACTATTTTATACTAATGTATAACCCACAAGGCATGCTGGGTAACTTCCTCTTGTGTGCACGTGGGCTTCCCGGCATGACTTGTGGGTTATAAATTGATATAAAATAGTATTGCTTTGCATGCATACTGTATTAATGTGTACACATGTGTGTTCCACATGTGTTACTTTTCGGTTGCACCGTGAGTGAGGTTGGGTTGTGGTTTGTTTTGTGTCAGTAATGTAAAGTAAATGTAAAGTTTGGCCTAATTATGGAGATTATAAGCAGAGAATGGCAGGTTTTCCCCACAAATAAAAAATGTTTTGATCCAAAATCTGCAAATTTGCGGGGTTGCGAATGCTTATTTTCATCATTCTACAGCGAGCAGGGAAAACCTTCCAGGAGCCGAGCTTGGCGTCTCAGCCGCTGTCTCTTCACAAAAGAGAGACGGCAGAGTTGCAAGACAGAAAATTAAAAAAAAAAAAAAAAAGCAAGACCCAAAGCAGGCTCTGTCAAGCTTAAAACACAATTCAAGCCCTGCTCTGCCACACTTGTCTTCGCCATGTAGGCCAAGTCCAAACAAATGTGATGCTCGTGCAATAATGAACACGCTTTGTGTTTGAGTGCGACCGTGATAATTAGTCTCGAGATGGTGCGTTTGTGGGGAGAAGGTTCATAAAATATACAGGCCATTTGGCGAGCACTCAAAAACAAATCTGTATTCTCAGACAGTGGGGCTGCTCCACGCTAATGTTCCACCGTTTAAATCTGGCAGAAGCCGCAAACTTGCTGACCATTTCAGGTAAAAACTGGACGGATTATCGCCTCCGCAGACAAATCTGCAGTCTCGGCCCAAAACGCACATGCACACGACGTGACACCCCGCTCTCTGCTTTTTGTTGACTTGATTAGCCGTATGCCCAGGGGACCGCGTGCATCACCATTCAAGGTTCCAGGCAAAATTGAGGCCGCCACTGAACTGGGCGAGAACCAAGGTCAGGGAAATGATAATGATGTTTATGAAGTCGAAATTCACAAAACGAGAGTGCCTCTGTTGTGTCCAGGTGTGAACGGCCTCCATTGCAATTTGCAGTTAGTGTCTTTCAGTGGTTTTACACGTCACAAAATCTGGCATCAAAGATCCTTCCGGCGGCCGTTTTGGCAGGGATGAGGTGAGTGAAAAAGTGCAGTTACAATCCCCACCGCCAGCTAGCCTACGGGGCTGTACCAATGCTACATTCACAGACAGTCCCGTCATAATGTGTTTAGAAGCAATGGCACACACACTGCCAAATGTATATGTACGGGAAACACTGACATCTTTGCAAAAAAATGGACGCAAATGACCAAAAGACATCCACGTCAACCGTACTGACCCGAATGCAAGAGGACACAATGTCTTATTTTCTCTTATTTTGTCAACTGTACTGAGTAATACGAGTGTAGCGGTGGCTATAGGGGGGTTATTTTGCGTCTAGAGGGCTAACTACAAAAATAATTCTTTTATAAATAAGGAACCCTGCTGCATGGAAATTCACTCATCACGGCTGGGTCTGTAGACCCTGTGAGTCCATATTATGTCTTTTTTATTTTCTCTTATTATTTCTATTATGTTGGTAAAGCTGACTATCGGGGTGTTATTTCACATCTAAAAAAGGGCTCTAAAGATGTTAAAAACCGTATTTAAAAGGTTGTAAACAGGTTTTCTATGCTCCAACTACGGAAATTCACTTATGACTGCGTCTGGAACCAATTAACCGTGATAAACGAGGGATTACTGTATTTTTTTTTTACAGAATTTGTAAACACTTGTTTTTCAGCTGTTGGGGGCTGACACTTATTCTGCTAGCGCAACAACACATTTACAGCAATATTAAGTATATTAACTATATTAAGTACTGTAGAGAACAGGAAGCAAATAAGAAGGAGCTCTCCCAATGCTAGCATGTGAGTCTATGTTATGTCTTATTTTCTCTTATTATGTCTACTACATTGGGTAATAGGAGTGTGTAGGTGACTATGGGGTGTTATTTAATGTCGAGGGCTCTAATAATGTTTAAAAAAAGAAAGAAACAGGTTTTCTGTGCTTTAACTACAAAATATATCAGATTCATAAATAAGGAATCCTACTTTGTGGAAATTCACTTATCATGGTTGAGTCTGGAACCAATTCACTGGGATAAACGAGGGATTACTGCAAATCTCTAAAAGTCAAATATACTGTATATTCAGGTCAATTGTTATATCGGACCATCAGAACTCACAATATTTGCCACGTCAGACAGTTTGACATAAAGTTTCAAGGACATTATTATTCAAACTCCAACAAAAAGATAAAGCGATAAAGCCGGATTCAGTGTTTGAGGGTTAAGGTATCGGGTTTTGTTGTTTTTTGTTATTTTTACAGTAATTAAATTTAGTTCTGTTATTATAAGAGTTAAGAATGTTAATTGGATACCAAAACTGATGGTGTTCAACCTCAGACGCTCCACCGTGAACACATGGACGGATGCATTTAGACACGCTGTATCAGTGGATGTAAACCTCGAGTGTTGCCGAAAGAGAGGGAAGAATTTGTCCATGAACCTTAAAATCCCACAGCTCGTGTGCCCTTTTGCAGGCAGGCAGGAATAAGTGACACATCCCCGCAGTTTCATATGAGGAGATTATTGCTGCATGCTTCCAGCCCTCCAAGCTCATCTGCGAGGATATCTTGACACTAATCACCTCATTTCCAACCTGCTCTGTTTGCTTAGGGAAGTGTAGCAATGCAGCACCTCTCTGTGGCAAAAATACAATGCATAGAAACGTAATAGCCAGGTTGGCCATTTCATTTTAAATGCTTGAAGACAACCCTCCTCCTCCTCCTCCTCCTCATCCACCTCCTCCTGTGAAGCAGGAGTTATAAAAAAAACTTCTTTATTTCTTAGACTTTTTCATTTCGATTCTATTAATGATTCATGAAAATGATACTTTTTTGATGAAAGTAGCAAAAAGGAGAAAAGTGAAGCTTAAGAGTGGATTTCAGAAGGGAGACTTGCCACGTTTAATTGGACTGGGCTTTGATAGCGTCAAACACTCGGAGGGACCTAAAACAATGAGACTCAATTGGAGTTGTTAGCGCACGTAGAGCCGGGCTGACAGACTCTGCACACTGCGACACAAGCTCACACTTATTAGATCAATATTGATCATGGAGATCAAGTAATAGCAATGAATGCATTCCAAGTCTAACTGTGTTGACCACAGTTGCCACTGAAGGGAGAAACATGAGTTGATCCTGCATGGCCCGAGAATCTCCCTTCTCCGTGTGCTCCATTACGTCCAATAAAACGGCTGTTCGGTACAGATCCACCGGCGCAAAAAAGTGTTTGCCCCCTTCATGAGGTCTTATTTTTTAGCACGTTTGTCACACTTAAATGTCTCAGATCATCAAACGAATTTAAATATTAGTCGATGACAACACAACTGAACACAAAGTGCGTTTTTTTAAATGAAACTTGTAATTATTAAGGGAGAAGAAAAAAATCCAAACCCACACGGCCCTGTGTGAAAAAGTTCGATCGAGACCTACGATATCGTCCGCCCTTGTCTCAACGCGACCGTCGTCAGGTGTAAAGATCGTATTGTCGCGTTGCCCCGAATGTTTAGCAACAATCTCTCTGCCGAACCCCCCCAAAACAAAATCAGCAAACTAAATTGTTCTCAGGACTCCGCCTGTCACGCTCACACACACTCGGAAATCACAAAACTACACGTAACGCTACAGTATCCCGGTATCCTTGAACATGTTAAAGGATCTGCTCCTATGAAAGCGACAGTAATAACTACGCAGAGTAGTTTAGTATTATCTGTTTTCCCGTGACTGTTTCATTTACATCCATCAGGGGGCAGCAGACTCAAGTAGGGAAGCCCACTTCCTGGTGCTATTTCCACCCGGAGGGGGGGGACGCTCCCAGGCCAGGTGTGACGCGTGCTAGCTTTGCCCCGGGGCCTTCTCCCCACTCACAAGGGAGGCAATGACGATGTCGACTTAACGCCAAATGCGTCGCAGGAATGGAACGCGTTCGTAATCCGAAACTGTCAGTATGCAGAAATATTATGGGGGGGGAAAAATATATATTTTTTCCTTCTATCAAGCGAATTATGTGGTAGCATGGAAATATTAGGCTAATATGTCCCATCACCAACACAGCCCTCTTTCCAACTGCTACACACACGTGCTTCTGCAAACCATGTGACAATTATATTCTACGTTATGTGCTCCTCGGGGCCTGGGGAGTATCGATGATTGATTTTGTGTTTTATCAAAGAAAGAGGAGTGCCATTAAAAAGAGATCAGTCAGCCACCAGGCATGAGGAGTCGCCTCCTAATTGCCCATTCATCAAAAAGTGTCCTCAAGTGAATCGCGGCGTTGAAACGACGCACGACAACTGAACCGCAGCGTATTAATTTCAATACTGATGAACTTCATGCTCGGAGGCGTACCCCCGCCCCCCCGCAAACAGGCTGGGAAAGGAACAGATGCGCACACCTGGATACGTATATGCGGTGCGCCTTTTAGATTTGTCACGCTGTCTTCACAGGGTCCAGCGACTCACCTCCAAGTATAAATCAGCGCTGCAGTAATCCCTCGCCACTTCACTGGGTCACGCGTTTTCGAAAAGACATTAGTTCATAAAATCATCGTCGTTTCGTGGTTGAACACGGCCTTTTATTAGTCCAAAAAAAGCAATCTTAAGCAAATGTTTTATGTCTAAATGAAGCCTTTACAGCAGAAAGCTAGCTAAATGAAGTCAGCGCAAGTGTAAGGCATTCAGAAGACGCACTGAAAGAGGTCGTGATCATATGTAGTATTCCACACTAGGGGTCACTAGGGGTCAGTAATGTTCGGTGAGACACACAAGCACCAGACTCGACTGCCGGAACAACAGGCACAATAATCCCTCACACGACACTCAACTCTGAGCCCCCACAGACGTCACTTCCTGTCTGGCCCCCCCTCAGCTGCCGTAGCATCGGAACACATTTACAGCAACACACACGGGAACAATAACATGAACACGTGTGTGAGTCTATTTTTTGTCATATTCTCTTATTATGTCTACTCTATTGGGTAATACAAGTGTAAAGGTGACTATAGGGGTGTTGTTTTTCATCCGGAGGGCTCTAATGATGTTAAAGGTTGTACACCCGTTTTCTAGGCTCTAACTACAAAAAATATTCCATTTATAAATAAAGGAATCCTACTTCGCAGAAATTCACTTATCATGACTGAGTCTATATATATTATGTCTTATTTTCTCTTATGTCTACTATATTGGGTAATAGGAGTGTAAAGGTGACTATAGGGGTGTTATTTCATGTTGGAAGGACTCTAATGATGTTTTTAAAAAAAGCATTTAGAAGGACGTAAACAGGTTTTCTAAGCTGGAACTACAAAAATATTCCATTTATAAAGAAGGAATCTTACTTATCACGGTTGGGTCTGGTTAACCGCGATAAATGAGGGATTACTGCACTATTTTATCGTCATTTATAACCCGTAAGGCATGCCTGGTAACTTCCTGTTGGAGAAGCATGCCTTGCGGGTTATAAATGACTATAGAATTATGTTTTTTTGCATGTACAGGTATATTAGTGCGAAAGTGTCTATTTCCATACCTTACATTGTGTGGTCCACATAGGTTAGTTTTGGTTGCACCGTGAGCGAGCTAGACATTTGATTTGTTGATCCCCTGTGAAGTAGTCTATATTTGGTCTTATTTATGTCTTATTATGTCTACTATATTGGGGAATAGGAGTGTAAAGGTAGCTATAGGGGTGTTATTTCATGTCTAGAGGGCTCTATCCATCCATCACTCGGGCCGCGGGGGTATGCTGGAGCCTATCTCAGCTGTCTTCGCGTGAAAGGCGAGGTCTAGAGGGCTCTAATAATGTTAAAAATCATATTTATAACCTTTGTGTTTTAGCTGTTGGGATCTGAGACTTCATCAGCTCAGTGATGTCTTTAAAAAAAATAATAATAAACATCCAGCAGGATTTCAGAGAGATTGGATTCAAAAGATACCAAACGCGGTATCCGGTCGACGCCTTTGGTCGACTCAGCAGCAATCTCGACTCACACGGATGCGCCATCCCTTTTCCTTTGCCTCATGCAGAGAATCCTGCATTTCATCAATCTTGCAATGCACCCTAACTACACCATTTTCAGGCTTGTCACAGAATTATACATGCTGCTCACACACACACACACACACACACACACACACACACACACACACACACACACACACACACATATAGACGTGAACATCTGCATCTTTGCTGAGAATTCATCCATCTCTGGATTTCTCCTTTTTTGCCATTTCACGTCCCTTTTTTTTCTACGCTGCTGGATCAGCTGGAGCTGGGCTCACCACTAAACACTTGCCCCGAGGCAAGGAAAAAGGGAGGCAATCATCACACGTATAGTTACTGCGCAGCTCCAGTTAAAACGGGCATTAAAAGAGTCACATGTGGGTTTGTTTGCAAGTACGTGTTTATCTGGGCTGCTTCCTTTCACGCACACTGTTAAGAAAGGAGCATTAGAAGCCCCAGATGGTGTCTGATGTGTGCTTAATGATTTTGGTGAGGTCACGCACCACTTCTCCCACATCTTAGCTCGATGGGTGCCTGAAACTGCTGAGTCAACTCCAGCACGAAAAGGAGACATTTGGAGCTTTACAAGACGAGCAATGAAAAATATCCCGTAAACGCTCGGCCTTTTTAAGTGCGTGTCTCCCAATGAGGCACTACAACAGTCCGGTATTGAGTCTTTTAGACCCTTTAGGGCAGGGCTGTCCAAAGTAAGGCCCGAGGGCCATTTTTGCTTACTCACACAGTAGACGGCAAACGTGAAGGACATCTAAAATACAGTATAAGAAACTATGCAATGGATTTTACCCCCGTGGTTGTCTGGCAGGCAGTTGTACCTTCTTAAAATATTGTCCCACGGACGTCTTTTCCTCCCAGGTCTCCTTGTAACAGCGCACAGAATCCATGACCCCGCGAACATTCAGTAATCTTTAGAGCCTCTTAAATGTCAATTTTTTTGGTACCTTAGTCATCAAACAGGTTGTGCCTCTTTTCTGATATGTTGCTGCATCCCAGCTTTGTCGTATTGTTTTAATTTTCCCCAAAAAATATTACAACTTTTTTCTTAAATCTTTGTCAATTTTCTTCTCATAATATTTCGACTTCATTCCCATAATATTCAAACTTTCCCCCAACCTTTCCATACTTTATATTGTTTTACGTCAAAAAATACAAAATAAAGTATTGTTTCTTTAATATTTCAAGTCCATGATTATTCTCATCATAATATTTCAAGTTTATTCTCGTAAAACTGCTACTTTTTTTCCCTCTTAACATTTTGACTTCATTCTCATAAACTTACAGCTTTTTTTCCCACCATTTCGGTTGTCCTTTATTCCCATCATATATGACTATTTCGGCAACCTAATTAAAAAAAAACACACAACTTTATTTGTCGTTTTGTTTGTTTTTCATGCTACCACCATATTTCAACTTAATGCAAGTAAAATGACGTTATTTTTCATCATATTAGTGTTATTCTCGTAAAATTACAGATTTTTCTCGTTAGATTACTACTTTTTTCACTTAATATTTTGATTTGATTCTTGTAAAATTACTGCTGATTTTTTTTTTACCGTTTTCATCCGTCCATCCATGACTGTGTGGCCAACATGCTAACCACCCGGCCACCGTGCGGCCGTTAGATCGATTAATTGATGACTCGATTAATCCAAACACGCTTCAGAAGAATCGCCTAAGCAAATAATCGTTGGTTCCAACCCAAATCCATTTTTATTTCTGTTCATTTTCACATCAAGGATTGCTTTCCTTTTCCTTGGCGCACTGGGAGACACAATGAAGTCCAAAAAGTACAAAGAACGAAGCACACCTGCACTATTCTCGAGCGAGTCTCATGATTTCAGACCAAAAGGAAGGGCCACCTGTACTGGAAACACAGCGGCCAGGGACCGGGACACGCGACACCACATGGAAAACTAAGGTGTTGCCGGTCGCACGTTGCCTGTCAGTCCCTGCACACAGCTCTGGGCTGGAAGCACGACCAGGATTCGTTCATCATTGTCACACAGTAATTCAGTATGTAATGTGCCTCTAAGTCCCCGGGAAGCAGAGGAACAGACACACTGTCTTCTGGAAACAATTCAAGCCAAGTCGGTGTCCTGCAGGAGCAGCCATTTAACACAGGAATGAGCCAATTATCTTTGCGAGTGGGCAAATTTACAATAGGATATACGGAATTCCCGTGGCATTTCTGTGTCAGAGGTGGCAGCTTATGCACGCTTCTTTCTGTCGTTGCCTGACACACACATCTGCGGCTGATATGATAACGCGCGGCCGTGCAGCTGCACATTAGCACCAGCTCATGCAAACACCTACACAGTGAATTGCACCTCCGGCGCACGTACTCTCCCCAATTTAGCCACAAGTTGGTCAAGATGAGACACGCACACGCACACACCATGAATACCGCACGGCCGTCATTCAGCATTCACAGCTCCGCACATTTGCAGATTTTTGTCAATTTTTGGGATATTTACACTCTTACTCGCATGTCACAAAGCAACAGATGAAGAAACCAAAAGCCTCTCTCACTCACGGTGCAACCACAATAAACACAAGTAAAGTAAATACACATGCAAAAAAATACTAGTTTATAGTCATTTATAACCCGCAAGGCATGCTTTACCCAACAGGAAGTTACCCAGCATGCCTTGCAGGTTACAAATTGTTTTTAAAAATTGAAAGTACAGTAATCCCTCGTTTATTACGCTTAATCGATTACAGACCCGAACGTGACAGTGAATGTCCACAAGGAAGGATTCCTTATTTACGGAGGAAATATTTTCATAGTGAGAGCATAGTACATCTGTTTACCACCTTCTAAATATGGTTTAACATCACTAGAGCTCTCTAGACATAAAATAACACCCCTATAGTCACCTTTACACTTCTTTTACCCAATATATTAGACATAATAAGTAAAAATAAGACATAGAACACCTGTTTACCACCTTCTAAATATGGTTTAACATCACTAGAGCTCTCTAGACATAAAATAACACCCCTATAGTCACCTTTACACTTCTTTTACCCAATATATTAGACATAATAAGAAAAAATAAGACATAGAACACCTGTTTACCACCTTCTAAATACGGTTTAACATCACTAGAGCCCTCCACACATAAAGCAACACCCCTATAGTCACCTTTACACTTCTTTTACCCAATATAGTAGACAAGAGAAAATAAGACATAAAATATAGATAATGCATACTATAGACGCACACATTAGCAGTTAAAAGTTATGATACTACCACAATAAAGTCAGAAAGAAAGTCAAGAAGAAAGCGGAAATATGTGTAAAAATAAAAAATAAAAAATGCAATATAAAGAGAGAAAAGTTGATACTAATAATGATACCAAATACTTGGGCTTTCCGATATTGGCTTTTTTGCTGATAACCAATATTGTCCATTGTCCATATTCTGATATCAACCGATGGTGTAACATCACATATCTCCTGTCATGGAATTAACACATTGTGGTGACCAACAATATTGTTTTAGACATTTCTCTTGGAGATTAATAAAGTATCTATCTATCTGTCTGTCTGTCTGTCTGTCTGTCTCTCTGTCTGTCTGTCCGTCCGTCCGTCCGTCCATCCATCCATCCATCCATCCATCCATCTATCCATCTATCTATCTATCTATCTATCTATCTATCTATCTATCTATCTATCTATCTATCTGTCTGTCTGTCTGTCTGTCTGTCTGTCTGTCTGTCTGTCTGTCTGTCTGTCTGTCTGTCTGTCTGTCTGTCTGTCTGTCTGTCCGTCCGTCCGTCCGTCCGTCCGTCCGTCCGTCCGTCCGTCCGTCCATCCATCCATCCATCTATCTATCTATCTGACTTCCGTTTGCGGGTCATGAGGTTGTTGTAGCCACTTAGCTATTGCTAAAGAATCCTTGCTTGTTGTTGAGTTGAGTGGAGAGTAAACCGACCTGTGCCGCCCACCTCGACTCCTGTCTGGTCGTGAGTGGCATCTCCACATTTGGTGACCTTCGACCAAATGTGAGGGTCACATTACATTTGCATGCCAATATCTGACATCCCTCAATAACATCCCTTTGTCCCCAATAACACAAAGCTGAGAAATCTAAATCTAAAAACCGTCTCTGCATATCTACACGGGGTGGTTTTAAAAATGGATCCCAACACTGAGCAGTTACATCGACAACGCAGGTGCGGGAAAAACGGAGAAGCACAATATGGGAACACGGAACGGAGCAGGAACTGAAATAAGGGCACGAAAAAAACGGAACTAAGGCATCAAAAGGGAACATAAGCACACTAGTTCACAGACCGTGACACCTCTGTGTTAGAGCAGACATGTTCATGTGCATCCCCATTACTCACGTATGTCCCGTAAACCCAAAAGATGCACAAAGACCCCCAGCGTGATTCTATTCAACAGCAAAAAACGGCGTGTTGATCGTTTCTCTCCTTGTTGCCTGTCAAGGTGTCAAGAGAGGTGTGAAAATGATCATTCAGGACGATCAAGTGTTTGCAATGAGAATAAATTGGGACGTTGGGAACAGAAGTGGCAAAAATGCACCGCAAGTCAGTGTGGAAGGTATACGCCATTTCCCTCCGAAATGTCCTGAGTAGGAAAACACAGTTTCAGTGTAGCACAGTGAGAGCCCTCCCTCTTCTTTTGCCGCTTCCTCCCTTATTATCACCATAAAGGTAAGTAATACGCACACGTGCACACGCGCACACGCGCACACGTGCACACCCCAGTCCCCTCCGCCGTGACTCTCCGGGGCTTATTCTCCTGAGAATACAGCAGGAAATGGTATCAAAGTACTGCACTGTAATTAGTCGAAAAGAAGACTGTACTTGAAAAGCATTATGTCCTAACCGCTTGTTCATTTGTTTCAAGTGCGGCGTTGCCCGTGCAGCACGCCGTTCACGTTTGTGCAAGCGCATTCTGCCAGAAATATTCCGATTCTAATGTGATGGCGTGCTTGGCTTTTCATGCTGGTTTCCTGCTAAATATTCAGCTTAGATGCACAAGTGGGGAATTTTCAATGGGAATTTTACATTTGCCCTCCCTGGAAGGCAACTAAATCAATATGTCAACCGCAATTCATTTGGTTGCTGCCGGGTGGAGGGCTATACCACATCGACTGACAAGCGAAAGGTCACATTTTTGCATCGCGAGCAGATTTGAAAGACATTGTTTTCTTTGCGAGAATGAAAAATAGATGCTTTGGGATGCTCAGATTCCATGTTTCTTTCCTGTCACTCAACAGCAACATCTTCGTAGGACCCTGTCGTGGAATCGTGGAATTTCGTGACATAATGTCAATGAAACGATGTCATCGTGAGGCGAGGGAATGTTGGAGTGGGGAGACACTGTGGTGTGAAAAAGGGTTTGCCCCCTTCCTGATAGCTTACTTTTTTATCACACTTCAATGTTTCAGATCATGCTAATGTAAATGTTAGTCAATGACAACACAACTGAACACAAAATGCAGTTTTTAAATGAAACTTTTTATTCAAATGGAGAAAAAAATCCAAAACTACATGGCCCTGTGTGAAAAAGTGATTGCCCCCTAAACCTAATAACTGGTTGCCCCCCCCCTTAGCAGCAACAACTGCAATCAAGCGTTTGTGATAACTTGCAATGAGTCTCTTACAGCGCTGGGGAGGAATTTTGCAGAATTGTTGTCATTCAGCCACATTGGAGGCTTTTCCAGCATGAAGCGCCTTTTAAGGTCATGCCACAGCATCTCAATAGGATTCAGGTCAGGACTTGGACTAGACCACTCCAAAGTCTTCAGCCATTCAGAGGTGGACTTGCTGGTGTGTTTTGGATCATTGTCCTGCTGCAGAACCCAAGTTGGTTTCAGCTTGAGGTCACCAACAGATGGCCGGACATTCTCCTTCAGCACAATTCATGCTTCCATTTATCACAGCAAGTATTTCAGGTCCTGAAGCAGCAAAACAGCCCCAGACCATCACACTACCACCACCAGATTTTACTGTTGCTATGATGAAATGCAGCGTTACTTTTACGCCAGATGTAATGGGACACACACCTTACAAAAAGTTCAACTTAACCACAGAGTATCTTCCCAAAGGTCTTGGGGATCATCAAGATGTTTTCTGACAAAATTGAGACGAGCCTTAATGTTCTTTTTGTTCAGCAGTGGTTTTGGTCTTGGAACTCTGCCATGCAGGCCGTTTTTGAACACTGACCTTAACTGAGGCAAGTGAGCCCTGCAGTTCTTTGCATGGTGTTTTGGGGTCTTTTGTGACCTCTCGGATGAGTCGTCGCTGCGCTCTTGGGGTCATTTTGGTTGGCCGGCCACTCCTGGGAAGGTTCACCACTGTTCTATGTGGATAATGGCTCTCACTGTGGTTTGCTGGAGTCCCACATGTTTACAAATGGCTTTATGACCTTTTTCACAAAGGGCCATTTAGGTTTGGATTTTTTTCTCCCTTGATAATAAAAAGTTTTATTTAAAAACTGCATTTTGTGTTCAGTTGTGTTGTCATTGACTAATATTTTAATTTCTTTGATGATCCGAAACATGTAAGTGTGACAAATACGCATAAAAATAAGAACTCAGGAAGGGGGAAAACACTTTCCCCGGTGGACATCTACTAACCCGCCCCATCCCGAACTAAACACGCATGCTAGCGCCGCTGTGTGCGCGTGTTTACACCGTGTTGTGGTTTCCCGTTCGTTAATAAAGTGGTTGGAATTGCATGGGCGACTACCTCCTCCTCAGCCACAAGCATACAGCCTCATCATTTCCACCTTAACGGAAGCTGCTCTTAAACATAAAATATCACGGAAATTGACTTTATGTGAATGAAACGCCGTCATTGTCAGGGGAAGGAACGTTTGTGTGGGGAAGTATTTCCCCGGCGGACCGCGCAATTGTGGCGGAATCACACCACAAACACTAGCCCGCCCCTCCCTGACTAAACATGTCGGGAAGGCGACCTGAAACACAAAACTTGAAAACTTGGAAGGAATGGAAGATAGCTGGGTTAGCTTAGATTAGCAGAGCGTGCTGTGTGTGTGTGTGTGTGTGTGTGTGTGTGTGTGTGTGTGTGTGTGTGAGAGAGAGACACTCAGGCTGTATGAGTTGTGTTTACACCATGTTGTGTTTTACCGCTTGTTAATGCAACCAAGCGTTTTACGATGCCCGCTGACGTTGTGCGGGTAAATAAGGAATGCGCGGTGCGGTTATTCTCGCTCCCAGCTTGTCTGAACAGTCAACAGACATTCTCAGCACACACACACACACACAACACACTTCCAGCCTTCAAAATAAGAGGATTTTGTGTGTGCAGAGGCTGACATCCCATTAGAAAAGTTAGCCAAGCTACATCAGTTTCTGAAATACTGGGAAAAATTGCCTAATGATGTTTTGCATCAATAAATGTGAGGATTTTTTGCATTTAATAAGCGGACATTTTATTCAAATACCGTCTAAAAATGTAATTTAACGAGGAAACTTAAAAAAAAAAAAACAGCAGCAGCAGCAACAAAAATGGGAAAATCAATCAAAAGTATGAGGAAAAAGCATGAAGTTGAAATATGAAAGAAAATGTTAGTTTTTTTAAGTAAAAAACAATGAATAAAGTTTATGACATGGGAATAAAGTGAAAATGTTAGGAGAAGAAAATATACAAGAAGAAAGCTGAAATATTCTGAAAATTATCCCCCAAAAAAATCAAAAGCAGAAATGGAAATTTGCACAGAGTGAAGCCAAAATATTAAGAGAAAAAAATAGTTTTCTCACAAGAAAGAAGGTTGCAATTTTACGAGACTAAACTTGTAAGGTGAGGAAAAATATCATTTTAGTAACAATGTTGAAAGAAAGAAAAAATACCTCATTTTTGGAAAAAATACAAAATATTATTGGAATAAAGTTCTAAGTGCGAGAAGAACATTTACAAGAGGACAGCTGAAATGAAATAGTTGGAAAATAAAAAAATAAAATAAGCATAAATGGAAAAAATGTAACGAGAATAAAGTCAAAATATTAAGAAAAAAAATCGTATTTGAATGAAGAACAAAAGTGGCAATTTTCCAAGCATAAACGCGTATTATTACGGGAAAGAGGCCATTTTTAGCAGCATTTCACCTGCATTACAAAGCTGAAAGGTACTTTTTTCTTGAGCGACATGTAGCTTCTCAGCATATCCTCACGTGTTGCTTTACAAAATATCAACGTGGCCCTCGCATCCGTTCATTTTTCACGATGTGGCCCTCAAGTGCTCACCTTGCCGCCCTATGATGGCTCAGAGGCCCCTCGTCACCCGGGTTCTCCTGAACGCCAGAGCTCTAGCGCGGCTGCAACTGCGAGGTGTTCCACCTGGAAGAATGTCCAGCGATGCTCCAGGGGGAAGCGGGGCTGCTACACTGCCTGACATCCGCCTGAAGCTTGGCGATGGAGCTCAGACCTCGGCAGACAGTGCAGCCGAACGATGAAGGACACATACAAGAATGTATTCATGCAGTAGGTGAAAAAAATGAGCCCATTACTCAATCACTCCTCAGTCACACACGGATGGTGGCACAGTAAACTGCAGTACACCTGGAGCACTGTGGGCACAACTGGAGGCAAGGTGGGTCAAGTGTCCTACCTCTGCTCCACCTCCTCCCAAATAAACTAATTATTTGGTAGTTAAAGCATAGAAAAGCTCTTTATGACTTCCTGAATACAATGTTTACCATCATTAGAGCCCTCTAGGCATGATATAACACCCCTATAGTCACCATTACACTCATATTAGCCAATATAGCACATATCATCAGAGGGAAATAAGCCATCTGAGACATAAATAAGACTTGTGCTCACATGCTTCAATAAAAGTATGGACAGTCGTGGACAGGAAGTGATGTCGGGGATTCACCACAGTAGCCCGTGTTATTATTATGATGATGATGAAGACTAACAGTATTAGTCAGGCAGGCAGACGCTACAGGAGTTTGAGGTCCAGGACCACAAGGCTGGCGAACAGCTTTTACCCACAGGCCATCAGGCTCCTCAACGAAGCACTCACACACGCCGCACGCAACACACGCACACACTCATAGCACTTTATTTATTTATTTATTTGTATTATTTACTTGTATTAATGTCTCTTCTGTTGTTGCTTAATTTATTGGTATATATGTTTATGTGTTTATGTTTCTTATGTTCTTATTCTTTCATTTGTTTTCTTTCTTTTCTTGGGAGAATGAACAGAATAAGATTTTCATTGCATGGTATAACTGCTGTTTTACTGTGCACATGACAATAAAACTCTCTTGAATCTTGAATCTTGAATCTTATTATGTTGTTATTGTGCCTGAACATCCTTATGCTTGAAAATGCTTAATTTCGCCCACGAATACCTAACACACGCAACTATGGTACGTTTGCGTTCCGCCCAACAAAGTGCGAAAACTCAACGCGTCACAAAGATGTCAGTGAAGCATAAAGACATGTAAATATCGTGTGTTTTCTACACGTGGTGCACGTATGCTGTACATTTTAACAGTTTTATCAATTATTACCGACTTATGGTGACATATATCATGTGTATATTTTGGCATATAGACCAAAAATAAGTATGTATAGAAGTATGTACTTCGCTAGCACAGACAGATGAATGAAGAAACATTATTGCTAGCAAACAAACCGTAAATTTTGTGAGTGAAATTGGATAATTTGATGGTTTTCGGCAAAACAAGAATGAAAAAAACATTTTTGGAACAAAAAATCCAAGAATTGACGGAATGTTGAATATGCGGCGAGCCACTGTTCCCCACTTGTGCAATAAAAAGAAATGTGGACTAATTGATCTGTGCCAGGGTGGTCATCAAAAAGAACGACATACTTACTCACGGTGCAACAAAACGAACACACAGCACATCCACAGCGAGTTAGCGCATCACAGAAATCAACTGCTGCGTCTACGTGGGTGCTAAACGACAGCTACGCGGTAAACATGACACACAACGTGAACTGTTATTTGCGAGCGCCGCAAGGCATGCTGGGTCGTCCGGCGGCAACAACAACATGAGCTGCGAACAATACAACGCTGGATATCAAGCGTGTGTTGACGTCCCTCCTTGTTTGCCTCGCTGACGACCGCCTCAGCGCGTTTTGCAATCGAGCAAAAATGCGACAAACACGGCAAAATGTTGGGAGAGAGCGTACCGCAGGCTACCCAGCATGCCTTGCGGCAGGACTATATGGGTGTAATTTTGGCATGGGTGTTTCGTGTAGGTATTCATTTGCATGCACACATGGGGCAGTAGGCAGGGTACGCTGCGCGTCACGTGTTGTGTTATTTTTTGCACAAGGTACAGATTGCATGTGACTATTTCCTGTCATGTTGCCGGACAGAACACCAGGTGGGCCAGAACAAGACACTTGGCGGACCGGATGTGGCCTGCGGGCCGCGGTTTGCCCACCCCGGTCTGTACCAACATTTACGGTACCAGTCCAAATTTGGGACACACTTTCTAAACATTTCATTTGTATGTCAGCTTACAGCACGGAAATCTGACTTTGTGTTGGTTTATGTTTTAAAAAATGCAGAATTAAAAATCTCTTTTCATAAAAAAAAATGTAAATAAATGGAAATAACTGAAGAAATCAAATTCTCCTCGTCCTCTTTGTAATGCAAACTCTGTCTTAACATCTCGCCTGTTTCATTCAAATTGTTCACGATAGCGTTAACTTGAACTGCTATGTTTTTACCTTTGAGTCTGTGCACTCATTCACTCATTCACTCATTCACTCATTCAGTCAATAAGGAAGTAACAATCAATCAGCATCAAATCACGTAATCTCTTGTAGTTGCCAAAGTGGTTCACTCGTAATCCAACCTGCGCTGCCGTTAGTGGAATCCACCTTTTCATCCATTTTTACGAGTTGTTAGTGAAACTGTAATCAAATCCCTGAGTTATTTCATCCAGCAGTGACGCCCAAACATAATTCGATACTTCCAGCAAAGAAAATCATTACGCCGCTGGCCCAGATTCAACTGTACGTCAAAAAATAACTAGCGTTCTTGTCGCTTTGGCTCGCTGCTCCTCTTCTTCAAGCACACGCAAAAGACGTACACGCTTTCTAGTTCTGTCACTGTCTGACTTTCTGGTTCGTTTGTTTTCAGCACGGCCGGGCTGAAACTGTAAACACATCGGGAACGCACGCGTACGCACTCGGACACCCGCGTTCCGCCCCGAGCATCCCGCTGTCTTCCTCGATAGTGGCGTCTCCGGTGAAGGGAGATGTTGTACTTTTATCACTCGGGCCTTCCGTCGTCTCACTCGTCCAAATAAGCATCCGCCGCAGAAGCTCAGCGCCGCCCCCACCGATCCAAATCATCGGTACTCGGAGCACAGACCTCCTGCAAGGAGCAAACGCAGGATGCCGTGGTTCCCATAGGTGTTGGGAAAATGAGAAAAACCCACATGATTATGTATGACTTTTCAAGAATGCGGCTTGTGAGTAAACAGCAGCATCGGGCTGAAAGTAATGGGAGTGCGACACGCCATCCAAATGGCCTCGCTGTCTCCTCTAAATGACCGTCTGCTTTCCTCCCGACACGCAGACACGAGTCCGTGTGAGGTCACCATGTCCTGCTCTCACCTCCGTGCAGGCAGAGCGTTGCATCATGGGTCTTCAAAGGGTCCACAGCCGCGGTGTCCAGACTTTTCCCGCTGAGGGCATGCAACTTTGCCGCTTTGATATTTTGTAAAGCAAAAAAGAAGTTGTGTATACTTCAAGAAAAAAAAGGCATCTCAGCTCTGTCGTATGCTGTAGCTGACAAAGACTCATTAGCAGCACCTTCACGCTTTGCTCTTTTTCCCATTTTTGCTGTTGTTTGTTTTATTTTCCAAATATTTCAACTTCAATATTTCAAATAGTCTGCATCAATTTTATGATGACTTCATTGCCGTAACATTTTGACTTTATTCCCATAATATTATAACTTTTTTCCCCAACCTCATTTTCCAAAAGTGATTTGATTATTTTTTGTTTCTCATAATTATTTGGCTTTAAAAAAAATACATGTTTTTTCTTTAATATGTCAACTCTATGCTGCTAAAATGAAATCCTTTTTATTCTCGGAAAATTGCACTTTTTATCTGGTGATATTTTGACTCTATTCTCATAATACAGCTTTTTCCGCAACCTCACTTTGCAAAAATGATTATTTGTTACATTTTTGCTTGTGTCTTACATTACAACATCTGATAAAAATACCGTTTTTCTTCAAATATTTCAACTGGACGCTCCTAAAACGGCGTTGTTTAATTCAGAGCATCATGACGTTGTTCTTGTAAAATGAGGACTTTTTCTCCTTAGGTTACGACTTTTTTCTCTTAATATTTCGACTTTATTCTTTTTGTCGGGTTTTTTTTCCCAAATAGTTAAACTTCCATTTTAAATAATCTTTGTAAATGTTCTTCTCGTAATCTAATCTTCTCGTAACTTTATCGTGTTTCGTTGTTTTCATACTATTATGACTATCTCGTGATATTTTGACTTTATTCTCATATTACAGCTTTTTTCCGCAACCTCACTTTGCAAAAATGACAACTTCATTTTTTGCTTGTGTCTTATATTCCAACATCTAATAAAAATAAATGTTTTCTTCAAATATTTCAACTTGATGCTACTAAAATGGTGTTATTTCGACTTTATTCTTTTTGTCGTTTTTTTCCCCAAATAGTTAAAGTTCCATTTTAAATAATCTTTGTTCTTTTTGTAATCTAATCTTCTCAGAACTTTATTATTATGTCTTAAAATAAAAACAGCTTTTTCCATGCTACTGATAAGACGTTATTTTTGCTCACATAACATCAGGAGTTCATTTTCGTTAAATTGCGACCTGGTTTCTCGTAAGAATACGACTTCTTTATCTGAATATTTTGAGCTGCTGTTTTTTTTTCCATTTCTACTGCTATTTTTTTTTCATTTTCCAACTATTTCAATTTTCTCACAATATTCTGACTTTCTTCCTGGAATATTTTGACTTCATATCATTTTCCATAATATTCTTGTTTCCACAAACAACATTTTTCAAAGATTACAAATTTATTTTTTGGTTTGTTTCTCATAATAAAAACAAAGTGTTCTTCAATATTTCAACTTTACGACACTAAAGTGATGTTTTTGTTTATTCTCGTAAAATTCCAACCTTTTCCTGGTTAGACTTTTTCTCTTCATTTTTTTCCTTCATTCTTTCTTCCATTTTTGCTTTTTTTTGGTTGTTTTTTTTTTAGGTTTCTGTTTGTATTTTAATTTTAGAAAGTGCCACGTGCCAAATGAGAAAAGAAAGAGCCGCAGGCCACGCTTTGGCCACCCCTGGTTCACGCGTTCCTGGAAGACGCTTCTTACGGAACCCGGGTAAACCTGGGATGAATTCCCAGCCTTTAAAAGGAAGCGTCAGCAATCATGTGTCTTTGCCTCCCTTGATTGATCACCATCAAAAGGGGCACCAAGGAAACGTGTCGCTCGTCATCCGTCACATCTGTGTGAATTTGAAATTGGGCGAGAACGTTGGGGTGAAAAATGGCTCGTCGCTCGCTCGCCTTGAGTAGGTAATTGGAGATGATACAGCGGGGATTCGTCACTGCCTTACCGTCCCGCTTTAAAACGCCAGATAGATTTTTATAGCTTACAAAACCGTCCCTTTGCTTGGGACTGAACAAGGATCTGAGAGGATGTTCAGATTCCTTGTTTCCTTTCCGAGATGAATCACTTGGAAAGGGAATGCTGCCGTTATGTTGTCTCCGGCCCTGGGGAGCGTTCACGTCTTGAGCGCTAGGAATTTGTTTGCGCCATCCTGGGAGGCTGCGCTGTCTGATTCGTTTTACTGCATTGTCAGCTAATGAATGGTGCGCGTCCATCGACTGCCACACACTCGCTCTGGTGAGAAAAGCCCCCCACGGGTGCTCATCTTGGGGGGGTTGTCCCACTCTCATTAGGAGGGGATCAAAAGGAAGCGGAGGCTCACTGATGGTTTAGCACATTCCCTGTGTGTCGTTGCCATGACGGGGCACCAAATGATGATCAGCACGTTCAGGGGAAAACTTCCGGCCGTATCACGGATCGTTTGATCAGCAAGGCATCTATTTGTATCATAACCGTCTATAGAGCCAATTTCTGCAATCCTGGCAAAACATTAAAAATAAAGCAAAAAGTCTTTGGTGGAAAGAACTTTCTTGAGGCACATCTACATTTTAGCTTAGGATATGTCAGTCGAACACCGTCCCATAAAAGGTTTTCTTGACACACACTCACATAGCACAATCAGACTTGCGCAACAGGTCGATATCACCGATGGACTGATTGTTCTCACTCACACAAGCTTAACTCTCATGTCTAAACAAACTTAATTTTCACTTTCTAGCATGGCAACTGTAATAAAGACTGTGTACTTTCGGTCTGGGCTATTCACCGATCTTCCTCACTGATGTCTGCAAGCAGACATGATGTTCTTAGTATTTTCTACTTAACACACCTCATAAACACCTGGTCTGCCACAGAATAAGAAGATGTTGCACGAGGGATCGGTGTTGCCAACTTAGCGACTTTCTTAGCAAGTAATCAGACCCTCTAGATTCTCTTTTTCAAAAAAGCGACTAGCCAGAAAGTCTTTTGAGGACTCTGAAATGAGAGCACCTTTCATCGTTATCTTGCTGTCGGTCCCTCCCCCATATAAAACACTCACAGGTGGCTCGGGTTTGTTGGTAATTTTCAAAAAAGACAAAAGAAGCGACAGAAAACAGTCCATTTGTAGTTCTAAACATATTTATTTAGCTATTGTGAGATATTATTACACCTATAGATTCATTCTCGTAGCTTCTCAAAGAAGGCTTTCTTGACACACACACTCACATAGCACAATCAGAGTTGGGCAGAGTTGGGCAACACTGATGGACTGATTCTTCTCACTCACACAAGCTTAACTCTCACTTCTACACAAATGTAAACCTTTCACTTTCACTAGAGGGGTGCGGCAACTGCTATATGGGCTCTGTGTCCTTTCATTGTGGGCTATTCCTCATTGATGATAGAGTCCAGCGCTGTAGCCAAACATAACGCTCCT
Source organism: Dunckerocampus dactyliophorus (assembly GCF_027744805.1). NCBI lineage: Eukaryota > Metazoa > Chordata > Actinopteri > Syngnathiformes > Syngnathidae > Dunckerocampus > Dunckerocampus dactyliophorus. The sequence continues at coordinate 2,941,569 of NC_072820.1, forward strand.
AATGGTTGCTTCTGACCACACCTCGTACGCACACACCAACTGACTGGGTCACGCGTTTTTACGCACCTGTTCACCAATATAGTGAGATATTAGATGCACAATGACGTGTGCATTATCTTTCAAATCAGCCCAGGAGACGTCAGGAATGGCTGCCAACGCTTGCGGGTCAATAAATTCATGTTCTGTTGTTGAATAAGGTGTAAAAACATGAGGTAATATCGCATATTTCTAATGACACAAACCAAAAAGCTCAGTCCCCACCGGTCCTGTGGGAAACACTACCCGGCTATAAAGCAGCTAGAAGTCAGACTGCATGTGTGTGTGTGTGTGTGTGTGTGTGTGCGTGTGTGTGTGTGTGAATGGACAGACCGATGAAAGATGCGCCCGCCAAATGTGATGTGGTTGCAGCGGTTCACAGAAGGTGACCTGTACTGATGTGTCCTCCAATAAAGCCAACTGGTGATGTCGCCCTCCACAACCTGTCACTCGCAAGAAAATACATGAGTTTTAAGGTTACGGGGATTTTTTTTTATTCTTTTAAATCCTCGGTTTGAAAATTTGGGGATTTTTTTTTTTTACTTTTTTGAAACTTTTAGATCCCCGTCCTCAAAAGTTTGCATTTTCTGTCTCCAAAACGCAAAAGCTCGGCCGCACGGTGGCCCGAAGGTTCCAAAAACATGCATGTTAGGTTACATGGCGCCTCTAAATTGTCCATAGGTAGGAATGTGAGTGTGAAAGACTGTTGGTCTGTATGTGCTACTTCGCAACACTCGTCCACAGGAGGCTTTTGAAACGATAAAAACATCAAAAGCAAAAAGAGTAAAAGGAGAGAAAAACATAAAAATACAGTGGACCATAACAATCCAACAATAAAAAAGTTCTTTGTAAGTTAAAAAGCAACAGCAACATGGCCAAGCAAGCAACCAGTTCAAACTATTCATGCGAACGTTGTTGTTTTGATTTGAGTTGTTTAAGTCTTTTGTTACAACCACTGTTGGTCTCTCATTTTGAGTGAGTTGGTCGAGAGCTCCAAAGCTGTGCCGCCTTTACAGAGCGAGTAGACTGACAAAATGAAGTCTTGCATTTTGGGACAAGACAATGACCACTGGTGGAGGCTCGTGCGGTCGCTCTGTGGTCGCTACGACGCCTCGCGGCCCATTTGGAGAACAGTGGTGACACGTGATTATTCAGACGTTTACAAAAACAGTTTGAGTACTAAAATTCATGCAAAGGTTATGTGTTCTTAAAATGCAGCAGTGGTGCCACGTCCTTGGTTTTGGGCGCATGATTGGGAAGCTCGTGACTGTGATGAAACGCAATATGACAGACATCATCAGCGTACATCCGACAGTTGACATCTGGACAGCAGCTCGGTAGGTCGCCAATGTGCGCCGTGAACAACAAAGGACCAACAGCAGACCCTTGCGGTACTCCCATGCCATTTGCATTCACACGTGACTTGACACCTTGGGCCCTGACGCGTTGTTGTCTCCCCCCGAGGCGACTTATTGAACTGATTCAGTTGATGAAGTTGGTGATTGACAGTAACAAAGGACTATTTTTAGATCCAGGAATACCGCCCCTACAACAAGCCCTCTGCAGCAGCACGAGTGGGCATGTACATGTAAACCAAGGAGTCCAGAGTTAAAACAGAGCGCCGACCGGCATCCACTTCCGTATTATGCCCTGCGTGGGTTTGGGCGCCATGATGGGGAGCAGAATCCAGAAAGTATGCACTGAGTGTCCTCGGCACACTGCTCAGCTAACAGACTGTCCAAAAGCTACGTGGTGGTCACTCTCCGGCCACCCACTGGCCATCTCGACCAACTAGACCACCCCTATGTGAGTAATGGTCTCACCTGGGCCACCCCAGTGAAAAATGTCTGGCTCCGCCACTGCTTCTTAGCATATCTGCATGTTTTGCTTTGCAAAATATCAACGTGGCAAAGTCGCATCCTTTCATTTTTCACTATGTGGGCCTGTGGCATAGATGCTTTGTTTGGCCACTCGATTCCCACGGAATGGTACACGGGCTAACCGACTAGTTTGTTCAGCACACAGTTTGGCCGTCCGATAACCGATATCTTCTCTCCTGCCAATCATTTTTGTCAAAAACCGAATCCAAGTTACAGAGAAAACCGAGTTACCACTGTTTGTTAAATGAACTTGACCTTGCCGGGGGGGCCACCTTCTAAAATGATGCCATGGGACCTTGGTTGCCATCTTCTACCACATCTTAAGTAAAAATCCACTAATGGGACTTAGTGTGTCCGTCAGAGCTCTGTATCCAGGCAGGTTGGCTTCACACAACCACACCTCTCTCTCCCACTATGTCCTCATTTTCCTGTTTTTTTCCCCAATAGCGCTTCACGTATTCCAACATTTATCCACCCTCCTTACCCCGTTGCACAGCCTCTTTAATTTGTTTTCCATGTCTTGTTTTCAGAGGAGAAAGCCATGCATCCACGCACACACGTCATAACACTTGTAAACAGAGTCATGACATTGACACACACACATGCTGAGCTGATTGCACCCATGTGCACCGCTGATACATAATACATGAGCTTTCCACATGCATAAACATGTCTGCCACTGATAAGTCATTATGGACGCTTAAGGCGCATCATATATACGGAGGTGATGCTATTCTTTTTATGTATATGCTCAACAAGGGGCTTTAAGCGCACATATTCCTCTCTTGAGAAATGACCCAGCTTGCAGAGTTGACTGTATCAAGAGCTCGCCGTGCCCTCTGTAACATCCAGAAATTATATATAGATGTGGCAGACCCACTTTTCTTGCTCTTACAAAGACATAGTACATGGCGGGGCTGCAATAATCGATATAACCTGTGAAAACAGGTCATAAATCCAAGCAAATGTATTTCCCACAGGCGCAAAGAGAAACATTAAGGTGGAGAGGGTGCAAGTGATGCTTCTGCCCAAGCACAAGCAACTCGAATCCGGTGCATATACGACGAAGTGCTTATTATCAGCGACTTCTGGTCATAAGTGGATGCAATTCAGCACGATCAAGCTCATTAGAGACGCGCCGAGGCGAGTGGAAATTGCGCACACGGGCGGCGAGCAGGTAGAAATCTTTTGGCGCCCCCTTCCCCCCTGGGACTGATGTCTGTGCTCGGTGTGTGACAGTCGGGGTCTCCGGTGACCGCTGCGTGCAGACAGGCGGGACTGGCGCACACGCACGCACGGACGCCGTCTGCTCGGAGTCGCCTCGAACGCGTACAAACTGTCCGATGGGCGCCCGGGAAAGTGATAGCCCGCTCGCGGGTACCGGTTGTGCCGGAGCGGATCGATGGATGTGTATCTGTTGCATCTATTTAGACATAATAAGCAAAAAGTGAACGGCGGAGGAGAGCGCGCGCTATTACGAGCACAGAATCAAGTCAGATCCAGTTGCAAATGCGCACAGCACAGCGTCAAAAAAGACCTAATTATTCCAATTAGACACTGTAATATATATTTCTATATTTATATAACAGTGCCTGACATGCCGCAGTTGCCTTCCCATGGAGTGATGAAAGCAGCGGTCCCAAAATATCAAACGAGGGGGGGGAAGTAGGTCTGCCTCGCTGTTAAACATTCAAACCGAGAAGATGCGCTGCTGGTTGGACAAAGTGGTGAGAAACGTACCTTGGACGACGGAGATCTTCTGGTAATCGTCTCAAGTTGCTTCGATCGCGTCAGTCTGCAGCTCCTCGTCCCTGCCAAGTAAACCTGAGTCCGACCAACAGGGACACACACGCGCACACGCGCACACTCGCACTCTCTCTCTTTCTGTGTGTGTGTGCGTGTCCCTTCCTCTCTCTTATAATTCAGACTTCATATTATGAAAAAACACGAGCCAATCTATACATTGCAACTCTCCACAATATCATCGTGAAATGTCAATAAAAATTGGAAAATATATTTATTTGCGTACAAATACCAAACAGTATAGAAAATGGACAGGTGATGCTTCATTGTCATGTCTGTTTTGGGAACACATCTGCGCTCCGATATTCAGCAAACCAAACAGAGTTCCAAACCAGGCACGTCGATGGCGAGCTACCGGTCGATCGCGAGGTCGCTCGCGTAAACGTCACTTTGTTCGATGTCATATGACACCAGTCACCTGACATTAAAGCGGACCTGTTTTGCTTTTCCTCCTTTCGGACCTATAAATGTTGTTACAATGTTTATTCTCGTGTTAAACGATGCCAACGCGTCAGATAATGAGGTTCAGAGTTTTTTTTAACACAGAGTTCCACTTCTACGCAATCCTGACTTCCTTATATGGGCATGCCCAGGCAAACGCTGTAGGCCTGCCCTGCCCTGCTCTGCTTCGCTCTGCTCTGCTCACCGTGTTAGCACATATACGTCTCAAACTGCACACAGAGACGCAACTTTCATCTTTATTTTTCTGATTATGATGAACAACAGAACATGAGCTTTCAAGCTTGCCGTTGCGTGTTGCATGTTGGCGGCAGCACACATCATTTTTGGGTGTCTCGAACGGATTCATGGATTTACATTATTTTCTGTGGGAAAATTTGCTTTGGTTAGAGTCCGTTTTGGTTTGAGTCGGACCTTCTGGAACGGATTAATGACGTTAACCAAGGCACCACTGTATCTGTATTTGAATTTATCAATGTATGCTTGTTTTTCCTCTGATTGCTATGTCTCTATTGTAATGTACTGTTTGTGTAAATGAATATTTATATTTGATTCCTGCTGCATCACATGTTGTTATTTACACGAGCGGATATGCCGTATAGGCCTGTGGTGCATCTGCACATGTGCCGCATGAGGTCACGGGTGGTGAATAAGACCATCGACATGCTGGCAAAGTCTTTTAATGAGCGTCAATAAGGAAAAGAACCCCCAATATATAACACATATTACGTATCGTTATTGACCATTTTTTGTGGTCATTTTTCATAAATGACCACTTAGAGGTTGTACTTTGGGTGCGCGGTGATCATGGTCACCACAACTACGTTCTCCATGAACAAAAACAGAAACGCAGCTATCTGGGGGCTCCACAAATGGCATGGCCAAAAACTTGTGAGGCTTATTGGTTTCACTTACGGAATTTAGCAAAACACATTATGAAAGAAGGCCTCTTAAACAACCTCAGGTCACGTTGACCTATTATTTAGTGCAGTTGAGGTTCACAGAAACATTAATTCTACAACAAATATCCCCCTTGTGGAGGTGGGTTCCCTAAACCCCCAAAAAAGGCCTCCAACGTTTCATTAAAAGGCATCACGAGGTCACATTTGCACAAATAAACATGTCTGAAAAGGACGCAGCGCTACACATTCTCCGAGACTTGATCATTCTGAACGAGCTAATAGCCCGACTTCTCAACACGCTGTCCAGTGCAGCTCTTAAGGTGTCGGGGAGTGAGCTTTGCAGACGTACTTGGCGCACAGCCACACCGCTTGCATCGGTTACATCGACGCTAACAATGTTTCATTTCCTTACATTTCGGTTTTGTTCGCTTCCTGTGTGAAAAGAAGGAAGGCATTTGTGCAGTGTCAAGGAAAAGGAAGAAATAAAAATGTTAAAAATAAGGATGACATAACATTTTGTCAAATAGAATTGCATAAAAAATGGCAGTTCTAAGCAAGATTATCTTGATTCAATCGTGCAGCCCTAATTCCAGCTTGCTTTTTTCTTAAAGGCACAGAGAGAAATAGAAAACAAAAACAAACATGAAAATTTAACCCTGGACTCCGACTTCAATTCCTGTGTTGTATTGAGCAGTTTAACTTTGCCAGGGGGAGATGTCGCCCACACGGGGGAGCTTCACTGACCAAGACGCTGACACCACGACCCGGGTCCGGTCCCCGGGCGCCGGACGGTGGCTGCCCGCTGCTCGTCAAGAGGATGGGTTAAATGCAGAGATGAAAATGATCAGAATTGTAACTTAAATTGTGTTCATTAACTATTTTGTTTATTTTGATAATAATGTAGAACATTAATGACATGTTTAAGCACAGTTGATGAATCATGTCAGGGACTCTTTAATCCCTGGTTTTAACACTGTGCCGCTAAAAATGCTGAAAAGTGATGTTTGCAGCATTCCATCTCAGTTGGAATGCATCCTGAAGATACGCACTCTCGTTCTGAGATCATATGCAGCATATTGATTTCTACATAGAAGGGCTGAAAATGGGTTTAATTTTCTATTTGTGAGTTTTACAGCCATGAGAATGGCACCGATAAAGTATTTCTTAAAGGTCAACGGTGTCCCTCTCTGGGGTTGAGGATGTCTTTTGTACCACAAGCATCTTGTTTTGTGCCCATGATCTGTTTACCCTGTACTGTATACGTCCCACTTTCAGTACAAGTCTGAGCTCTGCCATGTGCAGAAGTACGCGGCCGACACGGCCATCGTGGGATCTACCAGGAATGGACAGGAGGATGAGTACAGAAAGCACTCATTCAGGACTTCGTCAACTGGTGCGACGCAAGATTCAAGATTCAAGATTCAAGAGAGTTTTATTGTCATGTGCATGGTAAAACAGCAGTTATACCATGCAATGAAAATCTTATTCTGTTCATTCTCCCAAGAAAAGAAAGAAAACAAATGAAAGAATAAGAACATAAGAAACATAAACACATAAACATAAATACCAATAAATTAAGCAACAACAACAGAAGAGACATTAATACAAGTAAATAATACAAATAAATAAATAAATAAATAAATAAATAAAGTGCTATGAGTGTGTTGCGTGCGGCGTGTGTGAGTGCTTCGTTGAGAAGCCTGATGGCCTGTGGGTAAAAGCTGTTTGCCAGCCTTGTGGTCCTGGACTTCAAACTCCTGTAGCGTCTGCCTGACGGTAGGAGTGTGAATAATGAGTGTTGTGGATGTGTGCTGTCCTTGATGAGGTTGTGTGTTCTTCGTAGGACTCTAGTTTTATAAATGTCTTGCAGTGAGGGGAGGGCTGCCCCAACAATGTTCTGTGAGGTCTTGATCACCCGCTGGAGTGCCTTCCTATCACGTGTTGTACAGTTACCGTACCAAACAGTGATGGAGGCGGTAAGGACACTTTCCATAGTGCATCTGTAAACGCAAACCACCTGCATCTCAACACCACCAAGACCAGGGAATGGCGGCGGTGGATTTCAGGAGAAATAGGACCCGCCCAGATCCTGTTCTCATTAAAGGTGACCGTGTGGAGGTGGTGGTTTACACCGATAAACACCTGGGAGGGCATCTGGATGATAAACTGGACTGGACTGCCAACATAGATGCTCTGTGCAGGAAAGAGCCGTCTGTACTTCCTCAGAAGGCTGGCGTACTTCAACGTATGCATGAAGCTGCTGCAGATCTTCTACCAGACTGTGGTAGCTAGTGGCCCCCTCTATACAGTAGTGTGCTGGGGGGGCAGCCTCAAGAAGAAGGACGCCACACGCCTGGACACACTGGTGAGGAAGGCAGGCCCAAAATCTGTGGCAGAGCAAAGGACACTGAGGAGGCTCCTTTCCATCTTGGACAAGCAGCATCGTCCAATGCACAGCATCATCTCCCAACAGAAGAGCATTTGTAGTGGCAGATTACTACCACTGTCCTGCTCCACTGATAGAATGAGCAGATCATTCCTCCCCCACGCCATGCGACTTTTCAACACAAGACAAAAACACACACAGGACTGGACTTATTCAATTATTAACTTATTATGTGTTATTATTATTATTATTATTATTATTAGTTATTATGTATTATTGCAACTGAAGTCATCTGTTACGTATTTATTTGTTCTTATTGGAGATAAGTTATACTTTCCGCTTGAGTGTGTGACTTTATAGTTCGTGCGGCGTCTGCTGCCAAACTGCAGGGGGCAGTGTGTGTCAAAAACACGCTACACGGTACTAAACTAGCGCGGGAGAAGTTTGCCATTGTTTGTACTTGACTTCCAACGCGGCGACACCTGCGCGTCTGCTTCTTCTAGAGGAGGAATTGTGTTGTGTTTGTTTGCTGCTGCGACAGAAAAGGAAGAGAAGGTGGTCCACTCGTCCTTTGGATATCGCTGCTCGTCATTCTTCCCACCGCAGGGACGTGCACCCCAGCTGGAGAATGTGCTTGCAAAAGGCACGCTGAACACGGCAAAAGAAAATAAAAAAAACAAACAAGTTGACTTGAAAGACAACTTGTTTCAGTGTTTCTTTACGCTTAAACTACAGTGCGTCAGGATAGGCTGCCTCGTATAACTGCCGTATTTCTGTACTTCAGCTGATGGCCGTTTTTTCTGCGTAGTTAGAAAACATTGGAGGTGCGCGGAGCGGGAGTTTTCCGCATAAAAAGGGAACAAAATTCAAAATAATTTAACTGTACATGACTAAAAATAGCAGCATTTGTACTATTAGATCCTGTCTGTACAAAATAACACCTTAAAGATGCATAAGCGCGTCAACAGTCTTCATTTTAACTACAGCAAAGCATGCTGGGAAATGCGCATTGTGATGTTTTTGTGTTGATATAAAATACTCCTTACTCCTTACTCCTTACTCCCTCACCTTACTCCTTACTCCTTACTCCTTACTCCTTCACCTTACTCCTTACTCCTTACTCCCTCACCTTACTCCTTACTCCTTACTCCTTACTCCCTCACCTTACTCCTTACTCCTTACTCCTTCACCTTACTCCTTACTCCTTACTCCCTCACCTTACTCCTTACTCCTTACTCCTTACTCCCTCACCTTACTCCTTACTCCTTACTCCTTACTCCTTACTCCTTACTCCCTCACCTTACTCCTTACTCCTTACTCCTTACTCCTTACTCCCTCACCTTACTCCTTACTCCTTACCCCTTACTCCCTCACCTTACTCCTTACTCCTTACTCCTTACTCCTTACTCCTTCGCCTTACTCCTTACTCTTTACTCCTTACTCCTTACTCCTTACTCCTTACTCCTTACTCCTTCACCTTACTCCTTACTCCTTACTCCTTACTCCTTACTTTAAGAAATGGTTGCTTAAAATGGGACTTTCTTAAAATGTAGTTTTTGCAGTGTAGATATATTTTCTGTGTGTGCATCCGTTATTACAGTTAAAAAGGTTAGGAGCCAAGACAAAAATACATTCATCAAAATAAGGTTTTTAGCTTGTTATTAGAAAAAAGAACTCATTTCTGGCAAAAAAATATCTTCATAAGAATTGGCTTGCTGTACTTTGTTCATACAAGATTACTTTTCGCAAGTGAAAATTGCTAAACAAGATATTTATTTCTTTTTAGGAAAAAACAAGCTTAAAATTGCTTAAAATGGGACTTTTTTACTTTCTTAAAAATTTAGTTTTTGCAGTGAGAGAATGACGAAGAGGCGGTCGATCAGCAATCACGAGCAACCACGCCAAAACAGCGGCAGTCATATATCCGCAGACGGATCAGAAAGTAGAAATTTCAAGCAGGAATGAACGGACATGAAAACATGCACATTTCCCCCCACCCCCATGTAAAAACATGCCCATCCGCATGAAAAAGCTTTTAAAAAAACATATGTCCACATAAAAACACGTTCACCAGCTACCTGAAAACGCATCGTACTGGTATGTACTGCACGCGAGGGGAACCGGGACAAACGCCGTGTAGGCTGCTTTACTCGTCTATTCGTCAGTGCTAATAAGACATTTTCTCAAAATCTAATCATAGTAACTACTATTTTTACCTGCCTGGATTATCGGGGAATGTCCTGCCATGTAACGTCCAGTTCGGCCCACAACCTAAAACAGGCTTTGAGTTTTGGCGCCCTGTGCCATTGAGTTCGACACCCCTGATCTACATCGATCCATGTCTGTCTACGTAAACACACCCACGTACAATTAAAAAAAAAACACCCACTGTTAATCAAAACTATATCGAGAGCATAGAGCAGGGGTGCTTTTTATTGGCCCTTGGCATATTTTATAAATAAAACAAACATGTTCTGAAATATATTATAAGATACTACACTAATTTGCTTTGTCAACCATAACACAAAGCTAGGATGTCTTGTTCAGACAGCGTCGAATATTTTGACTTCCATTGGAACGGATTCAGCATCTTTAATGTGCAACATGTATTAAAGTGGCCCGATTGTTCTGTATGTGGCCCTTGCTGGAAAAAGTTTGGACACCCCTGGTACAGAGCAATAAATATGGTTTACGTGTGATACGTCATAAGGAAAACCATCTTCAGTGAAAACCATAATGCAAATGTTACCTGCATTTAGAGTACGGGTGGCGGCAGGTTTTTTTAACAACCAAGTGGGCAAAATGTGCATTTTTGAGGAGTTCAAAATACCTGACTTTTTATAATACTGTGAATGCATCCCGGCTGTGTTCTGACTGCTGATTGGACGAGCACGAGGAAGGGAGGGGGAGCAAGTGTTTGCCAGCCTGCGGTCGTTGAGACATGACAGAGACATCTTCCCCCCCCTCCGCGGTAAGCTAACCGTTAATATCTCCCCCACACCCCCCACTCCCCCACCCTCCTTCATATTTCATTGAAGACATGATTCTTCATGTGAGTGTTGCCAAAGACACAACAGAGAAGCCACCCTTCTGTTTTGCCATGACTTTAATTAAAATGAAAAAAAAAACCAACATTTTAAAGTTTTCCCTGAATGCATTCCTTCTGAGCAAAGCATTTCATTGGAGGACAAGCAGTATCGAAAATGGATTGATGGCGCTGAAATGCTGCCTCTGTCCACCAGAGGGAGCCCAGATCCTAGAGGGAGGCTGACGTCATTGCAGCACCCCAGTGAATGCGTTGCTCAGATGCAATGCGTTATGAGAAAATTTAAAAGAGTTGTGTTTTTTTTCATTTAAACTTGTATTGGTGCATGTTTGTATATTTCTCACATATACCTTAGTAGTAGTTCGGAAGAAAAGGAGATGTCACAAGATTAGAATTTCAACGTTTCAGAAAAACTAGCAGAATTTTTCGGTATTCCTTGAATTCTGTTGTTTCTCACCTGACTACTGTAACCCAAAATGGAGCCACAGAAAGTTCCAAGTGCGAGCATTTTGGTAAAGAGGGTGAGAAACACCCTTGAATTCAAGAAATAACTCATGGCAGAACAGGAAGGCGGTGTCCGTGTGGTGTCTCGCCGTGTCTTAATACACGTGGCGCTGCCTGTTCGCCCTCGCTTATGAGCACATTATAACGGGACTGTCTGTGAACGTAACACGTGCCGTACAGTGGATGGCATCGCTTCTTAACACACCTCTTACGCACCTGCTCTGCCAGGGAAGAAGACGTAGCGGGGGGATCGGCGTTACCAACATTGTCGCTATATTTAGCGACTAACTAGACGCCTCTAGATGCTCTTTTTCAAAAAAGCGACTAACCACAAAGTCTTTTGAAGACATGTTTGCTCTGCTATTGTCTTGAGGTGTCACGAGGTAACGTGTCACCAGATCTCGTGAGATTAAAACGTGACAAGAGTTCTCGTGGGCACTGGGCCTGGGACGACCAAAAATAAATGAATGAATCACACAATGAATGAAAATGAAGTGGATCATCAATACATTGTCTGTTTTGCTCGTCTCTCGCCTCCAAACAGGCTGGACGAGGGTTCACCCTGTGCATCGCTTTCAGCACCTTGATGCATCTGTTCCATAAAAGAATGGCATGAACGGAGTGAGCCGTTTTGTCAGGCATACAGTCTCTTTGTCTAGGTGGGTGGAGGCGGGGCCGCTAGTATACACACAGCATGCAGAAGAGTGTAATGTAGTAGGAATTATGTTAGTAGATTGCTATATATTGTCGTATATTTTATCATTGTATTTCATAATTCTTTCGTAGACCCAATCTCGTGTATCGTCTCATCTCGCAAATTGAGCGTCTTATGACACACCGATATTATTATTATTAGAGATATCCGATAATATCGTCCGCTGACAATTATGAGCCCGATATATATACAAATGTGATATCGGCCAACATCGGTGTCGGTCTTTTCCCTACAATGAAAAGAATTGCAACACTGTTGAATCATGTAGTTAATGCTGTGTCACTCACAAGCCCGTGAGGAAGAAGTAACTTTATTTACCAAGCAGAGTAACAACAAAGCTCACAATGAACTTGCCATCTCTAGACGCCACATCGAACGTTGAGCCTTACGTTAACGTCGCCGCCATATTGGATGTGGCAAGGCTGCGCTGTCAGTGAATGCAAATAAATGTACTTACTTTCATAAAGCGCTTTTCTACAAAGAAATTGAATCGAAATAAGAATCAGCAAATTCATGTATTTTAAACGATACCCCTTTCACTAAAATACATTAAATCTTTCCAAAAATACCATAAATCAAGGCACAAGAAACACAAATGTATTCTTATATCAAATATGTACTACATTAGTTATCTACACAGAGATGGATGGAGTAGCCGACTACTGAGTACTGTTACTTTAGAACAATTTTACTCGAGAAAAAGATATGTGATGTTACACATATCGGTATCGGTTGATATCGAAATCGGAAATTGAGGGTTGGACAATATCGGTTTTCGGCAAAAAAGCCAATATCGGACATTCCTAATTATTACACCTGAAGAGAACAGATCAGAGCATTTTCAGTCTAAGGCCTTCGAGGCACAAGCACACTCACATAGCACAATCAGAGTTGCACAAGACATTCATATGACTGATGGAAAAATACTGGGTGGCACACAATAGATGCATTATTCTCACCTTAGCGAAAAACGTAACTTTCCCTTTCTGGAGGGGTGCGGCAACTGCGCTACATAGGAGGGTCTGTGTACGTTCATTCTTCCTCATTGGTGATAAGCCTCTTATTTTTTAATACCACTGGAAAACCTTTTAAACTGTGTCACCATTCACTCCTCATCCAAAGAATCGAGCAGAAAGGCTAAAAAGAAGCAATAGCCTTTAACTTTTCAGGTTTTTTGCTCACTTTTCGTGTCAATTGCGTCATGGTGCAGTCCCGTGGGGAACCCTCTTATAAGAACTTCAACGATTTGTTCATAATTAAGTCAACTGAGTGACAAATCACAAGCTTCTACAAGGGTGTTTTATTACGACGCTGTCCTGATCTGGCACCACATCAGAGACTCTCTGTTTCACTTCATGCATTATTAACTCCACGTCTACTTCTCCATAGATCAGTTACGAGCCATCAATAAGGATGACTTTGTGTTGCCAATGGTATCGATGATTGCTTGAGTCCGTCCGTTCTTGGTTCATTGTGTTCCCTCCTTACAAAGATTTTACAGACTTTTTTTTTTTTACAGTAGTTTTATTACAGGGGTGTCCAAAGTGGGCCAATTGCGGCCCTCTGCTGTTTTTTATTGGCCTGCGGAACATTCTTAAAATCTAATTTAACAAGAAAACTTAAAGACAAAACACAATAACAGCAAAAAATGGAAAAATCTGCAGTCATTTTACAATATTGTCATATTTTGAGGAAAAAGTACGTCACTTGAGTGCGCATGAAGTTGAAATATTAAAGAAAAAGAATGTACGTTTTTTTGAAGGCGTAATATTATGGGAAACCAACTAAACAGTGAATAAAGTTGCCATGTATGCAAAATTAGGATGCAGAAAAAGTTATAATGTCACCAGAATAAGGTCAAAATGTTACGGGAGTGCATTTCTAATTATGAGAAGAAAATTGCAAGAAAGTTGCAATCGTTGGAAAATGTATGCCAAATTGATTTAATAAATACGAATAGAGATCCAATAACGCATATCAAAGAAAGCCGTAGGCGTGTGCGATTGATGCACACACGCCCGACTTACTCATCACGCACGGAGCACGTAAGAAATATCTGAACGTGCGTTGGCTGCGCTAATTACATATGTGGGGGGGTGCATGTGTGAAAAAAAAATTGACATTTTGTCCAAACCCGACACCAGCAAAACCTACGAAAGACACGCGTTGGCCGGACGGACGACGCACGACGATGTACGAAGTGTGTAAGTTTGTCTGAAAAAAAGCCAAGCTCCCGTGAGCTTGTTTAACATGACAAAGAACCTCTGCGGAGGGTCTGCGGCTCGAAAATGATGTCTCCAATCCATCGGTACACACACACTCCCCCACACTGCCCCCACTGGTCATTCGTATGGCTACTTCTCCCTCATACACATGCTGCACATCCTGTCTCTTTGTCTGTCTTGTGCTTTGCTTGTGGAATAATTCCACCAGCAGTCCCTTGAAGAAAAGAGAGCAAAGGAGTGTGACCATTAGAACAGAAAAAGCAGAGGGACTGCATTACGGAATCACAGGCCAGCCAGACAGCAGAGCATGAAACCACTGATTTATCCGCTCAGGAGAGTGTGTGTCTGCGTGTGTGTATGCGTGTGTGTCTGCGTGTGTGTATGAGTGTGTGTCTGCGTGTGTGTATGCGTGTGTGTGTTTGTCAGGAGACGGAGAGAGAGGGAGCGCATTTGAGGACATGAGAATGGAAGAAAATGCATTCACTTGCTCGTTTTATTTTGGAACGATATCGTTTGTGTTTTCATCAGGGGTGTCCAAAGTGTGGCCCGCAGGCCATTTGCAGCCCGCGGCACATTCTGAAAATACAATTTAATAAAAAGAACAGCAAAAATGGAAAAATCAGCAGCAATTTTACAATAAACCACACGATTTAGGGGGAAAAATAATGGCATTTGAGAAGCATAGTTGAAATATTAAAGAAATATTATGAGAAACAAACCAAACAACAAATAGAGTTGCAATTTTGGAAAATTAAGTTACAAAAAAAGTAATAATTTTACGAGGATAAAGTCCAAATATTATGGGAATAACGTCATACTTATGAGATAAAAAAAATAGCTGGACAAAAAAAAAAAAACACTGCTGTAATTTTACCAGAATAAAGTCACAATATTAAGAGGAAAAAGTCTTAGGGAAGAATGTGAGGAAGAAGAATATTAAGTTGAGATGTTAAAGAAAGACTGTGTTGTTCTTTTAAAGTCTTAATATTATGAGGAATAAACAAAACAAATTAAGTTGCAATTTTTGGAAAATTAGGCGGGGGAAAGTTATAATATTATGGAATAAAGTCAAAATATTACAGGAATAAAGTCACAATATTACAGGAAAAATGATTGAAGAACAAAAAAAGAGTTAAGAAAACAGCAAAACTGTGATGCCAGAGCTGAGATGCAGTTTTTTCCCTGAAATATATCAAACTTCCTAGCAAATCTACATGTGTTGCGCTACAAAATATCAAAGCATCCTTTCATTTTTCACGATGTGGCCCTCGCTGGAAAAAATGTGGACACCCCTGGTTTACATTAATGAAGTAGTATGCAGACAGTATTTTATGTGAACTGGCGAGGGAGACAACAGGAGTGATGCTGACAGGCCCTGACTCACCCTCGCTTATGTCCAATAAACACTCACCTAGCGGCTGTCCATTTCTGTCCATTTCTGTCCATTTCTGTCCATTTCTGTCCATTTCAAGTCAAAAAATGAACATTCTGCAGCGGCCTTCTCAGGAAGGGAGACAAGTTGGCGCATAATGGACAATTAGAGAACTGGTCCTGGTTAGAACAGGAAGACGGGTCTCCTCTGATGTCCCATTTGGCTTGTCTTGGCCCGGTTCGTCCTGGTCCAGTCTGGGCTCATAAATACGTCTCCCACAGTCAAGTTACTTCCCGCATCTCTTATCTTTGCCTTACTGTCCTTGTGTTATGTTTGAAAAAGCCAGTCATTACCACGCAGACGAGGGCCTTCAGTCATGAAGGATGCCCCCTGCAACATCTCCACACAGCCGTCTGCCGTGTGACGCCCCTGCACAACCTGAAGCGCCATTGTTCCATTGAAGGATCATGATGGCGCCCCCTCCGCTGCGCCGTGTGGAAAACATCTCAGTTGGGATCTCCTTGTCATGCCCGTAACGTCAGCACCGTCAAGGGAGAATAAAACCTTCTTCCACCTTTCAATGTCCCATGTTTGGTGATCTCCTGCAAATTCCAAACACCCAATTTTGTGGTGCTAAAGGAGACGAGGCCTTTGAAGACGTTTTTTCTTCTTAAAACCCTTCTTTCGCAGACGTTGTCTGATGGTTATTGGAGTGCACTCTGCGTCTGTAGCAAGCTTCATTTGGGCCGAGGATGGTCCCGTGTCTCATCAAGAGATCACGCCCGTGTGAATACGTGACACAAAATCACATCCAATCCACATTTTTACCAACAATTTGCCTTTTAAAGGCTGCGCCCTTCAACTTTTGCTCAGCTGATGAACAGCCCCTTTTACTTTAACGCTTGTTTGCAATAAATTGCTTTCTCAAAATGTTTTGTGTCTCACTCCCGTTTCTTCTTTTTGCATTTTGAAGCTCTACTTGCTCGACCACGTGTGTGTATAAGAGTTAGCATGCAGAAATATGATCAAAGAAGCTACATATTCATTCTATCACGTGTATTGTGTGGTAGGATGACTAAATACTGTGTGTACTGTATATAGATATCGATTTCAGCATGCTTTCTTCTTCTTTTCCTCTGGCAAGGGGGCCTGGATAGGCCACGCTGTCGCCCGGAGTGTCCGTTTTGCCATACATATGTTTGGCAGGCGGAGTCACTTGGCCGGGCAGCAGAACCAAGCTGGCTACACCCTACAGAGAAGCAGAAAATTCACTTTTCTGCATTTAGACACAGTCTCGAGAGAGAGAGAGAGAGAGAGAGACGGCTTGTGTCACAGTAACTCTCAAATTCAAACGGCGTGCGAGTCGTATTCTTTCTTTGCGGCAGTCTTTACAGTTGAGTAGCCATGTCTTATTTTATTTGAAAGGTTGACTTCAGCTAAATTACAGAAACATATTTTCAGTAACCCCTCACGGTATCTTGCCATTTAGATGGATTGGATGTTTTGAGATATCAATTTCTAAGATTTCAGCCTCCACTCTCACACCACGGCGGATGGGATTTCACTTGTGGTGCTCACAGCCATGAAAAATGACATTTAGAAAAATCAACAGTCCTTTCCCAGAAACAGCAGAAGACAATCCTGTGTGGGACGGGGCTGGTCTGCCAGCCAACCTTTGATGCAGCTGGAAATATCTTACTATTAATGTCACTATTAAAAAGGGGCCGCGGGTCCCAGGAGCATTCTCCCTCCAGAAGCTCTCGAAACGAAGTTCAAGTACACGTTCATTTTCAACACCCCGCAAATCGATGCTCTTCAGACCTCGTTTGCTGTCAAAACAAGACGCCCATTGGTTTTCCAAGACGTGAGCCAAAGGAGGTTTAAAGAGTGTGAACCTTCTGGAGAACCTGATCAACCCCCCCAGCATTTTAATGCAAATACAGTGGAGCCCCGCATGTCGCGAGGGTCGTGCTCCTGGAATCCGTGAGTGATGGAGACGGCCATAAAAATGTCGGCTCGCTCCTCCCCCTTCAAACCCTTCTGCCAGCTTGACCTTGACATTCTCCTCCGATTTGGGAACATTTGCAAAAGAGTGAGCGCTGTAATGGTTGGATTGGGTTCAGTGGACTCCCTGAGTCCGCGCTTTTAGCTCGATGGCTAGTGCTCATTCTGCAGACCTTGGTTCGAGCACAGGGCGGAACGCGGGGCTGGCGGAACAGGCGGGTGTCATGGGTACGGATGACAGTGAGGTTTAGGGGTGGTACTATAACAGGTGCACAGGGTGTACGAATGTATGTTGCTAAGACCTCGCTCTCCCTGACTCCTTCAGAGCTGTGCTGGATGTCAAGTTGACAGCTTTTAGCCAAATGGCTAGCTCTCTCGACTTACAGTATTTACAACCTTCTAAATACATTTTTTCAATTACTACACGAGTCGCACTCACGACGATCGAAAAGCTATAAGTACGACACACTTGCAACCCCTCTGATACCCTACTTCCTCTACGTGTTGGCCACGGCCAACAAATTACCCAAAAATTGCCGAACTCGTGCGTGTGGTAACACCTACGTTGGGATGTAAGTCCCGCATTATACGTTGCTCTTTTGGAAAAGGGAACAACCTTACGGTATCACTCGGACGATGCAAACATCCAGCAGCAACACGACATTTTGACATGACTACTTTTTTGGTGAAAAATATGCTGAACCAAGTCGACCTTCTGTTTGAGCTGCTTCAGCTGAGAGGTGTCACCCCGATGACGTCACTTCAGGAAATGAGCCTGAGCAGCGAGAGCTAGCTCGTCATGGGTGGCGCCGTCTCCTGTACACGTCATTTTTGAGACTTTACCATTCGCTTTCAAAAATGAAACAATGTAGAACATAATTACAAACAATATATAACATATTTAAGCAAACATGTCAAGGACCCTTTAAAAGAAAAGCCTCGCTTGGGGCTCAACTGTCCAACAGATGGAGCCAGAGAGCATCACGGGCGCCTGATGACAGGTGCAAATCAATAACTACCTTACATGTGATGTTTCACCGTGCTTTGAAAATGTGTGCCGCTCACTGATATTGTTTGGCAGCCCAACAAACCTGATGGATGTTAAAGTAAAGTTGCTGGGTTTTCCCCTACGAGTGGATATACTGGGTTTGTATTGTCTTTAAGTAGAGTCAAATTATAGGTTGGGTTGGGGGGTTTTGGCTCCCAGGCCCCTCTTTCAGCTGCGGCGTATTTTACTTTTAAGGCCCCGCAGTGATGTCTGTTGAATAGCCCCCTCAAGCAGAAGGAAAGAGGATAGTGGACAGCAAAGACGTTGTCAGAAGGTAAAGAAGGCAATCACGTCCAGCACTAAAGCAGGTTTGGCCGAAACAGCAAACCACCGCAATGACTTCCAGCCTCTCAACGTTCATGTCGAACGTGAACAAAAACCTACTCATTCGTTTTGTGTCTGCAGGGTGTTATTCCTTTGTTTCGCAATTAAAATGGAATCATGTCGTGGTTTTGCTGCAGAAATGCAGCGGAAAAGAGGGCGTAATAATTGTAAATACGTGATAATACAAGTCAAATGTACAAATGTCCTTTTTACATGTTTGTCTTTATGCTGCACTGGTAATGTTTTTTCCGTCGAGCGCTGAGATTTCGCACTTTGTCTGGCGGTCCTTGAATGCATCACGGCTGCTGCGAGACGCAAAAAAGTGTTAAAATAGTGTCAAAATAGCGTCAAAATAGTGTCATTCATTTCTTTCCAGAAGGTCCAAAAGCCAAAAATGTGAAGACAAAACACGTATTTTATGGTTTATAGCGATTACAGTTTTACATGCAATAAACAATCCAAAATGCGTATACGGTAGACGCCCCTACAACGTAAATAATCCATTCCAAGAACCTTTACGTTACCGGGTTTATACGTTATACGAGGCATAAAATACATGTAAATAGTCTAATCCGTTCCAAGATCTTCCCAAACTCACCCCTTTGGCCCTTCAAAATATTCAAAGTCCACCAAATATGGTGGGAAAATATAAGAAAACGTTAGCATAAACATAGTAGAGTAACATTCCAATATAAAATAAGATTACTGTAAATGAATCAAACTGAAAAACAACAACAATCAACTAGTTTAAGGGCGACTACGAAGAGGAAGGAGGTTGAAGGGAGAAGCCTGTCTCTCACACAAACTCACGTACGCGTTGGATAAGTCAGCCAATGAGATGAGAGCGTAGGCGGTTCCCCGATAATCAGCCAATGAGAGCGTGAAGTGTCAGAGGGCGTCACCAAGTGTGCCCTCTCTCTGTCGCGTGCGCTATTCAAACGGAATTTCTGACCTTGCACCGACTTGACACTTTACGTTCTATGGAATTCCTTACGTAATACGACGCAAAAACTTTACATGAATTCTTTACGTTCAGTGGAATTCACGTAAAAGGAAGTTTACGTCAGGCGAGGCACTACTGTACAAAAATATAAATGATGAATGAACATTGCAGGTTGCTTTCACCTTCGCTGAAGACGTGATTGCTGACGTGACCGTTCCCGAGACGCCACACGCACACCACCTTCCTGTTTTGCCGTGAGTTATTTCTTCAAGTTAATAGTTTCTCACCTCAGCAACCCCGAAATGGAGCCACAGAACGCGAGGATCTACTGTAATCACGCTCGGTTGGTCCCAGACCCAAGTAGGATTCAACATTAATAAATGGAATATTTTCGGAGTTAGAGCATAGAAAACCTGTTTATAGCTTTTTAAATACAATTCGTACCATTATTAGAGCCTTCTGGACAAGAAATAACACCCCTATAGTCACCTTTACACTCCTATTACCCAATATAGTAGACATAATAAGAGAAAACAAGACATATAAAACCTGTTTATGACTGTTTAAATACAGGTTTTAACATTATTAGAGCCCTCTAGACATGAAATAACACCCCTATAGTCACCTTTACACTCCTGTTACCCAATATAGTAGACATAATAAGAGAAAATAAGACATATAAAACCTGTTTATGACTGTTTAAATACAGGTTTTAACATTGTTAGAGCCCTCTAGACATGAAATAACACCCCTATAGTCACCTTACACTCCTGTTACCCAATATAGTAGACATAATAAGAGAAAATAAGACATATAAAACCTGTTTATGACTGTTTAAATACAGGTTTTAACATTATTAGAGCCCTCTAGACATGAAATAACACCCCTATAGTCACCTTACACTCCTGTTACCCAATAGAGTAGACATAATCAGAGAAAATAAGCCGTTGAAGACATAAGCAAGACATGTTCTTTCGATAAATGTCGCCTGGATATGTGATGAAATAATATAAGCCTGTGATTGGCCGTCGTCTGGGGCGTGTTGCTAGCGACACCTAGTGGCCGGCGTAGACACGTCATCAACATCTGGTACTGCCTTAAAGCAGGCGCGTGGCGTTATCACACATCTCATGGTGAGGATTTTCATTGACATTGGCGCCAAGCGGAGATTTGAGTACACAACTGTTGCGTCATTCATTTTAAACGGGGTTTGACGACAGAAAAGTGCAGTACAGTATTTTGCAGTACAAATTTTCTGTCAAAATTTGATTTTTTTTTAAATTATTTTTTACTTAATATATTTTTTCAATTAAATAAATAATAAAAAAAATAACTAACAGTATTCAAATATATTTAAACATTTTTTAATTGAAAAAAACGAATAATAATAATAAAAAATAGTACAAGCGACACAGAAAATGACTGAATAATAAACAATTTCGTTTTGTCAAGCATTATTTCCAGGCTTTTGCAGGCTACATAAAACGTTACGTCGGGCCGAACCTGTGTTGGACACCCGTGCCTTTTTGCATTTTAGCTCATTTAGAACATTTTTTATGCTCGAAAATGGGCCAAGAATCCGTCAAATTTGCTTAAACGTGCATTGTTTGGACCGTTAATACGCCGTCGTCAACCACATTTATCGATGGATACATTTCGGGGAAAACAAAGGCGACACTCTAAATCCCTCAACTCTGCGCCGACGTTACATCGTCAGCCTGACGACAAACCGATGTGGCGTTCTGTGTTACATTCTGCACGGCGAGCGGGGCGCCGCGCGCCCTGTGCACGTGCTGGAAGTCGACAATGCACGCGTGGCGGCGCCGATACCGACGTGTCTAATCGGGAAGCAGGTGGGCCGAACGTCAAAAAACAGCCAGCCTCCCGGACAGACAGCGACGGCGAGAGGCGGGCGGAGTGACAGATAGCATGAGGGTAGCAGACGGCCGTGCAGATGCATGCCGCTGTTCCACATCGACAAGGACACGCGGGCCTGCTACAGCATCTTACCCTGATAGCAGCGAGACAGACACGGACAGATGCGGCACGCTACCGTCCGAGAGGAGCGGAGACAGACAGATGCCCTTCTCCGCGCTGGAAGGATGCCACACACACATTATCCTCCTACTCTACACCTGTCTGCCCCCCCGCTGTCAGCCAGCCAGACAGAAGGTGATGTTTGCTCCCTCGGGCACTGTCATCTTCCCTTTTTCTCCCTTCCTTATTCATGCCTCCTTTCCCCATCCTTTCTATTTTGTGTGGCATTTGCCGTTTAAAGTGTCGCTGCCCTCACAATAAGGTTCAGGGAGCGGCAGCGACTCGTCTGCCGACGGCCAGACTCCCGATATGACGAGGGCTCGGCGCCAAAGGAGCAATTGTTGGAATGCAAATGAGCATATATGGACGCCTAATTATTTATCTTTCATTTCCGCATCCTTTTCTTTGGCACTCAGCCCGGATTTAGTTGAAGTCATTTCGGAGAGGCGGTGCTAAATCTGGACGTTGTTGTCGTTGTCGTTGTTGACGCGGACGCACGTGGAAAATATTCAAAGAGGGGCGAGCGTCACAGCGAGTCTGAAATGAAAGGATTTTTGCAGTCCAGCTGGTCACACTTGTGCATAATAGCGCATTTGATTCCATCTGGCAACGCGAGTCAAGTCTGCGTGGCGCCAAACGCTCCCAATACTGAAATATTCTCTGAGTGCTTTTTAGCATTTCAGAAGCAGAAGGAAGGATGGTGTGATCACGGATGAAACATTACTTACGTTTAGAACCGCGTCAATATTTAATGTCCTCCATGAAACAGCAAAAGAACACATTTGTTCAGCCGAGACCCACTTATTTAAGTCCTTTTTAATTATTCATGGATTTATTTTAAAAAATTTGCGGGGCAGAATCGCTGCATCAAAAACGTGCCGGGATATGTCTTTAACAGTGTACACCACAGGTGTCAAACTCAAGGCTCAGGGGCCAGATTCGGCTCAGCATATCGTTTTATGTGGCCTCGAAAGCCTGGAAAGAACGCACGTCAAAAAGACGCTTTTTACCCCCGCCAAGCGCAGCGTGAAGGGTATGTTTTCGCTAGCGTTTATGTGTCTGTTTGTCTGTGTTCGAAATAACTTGAAAAGTTCTGAATGGATTTGATTGACATTTTCAGGAATTGTCAGAAATGGGATATGGAAGAACTGATGAAAGTTTGGGGGTGATCCAAAATCCCAAATTCAAAATTTTCCCAAAATTCCCACTTTTCCGTAAAAACGCTACTAGCTAATAGTACTTCCATATTTCTCAACTGATTCAGACCGTTCCAATTAATTCGGGACATTCAGACTTCCCGAGACATTGCGTTGCCATGATTGGTGTTAGCATGCTAACGTTTGCATGTTAGTATTGCTAATTGCTAGCATGCCAATGTTAGCATACTAACATTTTTAGCTATTTTCATGGGTAGAAATATATACATATATACACTTGGCACTATCATGCTAGGTGTTAGCATGCTAACATTAGCATGTTAGCATTGCTAGCATGTTAACATTAAGATAGTAGCATTTTCAGCCATTTTCATAGGTAGACAGTTATATAAATACTTAGCACTATTATGCCACATGTTAGCATGCTACCGTTAGCATGTTAACCATGATAGCATGCTAACATTAGCAGAGTAGCATTTTTAGCCATTTTCATTGCTAGATTTGGTACCCATTGTTATATAAACACTTGCCACTATTATGCTATGTGTTAGCATGCTACCATTAGCATGTTAACACTGCCAGCATGTTAACACAGCATAATAGCATTTTAGCCATTTTCATAGGTAGACAGTTATATAAAGACTTAGCACTATCATTCCTGGTGTTATCATGTCAGCATTGCTAGCATGTTAACATTAGCATAGTCGCATTTTTAACCATTTTCATAGCTAGACACATATATAAACACTTAGCACTTGTGCTACGTGTTAGCATGCTACCATTAGCATGTTAACATTGCTAGCGGTAGCATTTTTAGCCATTTTCATTGCTAGATTTGGTACCCATTGTTCTATAAACACTTTCCATTATCATGCTAGGTGTTAGCATACTAACACCATGTTAACATCATGTTAACACTGCTAGCATGCTAACATTAGCAATATAAATAATACAAATCACAATATGGAGGAACTATGGCGCTTGTGGGAGGTCTCGGCTTTTCTACTTTAAAATTATTTGGATTTGATTGGTCTTTTATTCATGTTTTGCAGGTTTCTGAATACGTGCTCCAAACGGTCAATTTGGATACTACTATGTTCACGGTTGGCAGCGTATGCAGTGTAGAAGCGTTGCATCATTTTTCAAGGTTACTTTGCCCTTCTCATGTGCCTTTTGGTGTGACGCAATGCGGTTGGGTTAAGTACAAACAAAAAAACAAACACTGCTTCAAGGTCAGGCCGTCTGTTCCGGATTTGTTGAAAACAAATAAAGGCTTCTCAACACAACTTGATGGTGAAAGGTGCAGGAACCACGACACGCGATCTGATAAAATAGCATTCATTCATAAAGTCACATTGTCAAGAAAAGAGCTGAAATGTTGACGCTGGTAATTAACACAAAGTTTGGCTTTCAATGTACGAAAACGGATATTTTTAGTGGGGTCTTTTGTGACCTCTCGGATGAGTCGTTGCTGCACTCTTGGGGTCATTTTGGTTGGCTGGCCACTCCTGGGAAGGTTCACCACTGTTCCATGTTTTAGCCATCTGTGGATAATGGCTCTCACTGTGGTTTGCTGGAGTCCCAAAGTTTAAAAATGGCTTGATAGCCTTTTCCACACTGATGGATCTCAATTCATCTCAGTTATGTTTTGAGAGGGGGGGGGGACATTCACTTTTTCACCATGTAGGTTGGGATTCTTCTCCCTTATTAATAAAAATTTTCATTTAAAAAGTGCTTTTTGTGTCCAGTTGCGTTGTCATTGACGAATATTTCAAATTTGTTTGATGATCTGAAACATTTCGAAGGAAGACATCAGGAAGGGGGCAAACACTTTCGAACTTTTCCCCGACCCAATTTTCCAAACATTACAACTTTATTTTGTTTTGTTTTCCGACTTTTAAAAAAGAATATTTGGACTTTAACATGATAACATTTTTCCAAAAATCACAACTTTATATTGTTTTGTTTCTCATCATACACTAAGAAAAATTGCTGGAATTTGCATTTTGCACGTTTGGATCTCAATGAGGTTTGAAGTAGAGCTCCAATATGCAAAACAAGAAGGGGGAGTGAGACAAAAAGCACTTTGAAAAAGTCATTTATTGAAAACAACGATTCAACTGAAATCGGCTGTTTATCAGCTGATCAAAAGTTTAAGACCATCGCTCAAAAAATAACAAAAAACTCTCCAAACCAGAACCAAACATGTTCTCAGTAGGACTCAGCAATGAGCAGCTCCACCGTTCTTGTTCATCACTGTGGGCGTGCTTGATGCCAGTGTTGGGCGTCGTTTGACGACCCTGCACCACCTGAAGCTCCGGTGTTCCACTGAATGAAAAAGCACCCCGGATCGTGATTCCCGCAGATGGCGTCTGATGGTTATTGCGCTGCAGTCGGCACCAGTAAGGCCTTCATGTGGGTGGAAGACCGCCCTGTGTCTTGACGGACAGCCAATCGGATCCTCCGGCTCAGCGCAAGTGTGATTTTTTTGTGTCAACCACTTGACTTTTTTATCCATAATGCTCAGGATCTTTCCAAAATGTAGAATGATTGTCTTACTGCGCCCAACCTCAGCAGCAACGGCACAACTCCCCCTTCTTGTTTTGCGTATTGTAGCTCTCCTTAAAACCTCATTGAGATCCAAACGTGCAAAATGAAAATCAGAGCCCTTTTTCAACTGGTCTTAAGATTTTGACCAGGTCTGTATTGTATTTTTTAATATTTCAACTCTACGCTACCAAGATGACATTATTTTCAATGATAATATTCCCAGTTTATTAAAATTGCAACTTCTTTTCTCGTTAGCATATGACTTTTTTCTCTTAATATTTAAAGACTTTATTCTTGTAAAATTACAGCTGCTGTTTTTTGAAGGACTTTATTTTGTTGGGTTTCTCATAATATTACGGCTTTTACAAAATAACATCTTTTTTCTTTAATATTTCAACTCTTTGCTACTAAGATGACATTATTTGTCCTCACAATTTTACCAGTTTATTCTTGTCAAATTGCGACTTTTATCCCTTCGTTTTTGTACTTCATTCTTGTAAAATGACTGCTGATTTTTGTCTTTTTAAATGTCATCTTTCTTCTTGTACTTATTGCAGTTTTAGAAATGTCCCCCCGTCATATTTGGACTTTATTCTGGTTAACATTAGAACTTTCCCCGCAAACTAACGTTCCAAAAATGGCAACTTTAGTCGTTGTTTTGTTTGTTTCTCATAAAATGAGGACTTTAAACAAATGACATTGTTATTCTTTATTTTTTCAAGTGATGTTATGTTTTCCTCCACCTGTTACGACGTGAAATTGCGACTTTACAACTTTTTGTCTTTATTCTTTTAAAATGACTGCAGATTTTCCCATTTTGGCTGTTGGCTTCTTGTTCAATTAAAAAAAGCCCACCTTGCACGCCCCTGTTCTACTGTACGCATGATATTTGCACACATTAGAAGGGAATTTTTCACATATTTTGCTAATAAATTAATGTAAGCGACAGCCACAGCCAAAACAATCAGCTCGAGGGTCATCGACTCGAACCACTATCTCGTTCACAGTGCCGTCAACACGAGCGTCCCGAACGCGCTACGCTAATGTTATGATTGACGCATGCTATTTCACTCGGAAAACGCTGGACAGCGAAAAGGAGCGACGGGAGCGGGTGGGTGCGGGGGCGGTCTCGTGCAGAGAAGCTGGAATCGATCAACTGATCAATCTCAGAATGCTTGCCTTAGAATGTCTTTTAGCATTCCGTCGGAGTTGAAAGGGAGCGCAGAAAAGTTGTCGTGCGCGGAGCAAAAGCACGAGACAGACACTTGATGAAGCAGGCACATTTTAGTGGTGGGGGTGGGCGGATAACGGAGGCGATGTTGTATCAAAGCATGTGTGTACTAGGAGGATGATTCTGCATATTTAATAGCATGCTGATAATAATATACTATTGGCCATAACCTGCACCACAAAGGAAAGCACTTACGCTCATCTGAATAACAGATGCAACCAAAAAGAATCATATCTGTGAGCGTTATGCTAATGTGAAAGCAAACAATTACTTACTTGGCCAAGAAATGACCTCCAGCATTATGAGATGAACATGAGCAGTGTTGGTGAGCATATTAATTGTACTGTAGTGTGCGTACGGCAACGCAAACAGGCACCACACCACCAGATGTTCGCCGTCTACCAGCTGGAGCCTAAATGCAAAATAACCTTTAAAAGGCCAAATGGCGCCTCGAAGCGGAAGACGCTGTCGACAGACGACGAGAGGCAGGTAGAGCACCCGCGGCTGTGGTGAAATCAGCCTAAGTTTAAGCCGCTACAGCGAGCGTAACATTCTGCAGCACCTTAAGGGGATACTGAGAGCTCCCTGAGAGCCTTAACACCCTTTTAGGGAGATTTCTGCGGCAGGTTAAATGCTTATTTTCTTGGAAATGCAGGGAGAGGAATCTAATCCCTCACAATCTCATCGCCTGACGTGGCCATGTGTTATGTGCCGTCCGCAGTCTAATTGAACGAGAAGCTGTGATGTATGGGAAGGTCTGCGGGACATATTCATAGCAGCTGTTTTCAGGACGAAACACACACACACACAGGCTTTATGGGAGGGTGGAAATGTCCCAATCAATTGGTCATTAGATTACTATTACCCCGCCACCACAACCAGGCCCAACGTAGCATATTCAAGAACAGGTCTTTTGTCAGCATATCCATGCCAAACAAGTGGGTGAATATGATTATTACGCCATATGCAACCTGTAAAGTCACTGCTGACGTCAAATCATTATGAATTTGACCAAAATTTTGGGTGAAAAGGCTCTGAATTTTTCTATTTTTGTGGTCCCTTGCACAGGCGGTCCTCATGTTACAACGTTGGTTTACGACGCACTCCCGTGAATTATTAACACTGTGCAAGAAGAAAAAGAGGCAATTCAATTAATACGTTCCTGACACCCAAAAATATTGACAAAAAGTACATTTTATAGAGAATAATTGGTCACACTTTACAATAAGGTACACAATAATACAGTAGTAACTGAGGAACTAATGAAGAGCTAATGAAGAACTAATGAGTAGAGTTGTTACTGAGGAACTAATGAAGAACTAATGAAGAACTAATGAGTAGAGTAGTTACTGAGGAACTAATGAAGAACTAATGAAGAACTAATGAGTAGAGTAGTTACTGATGAACTAATGAAGAACTAATGAAGAACTAATGAGTAGAGCGGTTACTGAGGAACTAATAAGTAGAGTAGTTACTGAGGAACTAATGAAGAACTAATGAAGAACTAATGAGTAGAGCAGTTACTGAGGAACTAATGAGTAGAGTAGTTACTGAGGAACTAATGAAGAACTAACGAGTAGAGTAGCTACTGAGAAACTAATGAGGAACTAATGAGTAGAGTAGTTACTGAGGAACTAATAACTAAGTCACGTACATTTAGACTAGTTACTGAGGAGCTAATGAAGGACTAATGAGGAACCAATGAGTAGAGTAGTTACTGAGGAACTAACGAAGAGCTAATGAAGAACAAATGAGTAGACTAGCTACTGAGGAACTAATGAGTAGAGTAGTTACTGAGGAAGTAATGAAGAACTGATGAGTAGAGTAGTTACTGAGGAACTAATGAGGAACTAATGACTAAGGCACGTACATTTAGACTAGTTACTGAGGAACTAATAAAGAACTAATGAGGAACTAATGAGTAGCGTAGTTACTGAGGAACTAATTAAGAACTAATGAGGAACTAATGAGTAGCGTAGTTACTGAGGAACTAATTAAGAACTAATGAGGAAGTAATGAGTAGAGTAGTTACTGAGGAACTAATGAGTAGAGTAGTTACTGAGGAACTAATGAGGAACTAATGAGTAGAGTAGTTACTGATGAACTAATGAAGAACTAATGAAGAACTAATGAGTAGAGCGGTTACTGAGGAACTAATAAGTAGAGTAGTTACTGAGGAACTAATGAAGAACTAATGAAGAACTAATGAGTAGAGCAGTTACTGAGGAACTAATGAGTAGAGTAGTTACTGAGGAACTAATGAAGAACTAACGAGTAGAGTAGCTACTGAGAAACTAATGAGGAACTAATGAGTAGAGTAGTTACTGAGGAACTAATAACTAAGTCACGTACATTTAGACTAGTTACTGAGGAGCTAATGAAGGACTAATGAGGAACCAATGAGTAGAGTAGTTACTGAGGAACTAACGAAGAGCTAATGAAGAACAAATGAGTAGACTAGCTACTGAGGAACTAATGAGTAGAGTAGTTACTGAGGAAGTAATGAAGAACTGATGAGTAGAGTAGCTACTGAGGAACTAATGAGGAACTAATGACTAAGGCACGTACATTTAGACTAGTTACTGAGGAACTAATAAAGAACTAATGAGGAACTAATGAGTAGCGTAGTTACTGAGGAACTAATTAAGAACTAATGAGGAACTAATGAGTAGCGTAGTTACTGAGGAACTAATTAAGAACTAATGAGGAAGTAATGAGTAGAGTAGTTACTGAGGAACTAATGAGTAGAGTAGTTACTGAGGAACTAATGAGGAACTAATGAGTAGAGTAGTTACTGAGGAACTAATTAAGAACTAATGAGTAGAGTAGTTCCAAAGGAACAATGGCACATACATTTAGAGTAGTTACTGAGGAGCCAATGAAGAACTAATGAGGAACTAATGAGAAGTGGTTTACGATGTCTGTTAATATCGGCCCAGTGATATTATCAGTCCAACATGGCATCGGTTGATACTGGTACGAGGTTTTTCCCTATAATGAAAACCGATAATGTATGCTGTATACACATGTATAGGCCTATGGGCTCCCGTACTTGGCGTCATCGAGGCATCCAGTGGCGTCGATACGTGGAAATACTTCGTCACGTCCTGTGCTTGATATGTTGAAACCACGGGCGTGGGTGTGCTGCAGATAGCGCCGATGTTAGCTCACTCGTGAGCTAACTCGTTAGCTCGTAGTGGCGCTGACGCGGTCTCCTAATAGAACACTGTAAGAATGACACTTTCATATAATTGTCATCTTTATTTTGTAATGTAAGATTAATAGCTACAAACATTAACCAAATCAAATCCATTTTTCTACACTGCGTCGAACCGTATCAATATTTTTTTAAATATCATTTTTTAATCGTATCGTTACCTGTGTATCTGGATACGAATCGAATCGTCTCAGAGATTTATATTCCTAAAACAATGCAAAATAGCTTTAAACGAATAATATTGGAAATATTTCCTGATTTGGTTCAGGAGGTAGTAAATAGAGCAGGTCGTCGAGACACTGGAAGGTTGGTGGTTCGATCCTCGCTCCCTCCACCCAGTCGCTGTCACTGTGTCCCCGGGCAAGACGCGCCACCCACCTTGCCTCCAGTGCTGCCCACACTGGTGTATGAACGGGCATGAATGTTAGGTGGTGGTCAGATATTACGACATTATTCTCATAAAATGACCACTTTTCTCTTCATATTTTGGCTTTACTCTTTTTTCCATTTTTGCTGTTGGTTTTTTTTCTGTAAGTTTTGTTGTCCAATTATATTTTTAGAATGTGCCGGGGGCCCCACTTTGGACACCCCCGGTCTAAGCTGTTCGGCTGTTGTGACCACCATCGAGGATAAAGATCTCTGAACACGTGAAAGGATCCGCTCCTATGAAATGGACAGTGAGAACTAAGCAGCCTGGTGGTCTCTCCCGCTTCCCGTGCTTTTATGACTGTATTTTATAAGTCCTTCGTGTGTTCCGTGCACATCGTGAGTGACGTCGGTGTAAATTCGTACGTACAGTAGACCAAGGACCTCCTGTGCTTACTAGTACAATTAACAAATAGTACTTTTGGAACAGTGCAGCTTTGAATTAAACACACATATTCACACAAGCGCGGCTCGGCCTAAATAAAGCTCGCCCTTTTCGCTCCAAAGCTTCCTAATGAATCAATTCATCAAGTGATGCTTATCAGCAGACCCATACTTTGTTATATAGCAAAGCAACAGGTTTGACAACAGCGTTGAAAAATACCATTATGCTCCAAACAGCCCCATTACACGAGGTGACAGGTGATTAATGATCAGCAACTGTGCACAACGTGTTGGAGAAACCTCATTTTTAAAATGACCTTGCACGTTGTCGTTTATTACGAACAAAAACCCCAGAGTTTAAACACACTCCTCAGGTGTTCCATTTTAGCCCTGTGCTGCTTTCACTCGGGCGCCGTCAAATCTTCCCGCAACAGCAGGCCCCGATGTTGGCGCCAGCTCGTCTGCCAGCGGCTGCGGCTTTGTCGCTTTTCTCCTGGACAGCGCACAAACTGTCTCCCGTGGCGAGGCAGCTCCACGGCATGACTTCCAGGGCCAGCGCCCAAAAAGCCCCGCCTCGAGAGCCCAAGCCTGTCACTGTGCAGCTGCTGGTGTACGGCCCGGTGGAGATGGAAATGTCAAGATGGCGGCCTTACGCCTGGTCTGACTTTACTTAGAGGTGCGGCATTACATGTGAAACTTGTGCGAGCGGCACAGCTGGCCTCTTCGCTTGAAATATGCACGGATGCTGCAATGTGCGCACGGTCATTAACTCGCCAAATCAGGGATGTCCACATTTTTGCACATTTTTTAAAAATTGGATAATCAAAATAACAGAAACAAAAATGTTGAAATGACCCGCATCAGAATTTTAAGCTACTGTTGATTTTGTATTTGTCGGCTCCCACTTTTATGTTTCCTCCCCAGGTGCCCTCGTTCCTGGTGATGGCTGAAACAACTGGGCACAGATTTGAGTGTTTTTTATTTAGCACAGCGGCTGCAGCAGGAAGATGCCGGATCATTCCCTTGCAGTCCTCAGTATCCCACGCCAGGGGCGCCGCCAGCAATTCTGGACCCCAAGAAAAAATAAATCACCTTGAGGCCCCCCCTCAAGCAGCTGTTGTGACCACATCTCCAGAACCTTAACTGACCCAAAAAGAGCTTTACATAAGTCCAACTCTGTGGGTTTGCAAATGTCTTGCTTCTTATTGTGACATATACTCGACTACCAGTATAATATTTACTATACTACCATTGGAATATTTACTATACTACCTTTGGAATATTTACTATACTACCAGTGGAATATTTACTATACTACCAGTATAATATTTACTATAATACCAGTATAATATTTACTATACTACCAGTGGAATATTTACTATACTACCAGTATAATATTTACTATACTACCAGTGGAATATTTACTATACTACCATTGGAATATTTACTATACTACCAGTGGAATATTTACTATACTATCAGTATAATATTTACTATAATACCAGTATAATATTTACTATACTACCAGTGGAATATTTACTATACTATCAGTATAATATTTACTATAATACCAGTATAATATTTACTATACTACCAGTGGAATATTTACTATACTACCATTGGAATATTTACTATACTACCAGTGGAATATTTACTATACTACCAGTATAATATTTACTATAATACCAGTATAATATTTACTATACTACCAGTGGAATATTTACTATACTATCAGTGGAATATTTACTATACTACCATTGGAATATTTACTATACTACCAGTGGAATATTTACTATACTACCAGTATAATATTTACTATAATACCAGTATAATATTTACTATACTACCAGTGGAATATTTACTATACTACCAGTGGAATATTTACTATACTACCAGTATAATATCTATCTATCTATCTATCTATCTATCTATCTATGTATCTAGGCTTATTTTGTTCTTGCTATGGTGTCTTCCTGCCTGCCTCGTTGCTCCGTCACGCTGCATATTGCATTGTTAACATTGTTTTATGTGATATTTTCGGAGATATTTTTTTCACAGTGTCTTTTGTTATAACTTTTGCACCATCGCCTTTTCTTACTCTTCTTGAAGATTGACATTCTTTTCTTTGTACTTTCGTACTTGTGAGCATTCCCGCCCGGTCTAAGCTTTAATTAAAAGCCACTTTTTGTACTTGCCGCCTCAGTCTCTGCATCGGGGGTCCAGAACTGGCACAAATGGTTACGTCCTGCATTGTATTCAACAAAATAACATGTGACGAGAATATTTCAAACCCTTTGGAGCTTTTTCTTTCACGCAGACACGGAGGAAGTGTGACTGTGTGGACGCTCTTTCTTCGATGTGAGACAGAAACATTTTCAGTCGGCAATTTATTGCAAAGAAGCATTAAAGTGAAATAGGCTGTTTATCAACGGATCAAAAGTTTAAGAGCACAGCCTCTGAAAGCCAAAATCTTGGCAAAAATGTGGCTTGAGTGTGATTTGGTGTCAGGCATTCACACTGTCATGACCTCTTGATGGCAAAGGCAAAAAAGCTTTCTCTCTTTGAAAACGCTGGGATTGTTGAGCTCGCGCAGCGCGCCATTGCTGCTGAGTAAGACGGTCATTTCAAACTTCTTCAAACATCCTGAGGCTCATGGAACAAAAAAGTCAAGCGGTACACCCACAAAAATTCGCCGCAGGATCCCATTGGCTGTCCGTCAAGACACGGGACCATCCTCTGGCCAAATGAAGGTTGGTGCTGGTGCCGAGTGCAATCCAATAACCATCAGACACCATCAAAACATCTCCAAAGACCTCGTCTCCTTCAACTCCACAAAACTGGCTGTTTGGAATTTGCAGGAGAGAACCAAACATGGGACATTGAAAGGTGGAAGAAAGTTTTATTCTCCCTTGACGGTCCTGATGGCTTCCAACGTTACCGGCATGACGAGGAGATCCCACCTGAGATGCTTTACACACGGCACAGTGGAGGGGGCGCCATCATGATCCTTCAATAGAACAACGGAGCTTTGGGTTGTGCAGGGGCGTCAAACTGCAGCCGGCTATGTGGAGATGTTTCAGGGGGCATCCCTCATGACTGAAGGCCCTCGTCTGTGTGGTAATGACTGGCTTTTTCAACAGGACAACGCTGCACTTCACAAAGGAATAATCTCACTCTTTTGGACCATCCTGCATGTTCTTCTGATGTAAATCCAATGGAGAACATTTAACAAAAAATGGACATCAGTTCCAGACAGTGGATGCCGTCTGTGAAGCCATGTTCACCACCTGGAGCAACATTCCCACGAGCCTCCTGATGAACAGCCTATTTCACTTTCATGCTTGTTCAAAACTTTTGTTGCCTCACTCCCAATTTCTTCTTTTTGCATTTAGAAGCTCTACTTAGAACCTCCCTAAGATCCAACAATGCAAAACGCAAATTCTTGAAATGTTTCAACTGGTCTTAACATTTTGATCAGGCGTGTATTCCTGTAGTGCTCGCAATGACTGCGACACCAACAATCTGACTGAGCATAAGTGCAACAAACATCATAGATGGTCTATTCAAACAAATGTGCTGTTGATGATTATGACATTAAAAAACTCACTAATGCAACAACAATAAAGTAATGCAATCCCACTTTCATGCTTTTGCCCGACAGGCAAAACCTCTGTAGGTATGTAGACTCTGAAAGTGTGTGTGTGGCAGCACACTATCGCATTGCTCCTTTATGTTTAATGAATACACAATTTCTATGTAGAAACAGCACACGCATCTGGCCCCTGGTACAGTCAGTTTCACGCAGAGTGTTACAGCATTTTGTTTGTTCAAATGCGTTTCAACATAGCCAGAGGAGAAAGCCACGGCGAGATGAGCTTTTCAAGGAAAATAGTCAAAAGAAACATAGGAGAGGAGTGCTGAGGGAGAATGAAAAGAACCACTACACAGCGCAATGATGGAAAACATTGAATAAATCATTGCGTTTCTTGGATTAGTTCTTCATATATATGCATATACTGTATATATATATATATACAGTATATGTATGCATGTGTCATATGTCAGGTATGTAAACAGTACTAGTCAAAAGTTTGGAGACACTTGCTCATTCAATGACATGAGCAGGTGTCTCCAAACTTTTGACTCATACTGATAATATTTGATGTCCAGTCTAAGCTAAATGTGCTTCACTTCATTATTATAATTAATTCATAATATTGTGTGATGGGGCCATTGCAACTTGAATGGACAATTCTGAGACATTTTTAAGAGGATTTTTAAAAAATAATTAGGAAAAATGTATTATTTATGGATGTACTTAAAACCACACTCGCTAATATCTTTATACTGTTATGAAAGTATTTATAATACTGTAGTAATTATGTTCTTATTAGTATTTACAGTGGATCCCCGCACATTCGTGATTAATTTCATAATTTTATTTTTTTTAGGCTGCTTTTTTGGCAGAAAATTCACCCAAAGTGGGTAATAATTTCCAAATGATATTGTAAAACAGGTCAAATGTGCAGCACTGTTTACATCTTCATGTCGTCACGCTTCACTGATGTTATTTCTGCAAGCGTTGCGATTTTGCACTTTATCCGGCGGGCCATGAACGCACCACAGTTCCTGTGAAACGTACAAAGTAATCCCTCGCCGCTTTGCTCTTCGGCTTCACTCTACCAGAGTTGTTCAAAAATATATGAATAAATCGTAGAGGCAGTCAAAGATGTTGTGATGATGTGTCGTATTCTGCACGGTCACTAGGTGTCAGTAATGCTACGCTGATGAATAGCTGTACCGAGCAACAACAAGGAACTCTCCCAATGGGTAATACAAGTGTAAAGGTGACTATAGGGGTGTTGTTTCAAGTCTGGAGGGCTCTAATAGTGTTAAAAACCGTATTTAGAACGTCTCCAGTCCAGTGAGCCGCAGAACAACACTTCCTCAATGTCCCTAGACTACTGCGAGATGCATTCGGGGACACTCCGAACATCACAACAACGTCTTTATTATGTGTGGTCTAAATAAACAGAACGACAAAATAAAACAATAACTGGATTTTCTTATCACTTTCTTTGTAACTCTTAAGGCGGAAGCACAACTTGCTGCATTTAAGTATGCTCGGAAATCCCAGGAAATACACTCAAAACATGTCAATTCAACTTAAACGACGTGGTGTCTTTGAACGCCACCCCTCATTGCTCACAATGACGGGTGATTCAAATGTTGTGCTAACATTAAAGAAACTCGTGTTGGGTAAATACATTTTCAGACGTTTGCTATCTTTTAGCCTGATTAAAATTTTGTAATTGTGTCGTGTCATTTATCTTTCTGTTCATAAAATACAGCAAAAAGGGGCATATTTCACAAATTGGGCAAATTGTGATTAATCAGGGTTAATTCATTTGAAAACTGTGATTAATTTGATTAAAATGTTTCATCATTTGACTTCAGATTTTTGTCACTGTGTCTTTTGCTCTGTTTTTACAATTTTTGTCGTTTCTTCAGTTTTATTTTGTTGCTGCAGCGATGCAATGAGAAATGAGCCACGGCCCGCGGATGGCCCCCGAGCCGCACTTTGGCCACCCCTACTTTTGTGGAGTTTGGTCGGGGTCGGGCTTGTGAGCAATTTACATCTCAGCATGGTGGCGCAGTGTCGTGGGCGAGCGATGGTGAGGAGAGAGAGACTGGTCAACGCAGCCCTAACGAGCCGCAGCGCAAAGATTGGATTGGTTGATGAAAGATTGGAGGTGCACGTCTATGGAGTTATATTTGTGTCTTCGTTTGGAAGTCGCAAAGGCAGATTTTGAGCCGTATGAACGTGCAATAACCACTGATGTCCGCACAGGCACATCACTGCGCTCTGTCACTCACTCTCTCTCCCTCCCCTCACCTCTGCTTCCACGGTGAGGCGATCCGGTGTACGTGCGCTGATACCTCTGGTCGGGCTTTGGTGACTGGGCTCCTGGCTGGAGCCTGTGGGTCGCGTGCCTGTGGGTCACTCTGGGGGAGGGGAGGGCACTGATGTAATAATACATTTTTTTTCTAATATTTTCGCAATCAACCGGTAAAGTCTCAAAGATCGACTGGTAGCTTGCGATCGACGGGTTGGTGACCCCTGTCTTAAAGGGTCCCTGACATGATATTGTTTGTAATTATGTTCTACGTTGTTCCATTTTTTTAAAGCAAATGGAAAATTAGCAAAAATGACATTTATAGTTGATGGCGCCACCCATAACAAGCTAACGCTCGCTGTTCAGTCTCATCCCAGAAGTGACGTCTTCGGGGTGACACCTCTCAGCTACAGACAAACAAACGCTGCAAACGCTTCTCGAGGTAGATGGTCGACTTGGTTCAGTATATTTTTCATCAAAATAGTAGCCATGCCAAAATGTTGCTGCTGGATGTTCACAGTATCCGAGTGATACCGTAAGTTTGTTTTCTTTTCCGAAAAAGGAAGGTTTAAGACAACAATGGATGAAGCAAGAGGACAGATGGACGCCCACCTCGAGTTCTGTTCTTTGCAGTGATCATTTGACTGATGACTGCTATGAAGGAACATCTTTACAAGAAGCATTTGGCTGGAAAGTACGCTATAAACGCATTTTGAAAAAGGATGCTATTCCGCAGGTACACAGGAAAAAAAAGACAAGAATGATGTCAAAGTTTCCACAGAACAGAGTAAGTCATGTCTTGTTGACATAATATCTTTCAAACACTATTCCATGATAGCGACAAGGCTGAAAAAGCATTATACATGTTATATAAACATCTTTACACAGAAATATGTATGTTTACTGTGGGGGTTTGCTGCAGCGGTCACAAAATATAACATAAATCAGGCTATAAAAGGCCCCGTTACGCTCATTAAGAAGCCGATTTAAAACAATAAGTGAAGGATAAGCAACTCCGGAGTACTTAGCATTCTGTGTTTTGAAAGCGACCAATGTTCATCTCCACGTCTTAAAGCTTACAGTAAGTCCTGCAAGTTCTCTATTTCATCTCCAAATGTTTCTTCTTCCTCAAAAACTACTGACACATGGTTAAAATTTTGGCAATAATCACTGTAAACATCCTCTGTCTCGTACACCGCTATGTTTGTTTACCAGAGTGATCGTACTCCAGTGGCGTCACTTCCGGAAATGAGACTGGACAGCGAGAGCTCGCTCATCATGGCTGCCGCCATCAACTATAAATGTCATTTTTTGCAAATTTACCGTTCACTTTCAAAAACAGAACAATGTAGAACATAATTTCAAACAATATATAACATATTTAAGCAGTGTTGATGAATCATGTCAGGGACCTTTTCATTCTTCTGCATAATCAGAGTTGGTGATTTGTATGAACGTTTTGTCCAAAATCTTATTAATTGGAAAAAAGTCGGTGGTCTCTTGCGGTCTCAGAATCGTCTCTCATCTATCTATATTTCATTTCCTGTTTAAGGAACTCAAAAAAAGAGATCCCCCACACTGATAAATACATTATAAACTTAAAAAAAAAAACACGAAAAGTGAATTCCCTTTAAAGCAGCTCTTTCACTGACGATAAATAAATGAACGTGTTTCTCGGAATTTCAAACCACATTTTCTAGCAACGGCTCCCGATGCATTGTTAATGTCTGCATCTTCAAAATGCGAGGATTTGAATATGTGTGTAAGTGCGCGTGAGGTGTCACCTTTCATCTTCAAGAGCACGGGCTCAATGTCAACCTGCCAGCTGATAAAAGGCTTTTCTGCGTCCCCCACCCCCGTCCCCCCCGTCCCTCGGCGTTCCCTCAAAGCAAAGGTTGTGCCAGCAAGATGAGCAACCGCACCGGAATACTAAGACAATAAAGATGCAGCACGTTGGCATCGATATCACCAGCGTCATACAAGACAAAAAGCAGGTGTTCGCTTGGGACAAGAACGACGAGGTGAGCCAAGTGAGTGATCATCACGGTGATGTTCCTAATCCTCCGCCATCCAAGCGGACAGAGAATGAAGTTTGCACAAATTACATGCCGGTTAATTCCAGCCCCCCCCCTCCCCCCACCCCCAGTCCCAACACCAAAAAACACACACTTTGCCTCCGCATGGCTGGGAAGCAAACGGTGATGAATCATCCATACCTGCTAACAATGACGCTGTGTGATGACAGTGGACTGGAATACAAAA
Source organism: Dunckerocampus dactyliophorus (assembly GCF_027744805.1). Classification (NCBI taxonomy): domain Eukaryota; kingdom Metazoa; phylum Chordata; class Actinopteri; order Syngnathiformes; family Syngnathidae; genus Dunckerocampus; species Dunckerocampus dactyliophorus. Next base: position 2,980,377 of record NC_072820.1, read on the forward strand.
GTGTCCCAATGATGCTGGAATATGAAATAGGACGGCGTGGCGATGGACCACGCATGCAAAGTCATTTTTCCATCACGTTGGCTTTGGCTTTCATCAGGGGTCCTTGTTGTTTCGGCGCTGCTCCTGCTGACAAGAGTCATTTACAGGTGGAGGCAGACTCCATAAATTGAAAAGACTGGATGTGAAAAAGTGGGATTTCTTTGATCTTCTACAGCCTTACTAGACATTTTTGAGTATTCCATCTTGAATTTTTTTTTCCTGTCCTATCAACAGTGTCTTCCTTTTTTGGTCTCATCCCTGTTATTTTTTCCAACGCTGTCATTATTCCTGATCACTTGCCTTTGTTGTCTCCGAGTTTCATCTTCATTTCTGCACCTCCATCATGAAATGTAGGTAACAATACAGCCCGTACAGTCTTTTCTGAATTATATCCATTGTGCTTCTGTGCAGCCAGGGAAGGAAATCAGGGGTCTCAAACTCAATTTGACTGGGGGCCACTGGAAGTAGAGTCTGGGTGAGGCTGGGCCACATCAAATATTGGGAGCAGGGCTGGGAAACTCAGGGTACGTCACGATACGATACCATTTGCGATACGTGGCTCACGATTGTTCAAGGAAAATCATTCGCAATCCTTATGTGAAACATGAACACATATTTCTTTCCCTTTTCTGTGCCTTCTAACGAGAGAAAAGGAGTTAGGATGAGCCAGCTAACATTGCACGTCACGGGAGGTACCTATTTTGACTATGAAGCCCTCTAAAAAAACCTCTAACAACATTTTATCATTTTATAAACACGCTGTGATCATACATTAACAAGTCCATTGATGATAACATGTAATACTTACAGTATCTTGCCGTATTTTGATGATTTAAAACATTACCAAAACATCTTTTCTACGCACATTGATTTGACATAGCCCATAGCAACTAGCGCTGCTTCCGTCAACGACAACAGCATTGAAACAGTGACGACACTTACAATGTCCACTCTGATCGGGACGGCTGTGTCTTGCAGCACAAGCCTTGTGCTCCAGTCCTCAGGTAAAAAAACCTGACAGCAAATGAGCATCTTGTTGAGTCTTTGTAGAGAAATTGAGAGCCAGTAGTATCCACTCTTCCATCTGTGCCGTTGCAGTGGCTTGAGGCGTTGTGAGTGACGCCGAGACTAGCGGCTAGCGAGGCGTCGTGTTACTCCGCCAGATAAATTTAGTTTTTCGTGTTCGCTGCTAGTTTGGTTGATATACAGGTCAGTTATGTAAATAGAACACTGTTGGCGTTTTTTGAGGATTTTTTTGTCAGGATTTCAGCATCAAATAGGTACCTCCCATGATGTGCATTGTTAGCTGGCTCATACTAACTCCTTTTCTCTCGTTAGTGGAACCTCAGCAACAGCAGGTGCAATGTGGTAGCGGATCACTGGACCAGCTTTACATTCTTGCAAGGGTACTTGGGAGTTTGCACAACCGGTCTACATGTTCTTTGTAGACTCGGAAAAGGCATTCGACTGTGACCCTCGCGGTGTCCTGTGGGGGGTGCTCCAGGAGTACGGGATTGGTGGCGCGCTACTACGTGCCATTCAGTCCGATTCACCGATTTTGTTCATAATTTTCATGGACAGAATGGCGCAGCAAAGGCGTTGAGGGAGTCCACTTTGGTGGCCTTAGGATCTTGTCTCTGCTATTTGCAGACGATGTGGTCCTGATGGCCTCATCACGCTGTGACCTGCAGCGTTTACTGGGGAGGTTTGCAGCTGAGTGTGAAGCTGCTGGGATGAGACTCAGCACCTCCAAATCCAAGGTCATGCTTCTCAGTCAGAAAAGGGTGGATTGCTCCCTCCGGGTTGGGAATGAGGTCCTGCCCCAGGTGGAGGAGTTCAAGTATCTCGGGGTCTTGTTCACGTGTCGCGTGAGGTCGACAAGCAGATCGGCGCAGCGTCTGCAGTAATGCGGTCGCTGTACCGGACCGTCGTGGTGAAGAGAGAGCTGAGCCAGATGGCAAAGCTCTCAATTTACCTGTCAATCTACGTTCCCACCCTCACCTATGGTCATGAGCTTTGGGTTGTGACCAAAAGAACGAGATTGTTGATACAAGCAGTGAGTTTCCTCCGTAGGGTGGCTGGACTCACCCTAAAAGATAGGGTGAGGATCTCAGTCATCTGGAGTCCGGATGCCTCCCGAATGCCTCCCTGGTGAGGTCTTCTGGGCTTGCCCAGTCAGGAGAAGGCCCCGCGACACACCTAGGACACGCTGGAGGGATATGTCTCACAGCTGGCCTGGAAACTCACTGGTGTCCTCGCGGTGGAACTGGAAGAGGTGGCCGGGGACCGTGAAGTCTGGGCTTCCCTACTGAGACTGCTGCCACCGCGCCCCGGATAAGCGGAGGAAAATGGATGGCTCCTGGAACTTGGACCGCTTCCGCTCGTTCGCCTCCTCGATGCGGTCCTCCCATGGACCTGTTAGTTCAATGACAATGATGTCACTCAAAGAGATAGACGAAAGCACAGGGTCTGGTCTCAAGGATGTGTTCTTGGAACATGAGTTGTTTGCCCTGGTCTGTTGTCAACTCCCAGTCTGATGCTGCACTGAGTAGGCCGGCTGCTGTTTTGGGCTGTGGTTGGGATGTTCTCCTGCCCAAAGGTGATGTTCCTCTTGTCATGATGGTGCTTGGCATTGTTGTCATTTTCTACCGCCTTGGAGATGGTTTCAGCCACTGCCCTTAATACGGTGATAGGGTGACACAAAAAATAATTAGCATTTCATACTTTTGTATTTTGCTGCATTGAGCTGGGAAAGACTGCAGCTTAGCTGCGACCATGATGACGACAGGCGGTAGAGAAAATGGATGGAATTTTTACCGCATATTTTAACCAGAATACAAGAAGCAATACTGCAAAAAGAATGAGAGTGTTTTAATTAGGGATGCTCCCATCAGGCTTTTATGCTGCCGCTACCGATACCGATCATTCATGAGTGAAATCGGCCGATACCAATACCGATCACATGGATTAAGTGTACATTTTTAAAAGTACTACAGTTCATCCCACATCACCTTTCGCAGACTCGCTGTTTCGTGGATTTTTCTGAGTGAAATTTTAGTGGGGTTTTTTTGTTTTTTTACAGCATATGAACGCTGGCCTTTTAAGAAGAATTACATTGTGGGAAGCTGACTGTTGCAGTTCTGTGCTTTAGCACGAGGCAGCGGTGTCTCTCTGTTCTCTCTCATCTGTCTGCGCCGCCCATTGTCGTCGGCATCCTGGTTGATTGACTGACAATGGTCTCCAGCCAGTCTCCTTCATGCCGTCTCCTGCTGTCGTCATGGCGGCCAAACTAGCTAACCGTGTGAGCTGCTTGCTAGCCGCCAATACTGTAAACAATAGAAGAAACAGAAGATGCTAACCGTGTGAGGGAAAATACGACGACAGGAGGGAAATGTTGGAGCAAGGATACAAAAACGCTGCAGGCGCCAGGATGTCGCGGCGCTGTCAGAGGAGTGAAATACGTGTGAGTCACTTCAGAATTTCTTGTGTCATTAAAAATTCAACTGAAATTGGAAGTTTGAGAGTGTTTAAACAAGAGAGAAATGTGAGAAAATGTTACAACCTTCACCGGAAACGGGTCCGATTTTTTAATATTACGACGTTATTCTCGTAAAATAAGACTTTTTCTCGTTCGATTACAAATTCTTTTCTCTTAATGTATTGACTTTATTCTTGTAAAATTACTGCTGATTTTTCTGTTTGTTTTCATGTTAAATTATACTGGATATTTAGAATGTGCCGCGGGCCGATAACAAAACGGCCACGGGACGCACTTTGGACAGCCCTGCACTAACTGTGTTTGGTTCATACTGATTTGTTCATCTGGGGCCAAACCGAATGACTCGATTAACCAAAACAACGAGCTTCAGATGAATCGAGAAATAAGAAAATAATGGTTGGTATCAACATTTGAAGTTTTCTCGCCTTTCTGCTCATTCTTGTCATTATTCTGTTGTTGTTTTGCAATTATCTTGTTGAATTGTGTGTTAAGAATGTGCCGCGGCCCAATAAAAAAACAAGCTGCGGGCTGCAAATGGCGGCTGGGCCGCACTTTGGGCACCCCTATGTCGGCCAAACAGCCTTTCTAGCTTCTACCTTTCTGAATCCTTTGTTCAAATGATCTCATTAGATCTTATGGTCCTTTGATGTCGATTGTGCGGTCCAATGTGTGTGTGTGTGTGCGTGTGTGTGACCGCTGGCACCTGGTCGCTGATGATGGACCCTGGTGCACACATAAAACTCCCACGCAACACCCACTCACACTTCATCCACCACACGCATGGATACAGTATTTCCTATGAACAAAACCCCCAAACACACACACACACACACACACACACACACACACACGCTCCTGCCCGCTCCCTCTTCTTTTCATCTCCCTCACTTTTCCTCCATCTACCAGATGGCTGACCCATCTGCTCCCCCCCCCCTTTCCTTTCGTCTTCATCCCCCAGGTTCTCCCTCTCTCTTGCAACCCGCTGTTTTGCGTTTCTTGACGACTGGATGCAAGTTATGGATCCACACTCTCTGCTGGGCGGACCCTCACGAGGACAAACGCCTTTCCCACTGACATGCTTGCTTGCAGCTTTCTGTGTGCGAATGCCCACCGTTGAAGCCATTTCTAATGAAGTGTCCGTGTGTGTGTTTGCTTTTTGTTGTTGTACACATCTGCTTAGGTGGCCAAAATTGTCTGCGCAAGCATCACACCCGCCATCTGTTTGTTTAATATTGCATTTGTGTGCGGGGGCGGTGGTGGGCGGGTGGGTGTTTTGGAGTGGACGTCGTCTGATTATAGACTAAAATGTGTTTTCGCTTCAGTGTGAAGTGAACATTTGATTGTTTTTTGTTTTTTTTTATCTCGGCACAGAAAATTCTGCAGTATTTTGAGAGGGGCTGCAGGTTGTTGCAAATGAGTTCATATTTTTGGCGCGTTCACTGAGCTGCCACTCGTCACGTCTTATAATGAGAAGCTAGAAAATCATTTGCTGGGCTTCCTTTTGAACTGCGGATCACCTCGCACCGCTTCCACTCTCACGTGTGCTGTTGCAGTCTGCCGACAAAGCAGTTTTCTTCAAAACAAAACCCAGAAGGCTTCATCGCCGCTCCGAAAGACTCATCAAGAAGGCCTCGCGCTTTCTGATAAACAAAAGGACCCCTTTGACTGAGACAGGGGTGCAACTTTACCACCTTGGTGTTTTGTAAGCAACGCACGTAGTAGGGGTGGGCGATACGGACCAAAACTCACATCCCGATATATTTAGGTTGAATATCGATATGTGATATGTTCACGCAAACCAAACCAAATATTCGTGTCAAGTCGTTTTATTCCAATAAATACTGAACATGGGGGTGTTTTTTGACATTTTAAAGCTTCATGCAAGATGCACATTAAAAAATATTTCATCTAAAAATAGCCTCTAAAATAAAGTAGGCCGTTCTCTTTCGGAAATAAATATAGAAAAAGTCAAATATAATCTTTTTTATAACAAACCTTCAGCTACGATCAAATCCTCAGCTAATAACAAAGAGCAAAATATGAAGGAGTGCCCGGTTTAAGAGGAAATTTAAAAATGCCAGCAACTCAAAAATACTTTACGATAATATTACGACTTTTTAGAAAAATAGAACTTCTACTTCAACTTGATGCTACTAAAATGACGTTATTTTTCCTCACAATATTAATCATTTATTCTCGTAAAACTGTGACTTTTTTCTCTCAACATTTTTTATTTAATCTCAGAACATTACAGCTTTTTTTTCCATTTTTGCTGGGGGTTTTTTCTTTATTTATTCTCGTAATTCTGACTTTATTCCCATAATATTTGGACTTTATTCTCATACCATTACCATTCCAAAGTCTCCTTAAAGAAGGCGCCTGATCCTGTAAGTTTCACCAGCGATTTAGAAAAAGTAAGTCAAGCACGGTTCCCCTGTCATATCATATGGCTCAGGGGTCACCGACCCCCACAACCACATGAGGCGCCTGCGAGCCTGCTTCTCATGCAGGTTTTCAGTGAATAATGTGAGAAGACGAGACGGAAATGCCTGGTGAAATAGAAAATGTGAGTTGCGGATAATGTTGTGGTAAAACGAGCACAGTCGCTTTGTTTGGCTTGAAATAAGCTGTGAAAATACATGTTGCAAAAATGAGCAGCTCTTGGCCGTTTTCATTTTGGAAAAGTAGCTTGGTGACCCCTCATATCGCTGATAGCACATTTAAAAATGAACACTTCATATTTGATTCTTGTGTAATTACTGCTCTTTTTTTCCATTTTTGCTGTGTTTTTTAAATTATTTTCTTGTTTAATGGTATTAGTAAAGTAATTATTAGTAATTAGTAAAGTAAATTTCCCCGCTGTGGGATAAATAAAGTACAAATACATTAGCTTATAAGAACACACAACCACTAACCTGTGAAAACACTGCAACTTCACGGTGACAGTACACAGTACATACTCTGTATAATGTCGTTGTTAGATTGTTAGCCACCGGAGAAAAGAAAGATTGGCGATTTTGTACGCAATTATTGTCACTGTAGTGAAGACGCGCAACGGAATCGTTGCAGCAGCTCTTTTAGATAAGCGCAGAGTCCGAAGGGCGTCGACATAAACGGGCTCCACTGTAATTAAACTGTCTTTGAAGGTTTCCTCTACCGGGAAAACAGGAACGAGGAGCCATTCATTGCCCGGGAGGCTCGCCGGTGGCTCTCACTGTTTGCTCGTGTGCGGTCTGCGTCATTCTGACATTGCCTTCACAGAGGGCTGGAATGCCCGAGATGTGCGACTAGCAGCAGCAGCAGCAGCCCACCCACCCCTCCCTCGCGAGCCGACCATAACACATACTGTGCACGGGAAAGGAAGATGGTCCGACATACGCACGGTGGCCGATATCTAAAGCAGGCAGCACGGAAATAGAACACTGCAAGAAAAACACACACACACACACACACACACACACACACACACACACGTAACCTTCACCAGAACAAAGCCTGTGCATCTCAGATGTGGAGTCAGTGATATTTGATTTTCAGATAGAAGAGCTGTGTCACAAATGTGATCACAGTCTCCTGAGGGAAAGCAGTGGGAATATACGAGTGCAGAGATGGGACGTTTTGTCAGATGTTGGGCTTGTTCAAATATTCTCTAAAGGACACGAAGGCAATATGAGGCATAAACAGGATAAGAATCAAGCATCGCACACGCACGCTGCCTGTATTTATTCAGCGTGCATGCATGTGTGTGTGTGTGTGTGTGTGTGTAGCAGGAATGTTGCATAGAGGCCACAGGTGTGGCGAGACAATGCGGGGAATTTGACGAGAGCGCGAGTCAAGGAGGTCACAGGCCTCAGATGAGGCACCAGGCCAACTGTATTCAAGTGGAAGACATGACGGTCGAGAGGAAAGCACACGGAAAACAGGGTGCGTCCACTTGGAGTCACGCGTCACGTACACATGCTACCCTACACACACATACCTACCACGCACGCGACGCACCAGATAGAGCCACATCTTACAAGAAGCATCACCCCAACGGCTTGGGTTGGTTGGATGGATTCAAAAAAGGTGCATGTGGTTACAAATTCATTCATTCATAACTTCATTTTGGTCCAACATTGCTTTTTATTGCTGATTTGTGAACCTTTTTAGGGCTTCATTATGTCCCTGGGTGGGGCTTTGCCATATTACATACTGTATATATTTCACTGATATGTATTTCAAGAAAAAAACTGCATCTCAGCTTCGTGATGACGATGACAACGTCTATTATTAGTATCAACCTCGCGCTTTGCTCCATTATTGGGTTTTTTCCCCAATTATGACTTCATTCTCACGATACTTTCATTTTATCCCCATCATATTTTTAACTCTTTCCCCAGCCAAATTTTCCGAACATTACGACTTTATTTAGTTTTGGTTCTCATAATGTTACGACTTTAAAAGTTAATATTTCAACTCTATGCTACTGAAATATATTGTTTTATTGTAGTATTTATTTATTTATTATATTGTTTTTCCTCATAATATTAATAATTTATTCTCATAAAACTGTGACTTTTTTCTCTTAATATTTGGACTTTATTCTCAGAATATTACAGCTGTTTTTTTTATTTTCTTTGACTTTATTCCCGTAATATTTTGACTTTATTCTCATAACATTGTCACTTCTTCCGCAACTTAATTTTCCAGAAATTACAGTTTTATTTGTTGTTTGGTTTGTTTCTCATAATATTGGGACTTTTTAGAAAAATGTAACATATTTCAACTCTATGCTCCTAAAATGACGTTATTTTTCCTCATAATATTATGAGCTTATTCTGGTAAAAATGAGACATTTTTCTCTTAATATTTTAACTTTATTTCTTGTAAAATTACAGCTACTTTTTCCATTTCTGCTGTTTTTTTTAATTGATGACTATTTCAACTGTCTTCTTGTAAATTTTCTTCTCGTAATTATGACATTATTCCCATAATATTTTGACTTTATTCTCAAAATGTTATAACTTTTTCCTGCAACCTAATTTTCCAGAAATTACAATTTTGTTCGTTGTTCTGTTTGTTTCCAATAATATTACAAATTTTCAGAAAAATATAACGTCTTTTTTCTTTAGTACTACAACTTTATGTTACTAAAACGACATTATTTTCTTCATAATATTAATAATTTATTCTCATAAAACTGACTTTTTTCTCTTAATATTTTGACTTTATTCTCAAAATATTACAGCTTTTTTCCCATTTTTACTGGGTGGGGGGGGGGGTTCTTGATTTATTCTCGTAATTATGACTTTATTCCCATAATATTTTGACTTTATTCTCTTACCATTACTTTTTCCGCAGCCCAATTTTCCAAAACGTACAACTTTATTTGTTGTTTTGTTTGTTTCTCATAACACAACATTTTTCTTTAGTATTTCAACTTCATGCTCCTAAAATTATGTTATTTTTCCTCATAATATTCTTTATGAGGAATATTCTTTATTCTTGTGAAACTGAGACCTTTTTTGGTCTTAATATTTTTACTTTATTCTTGTAAAATTACCGCTATTTTTTTTATTACTAAATATTTCAACTCTCTCCTTGTACATTTTCATCCCATAATAATGCTTTATTCCCATAATACTTTTACTTTATTCTCGTAAAAATTGTAACTTTTTTCGCAACATAATTTTCCAAAAAATTACGTTATTTGTTGTTTTGGGTTTTTTTCTCATGTTACATTTTTTTTAAACGTCTGTCTGTTTTCTTTAATATTTCACTTTATGCTGCTAAAATGACGTTATTTTTCCTCATAATATTACAACGTTATGTGCTCAGCTTAAGTTTTTTCTCTTATTAATTTGCCTTTATTCTTGTAAAATTGCAGATTTTTCCATTATTTGCTAGTTAGATTAAATGTTTTGAATGTGTCACGGGCCAATAAAAAAACACACCCACAGGCCCGGGGCTGCACTTTGGACACCCCTGGTCTTGCCAATAGAACAGCCACTTCAGTGACACCGCTTTTCTCATCAGCCGACGCGGCAGCCATGCTTGAGCCCTGTCATTACGTGTGCACAATGCGTTCAGTTATGCAGCCTCACACCGATTAGACATTACGCCCTCTTCATCCCAGCCGCTTTCGCCCGCCATTAATCCCATGCCGTGTGTTTCTAACCTCTTATCAACCCAAACGGCCGAGCGCTGATGCGTCTTCTGAAATTCGATGCGGAGGCCATAGGAACCAATTAGGGACGATGACAGCCACTCTTGGAGAGATTAGAGAAGCCCCAGTGAGCAAATCAAACGATTCTTGCCTGTGCATGTTGTGGATATTACTGGAAGAAGGAGAGGCGATGATAACTACGGCGAGGTGTCCTACTCTTGTTTTCTTTCATTTTTATACACGCTTAACATTTATTTCGCGCAAATAAAACGACAGGCTACGATAAGAAACAAAGGGTGAAGATAAAGGATGTGTGCATCTGTTGTGAGACTGCATGCGCACGTTTCTAAAACACAAACATGTTGCCAAGCTCAGAAGTGACAAAACACTTAGATGCTTTTTAAGTACAGGACAGAAACAGTTTTTTATGTTAAAAAAGCAAAACCTGTAGTCATGGGCGTGGAAGTGGAAGGAAAAGTGGGAATGTTCGATCAGCGCAACTAGCGCTGAGGGGGTGGAGCTCAGCTTTTGGAACGCTTTGAAGATTATTTTCCTTTTACGTAAATATGTCAGTTATAAGCACATGCGTCATAAACGTTAAGATAAAATACATGTCGCGGTGCAAGTTCAATAATGAGGTTGCTTGGATCAAACTACGGAGGTCTGAGACCACGTACACCCACCGAGCAACAAATGCACAATGGTTCATTCCACCTGGTCGGACCCGCTAGCGGTAAAGTGCGGCAAACGCTAGCAAATTAGCACCCAACACAGACGTCATCACAACTAACTAACCTTTATACATTCACACACAGCGTCATCATTTGGGAACAAGGATGAGGTGATAGAAGAAAAGGGGGAAATAGACAAAATACACGTACTGTATGGCTGTGGCAGCGTCGGGGAAATTTATCAATAGGTTTCACTTTTGCATCTCGTAGCACTAGTGATGTGTCGGTCGCGAACGAATCGGTTGTAAAGAGCCGGCTCTTTGAAATGAACAACAGGAGCCGTTTCGCGTCGCTGGGAGCCAATTGGGTGCCGATTAGTTTTTTTTTCCTCGTCTTTTTTTCTGTTAAAGGCGGATGTCATTGGTCACGATGTGTAGTGTTGTCTGTCTCCACACAGGGCAGGTGATGCTCGCTGTGATGCTCTTAGAGCCTATTCGTTCGTGAGAAATGTACATTTTACTTAATTTGTCTATTATAGAATTTATAATATATTTTTGTAGCTGTTCATTGAGGTTTAAATAAACCCATTGAAATACTAACGAACATTTGATATCATGTAATTTTTACATTAGTAATTACAAAACACACATAATTTGGTAATAAATTAATTTAAGACAGCAAAAAAATCGGAGGAGCCACTTGGGCGCAGAAAAAGAGATACATTTCAAGCATAACTTTCACTTTGACACAAATATTTTTTGCTTTTGTGACAGCTGAAATATCTAAACAACTATTCCACAACATAAACAATACAAAAAGGTGTTGTTTGACATCAAAATAACAATTTATTTCCAAACATAACACCATGAACTGTTTACAATTTTCCCATTTGGAACTGAACTGTGTGCACGCGTTAAAGTTTCCCTACAATACGTAACCTCCTGCACGCTACACTCCTCCACGCTCTCTCACTTCCTTCTTGCTGTCGAGCGCGTTAAAACATGCAAAAGATGCATGCCGAGAATTACATCTTTGGGAGCGAGCGTTCGGGTTTTAAAATAACGTATAAATACGTCTTTGGTACTGAATGAGTTCATTTTACGTAACATTATGGGGGAAAATAATGTCATTTTAGCAACATGGAGCTGAAATATTAAAGGAACAATAGATTATTTTGTTAAAGTCAGAATATTATGCGGAGCTAAACAAAATAAAGGAATTTTCAGAAATTTAAGTTGGGGAAAAAGTCCAACAGGGCAGAATGTACATTCTTGCAGTGTTTCAACGGGTCTGTTTGAAAATATGTTGACTTCACCTCCTGTATTTAAAAACGTGTTTATTTAATCAGGGCTGCGTCTGTCACAACTGTCGCTGTCGCTTTGTGTTGTGCTCCCAGCGAAGGCTGGTGATTATCTTGAGAAACAGGATAAACACAGCAAACGCTGGATTTAGCTCAGTTGGACTGGACACGTTCACATACCCAAATCTGTGGTGTTCTTTGTCGAAGATTGAAACTGGTGCGAGAAGAAAATAGTGTTTCATGTCAGATGAAGGCAACAATCAATAGTGCTTTCATGGTTTGATGAATATCGAGCTACGTTGTTTTGAAACACAAACATAAAAAGAATATGTTTTTTACAGTGTTAATTAGTGGGGCTTGTGAATGCTGGTAAGCCGTGCAGGCTGGTTAATTGTATAAAAGGGCTCCAGTCACATTGTAGAGATCTTTAGTTATTCATTTTTTGGGGATGAAAAACAAACTTGAAACATTTGCGCAGTGTATTGGATGCTACGGTGCTGATTGTTTACTCTCCTATTTAAAGACTATTTCAGGCAGACGTCGTTGTTCCCAACTTGTTTCACTTTTGATGGACTGTCCTGATCAGTGTGGCTGCCGAAAACTGGCAAGAACACGAGTTATTGTTGCACGTTTGTGGAAAAACCCTGCTGATTTTGCTTGTCGTATGTCATACTGGATGTAAGCGATTTGCCTTCAACCCAGTTTGCGCCAAAGCCGTGTTCTTTTCAACCCAGACCGCCGGCCTTGTGTGCTGCTTGGGGAGGATACACAATGTGAGGAAAACAAAAGCAGTGTTTTAAAAAAGTAAAGCTGTGTGTAACATCAGAGATGAGATATAAAGACGTGTGCGTTTTTTGTTTTCCTTTTTGTTGAACTCACTGGTGAGGAAAATGCTGTCCTGCTGCTAAGATGCCACGCTATTTAGCGAACTCACACTGCTAAGCTGATCTGTCATCAGCTGCAGTAAAGTAGAGCCAGACCGAAGCCTGGTGCCTCAGGGTAACCAGGCAGGCACAATAAACTTGTAATATTACAAGAAAGAAGTCCACATTTTAAAAGGTGGATGTTAATTCTCCAGGCATTGAATCCCTTGAGCTCAAGGGCTCTAGAAACAGGACAGCAACTGGACCCCCCGGGTCGTCTTAGGAGACGTTTCGCCAATCATTCAAGCAGGCTTCATCAGGTCACACTCAATGACCAGGTGGGACAAACACTGGTTTGACTAGGTAGGACAGATGGACAGCAACTGGACCCTTCAGGTTGTCTGAGGTGTCCTAGGACACGCTGGAGGGACGCCTTGGTGTCCTCCCAGTGGAGCTGGAAGAGCTGGCTGGGGACCGGGAAGTCTGGGCTTCGCTACTGAGACTGCTGACCCTGCGAACCGGACCCAACTAAGCGGAGGAAAATGGATGGATAGATGGATGGATGGATGGATGGATGGACGGACGGACGGATGGATGGATGGACGGACGGACGGATGGATGGATGGTTGTCTTAGTGGATGTTTCACCAATCATCTGAGCAGGCTTCATCAGTTCATGCTCAGTGACTAGGTGGGACAAACGCTAGTCTGACTAGATAGGACAGCTGGACAGCAACTAGACGGTTAAAGTTGTCTTAGGAGACGTTTCGCCGATCATCCGAGCAGGCTTCATCAGTTCATGCTCAATGACTAGGTGGGACAAACGCTAGTCTGAGAGAGTTGTCCTAGAGCAGAGTTCTAGAAAAGCGTGGCAGTGTTAGCCTGGATTCTACCACAGCAATTAACAAAATGCACCCATGTCGTTATTTTTAGATTTAGATAGATTGTTAGCAAATGGCAGAAAGAACTGCACAAAAGCTTTATTGTCAACAAACTGTTGAAGGTTGAAAATGTCTTTGATTATCGTCCATTCTCCTAATGTCTCTGGTCAAAGTCGCAAGCACGTGTGGAATGTGCCGGGGTGTTATGTCATGTCTACAGAGCTCTAATAATATGAATACCCGTATTTGGAAAGCCCTAAACAGGTTTTCTATGCTCTAACTACGAAAATATTCTGTTTATTCGTATTGAATCAGATGGAAATTCACTTATTGCAGCCGAGTCTGGAAACAATTAACCACGATAAACGAGGGATGACAAAAATGAAGTTTCGGTGTCAAAATACGGCTGCTTCATCCAAGTCGTTGTGTTCTCAGGGAGCTGAATTGATCGCCACCTGAACAGTCCAGTGGGGATCGGCTGTTTGATACGTTTCTACAAACCAGGATGTGTCCAGGCATCCAGGCGCCCCCTCCCTTAGGGGACGCGTCGCTCACCAGGCATTCAGCTCACCGGGCCCGCAAGAAAGCCAGTCCGTGAGGCTGAATGAAAGCTCATGGTGAACCCCGCCGATGTTCAAAAGTTGTCTCTTATGTTGCAATGCAACGCAGCACGTTGAATGTCCAACATGAACAACAAAATAGCAAAAAAATAGAAAAAAAAACGGGAGCGTGAAACAGAGACGTCCGCCACGGAGGGCGCCATCTTGCAAATATACTGTAGCTTCTTCGCGTATCTCCATGTGTTGCTTTACAAAATATCAAAGAGGCCCTTGTATCCTCTCATTTTTCAGTATGCGGCCCTCGCTGGAAAAACTCTGGACACCCCTGGCTTACGTCAACATCAGTCAGCCAGTACGAGGGGCGTTGACATAAACGGGTTCCGCTGTATTTTAAATTCCATAATTGTAAAATCACACAAAGTGCATTGTTTTGCTCTTCACGCCACACTGGTTGCAAATGAATTGGTTCCTAACAGCGGTTCGGTTGCGTCAGGCCTGATGGGAAGCACAAAGAATCAGACCGTCAAGCGTATCCCTGTTCCATGCCTTACCCGTATCCTATCCATATTCTCTGTACTTCGTGTTCCACGCCTTCCCCTCGCTCGCTTTCCCTTCCCCATTATCCGTCCGACCTCGTTCCCGCCGTTCCTTTCAGAGCTCAGGACAAAATCTGCGCTCATTACACTGATGGCCCTGATGATTGTCTTGATTGGTACACTCTCTCCCTGGTGCTTCTTCCCGTTCTGCAGCTCGCTCACGCAGCTTCAGTCCTTTCTCTGTAAGCATAATGACAACCTGCTCAGCCCAATGACCTGTGGAATATGCACGCCACAAACCACGAGATTGCCTATGGATGCTTGGATTCTTCCGGGCAAAAACAGCAGAATGCGAAGTCAAATTAAAAGCGAGTGTGCTCAGTCATTTATGTGTGCGAGTGGAATGAATTCTCAGATCTCAGGTGCAAGCGTTTCCCTTTCATCTTTGCACTACGCAGCGCAGAAATACGTTATTCATCACTAATGGTGGACAGCGCCTTGGAGTCGTGATTAGCGTGTCTGCCTCTCCAGTCGGGAGATCCAGGTGTTTCGTGCGGCTTCTTGCTAAGTGTAAATGGGTTTTTGTTTGTGTGTGTTCGCCCGAAATCAATGGCGGAAGGCTCCAGCTCACCTGTAATCCAAAATAAAAGTGGTATAGAAAATGGATGGATGGATCCCTAATGGTGCACATTTCACACGGTTAGAATGACCTGCACTGTGGCTGACGGCGGCTGCCACTGAAGCGGTGCGAGCTTCAAATCAGGTGTGTCCCATTTCTCCCCTTTCCCCCCCACATTCTTCAGTCCCTCCAGGATTTCTTGGGATTTTTTTTTTGTGATTGTTGCGGCCTAAAATGCATAATTTTGCGGCAGCTTTTTAAAAAAGTTGCAGTGTATTGAGGTTCCTTTTGCATCAGCTTGTGATTTTATGAATTTGCATGAATTTCCATGATTGATCAACTTTGCTTAAATATGTTATATATTGTTTGTAATTATGTTCTACATTGTTGCATTTTTGAAGGTGAACGCAAAATTTTCTTGTATAGATGACTAGCTAGCTCTCACAGTTCCGCTCAGCTAAAGCAGAGGAAACAAACGCTTCTTGAGGGAGCTCGTCGACTTGGTTCAGTATATTTTTCATCAAAATAGCAGTCATGCCAAAATGTTGTGTTGCTGCTGGATGTTCACGGCATCCGAGTGATATTGTACATTTGTTTTCTTTTCCAAAAGACGAAGATTTAAGACAAAAAGAGTACATTTGTAAAACAGGAAGTGAACAAATGTATTGCATATTGTATTTTAAACAAGCTCTGCTTGTAGAACTGTGAATTGTACCATGTGATGTATTCCAATGTAAGTTGTATGCATGTTCAAAATAAATGACCATTAGCATTACCAAGAATGGACGAAGCAAGTGCAGAGAACGAGAGACAGATGGACGCCCACCACGAGTTCTGTTCTTTGTGGCGATCATTTCACTGATGACTGCTGTGAAGGAACACCTTTACAAGAAGCATCTGGTAATAAAGGCATTTTGAAAAAGGATCTTAAAAAGGATCTTATCTTATACACAGGGAAAAAAGACAAAAAGAGCAACGTCAAAGTTGCCACAGAACAGAGTAAATCATGTCTTGTTTACATGATGTCTTCTAAACACTATTCCATGATAGCGACAAGGCTGGAAAGCACTATAATGGTATGTAAACATCTTTACACAGGGATGTGTATGTTTACTGTGGGGTTTTTTGCGCATGTACTCTGTGACGGCTGACTCAAGTCAATCGACTACCTGGTTTCTCAACTTTTTGCAGTCTTGCAAGTTTCTGTGACAGGTGACTCGAATGAATTGAGTACCCGTAGACATTTTCTGATGTAGACTGAATTGAGTACCCGCTCACGCTCTGCGACGAGTCACTCATGTGAATCGAGTACCCGAGGGGTAACTCGTTGCGCACGTTTTTTGAGGTTGCTCTTTGTGACGAGTGAATGGAGTACCCGATACACTCGAGTGAGCCGCTCATAAAAAGTGGAGTCAGTAAAAGGAATGGCGATCCCCTTCACTACTCGGTCGGGGCCGAGGTCGAAAATGCTTGACGTGAATAAACACGTATTTTTCCGCCACAGTGCAATGAAAACATCATAGGCTGAATAACAAATGGAGCTTGACTGCTGGACACGCTAAAGCTACAAGGGAGAATTTTACGATGCAGACAATTATACTGTGGGATAAACAAAGGGAGGTAATTAGCAGAAAGCAATTTACCTAAATCTTCACTATTCAGCAGCAACAAAGCATAGCGATCGGTCGTGGTGTCTCTAATGGTCGCACTGTTATTCGTCAGCAAGGTCTTGAGGAGGAACTGAATTAAAGTGCCGTGATTTCGTCCATTAGCTATTCACTCTCATTACACTGTCAATTTTGTCATTCCCACAGAAGCTAAAAGCCCGGCTATTGTTTGCATTTAGAGGAAAACTTCCAAGAGGTCATTACTCACTTCTGGCATTTGGAAGAGGAAGCCATAAATAATTTTTCTCACATATAGTCCCAGCACCAGAGCGATGTGTCACTTACTTCCGAATCGCTCTCGCTGCTCTTAACATCACTTCTGTCACGTCCCGCCCAGCGGATCATCTATCAGCGAGCGATCATCCGTTTGGACGGGTACCCTCTGCTATTACCCTCACCCTCTTGGCGTGCTGCTGAATTACAACTGCGGATTCAGTGGAGAGCCAGGAAGCTGAGAGGGCTGAGCCAGGGTAACGAGCGCTGGGGTGGGTAATTAATGGCTCCATTTACTCATTGGCACTGCTGAGGGTGTGGGTGTGCCGTGGCATTGATCAAAGCCGGATCAGGCCCGAGGGGAGTGGGTGACGGCTGAAGGTGGTACATGGGGGGGACAATGGATGGATGGAGCGAAGGAGAAGATGAGAGTTTGCTTGCAGGGTTTTGCCTCGAGATGGAGTCTGTCAAAACAGTGCTTCCCTTAGAGACGCTTCAAATGCAAAAACACACTGTAGGTCGAAACTTCCTGTCAGAGTTAGGAAGTGAAGAAATTCTGAAGGAAAATAAAGCTGATCTCTGCTTTTCGGCAATGGCAAAAAAAAAAAAAACGCGAGCATTAGTTTGACGCGCCCATAAAAACAGCTATTTTTGACGAACTTTTGCGTATCAGCACACAACAACGGTGTGTTCAAGGACCGCCGAACAAAGTGTGAAACCTCAACGCTTGACAAAAAGAAATATTATCAGTGAAAGTTAAAGGGTCCCTGACATGATTCACCAACTTTGCTTAAATATGTTAAATACACGACAAATATGTTTTGTAATCATGTTCTACATTGTTCCATTTTGGAAAGCAAACAGTAAATTTGCAAAAATGACATTTACAGTTGATGGCGCCAGCCATCATTTCCGGAAGTCACCTCTCAGCTAGAGCAGAGTACTTCTCAAGGTAGAGGGTCGACTTGGTTCAGTATATTTCTCATCCAAATTGTTGTCGTGCCAAAATGTTGTGTTGCTGCTGGATGTTCTTTTTTTTTTTTTTTTTTTTTTTTTTTTTTACAAAAGAGGAAGGTTTAAGACAACAACGGACGAAGCAAGTGCAGAGAACCAGAGAAACAATATATACAAACAATATAAGCAAAGTTGATAAGTCGTGTCAGGGACCCTTTAACTCCCATGCAACTGGTGAGCGGATTTCCTGATCTGATCAAACGGTTCCGTAAAGTCAAAATAGCACCCTGTCAAAACCTAAAATACTTGAATATATTTTACAGGGCTGTCAAATGATTAAAAATGTCAATCAAATTAATCACAGTTTTCCACTGAATCAATTATGATTAATCACCATTTGCAACAATTTGTGAAATATGCCCATTTTTACTGTATTTTATGAAGAAGAAGATAAACAACAGGACACATTACATATTTGTATGCATTAACAGCTCCAAAAGAACGGGAAATTGAACTGGAGCCAAAAGATATGTCTGAAAATCTATTTGCCTCACACTAGGCTCTTTAATAGTAGCAACATCTGAACCACACTTTAACTGCGTTATTATTAGCCATGGAGAGTTGCGTTCAAAGACACCACGCAAATTAAGTTGAATTGGCGTTTTGAGTGTAGATGTCATTTCTGGGACTTCCAAGCATACTTAAATGCATCCAAGGAAGAGTTAGGTTCGTGAGTCATACCAGTGAGTCATAGTGAGTCATATCCACTTCGATTTTCCTTTGTTTCTGTTTATTTAGGCCACACGTATGCGCATGACTAAGACATCATTGTGATTTCCGGAGTGTCCATGAACGCATCTTGCGGCCGTCTCGTGACAATGAGGAAGGGTGGTTCCGAGGAGCACTAGAGGTGCGTACCAGTATATGGTGCTGGAATTGCACTGCTGTTGATGTGTTGAGGTGAGAATAAAGTTCGGAAAGAGCGTCAGGCTGTGTGTGACTGTGTGGGGACTCGACACTGTGCTTCCATCTGCCGTCACAGCAGAGAGGTGTGCTTGACATGATGCGTATGCGTTAATTACGCTTCAAATTTTAACGTAATTAAAGAAATAAATGAGTTTCCGCCGTAAACGCGCTATTTTTGCCAGCCCTAATATTTGATTGACTATAGGTCTAGGTCCGTATCGGACGGACAGCGGCCCGCCAGTTAGCAACACCACACTGTATTCCTTCATTCACACCTGTGGACAATTTTGCATGAGGACATGCAAAATCCACACATACGAACCCAGATCTTCCCGGTCTCCTGACTGTGTGGCCAACACGCTAACCGCTAGGCCACCGTGCACAAGCGTACCGTTCATATCGATATAGACTGGATTTGTATTTTTCAAGATGGCGCCAGGTAGTTACAGCAGCTTGGTTTTGCGTGGTTTTGAGTGTTTAATAGTGCTTTATTCGTACTTTCTTATTGTTTTTTGGTGCCACACTGACCCCCTTAAGCAAACGAGGGATGTTCGTCTTGTTACCGTCGTAGCTCGCCTCTCGCTTGTTGCGGGAGACGCATTCATTCACGGCTCCATTGTTTACACTCGGGAGCAGCTGTGAGCGTTGGGATACGGAGAAGGAGGACAGGCTGCATAGCGGGAGCGAAGCGGCGACGGCGCGAAAGACGGTATGAACCATGTTTACCGTCTGTCGTCACGGGGAACACGAGATCTCTCCCCAACAAGATGGAAGAGCTAACGGCTATTTTATTTCAGCGGCTAGTTTTCTATACGATTTTTTACATTTTAATAAAACAACTTTGCATGCGTATTTGGCTTTGACTTTGTCTAATCAGACTGTGGAAGAAACTATCAGGATATATATCGTATATCGATGTTCGACCTAAATATATCGGGATATGAGTGTTAGTCCGTATCGCCCAGCCCTAGCCTGAGCTTTCTGTGTGAAGTGTCAATATTTCTGAAAGGCCACGGGCGTGTAGAACACCCAGCAATGCTGTCTCAAGTGAACAAATGTAAGCGCCCGAACAAACCCACCTGAACTTGAGCTAAAACAGTGAGAAATCGGGGGGGGAATGCCCCATCGGTGCTGTGGAGCAACTAAATCCACAATTCCCCGGAGTGACGCAGACGCCCCACAGAAGCGCTACCAGCGTGATATAAAATAACACGGCCGGCAGTAACACGGGAGTAAGTAGAGTGACCGTGGCGGGTGCCATTGCTCTTACTGCCCTGTCGCGTCCTGACCCCCGTCTCGGCTTGGCCGGGAGGCAAGGCCAGGCGTGCTTGACAATAAACAACCCGACAGGCACCATTTACACAGTCAGGTGTCATGACAGGGGATAAACAGCCAGCCGCCTCAGGCCTCTCGAGTCACAGTCTGCATTAATCATATGGGCTATCGTCCTTATCCACGCCATCATCATCATCACCATCGTCAAGATCAGCGCTGGCTTTGTTGGGCGAAGCCTGCCGGAAGAGCGGCTGTTTACTTTTCGCTTTGTGAATGAATCAAATCCCCGCAAAAATATTGCCGGAAATCCTGACTCTTTCCAGGCTGGGGAAGAAAGCACGGTGGTGAGTGCAGAGAGGCGGCGGTGGCAAAGCACGCAGCAGGAATGACAACATTGTGGCTGTCATCGCAAGGGATGAAAAACAGCACCTCTCAAATGAGGCGAGGCTGCGGCTGCCTCTTGCGCCAAAGAGGAAGAGGATGCACGGGGAGCACAAATGTAATTATCTTCATGGCAGCTTTGTTGTTTGTCAGAACCGCGTGCGTTTAAGGACTCGGGTGTGCTGATGAGATGACATCCAGAGAATATTCAGTGTGGACGACGGGCAGTCATTACCTACACTAAATAGAGTTCTCGTGGCCGCAGGTTAATCAGCCTTTGCAGGTCGTCTGCTGTGGGGGGTGCTTTGTTTGGACATGGCGTCCATGAGTGAGATCACATATAACCACTTGACAGATGACATAATCAGGCTTTCTAAGTGTCAAATCATTCTGGCACCTTAAAATCGACTGCTACAACCATTTCAATAGAATGTGAATTTGCACGTATAAAGAAGCAAAGAAGCGATTGCATTTCATCATCCATCCGTCCATCCATCTTGGAGAATGCCGAGGCATTCCATAGCCTCTCAAACGTGTCCTGGGTGTTCTCCGAGGGCCTCCTACCGGTCAGACGTGCCCTGAACACCTCCCCAGGGAGGCGTCTGGGAGGCACCCTGACCAGATGCCCAAGCCACCGCATCTGGCTCCACTCAATGCGGAGGAGCAGCGGTTCTATTCCGAGTTTCACCTTATCTCTAAGGTCCATAGAGTGTCCGCTTGTTCCCACGAACTTGTCCTTTCGGTCGCTACCCAAAGCTCATGACCACAGGGTGAGGAACGTTAGTCGATGTCGAACGTTTACGGCCTAATTTTGCTGACATTTACCAGTTAGCATACAATATGGCGTGCGTCTTATGGCAGTAATAATATACTGCGTGAGTCCAACTGTGTTCTTCATGTATTTTTAGCACAAACGTCCTTGTTAGCATCCTGTTAGCTTGCTAAGACATTGAAACCGGACCCGGAAGTCAGCTCCGTCACTTGTCTATGATGTCATCAGGGGGATGACTCTGCCGTTCTTTGCTAACTAACACAGTTTCACCAAAACTCCCAAAAGTGTTAACACAAAGAGGACGATGTGGCAGCGAGATCAACCACCTTCGTGTTTAGCGACGACTTATTTTTTTAATTCAACGCTATTGCTCACCTTCTTTATCAAAACGCTGCCTCTTGCAACTTTCTCCCTTGTGGCTTCATTTGTCGACCGCTGATGACATCATAGCTGACTTCCGGTTTCGATGTCCATTTTGTTAGCAAGCTAATACGCTGCTGCTAACAAGGATGTGTTGTCTGGCAGCAGACATGTGACAAAAGTGGAGAAAAAGTCGAATACTTTGAATGTCCATTGTGCACAGATTTTCCCCACCCCTGTGCTTGGCCAATGTCGTTATACTACGGTGGTTCACCTCCCGTCTTTCCATTTGCTAAATCACAGACGAGACCCTCTCATTTCCATTTATGGAAGTCCCGTTCTCATTCCATCTGCCACTAGTCACCTGTGAAACTAGTTTTTAACCATTGTTCTATAGGCTTTGCCTTTAGATTTATCCCATCCAGTTTATTTGTGTTTATTCCCAACCATAAAAGCCAGCGAAGGGGCACACACTGCTATTGCAGGTCGTTACATTGTAAAACAACTTGGCAGGGTGGCACACAAACTTGTATAGTCAAGACTTTAAAAGGAATTTTAAGTATACATTTCCCTTCCAATTAAAAGATGTGTTTGTGCAACACGAGTAAGGGAGAGGAATATTATCACTGAGGGTGAGAAAACACTGCAACAACTCGGGGGGCACAATTACGGAGGCTGGTGCTACGCAGTTAAACAGCACTGTGTAGACAGTGCAACTTGTGCTCATAAATGCAGAACATAAAGCAAGACATAGCAGGCTTGGGCGTACCGCTAATGCTTAATAGCCATGGAGGCAGATGACTGCAAACAACAGCTCTTCATCGGATGGCACGACGGTAAATGCCCACTTTTTGCAAGGGGCACGGTCCGGGAAAATCAACAAGTAACTGAAACGGTGCTAACGATGTCTCTTGTCTGACAAACGGCTCGCCCCACCCTGCTAGCTTGACGTCCACGTTTGATTTCGGGTGCTGCAAGGGTGACCGTTGTAATAAAGTGGATCCTCGGTTAGCGTGTTTTCCGGTTAACGGAGAAAATTTGCGCCAAAATGTACATTTTCCGGTGAGGGTACAATATGGGGAGCGTCTAGTCACGTTGTCAAAACACTGCGTGAACCGGGCGAGATTTTAACGTTAATAAAAACAATTTGGTTGCGTTCTGTTGTCCCACAAATTGACGCTCAAAGGTATTATTGTCAATTTTAAAGCAGCTGTGTCACCATGGTAGCATCCTGGAAGAAAACACGTGTTTATAATAAGGGGAAAAATTGTAAGAAAAAATGAAGAAAAAGGTCGCCACAAAACATGTTAACACTGCCATCTAGTGGCCACAAAGAGATACAACAAGAAGACATATTTCAAAGATTAAAAAAACAATTGTTGCTCCAGTTTGTTTATTTTTTAAATGGATACGTGTTAAAATGTAAAAATTGTGCAGTGTTGAGCGTTGATGAATGGTAAGACTAGTAGGGTATAGTTAGTATAATAAATCAGCGTTAACTTGCGCATTACATGCTCGCCATTATTCTGTCAGCGGTCCTCCCTCGCTCTGTTGGCGGCGACAGTGTTGCTTTGAGCAGTCATAATCTTTTGGGAACTCCATAATGACTTACCGTTTTTTGTAAAACACACCAGGCAGGATGGCTACTTTTTGGAGCGGAAGTAGAATAATGTGATGTCAGACCTGTACTATTACGTATTGATAAATTATTACGCTTATGGCGAATGAGATGGGGGGGGGGGTTTCCTGCAGAAAAAAATTGCGTATTTTCACTGAGGAAAGAGGATTTGCCAAAAATCTTGCAGAACTTGCAGGGCTGTGAAATCACAAATGCGCAGGGATCCACTCTGTACTTCATGTGAGGAATGAGACTGGCTTTCATGGAATAAAACACAGCTGTTGCTTGGAAAATAAGAACAGGATTTTTTGGAGGACAAACACGTTTAGTTCCGCATTATACATGGAGCAAGCATCAACTCACTCCCACACGGCACCAAAATATGTTTTGAGTCACTGCAGCTCCTCATATATGATCTCCAGCATTGTTACAAGCTGTGAGCTCTTCCGTCAAAATGAATTACCTACAATTTCAATGGAAAAGGAGAACAGACGGTGGATGAGTGCTTTTTTTTATTAATTTCAAGCAAACATATTTCGGAACGTTTTAAATTCTGGATACAGGAATAAATGACAGTCCCCCACCCTGGGGAAGTTGCATAATCAAGCCTGATCCTTGTATTGCTGGTGGAGCTCCAGCACGTCATCCTGAGAGATCCTTGTCCAGCCTTCGGAGTGGACATGGTACAGGTTGACCTGCCCGCCGCTGTACGCATCGCGGTACGTGGCCTGGTAGATAGCTCGGCGGCCCAGGTCGCAGGCCTCCTCCACGGTCAGATCCTGCCGATGGCCGCTATCCATCACGCCGTAGGCGTACGTGGAGCCGGAGCCCACCGAAAACAGGTCGCCGCACACTCGGTTCCCCTCCGAGTCGACGTAGTACAGCCCTGCGGGGAAAAAGAGCAGGTGAGGAAGCACTTTAAGAGGAGCTGTATAACGCGGCATCTGCATTTCTTCTAAAACTGAGATGACGTACGCGTAACACAGCCACCTTTACCCAAACTTGAAAGCGTGCACGCCGCGTCCTCTGCAGAGGGAGTATGAGCAGCTGCAACCTTTCCAAGTGAAGTAGAGCTGGCAAGATGGTGCAGCTGCATCCACTTCAAGTCAAATGAAGCCGAGCAAGGAACCTGCTGACGATGCGCGGACCACATCGTTGTCCGCTCCGGGGCCCTCGCTGCGGGCTGTATTGATCCCGGCAAACCTGCCAAAAATTAACTATCGACCCGCAACCCGAGCTGCACAGATACTTGCACCTTACACCTCTTGATGGTGCTGCGAGCGCATCCAGTGGAAATGTGGCTGGTGTCGTGTGCTTCCACTCAGGTATCATCACTCTTAATATGGAAATGTGAATGGCACAGATGGAGCCACCTGCTCATCATCAAATTACAGTAATCCCTCCTTTATCGCGGTTAATTGGTTCCGTGATAAGTGCATTTCCGCAAAGTAGGACTCCTTATTTCTAAATGGAATATTTTTGTAGCAAGAAGCATAGAAAACCTGTTTACCGCCTTCTAAATACAGGTTTGTAACATCATTAGAGCCCTCTAGACATGAAATAACATCCCTCCAGTCTCCTTTACACTCCTATTGCCCAATATAGCAGTTGGTGTTGCTGTAAATGTGTTCCAGTGGCGCAGAGAGGAAGTGACGTTGGTGGCTATGACCGCAACAGTAGCCCGCGTTAGGATTAAGTAGTGCCTGTTGTGAGATCATTCAAACCTGCAATAAAAGCCTGTCGTTCCAGCGCTTGTGGTGCTTGTGTGCCTCACACAAAATGCCTCAAGATGTGATTCATTCAATACGTATACTTTTTTTTTTTTGCTCCTTTCTAGGCATACAGACCATTAAAAGATAGCGCTTTCCAAAAGAGAAACCAGTGAAAATTTGACTCGGAAAGCGCTCACCTCTCTGCCACACTAGTCAGAGTGTACTAGAGATGTGGAGGACCACTTGCTTTTCTGGGGTGGGAGAGGAAAAAAAACCCTTATAATTCCTTTCAACTGACAAATTGCAGCTTCCTCAGCCTGTCGTTAGCTTGCCTTGATAATCATGCACTGCTTGCCTTTGCATGGGGGTAAATTGCCACTCTTGACACCTGCCTGTTCCAATTGAAAACTGTTAGGAACTTGTTACAAACACAATGGGGCAGGCGGACAGTTAGAATGGCAGCCTCTTGTGTTGAGCGCCGCGGCTGACGGAGAACGAGGAGATCCAAGAATAGAATTGGAGCAGCGGGAGGGAGGGGGTTGGGGCACATCCCACGTTCTTTCCTTTTCAAAGCACTACGCGGTGGCCGTACGTACCTAAGCACAGAGACAGGAAGCACACATTAAGAGCCCAAAGGCGGCATCGGGCTGCTTGGACGGCAGAGCATCGTAAGCCACGAGACGCTAGCCTTCCGCTCCATTAGTTCACCTGCCAGGAGACACTTTATGCAGAGAGTGCAGCTGGCTAGTTAGGGGGAAAGCAGTGCGCGGCGGATGAACAGTAGGCTCGAATCCCACACCTGGACATCTGTCTTTCCATGAAGAATGCGGCAGGGTGAGGTGAAGAAGGGATGGTTTAAGAGAATTGTTGTGTGCTCTATAAAGTACACCACGTAATTCCCCGTCCATTTATCACAAAACACAGTCTGCATCGGAATACAGTAATCCCTCCCCACTTAGTGCTTGGAATGTCATTGCTTCACTATAATACGGCGTTTCACAAACATGAATAAACCATGCTGTTTTGGGTTTGAATATGGCCTATTATTAGTCAAAAATGTGCAATTTACTCAATTTACTTTATTACACAGCATGACCAACAATATTGTTTGGCTTTTGAAACAAAACTCTGCGAGTCAGCTCCCTAATCCAATAAAAGATAAACTGGAAAAGAGAATACAAAATACTTTTTGGCGTACGATTAATCATTTGACATGGTTATAGATCAGTTTGTGGTGTGATTTAGAATACATGACTTTTTTTTTTTAAACACTCTCTCCAGCGCAATAGTAATTTATGGACGGTCCCTAGTGTAAACAACCAGCGGTTACAGCAGCGCTTCCCGTGCGAGCAGTGGCAGAGGCAGACATTTTTCATTCGGGTGGCCAAGGTGAGACAGTCACTCGCATAGGGGTGGCAACAAGTTGATACCTGACACGTCTAGATGGCCAGTGGGGTGGCCCCCGGCCTCCACGTAGCTCCACCACTGCATGCGAGCTCCCGTTTTCTTTTTGCGGGAGTCGAGTGGCAACCACCTCTGAGGCCCATTACCGCACCTACCATGTTGAAGTGTGGCGCAGAGTTACGAACGCGATACGGCAACCGGATAGGCCCGATCTCGTGGCGGAAGTATATCACAGTATAATTACAGCTCTAAGACCATTTTTAAACCATATCATAGAACACGATGAAAGCGGAACATATGTATTTAAAATAAATAAAGAGTAAGTGAATTCTTTCATTCAATGCAATTATTCTATTATTTCCTGAGTTTAAAAAATTGCAAATAAACAAAAATCATTGTTTAAAAAAAAAAAACTCATAATGTTACATAATTATTTCGTGTGGCAGGTCACACTTTTGCACAAATTTCCGTTTCCGGGTCACGTGACTGTTGTTGGCAACTGAGACGTTGTTAAGTGGGTGTTGCTTGTTGTTCAGCGGCGAGTAAACGCTTCACACCACTTACTCTCCACTCCTGTCTCCTTCTCCACATTCGCTGACCCTCCACGTGAGTAATATGTCCACCGACAACGCCGGCAACAGTGCGTGCGGCCTGTGCTATCTAAGACAGACGAATGGCGACACAGCGCACGCCTGTGGTTTCAACACATCGAAGCCCATTTTCGACTGCGATGAACAACACAGGACGTGACAAAGTGTTCCCGCAATGCACCTCCACTTTCTCACACTGTAAAAACGTTATGACGCACAATATTAGCGGTTCTGAAAACATTGACTTTTTCCATCCATGCGTTGTATGAGCTACAGTTCCGGCCGTAACCAACAACAAGCTAAAAATCAAAACTCACTTCCTGTCCATCCCACCCCCACTCAAGCAGCAAGTCTTATTTCCTCTCATGATGTCGACTATATTGGGTAATAGGAGTGTCAAAGTGACTATAGGGGTGTTATTTCATGCCTCGAGGGCTCCAACAATGTTAAAAACCGTATTTAGAAGGTCATTTTCTATGCTCTCACTACATAAATATTTATTTTATGAATAAGGAATACTCACTTATCACTGTCGGGTCTGGAACCAATTAACGGCGACAAATGAGGGATTGCTGTACAGCGTTTTCTCTACTACTACATTAGGGGGCAACTTGAGGTTTGATATTATTTTTAAATGTCTTTTAGAAGCGCATCATAACGGGTCTGTCTGTGCAGCCTGTCGTTTCATCTCCAGACGTGGAGGGCTGCTTCTTGTCACACCTCACATACACATCCAGTACCACAACTGACTTGCTCGCGCATTCCAACGGCGCTTCTATGGCTCTCCTGTGGCGTGTGCTTGTTTACATGACGTGCACCTGTCCCTTCAAGCATTGACTGACAATGCACGCTCCTGGAGCTACTGGACACACACACACGGATCATTATTTTCCTCAATTGGCTGCCTGGGACTGAACACACGTCATTCACCTTGGTTGACGGATAAGCAATATGTTACTGTTGACACAGCCCACCCCCTTTTTCTAAACAAAAGCTGACACTGATGTCGCTGAATGTTCAATGTGTGCGCCACCCAGTTTCCCCGGGTCGGCATCAGATGCCCATCCTGCTCTTTTAGCTGGACGGCAGACTCGGCCGCAGTGATTTGCCATTATGGTGACACTATGGCTGCCTCTTTACACACACACCTTTTACAGAGGCCCGCCTCATTGTGTGGGGCATCCAAACTACTGCTTCGAGGGGGAAAAGAGCATATAGTAGGCTACAGTGCCATCTAGTGGGAATCTCTGACACCTACACATATGTTACACAAGTTACCAGTCAATGATGTTCATTTTATGGCATATTGGTGAATTTATGACACTTGTGTTATTGAAGCACTTAAAGGGTCCCCAACATGATTAAAGGCCGTGACGAGCAAGCTCTCCTGTTCAGTCTCATTTCCCGGAATTGGCGTCATCAGGCTCGGCTAAAGCAGAGTAAACAAAGAATACTGGTGGGTCGGGGGATCTATCCCGAGTGGGTCGCAGACATCTACTTTTGTTGTCTTTAGTGGAATGTTTATGTTTAATTTTAATTGGCACATTATTTGTATGCATGCAGTTATGTCACCATATCATATCCTCATTTCCTTAACCAAATGCATTCTGGATCTAATTATGTGTATTCGTGTTGAAAAAGATGACACAGTCGACTTCAACGGAAATAAATGTGGGCCGTGACTTGGTTACCCCTGATAACCAACCTTATACTTCAGGAATTTAACTGCCATCATGTGTGACGTCAGCTCGCTGCAAGGCACCGGAGGCTCAGTGCAGCTAGCATGAAAGGATTAAGTCTGCATGTCTTGTCCTGTGGCCGTTTGTGGCACTGTTTCGCGATACTGGAAAAAAAACGAGGACCCTAGAGGGCGTTAAAAAGAAGATTAGCGTAAGAATAGAAGACCGATATACACTGAAACTTATGTGAAGCAGACTCACATTATTAATCACCTTATGATTAACAGAGGTTGTCTTCCGGAGTTTTGTTTAAAAGGAAGTGACTGACAAAAATGGGAAAATATTACTGAAAATGCCAATAACACGTGCACACAACACACAATTCCACCTTATCTGCTGCACCACACGGACGTCAAAATAAAAACACCTACGTGCAAAATCACACCCCTAGCTACATGCCGCTAGCTACATGCTGGGTAACCCCCGTACTCTCAACACACTGCACTATATTTAATGAGTAGTCATGTAACGGATACACGTTGTACGTTGGTCAGCCTCACTCCTTCACACCTTAAGAGCCGCACTGAACACTGCAGTTGACAGTCCGGGCTTTTCGACTCTCATTCTGCGGACCTTGAATCGGGTAGGTTACACACAAATACAGTCAAACCTGTCTTAGCGGCCACCTTTATAGAACAGCCACCTGCCTATAGCGGCCACTGGAAAATCCCCCGCCGCAAATTTACGTGTTATAGACCCTGTGTATAGCAGTCACGTGTCCAACGCGGCCAGCGGCCACCCATTTTGTCTCCCTTGGTCAATATCTGACCGCATATAGCGGCCAAATTACCAACCCTAGTAGAAGCTTCATGCACGAAAAAGTTTTGTTTTTCAATCAATGAAGCCGTCGTGTGTAGACTTTAATTCCTGAGTCCTAGCTCAGTCACAATCATTCACAAGATCCACACAAACTGTCAGTTGTTCCACATAAAAAAGCCGTCTTCTTTTGAGCTTGCTATTTCCTCATCAATCCTCATCCACAAATCCATCAAAGTCCTCATCTTCTGTATTCGACACAAAAAAAGCCGTCTTCTTTTCCGTTCGCTACTAGTCTGTTAACTTGTCAGTGTTATTCAGCTCCGAAGCAAAGAAGGAAACTTCTCCTGTTGCTTCTGCCAACTTTATTTATTGAACGCGGCCACCAGACAGCAGCTCAGAACACACACACATCTCTCAGCATCGTCTCTCCTTCCTGCTTGCCCACAAGGCAAAGGTTAAACAAGCCCCACTACATAGCTGTCCAGCCAATGCCTGTAACAAGTGACACCGTTTATTTCCTGGTGTGAGACAATGTGCACAATGTGTGTCAATACTGTAATGCCGCTTGTTGTGGGGAAGGAGAGACTCACGTCGCCGATGCACTTTAATGGCTTTATTAACAGCGGAGAACACTGCAGGACTTTACATCCACGCCAACATAAACACACTTCCCAACTCTCTCGAAACTCACAGCTAGCACTGAGCCTAGCTCTCCTGCTCGGGACGCCCACCGTCACTTCCTGATGAACTAAAGCTGTAATGACACTCGTATAAAAAGTAAAATATTAAAAACAAGCGTAAGACATTACTAGCACAGCTTTGTTCTGTGGGTCGTGGATAATAACAAGCCTAGTAGTGCTGTACAACTTTTATCCGCAGTCCCACAGTGCCCTCTACTGGTCAACATTATTATTCCCCCCCCCCCCAACCCCCCCTTTTTTTTCTTTTTTTTCTTCTACTGGTCAACATTCAAACTGGACACCAACCTGTCTATAGAGGCCACCTGTCTATAGCGGCCACTTTTGCAGTCTCCCTCTAGTGGCTGCTATGGACTAGTTTGACTGTAAGTTCATGTATGCATTTACCTGGTCCTCGCTTGTCCCAGCCACAGACCATGGTCCCCATGCTGAGACCCATGTCCTTGTACTGGTACACCATGTTGGCAAGTAACTTGGAGGCGGCGGCGACCGAGATGCGCTCTTTGTTGCGGAGCTCGTATATGCGACACTGGCGGGCCAGCAGGCGCTCCCAGAAGCTGCAGTCGGCTGCGCCTCCGGCCATGGTGCCTAGCAGGTAGGGGTTGATCTCAATCACCTTCTTGACCGTCTGGGAGGCAATGTAGGAGCCCGCTGTGGCCCGAGAGTCCACCGCAACAATGACGCCGTGCTCAAACTGAAACGGCAGCAGCAGAAGAGGAAGAGTATCTTAGTTTTGTGTTCACGGTATGTTCACAGTAGACAGCATCATGGGTCTGCTTCTTAACACCTCTCATACGCACATGCGACTTTATCGCTACATCTGGTGACATTCCAAAAAACCCTCTTGGCAACAAAAACGCGACAAGTCTAGGGAATTTTTTCGGGCGTCGCTGGGAGACTTTTCTGGGATTTGGGGGACTTAAAGGTGAAAGCACGTTCTACAATTTCTGTTCTCACTGAGCAGCATCAGGTGCTGCTGAGAGATCCGGTCCAGCCCAAAGCAGTCACATGCCGTTAGTGCGCCGTCAGCTTCCGCGGCACACTGGGAGCATGGTGGAGCTCTACGCATCCATGAATCACGAACGCGCACGGCGCAATGCCGCCGGGGTGGATCTCACCTTGTTTTAGAGAGCGGCATCTGTGATGACATCACATGCAAATAATATGAATATTAGCCAATGACATCAACTAGCGACTTCTAGGACAGCCAACGGCTGCTTTTCTTACTGAGGAGTAGGCAACAGCGCGCACATAACACTTTTGTAACGCACCCGTTTATCAGTACAGTAAAATGTTACCTAAATAACGATATACATATATTGACGCCCCATTTACTTGTTTATTACAAAAAATGACGGCCTCTAAAAAAATGCTTACTTTCACCTTCACTCAAATTTAGCAACTTAATTTACCTCCTCAACTCATCAACGTCATTCTTATGAATTCAAACATCATTTTAGATGGAACACAGAAACACTTTGACGACCATACTGCGCGCCTACAGCGCGCACACGCGCACTACGTACAGTTTGAACTGTGAAATTCCCGTGGTTTCATTTTAAACGAGCACTTCGTATGGATGCTAACATGCTAACACTGAAACAACAAAGGCGTCTGGTAAACAACGTCCCGTCTAAAATGACTTCGATACGACATGAATCTTGTTATAATGGTATATTTTAAAGGATTATATATAAACCACCTTATTCGCTGACTTACTTTGAACGCTAAGGTGGTCGTTCCATGCAGAAACTCTATTTTCCTCTCGACGCTTTCCTCGTCCGCGGCACACAGCGGATTTCTGATGGAAAACCTCAGGTTGTCTCCCGACGCAGCTTTGAATCCCACACCACTCAGTCCGGGCTCGCAGTCAAACGTGGACGTTTGTAGGCCACCGAAAGAAAAATCCGCACAATCACTGTTCAACACACTTGCGAGAGCCATCTTTGAAACTGTCGGATGAGCAAGCAACTTCCGGAGTTTATGCTTTGGACGTTTCATAGAGCTCATAGCGCCCCCTGTACATGTGGAGGATTATTAACATATGTACGCTGAGAAAAAGGCTACTGTAGGACATTATTATTTTGACAACTTTAATAGAAAATTCTATGCATTGGTTACATCTGGGATTAACATAAATTAGCATTATACATAATGTAACATGACCCAATCCTCTTGTTTTGTTCATTTTTGTTTGTCCATCACTTTTGCCCTTTCCCGATAATATTCCCCTCAGAGGTTCTCCTCTTTCTTCGGCTCCATCCCAGCACTGTAATGTGGAAGATGTCCAAGCTGTTTCCTGAGAAGGCATCCCTGTGGGTGGCCCTGAACACATCTTCTCTGGCCAAGGAGATGGCCTCTTCTTGACTCAAGTCACTGTCAAGCACACCATAAGCACAGAGAGAACGCGATCCAACAGAAAACATGTCACCCTCCAGTCGGGAGCCGTCACTGCACAGATATATCAACTGGACCACAGTGCGGGGATGTATTTGTCACGGATGTTGCATCTTCATCAACTGCACAATTGCTTTCCTTAAGGTCCTAGCCGCAAAGTATAAGAGCCACACAGATTTCAGGGGGTGCAGCATAAATGAGAGGAGCTTGGCAGTGCCACTTATCGAAAGGCAGCACTTGTGTCACAGTTGATCCAGTCTGATCTCTCGCATTTGAATACGCTCCCACAGTGTGCGATCTGCACCTCAGCCAGAGGATGTGACCACCAAATGAGAGTGAATTGGGGTTATTTTATGAGAAATGGGACATTCCACATGCCCGCCTGCAGTGGCACCTGTGTCTGCTCCTACAATGAAACATAAAACCCAGGGTCGTTATTCCATGAGACAGAGAAAAGGGTCTGCTGATATGATGGCGAGGTGTTCAGAAAGTTGGTGCGGGGCCAGTATCCATCCATCCATCCATCCATTTTGGATGTATGCTGGAGCCAACCCCAGCTGACTTTGGGCGTACACCCTGGACTGGTCGCCAGCCAAAATATAGATCAAAAACCATAGA
Source organism: Dunckerocampus dactyliophorus (assembly GCF_027744805.1). Classification (NCBI taxonomy): domain Eukaryota; kingdom Metazoa; phylum Chordata; class Actinopteri; order Syngnathiformes; family Syngnathidae; genus Dunckerocampus; species Dunckerocampus dactyliophorus. The sequence continues at coordinate 3,013,615 of NC_072820.1, forward strand.
GTCGCCAAGTAACCGCGAGGCCAATGTTGGTGTATTAAAAGCTGTATTTTTTCTGGTTGATTTAGTCTCCATCCAAGGTCGGAGCAGTTAAACAAATCAACTGATGTGCTTTTCTTCTCCAAAGTTGCAGCAATCCACTTGTGATACGCAGTCGTGTCCTTGAAGCTACAAAAATCTCCCTAAGCCATGAGTGAAGGAGAGATAGATTATAGGGTCAAAAATGTCTTTCTGGGTAAGCAGAAAGAAAGAATAAGCCTCAAAAAAGATCAAATTGAATCCATAAAAAATGAAATAATCATAACCTCCATCCGTTGTCAACTACTAATCTCACCCCAACGTTTTGCAACTCTTTGACAAATCCACCCTTTTTATTACACGGCCAAATGTGACAGCTTGCAGAAAACAGTAAGATAACCTAGTTGACAAGAGCAATCCTATCTTGCCCAGAGTGAAACTGATATGAAGCGACGCCTCTTTTTGCAAACCGTTTCACATTTATGTTCATTACTCTCTGTTTCTTAAAATGCAGTTACGACATTGAGCAGCGTAGGCTACTTTCTGTTTTAAAAAAAAACAAACACACAGTCTGACTGGATAAAAAAAGTACGATTGACTCAGACTGGGGAAAGGGAATGAAAAAAAAAGTGTTTGAATGAATGTATTGTTGGAGTCTCACTCTTCATTATCATTCAGTCATTATACTGGAATATTATACATTAAATATAATTGAGCGTAGTATACAAAAAATAAAATAAAATAAAATTATATACCGCGATAATGGACAAAATGTGAAACTGGCATACTTTCGAAGCCATTTTGACTCTGCCTCCAATCATATCAACACCAATTAAAGCAATGCAGGTTGAGTTAGGAGAAGTACCGTATGACCTGAGAAGAGATCAACTTATGTTAACATACTGGAGTAGACTTAAAGGATGTAGGCATGGGCATCTGGCCAAGAATGTGATAGAGGAATGTTGGGAGTATAATACAACTAAAAGTAATAGCTTTGGGTGGGTAATTAAAGATAAAATAGATAAATATAACATAAAAAATATACATATTAATAATTCTACACCCATAAGCAATATTCCTATCTGGCTATTTCCGAAACCTGAAGTAGATATACATATAACAGAGTTAAAAAATAAATGGAAAGATAATGAAAAAGGACATAAGGCAAGTCAATATATTAAAAACAAATATTATGGTTACTTAGATATGTATACAGATGGATCAAAAAGCGAAGAAGGGAAGGTGGGGATTGGAATTTATGTACCAACAATGAATTATAGCATCATTAAAAGATTACCTGACCAGCTATCGGTTTATACAGCAGAAATGATGGCAATTATTATAGGCTTGCAATGGATAGAGGAAATAAAACCAGATAGAGTGGTATGCTGTGTGGACTCTCTGGCAGCATTATATAGTATTAAAAATATGGAATCAAGTCGAGAGGATTTATTATTAGAAATACATCAAAACTTATTCCAACTACATATGTTAAAAATAGACATAAGATTTTGCTGGGTGCCTGCACATGTAGGGGTGGAGGGGAATGAGGTGGCAGATAAAATGGCTAAAATGGGAATTAGAAGGAATGAAATGATAGATATACCTGCTGGTAAAGGCGAAGTAAAGGCAATAATCAAAAAACAAATGATGGAGAAGTGGCAAAATAGGTGGGATGAGGGTAGTAGCGGGAGAAAGTATTATAAAGTACAAAAATCTATCAGCACACAAGGGGTGAAGAGAAAAAACAGAAAAGAGGAAATAGTGTTAACTAGGATGAGGCTCAATCACACCGGGTTAAATGACAAGATGTTTTTGATAGGGAAATGTAAATCAAAAGTATGTATGGAATGCAAAAGTATAGAGAACGTAGAACACATATTACTACACTGCAAGAGATATAGGGAAGAACGTGTAACGTTAAGGAAAAGAATTAAGAAGATAGGAAGGGAATGGAGCATTGAGGGTATCTTAGGAACAGGTGGGGAGGGGGAAAGAGATATACAGAGGGCAGTGATAGAATATTTGAAGGACACAGGATTATATAATAGAATATAGATAAGTATTAGAATATTTTAGTATTATATTATATAGTATTATATAGTAATATATAGTATTATATAAGTATTATTATTAGGATTATTATTAGTAGTAGTATAAGTAGTCTCCTCACTATCTAAGATAGCATAAAGTAAGATACTGTATATGGCCCATGTTACATACTCCGGTACAGTAGGTGGCGGTATGCACCTTTTCAAGTCATGGTTGCAACCCGCCATTAAACTAAAAGAAGAAGAAGAAGAAGAAGACTCTGCCTCCATCGACTGGTCAGCTTCAAATCACGTGTAGATCCAAAATGGCGTCAGATTTCTCAAAAGCAGTGTTGCTAACTTGGCTACTTTTTCTAAAATTACCAGTAGCGACAGGTGAAGAATTAAGAGACCTTTTCTGTTCTTTTAGAGAAGGAATCCTTTAGAATTTATCACAGCTACACAAAGGATGCATTATGCAAATTACATTAACGTCATGGAGCCGCTTCCGGTGCCTTTTAGGACAACCAATAGCTACTCTCCTTACTGAGGAGTGGCAGCATTGCTGGAAAGCGGGACCAGCGAGACTGTCCTAGTTCATCTGCCAAGTCATGGCGTCTGCCAGCACGGGGACCAGAGTGTCCTGCGGGAGAGATTTAAATTGCGTGCCAGAGGTAGCCGACACTTTAGCAGCGGTCGCCAAACTTGGGTGAGAAGAGGTTTTGCATTGTACCCGACGGGGAAATTGAATTTAATATCAACGCATGATGCCCGCTAAGCTAGCCGGCGAATTACCAGCACGTGCCCCCATTAGCAATACTTCTTGAGACCGATGCCTTTGTACGACGTGATATGTTGACCGATCTGATATTTAAATGTAATAGTCTGTCTCTTCTTGCCAGGTTTGACTTCGTTTGCATGCCCCTGTTCCACCCGAGGTTCAGGAGGGAGTTTGAGGTGGAACCCGCTAAATCTCGACCCGGTGCCCATACACGGTCAGACCTGCTGCTGTGTGGAAGAGGTCAGAACTTGTGTCCATGATTCGATCTGATGCGTTCAATACACAAACGCCTATACTTTGTTATTCTTGCAAATTCAGACGTCATAACTGCAGTATCCACATGTTTATGTGCACATTACCACAAGAATACAAGCGCTGTATTGAGTAAAAATGAAAATTTCACCCAGAAAAGCAGTGTTTACCTGTTTGCATCATGTACAGACAGAAGTGACCACATATGATATCTTCTTAGGGCGCATTCACACTTGACATTTTTGACAGGGGTTGTGATGTCATCGTTTCACCATAGAAGCAGATTTGTGGGATTTACCCACTCTTTGTGTATGTTATGTCCCCTTTTAGATTGGAATACTCTTGTTGTTGGGAAGCAATCTCCATGGATTGACACAGATTCAGAAATTGAGACCGTACGCAGGAACTCGGAAGCTGTAAGTTCCAGTGAACTGGTACAGATTGTTGGGGTCAATCTCATCGTTATTTTTGTATTATTCTCTCCAGGCTCTGGCACAGGAGCTACACTTCTCTGCCTACTTGGGTCTGCCTGTCTTCATGCTGCCACTGAATGGGCCTCATAAAGCCAACCTAGCACGTCTGCTGCTCAATCACATCCAGTCTGGACACCACACCACAAATGTAAAAGAGTGATCGATGAAGGTCCAATACTAGACAAATTATTGAACTTCTGCTATCCCCTTCTTATTCTTTTTTTAGTTCTGGATTCACGTTCCACTGATGGCTCCTGAAGACATGCGGGAAGACCTGATTGAGAATGAGCCGGCCACTTGTACTGATGAGACAACTATGGATGAGAAGACTTGGAACTGGTTGGTTTAAAGCTATTTCACTGCACTGTTATAGTTTTTTGACCGTACGGTGGTCTAGTGGTTAGCATGTTGGCCTCACAGTCACAGTCAGGAGATCGGGAAGACCTGGGTTCGAATCTCCGTTGGGCATTTCTGTGTGGAGTTTGTATGTTCTCCCCGTGCGTGCGTGGGTTTTCTCCGGGTACTCCGGTTTCCTCCCACATTCTCCCACATTAGGTTAATTGGCGACTCTAAATTGTCCATAGGTATGAATGTGAGTGTGAATGGTTGTTTGTCTATATGTGCCCTGCGATTGGCTGGTGACCAGTCCAGGGTGTACCCTGCCTGTCGCCCAAAGTGAGCTGGGATTGCCTCCAGCATACCGCCGCGACCCTAATGAAGAGTAGCGGCATAGAAAATGGATGGATGTTGTTTTTTTATTTTATTTTATTTTTCTCAACTTTGCGCTTTTAATTTCACTCTCTCTCACGGTTTTTCCAAAATAGATTAACTCATTCAATCCCAGCCATTTTTCGAAAGACAACCCCTTCAGTACCGGCCATTTTAGAACATTTTGACTGATCTTTCATGGCACACATAATATTGTGTTTTATGGCTATATAAACATAGAACCTACCAAAAGAAAGATGAGACTCCTGTCTTTCTTCAGGAAAAAAAGTTTGTGTTTACCTTTTTCCGTTCTGTGGTAATCTGCAATAGAACATTGGTAAGTTTGAGGAAAATATCAGTTCCCAACTAGAAAAGGGGGATTAGATACATTTCAAGCGTCAAAAAAAAAAAAAATGTCACTAATTTTTTTCCCTCGCCTGCACTTTTAGGTGGCACTCATTTCGAACACTTTGTGATTACAACAAGAGGATCTGTCTGGGTGAGAACATGTTGCCAAGATGCTACAGGTTCTAACCACCTCAACATAACAAACTTGTACAAATGAACACTTTCAAATTTGTATTTCCAAAGCGGTTGAAGTTGGAGCAGACATGCCTTCAGAAACTGTGATTGACAAGTGGCTCGGGGAACCCATCAAAGCAGCCATACTTCCTACCAGCATCTTTTTAACCAACAAGAAGGGCTTCCCTGTTTTGTCAAAGGCGCATCAGCGAATAATTGTCCGTCTTTTCAAGGTAGGAACAAGGGTACAGACAACATAGGCCATGTGTAGAATCACTTTAAGTGTGGTTATAGTGCAGGAGGGGTCCTCGTATGGTCTCATCCTAGGACCCACATTTTCCAGTGGTCATTAAGTTGCAACCCTCTTTTATTTAAGTCATTTTGAATTTGTATTTATTTTTTAACATTTTTTTTTAAACATTGTTTTTGTATTTGTATACTTTTAAGTTGTTTATGTTTTATTATTTACACTTAAAGTCATTTTATTATTTTTAAATTATTTTTACACTTATTTAAGTCATTTTTATTAATTTGTATTTTATTTACACTTGCAGTAAGTCTTTCATTTGTATTCATTTATTCTTTCATTTGTTTAATTAATTTTTCTACTTTTAAGTCAAACCAAGCGAATGTATGTTTTTTTTTTTTAAATCGCCTGTCATCTTTTCAAACATTAAAACAAATAATTACATATCCAAAGTGCATTTTAGAGGAATTTAAGGGGTGTTTTCAAGGAAATGAGGAAGAAAATACCACCTGCATGTATACTAATAATGCATACATTAAAATAAAATATAAAAAAGACCATAAAATCTGATTTAAGTCAGACATGAGTTGTATATTAGATATTTTAATGGAATTTTTGACTTGCTGTCTGCAACCCACCCAGAATGGGTCCGCTTTTGGGTTCCGATTCACCGGTTGAAGACCACTGGTATAGCGGAACCGGAATAAGTCGACATCTGGCCACTGCGTTCTTATTACAAAAAAAAAAATCCTGCTTAAGATGATGCTCACATACGTGGTCGACTGCTTTATGTAAAATTGGTGTAAAATCGAGCCAGTCTGAGGGTCGTCGACATAAATGGCCTCCACCTTGGTGAAAAGTTACTCTAATCGCGTAATACAACAGTCTACGGTGTTTTGGGATTTAAAGCACCGATGGTTTTAATAAAAATGTTCATCTTTCACAGCTGGAGGCACAATTCATCTTTACAGGCACAAGTCGCCACACTGAGAAGGACTTCCGTTCCTACCTGCAATATCTGGAATACCTCAGTCAGAACCGGCCAGCACCTAATTCCTATGAGCTTTTTGCTAAAGGTTATGAAGACTACCTCCAGTCTCCGCTACAGGTACAGACACACCTTTTATGTCTTTATGCCTATGTTCACTCTACAGGTCAATTCTGTTTTTTTTTTTTTGTTTTGTTTTTTTTTGGGGGGGGGTGTTGCTCATATGTGACCTATCTGATTTTTTTTTTCCCATGTCAGTGTGAACAGCACAATTCCCATTTTTCAAATGCAACTCGCATATATCCGACTTGTACGTCATCGAAAGGCATGTATTGCCGTGCTTCGATAAAGCTACTCGGTAGGGATATCCCGATCCGGCTGCAGATGTGCTGCGTTTTGAAAATTGGATAATATCGGCTTCTGCCACGAGATCGGGCCGATCCAGCTGCCGTATAACGTTCGCAACTCTGGGCCACAATCCAACATGGTAGGTACGAAGAAGAAAAAAGAAAAGAAGAAGAAGAAAACGCAACACCGCCATGTAGACATGTCAACAGTGTACCGTAGTGAAGTCACATTGGATGCTGGATATTGGGCTCTGTAGCTACAGGTGTAGGTTCCCCGGACTGCTGTGTCACTGTGCGGGGAACTCGCATGGGAAGTGCCATTCTAAAAGGCTGTTTTTTTATAACTAGAGAACATCAATAAATTACTATTCCATTGAAGAGAGTTTGTCAAAAAAATGTCATAGTCAAAATCACAACACAAATTGATCTATAACCACGTCAAATGATTAATCCTACCCTAAAAGTATTTTGCACACCCATTTCTTCCAATTTTATGTTTTATTGGATGGACTTTTATTGGATTAGGGAGCTGACTCACAGAGGTTTGTTACAAAAGCCAAACAATATTGTTGGTCGCACTGTGTAATAAACAAGTAAATTCAGCAATACTATGGTTGCATTATTTTTAATGCTTTGAAGAACTATTTTCATAACCATACTCCACAAGTTCATGTTTGTAACAAAAGCTTATTATATATATATAATCTCGGCGAACTCTCTTCTTGTTATCCAAAAATGATCTTTAAAAAGTGTCAGTGAAGCGGCTCACGTTTCCTGCCACCCACATGCTCCGCGGAACAGACGGGGCAGCAAGTTCTCCACAAACTGCCATAGCCAAAATTCTTGCCTTCTTTCTTCTTAATCTGCTACGCATGATCATTTGGTTAGGAAAATGTTTACTCCTGTTGCACAAAATCCTTGAAATTGACACAAACGTGGCGAGGAGAGCACACACACTGCAGCAATGTTTACTTCCATAAACACATGGAAATGCATGTGACATCATGTTTTTGCGCACGCACGTGACTTCCCGGACACTTTGCGTTCACATTGGAAGTCACATTTTTTTAGTAATATGAACAACCACATAAAAAATTGGATTTTAACAAAAAAATCCTAAATGGGCATCTTACCCTGCAGTGGGAACATTAGACTAGTCACAATAACACATTTTGCTGGTCGATAAGTGTGCTACAAATGATCGTCGATAATCGATATTATCGACATCTTTTTGGGAACATTGCTTTCATTATTGTCATGAGAGGTATAATTCACATTTGAACCACTAGATGGTACTCAAGTACAGTGCACCTATGTGAGCCACATTAGCTTTGATGTCCTTCAACACGTCTTCTTTCACTCAGTTATATAGTTCAGGAATTGTTGTTTGTGACATGTAACGTCCTCCCAGGCAGTTCATACTCTGTCAAACATTTGTAACATTTTCCAAAATGTAGCGACTGACACTCTCCGTGATTTTGTTTATATTTACATTGCTGGCCAAACGCCTCAGTAATCGTTGGCTGTCGGGACGAAGGCTCTGCTGCACCTCCCAACAGTAGGGTTTTTTTCCCCCCAGTTGGGAAAACCGAAAGGATGGAAAAGGATGGTTGTGTTTCAGTTGTGCATACAAGTCAGTCGTGGTCCCCTGCTTCCTCGTCACTACTTTCGAACAAATGCGACATATTGGTTCGTCGGTGTTCATGCACTTTCCTCGTTCATTCCGTTTAAAACCCAAATATTCCCACACTGGAGGGGTTCCATTCACTTTAGAAGCCATCACTTCTGTGCCGTCATTCATGTTAGCATATGCTTTCTGATGAGGCTCACGAGTAGCTGTGCCTCCACAAAGAGGCTGAAGGATAGGACAGGAGTGTTCACTCTCTCTGTTCATTCCACTATAAAACCAATGTGCACAAACAGATGCAGAGTGAACCCTCTTGTCATCCAGCATGTGTGGTACAGAGAGACGATGACAGAGAGACGACAGATGAAAAACACACGTGTACAATTTATCAAGATCGTTTTAATTTTAATTATTATTACCTGTTTTGTTTGTTTGTTGTTTTAATTGTTCGATTTATGGATTATCTTAACAGGCCTTGTGAACGTAGCGTATGTGATTTTGTTTTGTGTGTCAAATGTTTGCCTCTTCCATTTAGCCCCTGATGGATAACCTGGAGTCCCAGACATATGAAGTGTTTGAAAAGGATCCTATTAAATATTCACAATACCAACAGGTAAGACCTGCTTAACCCCCCCTCCGAATGTTTTTCTTCTTATAACATCAAACTTAAGGAGATTCTTAGTGTAACACGTTTCATGAAAAAGAAACTGTGTTGTGTTTACAGGCTGTGTATAAATGCCTGCTGGATCGAGTCCCGGAAGAACAGAAAGACACCAATGTTCAGTGAGTGAAGTTGTTTCCTACAGTGGAGCCTACAGTATGTTCCAAAGTCCAACTGTAGCCATCATGAAACCTTTTATTAACTCATTCAATACCAAAGACATGCTTAGACGTTTTGATAAACCCAAACGCCTGTTCCCAACAATGTATTTACATCTGTTTTTTTTTACGTTTTTATGCGTGAGAGGCAAAAAGAGGTGATGTAACTCTACACTTAACGCATGTCACTTCCAGAGCAATTATAAGCCATAAGAACGGCCACAAGGTGGCAGAAGTGCATTTGATAAGCGCTTAGCATGGATCATAGGTGGAAACATCACACATGACAGGAAGGAGGAAGTGAGAGAGCGTGGAGGAGTATTATTATTATTTATTATTATTCAGTAGTATTATTATTATTATTTATGATGTATTATTGAAATTGAAGTCATCTGTTACGTATTTATTTATTCTTATTCTATTTTCTTCTTTTTGTCTAATTTTGCTTTGTTTGTTTTATTTTTAAGTGATTACATTTATTAGCACGCTTTTGCAGAGCTGCTGGAAATGTACATTTCTCTTGTATATAATTAAAGTATCTACTGTATCTATCTAGAGTATTGATGGTGTTGGGGGCAGGTCGGGGTCCCCTGGTCAACGCGTCGCTGCGTGCTGCCAGGCAGGCAGACAGAAAGCTGAAAGTGTACGCGGTTGAGAAAAATCCCAACGCTATCATCACGTGAGTGGCCTGCTAATCATCGTCCTTCCTGGCTGTAAAACACAACCGCATTCATCGTGACTGGCAAGGCTGTTGGTGTTCATAGAGCTACTGTATGCTTACATTTCCACAGGCTAGAAAACTGGCGCTTTGAGGAGTGGGGCGATCAGGTGTCCGTGGTGTCATCTGACATGCGAGACTGGGTCGCACCTGAGAAGGCGGACATTATTGTCAGCGAACTGCTTGGATCGTTTGGTGATAATGAACTTTCCCCAGAGTGCTTGGACGGAGCGCAGCACTTTCTCAAAGGTGCCGAATTTCATACCCAGCGTTAGAAACACCTGCACCATTTATGCATGACAAATGATTTGATGAGATCAATACAGTTTTCATTGACACTGCCAGAGTGAGTTTAATAATGAGCTTATAGTTATGGTAAGATGAGTAGTGTACAGGCATATGGAAATAAATCAAGCAGAACTTATGTCATTTTAGGAGTTAAGTTTGGATGAAGAGATGGTTGAAAGGCTCGGGAAGCCTTTAGAGCGTGGGTGGGCAAACTACAGCCTGGGGGCCACATCCGGCCCGCCAGTTGCTTCCAATGCATTTAATATAAACTTTTAACATACAGACTGGCCACGGCTTGCAAGTCGTCAGTCGGTCAATCTGAGACAACCTTTTGATATTTTAAGTAGCGTTTCACATGCAGCGATCCAGGCAAGTACCTCACCCATGGTGCCAAACAAACACACACAACTTAACCTACCCACTGCACTGTCTGGGAAGTAAAAAATCTATATTCCGGGTGTCTTATTCAGGAAAACAAAACTGTAAAATGTTATTTGATGGTGTCTGATGTTTAAAGTGCTCCTGAAAAAAGGGACACATGCACATAATAGCAGGTTGTATGACACTTTTACAGATAAAATAAGACAGGTAATTCCAGGGGGACTGTTAGAATCGGAAGCTTAAACTTCTGTGCGTTGTGGTGAAGAGAGAGCTGAGCCGATAGGCAAAGCTAGCAATTTACCAGTTGATCTACGTTCCTACCCTCACCTGTGGTCATGAGCTTTGGGTAGTGACCGAAAGGATGACATCGCGGGTACAAGCGACCGAAATGAGTTTTCTCCGTAGGGTGGCTGGGCTCTCCCTTGGAGATAAGGTGAGAAGCACTGTCATCCTCTTGAGTAGAAGCGCTGCTCCTCCATATTGAAAGGAGCCAGATGAGGTGGCTCGGCCATCTGGTCAGGATGCCTCCCAGAAGTCTCCCTGGGGAGGTGTTTAGGACACGTCCGGCCGGTAGAAGGCCTCGGGGAAGTACCCAGGACACGTTGGAGAGGCTATGTCTCTCAACTGGCCTGGGAACACCTCGGGAGGAGCTGGACCACGTGACCGGGGAGACGGAAGTCTGGGCCTCCCTGCTTAGGCTGCTGCCCCCTGCAACGCGACCTCGGATAAACGGAAGAAGGTGGAATGAATGAATTTGTGGATTTTGGACGAAAATCTTTTTTTATTAATAGGAAGAACCTCCCATTTTGTGCTCATAATCTCATAATTTGGCAGAAAACCCAACGCTTGACTTGCACAAAAAGTAGTCGGACACAAACTTCAACTTGTTGCAGAAGTGTTTTTTATATGCATTGTATCATCTTGATGTTTGCACCCTTACTCACACATCGCAAACCAACAGGAGGAGCTTATCAACCCAAATGCAGACCCCACTCACGGTGTAACAGTACCACACGGACTACGCAGGTATCAAAATAGACGCTTACACACTAATATGCATGTAAAACAATACTAATTTACACTCATTTGTAACCTGCAAGACATGCTGGGAAGCCCCTGTGCACACAGGAAGTTACCCAGCATGCCTTACGGGTTATATTTGAGTATAAAATAGTGTTGTCATGCATGTGTACTGTATTAGTGTGTAAGTGTTTATTTTGATAGTCCTTGTGGTGCAGTTACATTTTGTTCCACATGATATTTACTTGTAGATGGTTTCTTTTTGGTTGCGCTGTGAGTGAGCAAATATTGTCTATTGGAAATACACAGCATTTCCTCAAGTAAACTGATTTTATGTGCAGTATTGCCCCAGACATAACCCAGGCTTGATTAGAGTATCAGAAATAGGCATTTCTACTGGCGTCTGAATTACTCGTCTAGATCCACTGTGTTAAAATTTTGAGATACTGAGTTTTTTTGGGGTTTTTTAAATAGTTGTATGCTAGAATAATCCACATTGTTAGGAAAAAAGGTATTATAGAATTTCAACTTGTTTTTTGAATCTGTATATCCTGCAATTTACTTTTCCATGATATTCAAATTTATTGCAATGCAGCTGTGGAACTGTACTATATTATGCATTACTCCTGCTAATTCTCATATTTTGTTCATCTCTTGTACCCTTGTAAGATAGGAATTAAGGATAAAAATGCATTGTACACCACTGAAATGACAATGATAAATATATTGTTAAATGATTCCCTCTATGACAGCCTCAGTCCAAACTGGACATAATCCTGATCCATCCCCCTACTGGATTTCTTTAGTTACTCTGAATGTCCTCCAATCCCATTCGGTTTTTCTTTTTCTATCATGTCTCCTGATGCCAGATGACGGTGTGAGCATTCCCTGCTCCTACACGTCATTCCTGGCCCCTCTCTCCTCCTCCAAGCTTTATAACGAAGTCCGAGGCTGTCGGGAGCGCGACAAGGATCCCGAGTGCCATTTTGAAATGCCATATGTAGTACGCCTCCACAACTTCCACCAGCTGGCTGACCCCAAACCATGCTTCACTTTCACACACCCCACAAAAGGTAGACAAATCTACCTTCTTATTTCATTTGCAGCAGTTCCAGCCACGACACTCATAATTTTTACCTTTTTTTTCCAGATATGAACAATAATCGTTACCAGTGCCTCAAATTCTCCGTGGGATGTAACTCTGTACTCCATGGCTTTGCCGGGTACTTTGAGACCACGCTCTACAAAGATGTTACTCTCAGTAAGTCTGTTTCCAAAAGGACTTTTGTGTACACTATGGTGACGTTTGACTATTAATCGTTTGTTCTCACTAGGTATAAAACCTGATACGCATTCACCCGGAATGTTTTCTTGGTTCCCCATTCTCTTCCCCCTCAAAGTAAGTTCTCCTTTACAGTTACAGGTGGTCACTCACACTGACTCTCACCATATAAACAACACATGAAGTACAGTAATAAGAAGATCAAAGGCTCCCTGACATGATTCATGAACTTTGCGTAAATATGTTGTGTACTAATTATGTTCTACATTGTTCCATTTTTCGAAAGAGAACGATAAATGAGCAAAAATAACATTTATAGTTGATGGCGCCACCCTTGACGAGCTAGCCCTCACAGTTCAGCGTCGTTCCGGAAGGGACATCATCGGGGTGACACCTCTCAGCTAAAGCAGAGTAAACAAACGCTTCTCGAGGTAGACGGTGGACTTAGTTCAGTTTATTTCTCATCAAAATAGGAGTCATGCCAAAAGATTGTGTTGCTGCTGGATGTTCGCAGTATCCGAGTGATACTGTAAGTTTTCCTTTCCCAAAAGAGGAAGGTTTAAACAAAAATGGACGAAGAAAGTGCAGAGAACGAGCGACAAGATGGAAGCCTACCTGGAGTTCTCTTCTTTGCAGTGATCATTTCACTGATGACTGCTATGAAGGAACATCTTTACAAGATTCGTTTGGCTTGAAAGTACGCTATAAATGCATTTTGGAAAAGAATGCGATAAATATATGAGAATGACGTCACAGTTGCCAGAGAACAGAGTAAGTCATGTCTTGTTTACATATTGTCATCTGAACACTATCCCATGATAGCGACAAGGCTGTAAAACATTATACATGTTGTATAAACATTTTTTCACAGAGATACTGTGGGGGGTGGCGGCGGCAAATCATACAGTAAAGGCTATAAAGGCCCCTTTATGCTCATTAAGAAGCAACAATTTAAGGGTAAGCAACTGCAGAGTAATTTACACTTACCATGCTTTGAAGGCGACCAATCTTCATCTCCATGCCTTTAAGTCTCAACATTGCTGAATTTAACAAGGCATTTCTGCAAATATGGTACCTCATGTCCTTAATACTTCATACCAGGAGATGGCAACACGCAGCACACTTGAGCCGATGTTCGAGGTGGCAGGAGGGGACGTGGTGGGTTGATGATGATGACTGGGTTTGCTTGAGAAATGAGGAAGAGTATCACAAGTGGATCAGACATTTTGGTGAGCCTGGTGACATCATAATATACAAATTAGCTGAGTAAGTGTACTCCCATCACAAACTTGGGGTCGTACTGATGATTTTTCTCATTGACAGTACGCCTTTATCTCTAACCATTTTCCAGCTACTTTTGAAATAGCAATACCCAAACTAAAAAAACCTCTGGCGCTTAAAGGGTTAAGGCCATGTTCCACAAGTTTCTAGTTCATTTCCAAATGTTTCGCCCCTCTTTTCTCCTCAGAATCTATTGACACATGGCTCAAATCTTGGCTATAATCACTGTAAACATCCTCTGTCTCACACACCGCTACGTTTGTTTACCTCAATGATAGTACTCCCATGAAATGCGTGAACAGCGCCATCAGTTGTAAATGTGATTTTTATGATTTTCACGAATTTACCGTTCGCTTTCAAAAATGGAACAATGTAGAACCTAATTACAAACAATATATAACGTATTCAAGCAAAGTTGTCAGCGACCCTTTAAAAACAAGAATTAAATTACGGCTAGTCTGGAAGGATATCCTCTTCTTTTCCCAGATGCAGCGCATGGAATCCATGACCCCTCTAGTATTCATTAGCATTCAATAATCTTTATCCTTAATGACGGTCACAAGAGTTGAGCGGTTCAGACCAAATAAGGTGAAATATTGGCGGGCGTTTCTCCTCTCTGAACTTTTTATGTGATGGCTTTCCTTTTCTTTTGCGCACTGACGCCTGAAGAGACATAATTCACAAGTCTAAATAGTAACACTGTGCTGCGCATGGCGCAGAAGGGGAACCACCAAGCGTCGTAACACTGAGGACCACCTGTAGTTAGATTAAGAAATAAAATAAACATTGTCAAATTTTTCCTCCTCCTATGTTCTCCTTTTTAATAGCAACCCATCTCTGTGTCTCGGGATGACTGTGTCACGGTGCGATTCTGGCGCTGCAACAACGGGAAGAAGGTCTGGTACGAATGGGCCGTGACCGAGCCAACCTGCTCGGCCATTCACAACCCCGCAGGACGCTCGTACACCATCGGACTGTAAACATTCACACGCAGTCGTCCACACTCGTATGTAATTGTCTTCTGTTGGGATGCGTGTACGCCTCATTTTGTCAGCTCTACCAGGAGTCTGATTAGGTGGAAGACAATGCACTTGTTCAACTTCTTCAGTGACCTTGTTTTGTTGTCTTTTTTTTTTTTTCTTTGTACTGCTGCACCACATACACAACACATGCAATCCAGCACACAGTATGCCTTATTGCACACATTTCATAAGATTATGAATACACAACACAAGAATACAGGACTTTGACATTACTTACTATGTTGTCCGGAGCTCCCTCGTCATACCGTTATTTTGTATCTGTATAATCCATGTCAATAAAGAGTGTAATGTTGTACTCTCTGCAGATTTGGGAATCATGCATTATTAGCTGTTACACAACAGTCCGTGTGACAGCACTTCATTTTATTATTGCCCCTGCTGCATATGTCTTCTCTCTCAACTGTGTCCACATTCTGTCCTAGACATTTAGAGAGCGGTTGCATGGTGTCATGTCATGGATCATGCCCGCCTCAGCGGTGCTGTGCTTTCACATCGCGGTCAGTCTCCTGTTTCCTTCTTTCTGTGGCACCGAGGCTTTAATAGCTGCGTGCATGAAGCAACAACATATGCTGATGTTCAAAATCTTTGCCAAACAGAAATGATGTTATGTTACCCAGCATGCCTTGCAGGCAATTCAATTTCTTTCTTCTATTTGTTGGACCTTTCAACTAAAAATTTCATGTATCAAGTATTGGCAATATTGTCCCTTGTATTCACTTGGTATCTGAGTGATACCAAAATGTGCCCCGACTTGAATGACAGATGTCCCTATGGATGTCTGCGGTGTTTCCTGTTCGTTCATTTATTTGTGGCAGACTGCCACGAATAGATTTGGTGCTACCTGTTCGCCTTTGCTCATAAACACATTGTAATAGGATTGTCTGTGGGCTTGTCGTTCCAACTCCGAAACGTAGATGGCATCGTAACTCTGCTTTGTAACACACCTCATACGAACCTGGTCTGCCAGAGAAGAAGATGGAGCAGGAGGGATCCGTGGTGCCAACTTAGCAACTTAGTCACTGTTTACAGAGTCGTCAGACCCTAAGATTGTAGTTCTGTGGGAAATTTTCCAACCCATTTTTCAACTTCTCAGGGCTATCATTGCGTGCTGTAAATGGATATGTCATTTTATGCTGTATGGTTTGTTTGTATGAATAAATATGTGGCTTACACTATAATGTCTTTCAAAAGTTGTAGTCCATAAACCATTGAATGGCTGTGAGGAGGCGGCATCAACGATTCATTCACTTGCTTTTACACCGTAGGAAGGTCGACTCGCTACAATGGGATTCAATTGCGGAAGTCACGAGGAAAGCCTTAGTCGGGTCATTTGCGTCACTTCAAGTTAGTCGGAGTTAAACAGGAAGCTGAAGATTACGTATTCACAATGAAAGTTCATACTTGGAATGTTTCTTCACATTTATCAGACTTGTTTATTGAACAGTATGTATCATCATGATGTGAGCCGTTAATTGTATTACTTTTGTATTTGCTTATGTGTAAGTGTTCAGGTACGGCAACTAACAATGTTTTAAAACCACAACGAAGAAGGCATGGTTTATGTCATGACTAACTGATGAGTAGGGATGGCTCTTTAGTGTTCTAATGTACAGTATTTTGTAACGTTTATAACACTAAGCAGCTGCTGTCGCACCAAACATCTTAAAAACAACTAGGGAACTTTATTTTGAAAAGGTGTACCAGGAAATGAGTGGCATGATGTTTATGACGAGGACAGCAGCACCAAGACGGCTGTCAAGCGGTGGTACTGCGGGTGTGCATGAAGACTTTTCTTTTCGATAGAGGCGATAAAGTCTGCGCAGTGTTGAGTATGTTTAGTATATTTGAGCCAAAATCCTTCCACGTACATCAACTGTCATTCTAACCAAGCTAGGTCTCTGGTTTGGCACCCACGGTTAGCTCGGCGCTATCCGTCCGCTAGCCGCCGGCTACACCGGCTGGGTCACCTGGCTCATTGACTGAGATACTATCAAAATAAGTTTTTTTTTGTTACAGCCACAACTTTTTGACGATCTTAAGTCATGCATAACGCTGTTGCCGACATGAACGAAAATACTGAATGTATGGCCGACCTAATTGAGTCTTTATAAATGCATAGGTACAGATAGTATTGATACAGCGCCATAGTGATGCTTGTTGGTTACATGCAGGTAATATAGTAGTAGTAATCATCCCTTTTTGACACGTTTCTCTCCCTCTCTTTCCTCACACACACTCAGGCAGCCATGTCTCCATCAATACCACTCCAGGAGATGATCCGGGCCATCAGGTCGGCCAGGACCCAGTGTGAGGAGCGGGGTGTCATCCAGAGGGAGTGCGCCGCCATCCGGGCTCAATTCCGACAATCTGACAGCGAGAGTCGATCTCACAACCTGGCCAAGCTTCTCTACGTGCACATGCTTGGCTACCCCGCGCATTTTGGTCAGGTGAGAGGATTTGGGGATTTTGGTATGTACTAGATTACTACTAATGTACTAGATTGGATATCTGGTAGAAATGTACCATTTACTGGATCGGATACAGTGGATCCCTGCGTTTTTATATCAATATTTGGGTAAGCCTGCCATTTTTGCCGTAGGCGTGCATGCTTTTCCAACAGGAAGTTACCCGGCATGCCCTGCGGGTTATAAATGACAACGAAATAGTATCGTTTTGCATGCGTTTTAGTGTGCAATCCTCATCGTCCTTGTGGTGCTCTTTGCGCTGTGTGTTCCACATGTTACTTGATATTTTTGCTTGCACAGACTGCGGGCCTTTGGGAAACACTGTAAATGTTATTCATGGTCATCAGGAAGAGCAAGAGAGCATGCATCTTGCCATCATATGGTCGGACTGTTAAGAATACTTTGCGCTATCAAGTTTTACTCACTTGTTCCATTTTAGAAGAGGTCTGCTTTCCTGCCTGCTATTCTAATGTTTTAAATGTGTCATTATTGCACTAACATCAGTGGTATATTCCTTCAAGCAAAATCTGCAGCGTTGCATGTCAAAGGCTATACGCAAACTAACTGGGTCACTAATGTCCGTCCTGGCTCCAACTCTGCTGTTTTGGAGCTGTGCTTGATTCCCATCTGGAGCGTGCGAGGAGATAAGATTTTCCCCGGAGGCGCTGGGCCACTTTACATTTAATGGTGGTGTTATTCTTCCTGTTAGATGGAGTGTGTGCGGATGATAGCCAGCCCTCGCTACAGTGAAAAGCGTGTGGGATACTTGGGAGCCATGATGCTGCTGGATGAGAAGCAGGATGCCAGCCTGCTCATCACAAACTCCATCAAGAAGTAAGGACGCCGATGTAATGTGACTGTACCAGAACTGTATAAACGTACTCTATTAATACAGCCCGTGTGCGCTTGTGCGTGTCTTTCAGCGACCTGTCTCACAATAGTCAGTACGTGCAGTCTCTGGCTCTGTGCACCCTCGCCTGTATCGGGTCAGCCGAGATGTGCAGAGATCTGGCACCGGAGATCGACAGGCTGCTCCGAGCCTCCAACTCCTACATTAAGAAGAAGGTAAAGATCTGTAGATCACATAGACCAGGGGTCGGCAACCCGCGGCTCCGGAGCCGCATGCGGATCTTCAGACTCTTTTGCTGAATACGGTGACATCGAAGAAGGGGAAAGTGCATTTTCGAAAAGAATTTGAAATACAATAGACGCCCCTACAACGTAAATAATCCGTTCCAAGAACCTTTATGTTATAGGGATTTTATGTTATACAAAGCGTAAAATCCATGTAAATAGCCTAATCTGTTCCAAGATCTTCCCAAAGTCACACCTTTGGGCCTTCAAAATATTCAAAGTCCACCAAATATGGTGGGAAAATATAAGAAAACTGCATAAACATAGTAAAGTAACATTTCAATATAAAATAAGGTAAATAAGTATAAGTATAATGGTCGATGGGGAACGGCCGTATAGTCTAGCAACATCACTTCAGTTCATACCACCATCATGCTTCTGGATCATTTCCTGCTTTGTTTCGATCGACAACTTTTCCCTTTTTTTCTTTTCACTTACACTTGGTTTAGGGCCCATGACTTCGGTAATTTTAACACAAAGAAAAGTAAACAAATTAAAATTAGTTTTCAATGCGTGCAAACTAGTTTAAGGGCGACTACGATGAGGAACAGAGCAGCATGTCTCTCATAAACACACAGACACGCTGGATTAGTCAGCCAATGAGATGAGAGCGTAGGCGGTGCTCCGATAATCAGCCAATGAGAGCATGAAGCGTCGGAATTTCTGCATAACTTCCTGTTTCGTTTCGATCAACAACTTTTCCCTTTTTTCTTATCCCTTACACTTGGTTTAGGGCCCATGACTACGGTAATTTTAACACAAAGAAAAGTAAACAAATTAAGAAGAGATTTCAATGCGTGCAAACTAGTTTAAGGGCGACTAAGATGAGGAAGGGAGCTCAAACACAAATCGGGACGCACTGGATTAGTCAGCCAATGAGATAAGAGCGTAGGCGGTGCCCCGATCATCAGCCAATGAGATGAGAGCGTAGGCGGTGCCCCGAACATCAGCCAATGAGAGCGTGAAGTGTCAGAATTTGTGGATAACTTCCTGCTTCCTTTCAGTCGACAACTTTTCCCTTTTTTCTTATCCCTTACACTTGGTTTAGGGCCCATGACTACGGTCATTTTAACACAAAGAAAAGTAATGAAATTAAGAAGAGATTTCAATGCGTGCAAACTAGTTTAAGGGCGACTACGATGATGAAGGGAGCTCACATACAAACATGGACGCGCTGGATAAGTCAGCCAATGAGATAAGAGCGTAGGCGGTGCCCCGATAATCAGCCAATGAGATGAGAGCGTAGGCGGTGCCCCGATAATCAGCTAATGCGAGCGTGAAGCCAGAAGGCGTCACCAAGTGTACTCTGTTAGTCTCTCTGTCGCTTGCACGGACTTGACGCTTTACGTTATATGGAATTCCTTACGTAATACCATGCGAATAATTTACATAAATTCTTTACGTTCAGTGGAATTTACGTAAAAGGAGGTTAACGTTATGCGAGGTACAACTGTATCCGACTCACCACGAGTCCGTGAATGCATCTAAACTGCGTTCTGACTGCTGATTGGTTGAGCAAGGGAAGGGAAGGGTAGATAGGCTAGTGGATGAGGTGAGTCTCACTGGAGAGAAAAAAGTTGACCGAGTTTGGAGTTGAGTGTGGAGCAAGTTACTGAACAGTAAAATAAAACTATAGAATTTTATAACGAGAAGTGCGCTGTAGCCATGCGCTCGCAGCCCGTGACACGCTAATCGCCAAGGAGCGTGCTGCGGGAGCTGACGGTGTCACCCCGCTTGTGACTGCTGTGAGGCGCGGCAGAACAATACGTTCTTTCACTTTTACGTCTCCAAATATACCAGTCCCTACATTTGTCACCGGTCGCTTCTGGGAAAATAAATCCCCAAGAGGGTTTGGAAAGTCGCCAGATGTAGCGAGAAAATGGCCAAGTTTGGCAACACTGGGCCGCACATGAGATCGTAAGGAGGGGGAAGCCGTCCACAGATGGAGAATACGTGAAAGAATCGTTCAGAGCATCTATTCTTTGAATTAAAAAATAAACAAGAAATGATTCAGAAATTGACAGAATGCCTCTCTCTGCAAAGACGGTCAAGGACAGGCTCAATAGAATGCTTATTAATGGCAGTTCAACACTCATATGCAAAAATGTGATCTCTGATGAGCTCTTTTATGTTCAAGTTGTCTACATTTTGTTTTCATTTCCAGCAAATGTGGGAACCACTGAAAAAGGCATTTAAATGCTTTCAGAGTAAGCATACACGTGCTTGCTGCACTTTGTATTTGTTAAATTTTGTTACTGTAACATTTAACATTTAAAAATGACAGCTTTGACATGTTTATAAGCTGTGTGATGTTTTGCGGCTCCAGACTATTTTTTTTTTTTTACTGAAAGAGGAGGCAAAATGGCTCTTTTGATGCTAAAGGTTGCTGACCCCTGATGTAGACCGTACCCCCTGTGTTGTTCCCCTTCTGTGTGTAATGTTCAGGATACTAGTATAGTGCACAATTGGAAGCTGAATGCATATTAAATCACATATTAGACACAGTCGTCCCTCACCACTTTGACCTTAGTGGCTTCACTCTATCACGGTTTTTCAAAAATATATTGATTAAAAAATAATGCTCTTTTGTGGTTGAATACGGCCTATTATTAATGAAATTTTCATAAAAATGAATAAATGAAGTAAAATATAAATATTAGGCATTCAGAAGACTCATTCAAAGATGTTGCAATGATATGTAGTATTTGACACTGGTCACTAGGTGTCAGTAATGTTCCTGAAATGGTCGATGAAACACACAAAAGCACCAGACTCAATCACGGTCTGCTGTTGCGGCCCCAACCCACGGCAAGATAAAACTTCCTGTCCACCCGCCGCTCGGCTCCCCTAGTGAACACATAAAAGGGATAGTTGGGATTTTTTGACATGAAGTTGTATGACATCCCCGTCAGCTTGGTCTCCGAAGTCCAGTTCTGGTCAGATTTCCGTGATGAAGAACGTAGCTCCGCTTAGTTGCTGGGGACAATCAAGGAAATTTTTAATGTGAGATTTCCAGCTCATTTTTTCATCTGTTATGATCCCCAGAAATGTATTTTTGTTCACCCTGTCAATATCCACTTCGTCTGTTTGTATTTGGTTGTACGTGTCCTTTCTGCTATGACCAAATAGCATTATTTTAGTTTTACTTAAGTTCAAGGACAATCTGTTTTTATCAAACCATCTTTTTAATATGGCCTTTTCACCCGTGACTGTTTTAATCAGCTCTGGTGTGCTTTCCCCAGAACAAAAGGCACTGGTATCATCCGCAAATAATACCAACTTTTAAGTCTTTTGTCACTTTACAGATGTCATTGATATGCAAGTTGAACAGTGGTGGTCCCAGTATTGACCCCTGGGGTACTCCACTGTGATATGTAAACTTGCAGATGTGTATTCTCCTAGCTTTACAAATTGCTTCCTGTTTGCTAGGTATTTTTGAACCCAATTCAAAACTAATCCTCTGATTCCATACCTTTCTAATTTTGTAGTTAGGATGTCGTGATTAATTCCGGCTCTCGCCCGAAGTCAGCTGGGGTAGGCTCCAGCATACGCACAACCCTAGTGAGGATTAGCGGCATAGAAAATGGATGGATGGATGGATGGATGGATAGATGGATGGATGTCGTGATTAATCGTATCAAAGGCTTTTGTGAGATCCATAAATCCTGCAGCTGCACACTTTCTGTTGTCTGTAGCGTCGGTCATTTCCTCCATAATTTCAATCAGCGCCATGGAGGTTGAAATGTTAGCTCTGTATCCGTACTGACTATCTGCGAGTAATTCATTCTTATTCCTAAATTTGTCCAACCTATTATTGAATAGCTTCTCGATAATTTTAGAAAATTGGGGTAATAAGGAGACTGGTTGGTAATTTGTAAATTGATGTTTGTCTCCATTTTTTAAAAATTGAACTATCCATCCATCCATTTTCTATCCGCTTACCCTCAAATTGGAACTACTTTAGCAATTTTCATTTTGTTAGGAAATGCTCCAGTCTGAAATAAGTTATGTATGTCAGTGGTTCTACAATCTCATTGAAAACCCTTTTGATTGTTTCCATTTTGATTCCATTACAGTCAGTGGATGTTTTTGCTTTACAATTATTGACAATATCAGTGCTTTAACAGCCATCGCGTTAACAGCAGGCTAGTATTTACACCCACAACTGTGCTGTGAATATTAAATTAAACAAATACAGATTACGGGAGTCCAGGCAGGTCTGACTTGTGCCCGAGTCTTCTTTTAGCCTCCAGGGTTTTGGTGGAGTTGAGAGAAGTACAGCATTGTGGTATTTAACACACCAGCACCAGCAAACTGTCACGCTGTGTCTGTGGCCCAAACCTGACACTCCTGCCTCGGTCTTTCTTCTGGTCTCCGTAGTCCTTCTGTAATTGTTGGAACAAATTGTGGAACCGTGACAGCGAAAAATCAAAGCTCTGAGAACCAGCTGCAAAAAAGGTCCGAACCAGTCACAGTAGAAAAGGTGTAATCGTGACATATTACAGAGAGAATACCGTGCACATTACCTAAAACCACTGTGGGCTTATGGGGGTGATTTGGGCGGGCGGGGGGGGGGTTGGGGGTGGTGGCAGCTAGGAGCCTGTGTATGTTGTTTGTGATTGTGTTGTTGTTTTATGGTGGACCCCTTAAAACTGAGATGATTCATTTCAATGGGTTATCCATCAATAAATCTGTTTCCAATCTGTAAAAAACCAAAAAACTATTTTTAATTTTCATGAGTTTGTGCGCGCATGTGCACGAAATGAAATAAGGTTTAAATACATGAGATGATGTCACACTCTTCTTCTGACACAAGCAAAAAAGCTGTTTTACCTGCACATGGTTTTACTGTAAGGACGACAGCGTGTTTGCGTATTGACTGAAGGTCTACGCACACATAGAAAAACACACAAGTTTAAAACACAGTGTTCCCTCATTTATGGCGGGGGATGGGTTCCCAAAACAGCCCGCAATAAGTGAAATCTGCGAAGTAGCAACTTTATTTTTGTACAATTCTTATATGTTTTAAGGCTGTAAAACACCCTCACAATACACTTCATGCACTTTTCAGGCATTAACATTTTCTCACATTTCTCTCTTGTTTAAACACTATCACTTCAAATTCCATTTGTATTTGAATGATCAACCTACTAGGTTGGACACAAGAAGGGATACACTCACATGTATTTCACCCCCCCAACCCTGCCTATCCGTCTTCCGTGCGCCGTTCCGCTGCGCTGTAAAACTTTTGCTCCTGTCCTCGTGTTTTCCTCCTCCTCGAACCGAAGATTCATTTATTCCGTAATGGCGCCCTACAGCTGCAACTTCTTCTTCCTCCTCTGCCAGTTGGGTGCGACCACAGGTGCCTTTGACGGTGCAGAACGTTTCGCGGACTATGTGGGTGTAAAACTTGCAAACATACGGCACTTCAGAGTCACGCTGCTAGCGATCGAGCATTTATGTAAATTTGGCTAGCCGAACGCATTCTGTGCTGCGCAGGAAGGCACGGAGGAGATTGGTTGCCAATAGTCTGCAGTCCCTTAGCCAGTCAGGACGCAGACATGACACATGGGTTCTCCCCGAGCCAATCAGGACGCAGAACACAATACATACGCTGTAAAAAAAAATAAGAAATTCAGTGAAAGGTTTGTGTGGACATTGCCTTGTACATTCCTCAACAATGGTTACGCATGTTGTATATTATGTACGTTTATCATCAGGTAAAGGTACACACATGTTGCCTCTTGTTGGTTGTGCACCATTTTATATGTTCCTGGATATTTGTGATCAAATTCCATGCTCTGGTGGGTCATCCATATTATTTCTAACGTACAAGCCGTGTCATTCGTATTCATGCTGGTATTATGGGGAATTTGATGGCATTCACTCGCTAACTACAGTTAGATAATAACGTGAAGTCTTGGATTGTCCTTCTGTTTACCCAGGCTGCACTGTGTGCCATACACATTGTGAGAAAAGTACCAGAGCTTGGGGAGCTTTTTGCCCCGACAGCTCGCTGCCTCCTTGTGGAAAAGCACCACGGTCAGTAGAACTTCAAGACCCGTCTGAGACACACATTTAACTGTTTGTATTCAAGGCTGTGGTTGTGTTTGTCTCAAGGTGTGCTCCATGGCGCCGTTGTGCTTATCACCGAGCTGTGCGAGTGCAATCCGGAGACGTTGGAGCGTTTCAGAAAGGTACAACACCGATTAACACAAATGAACTCAAAACACCAAGAAAAGCATCTACAATAGTGTCCAAAGTGCCACCCGGGGACCTATATTGGATCGGTTTTAGCATCTTTTAATGTACAAGAACCTTTCACTATTTGTCCACTGTTGTTATCCCTGGAGCATCCCCACTTTCCTTGTTTGTACAGTATAATGCTCTAACAACATCTTCAGGGACAGCATGAACATACCTCCCTTACATCCTGGTGTATCGTACAGAATGTGTGTCCTAATGTGTCTGTGCTGTGTGTCGCAGGCAGTGCCAGATCTCGTTCGGATCATGAAGGGCTTGGTCACCTCCGGTTATTCTCCAGAGCACGACGTGGCTGGGATCAGTGATCCCTTCCTGCAGGTCTGTCTACACTCCAGGGCGGCTAACACTATAAAGCAGGGGTAGGGAACCTATGGCAAACATCGAAGCTGTAGCTGGCAACATGACTTGCATCGCTATTGTGGTGGGCTTGAGTGGTCAGAGGCAATCTTCAGCTTGTTTAAGGAAACTCTTTATATGCAGCCATCCGGGAACACAACATGCCTCTGATCATTTTCTGTGTGACCGACGATTGCCACAATATTGTAAAACATATACAGTGGTGTGAAAAAGTGTTTGCCCCCTTCCTGATTTCTTGTTTTTTCCATGTTTGTCACACTTAAATGTTTCAGATCACCAAACAAATTTAATTAGTCAATGACAACACAACTGAACACAAAATGCAGTTTTTAAATGAAACTTTTGATTATTAAGGGAGAAAAAAAATCCAAACCTGGAAAAGTGGTTGCTCCCCCCCGTCACAACATAACTGAGCTTAATTGAGATCTGTGAGTGTGGAAAAGGTTATAAAGCCATTCCTAAAGCTTTGGGACTCCAGCGAACCACAGTGAGAGCCATTATCCACAAATGGCCAAAACATGGGACAGTGGTGAACCTTCCCAGGAGTGGCCGGCCAACCAAAATGACTCCAAGAGTGCAGCTACGCCACATCCAAAAGGTCGCAAAAGACCCTACAACAACATCCTGCAGGTTTCACTTGCCTCAGTTAAGGTCAGTGTTCATGACTCCACCATAAGAAAGACACTGGGGAAAATTGGCCTGCATGGCAGAGATCCAAGACCAAAACCACTGCTGAACAAAAAGAACATTAAGGCTCGTCTCAGTGTTGCCAGAAAACATCTTGAGGATCCCCAAGACCTTTGCGAAAATACTGTGTGGTCTGACGAGACAAAAGTTTAACTTTTTGGAAGGTGTGTGTCCCATTACATCTAATGCAAAAGTAACGCATTTCATCATACCAACAGTAAAATATGGTGGTGGTAGTGTGATGGTCTGGAGCTGTTTTGCTGCTTCAGGACCTGGAAGACTTGATGTGATAAATGGAAGCATGAATTGTGCTGAAGGAGAATGTCCGGCCATCTGTTGGTGACCTCAAGCTGAAACCAACTTGGGTTCTGCAGCAGGACAATGATCCAAAACACACCAGCAAGTCCACCTCTGAATGGCTGAAGAAAAACAAAATGAAGACTTTGGAGTGGCCTAGTTCAAGTCCTGACCTGAATCCTATTGAGATGCTGTGGCATGACCTTAAAAAGGCGCTTCATGCTGGAAAACCCTCCAATGTGGCTGAATGACAACAATTCTGCAAAATTCCTCCCCAGCGCTGTAAGAGACTCATTGCAAGTTATCACAAACGCTTGATTGCAGTTGTTGCTGCTAAGGGGGGCCCAGCCAGTTATTAGCTTTAGGGGGCACTTTTTCACACCACTGCATAAATAAAATATATAAATATATATAAGTATAAAACTGAACGTCTTAGCTAGTAGAGCCGAGAGTGCCAGTCAAAATTATCAATGCGCTTTTTGGATGGGATTGAATGCAAAGGTGGAGAAAAAAAAAAAAGACTTAATGACGCATCCTCACATTCGCAGGTGCGCATCCAGAGACTGCTGAGAATCCTCGGTCGCAACAGCGAGGCGGCTAGCGACGCCATGAATGATCTTCTGGCTCAGGTTGAATTCATGCTTACGTTGCACGCACGTCTTGTATTTGACAGAATGACTAAGTGAGAGAGATGGGGATTTTGTGCTGCTGTGTAGGTCGCCACCAACACGGATAGCACTAAGAGTGTGGGCAACGCTGTGCTGTATGAGACCGTTCTCACTGTGCTGGACATCAAGTCAGAGAGTGGCCTCAGGGTAGGAGACTTAGTAATGGGGTGCTGTTCGTTTGTAATACTTGATATTGAAAAATAAGAAATAATATGAATTAATAGATGCACTCTTGATGTCCTCAGGTGCTGGCTGTGAACATCTTGGGGCGCTTCCTCCTGAACAACGACAGAAACATTAGGTCAGCGCAGCTTTTCAGCATCCCCTCCTTAAATCCCTTTTTCCTCGCTCTCGTCTCATCCCACACCCTCTGCTCCTTTCTCTCGGGTTATTCTTCATTTTCATTCCTCAAGGCCACTGGTCACACCTCCACAGCCACAGGGAGAAACGTCTTGACAGGTTGTCATCAGTCTGAGCTATCTCATCACTTTGCCTTGCTGGATTTTCTCTGGAGCCACACTAGAAGGTCACTTCCTGTCTGCCAGGCAGGGTGAAGGCTCATCAGTCGTTCCTCTGGGGTTTGGTATTGTAATATTTTTCCCAGCTCCTATCCGTAAGGGACAAGAGGTCACTAGACGCGCTTGTCTGCTTTTTACCTGCAGGGGCCTTTATCGCTTTGTGGCGGTAATAGGACCGGATTATTCCCCCTGGGTCCTGCCTGTAATATGTGTCATTTCCCGCTTTTCCCCCTTTGATATTCTGATGTATGAAAGCTGATTTTTGGTCCTTTTGTGTGCATGTGCAGATATATCGCCATGACTTCACTGCAGAAGATTGTCGGGACGGACAACATAGCAGTGCAGCGTCACAGAGGAACCATCGTGGACTGCTTGAAGGACGCAGACGCTTCTGTCAAACGGTAATTTTCCTGCTTGTTCATCAAGTTTTTTTCCCTTTGCTTGATATGAACCTGCTTCACAAATAGCTAATACTTTAAACCCATTCAATGCCAGCCAGTTCTCAAAAGACAACCCCTTCAGTAGCGTCCATTTTAGACCATTTTGGCTGATCTTTCAAGCCGCATAGAATATTGTGTTCTACGGCTATATAAACATGGAACCTACCAAAAGAAAGATTAGCCTTTTGTCTTTCATCAGAAAAAAAGGTTTGTTTCTACCTTTTTTAGTTCTTTAGTAATCAGCGGTAGAACATAAGTAAGTTTCAGGAAAATATCAGTTCCCAACTAGAAGAACAGCTTTTTGTGAAAAGATACATTTCAAGCATAACTTTCACTTTGACACAAATATTTCTTGCTTTTGTGACAGCTCAAATATCTAAATAACTATACCAAGGGGTGGTTTTACATCAAAATAACAATTTATTTACAAATATTTACGAAAACACCATGAAATATTTACAATTTTCACATGGTAAATAAACTGTGTGTGTGCATGCGCATGCAAGTGTGTGCATGCGTGAAAATTTCCCTACGATGCGTAACCTTCTGCACGCTACACTCCTCCACGCTCTCCCATTTCCTCCTTGCTGTTGAGTGTGTTTTTACATGCAAAAGATCCACGCCGAGCTCGTATCAAATGCACTTCTGCCACCTTGTGGCCGTTTTTATATACGCATAAACTTCTTCTACTTTGTCATGTTCAGCCGCGCGCTGGACCTCTCCTTAGCGCTGGTGTCCGCCAGCAACATCCGCTCCATGATGAAGGAGTTACTCGTCTTCCTCTCCTCCTGCCCTCCTGAACTCCGAGCTGAAGCAGCCAGCGGAATATTCCACGCTGCAGAGAAGTGAGTGAATCCTGCACGACTGTACGCCATGCACGTGCCCTTTGTATTATGCTTTACACGCATGAGCGGTGGTCTCTTGATATACCAAGCCAGCTTTACTGTCTCTCAGTGACGTGGCTGCGTGTTTCACTGTTTCACTCTAGGCCTGCACAGCAGCAAATACAAATAGCTTTTTGTGTGTATTTCTGACTTAATCTAAAGCACCATTTTGTGTGTGCGTGCGTGCGTGCGTGCGTGCGTGCGTGTGTGTGTGTGTGTGTGTGCGCGCGCGTGCGTGTCAGGTATGCACCCTCCCAGCGTTGGCACATTGACACCATCCTGCATGTCCTCACCACGGTAAATACTGACTCTATCACACGACATTGCCGTTTATTTGTACAGCAATCCCTCGTTTCACTGTAAATTGGTTCCAGTGATAGGTGAATTTCCGCAAAGTAGGATTCCTTATTTATAGATCAAATATTTTTGTACTCAAAGCATAGAAAACCTGTTTACGACTTGTTTTTAACATTATTAGAGCCCTCTAGACATGAAATAGCACCCCTATAGTCGCCTTTACACTTGTATTACCCAATATAGTTGACTTAATAAGAGGAACAGGAGCAATACTTCCTGCTGTGGCTATTGTCTCATCAGTGTAACATTACTGACACCTAGTGACCAGTGTAGAAAACTACATATCATCACATCTTTGAATGCATCTCCATAATGCCTTAGATTTAGGGGCCAAGCACAAAGACCCAGCCTGTGCAAGGATCCTATTGTAATCGTTGTTTATTGATTTTATTATTATTATTGTTAATGTTGTTTCTGATTCTGTTCATAATTTTAATGGGGAGAATTTCTAAGCGCAGCCAAGGCGTCGAGAGGGTCCAGATCATGTGTGTAAATATATGCATACACTAATACTCGATTACTGTGGAACAAAGCGTTACGCTTTTCGTGTGGTCACAGATAAAATGAGTCTTGTATTATCCTTCATACATTTGCGATCATGGAAAGTTGGCAAAGCTGTGTGGTCATTTCTGTTTACTGAGGAGTTGTCATGCTTGTGAGAGAGCGTCATTGTTGGTCACGTATTCCCACACTGGCAGGCCGGCGGTGACGTGCGAGACGAAACTGTCCCCAACCTGATCCTGCTCATCACCAGCGCTGCCGAGCTTCACTGTTACACCGTTCACAAGCTTTATCGGGCGCTCTTCACCGACATCTCTCAGGTGTGTGTGTGTGTATAAACTACACAGACAGTCCCGTTATAATGTGTTTCTGAGCAAAGGTGACCAGGTAACACCAAATCATGAAATGAATGTATTGGAAACAGATTTTAGATTGTGCAAGTGGAAGTAATGAAAAGTGTTGAGACATGTGAGTAGTAGTTTTGCATGTTTGTCTGCAGCAACCTCTGGTCCAGGTGGCATGCTGGTGCATTGGAGAGTACGGGGACCTGCTGCTCAAAGGAGAGTGTCAGGAGATGGAGCCTGTTGAGGTTGCACATATTTTGTTTTCAGCAAAGACACGTACTATGAATCCTTTGGAATTGCATAGAAATGTTTTTTGACTCACTGTTGGCACATCGTCCAATTAGCTGACTGAGGACAGCGTGCTGGATGCCTTGGAAACGGTCCTACAGTCCCACATGTCCTCCCCGGTGACGAGAGGCTTTGCTCTCACCGCCACCATGAAACTGAGCACCCGCATCACGGAGAATGTGGAGTGAGTCTGTCACACTTTCACGCTTCTCCACAACAGGAACATGCAGCTCACCATCTGTGATGTAATCTTGACGTCATAAAGCCATTAGAACATCGTCTTAGAAAAAGTCATCACTAACTTAGGGTTGGGCAATATGGAGCATGTTGCCATTTTTGCCAGTAATGTGCTTATAATGATTAAAATCATAATAAAACACAAGATAAAGTTTTTAGGCAAACCAAAAAAATAGTTTTTTTTTAACAATGTAATGTAAAAAATAAAGTCCTTCTGTGACCAACAACTTATTCACCGACTTTGTAAATAATATCAAAATATAACAACAATGTAACAATATGGACAACACGACCTTGAAAAACACCACACGATTTTGTGAAAATGAACATTAGAGGACTGAAGTATGTAAATCTTATCATTGTATCGATCCGATGTTGATACTATCCTTATTTGATGGCTTACTTTCCTTATTTTTGATTTGTCAACAATTTATTCCTCGCTTATTACTTTCATTCAATTTTAATATTATATATATATATTTTTTTTACATTATACTATACTATTATCCTTTTTTATTTTATTTTTTTAAATGTGAAACGTGAATCAAATTCAGTTCAATTCAATGGATTGATACAGCACCATGAGCAAGCACTTGGCGACGGAGTCATGGAACAACCTTGAAAGTTGGGTTAGGATATAAAAATGGTATAAAAAATATATAAAATATATTTAAAATGATATAAAAAATACCCCCGATATCAATACAATCAATATTTGGATGGATCCACCCATCCCTAGCAAACAGAGGTCGAGGGAGAGGTCACTTTAATTAGAACAAATGACTGAAGTGGCAAGCAGTGTGATTTTTAAAAAGTCTTCCTTCCTGTTTTTAGCCGAATCAGAAGCATTGTGAGTATTTACGGCAGCTGCATAGACGTGGAGCTCCAGCAAAGGGCAGTGGAGTACAACGCTCTCTTCCAGAAATACGACCACATGAGGTTTGTGAGGGTTCTTGTAGCTATGAAGGCCACGTTACGAAGATGCTGACAGCCAGTTGACCGTGTCCACAGGGCAGCAGTGCTGGAGAGGATGCCCGTGTTTGAGAAGAACTCCCCGGGTCATACCAACGGAGAGTCCACGGGGGACGACGCCGTCAAAGTGATGGACAAGGTGAAGCAGAGAGAGATCTCACTGCCACAGCAACAACAACCTGTTAACCAGGTGAGAACATGATGGCTTCACAGGATAAGACAGAGGAATAACACTGTGGGGGACAAATATGTTTAGAACTACAAATTCTACCAAAAAATCTTCTACTGTCACTTCTTTTGGGGGCTTTTTCATGTCACAAACAAGACAGAGCTGCCTGTGAGTGCTTTGTTGGCACCTGCTGCTTGTTTTTTCAGTGGTGTGAAAAAGTGTTTCTTATTAAGGGAGGGAAAAAATCCAAACCTACATAGCCACATTGGAGGGGTTTCCAGCATGAAGGCCTTTTTAAGGTCATGCCACAGCGTCTCAATAGGATTCAGGTCAGGACTTGGACTAGGCCACTCCAAAGTCTTCAGCCATTCAGAGGTGGACTTGCTGGTGTGTTTTGGATCATTGTCCTGCTACAGAACCCAAGTTGGTTTCAGCTTGAGGTCACCAACAGATGGCCGGACATTCTCCTTCAGCACAATTCATGCTTCCATTTATCACAGCAAGTCTTCCAGGTCCCAAAGCAGCAAAACAGCCCCAGACCATCACACTACCATCACCATATTTTACTGTTGCTATGACGTTCTTTTTCTGAAATGCGGCGTTACTTTTACACACGATGTAATGGGACACACACCTTTTGAAAAAGTACAACTTTTTCTCTCGTCACACCACAGAGTATTTTCGCAAAGGTCTTGGGGATCATCAAGATGTTTTCAGGCAAAGCTGGGACGAACCTTAATGTTGTTTTTGTTCAGCAGTGGTTTTGGTCTTGGAACTCTGCCATGCAGGCCGTTTTTTCCCAGTGTTTTTCTTATGGTGGAGTCATGAACTCTGACCTTAACTGAGGCAAGTGAGGCCTGCAGTTCTTTGGATGTTGTTGTGGGGTCTTTTGTGACCTCTTGGATGAGTCGTCGCTGCGCCAAAGTGAAACCTATATATTCTACAGGAATTCATCATTCATTCATCAGGGATGTCCAAACTTGTTCCACAGTGACAAATGAAAAATAATAAAATTGTGACTTTTTCCCCAACCAAATTTTCCAAAAACGACAACTTTATTCTTTCTTTTTTGTGATAATATTACGACTGTAATATTTCAACTCTCTTCTACTAAAATGACGTTCTTTTTTCTCATATTTTTTCTCTTTATATTTACTTTATTCTCATACAATTTTCTGCTGTTGTTGTTTTTTTTTTAATTGTACAACTATAATTCTTTTTTCCTCATAATATTTATTCTCAAAAAATTGTGATTTTTTTTTCTAGTTAGAATGCAACTTTTTTTCTCTTGATATTTTTCACTTAATTCTCGTAAAATTACAGCAATTTTTTCCCATTTTTACTGTCAGTGGGGTTTTTTTCAGCTATTTCAGCTTTCTTCCAGTAAATTTTCTTCTGGTATTAATGAATTTATTCCTATAATATTTAGACTTCATTCCCGTAATATTTAGACTTTTCCCCTAACCTAATTTTCCAAAAATGACAACTTTATTCTTGGTTTTGTTTGTCGTAATATTACGAGTAATATTTCAACTCCATTCTACTAAAATGACATTATTTTTCGTAATATTAGGAGTTTATTCTCTTAAAGTGACGACTTTTTTTTCCCGTTGGAATACAATGTTTTTCTCTTCATATTTTGACTTTATTCCCATTCAATTCCAGCTCTTTTCTCCAGTTCTGCTGCTGTTTTTTTTCTTTTTGGTAATTGTATTATATTTCAACTTTCTTCTTGTAATTATGACTTTATTCTTTGAGTCTTTTTCCTGCAACCTCATTTTTTTTCTCATAATGTTACAACTTTTTTTTTGTTTTCTTGAATATTTCAACTTTGTCCTGCTAAAATGTTTCCTCCTAATATTGTGCCGTTATTCTCGTAAATTTATGACTTTTTCTCTGTAGATTACAACTTTTGTTTTTTCTTAATATTTTGAGTTTAATCTTGTAAAATTACTCCTGATTATTCCATTTTTGCTGCTGTTTTTATTATTATTATTATTATTATATTTTTAGAATGTGCCACGGGCCAATAAAAAACACAGCAGCGGGCCGCAAATGGCCCCCGGGTTACACTTTTATACACATGTATACTTTGGCCACTTTAAAGCATAAATCCTCAGGCCGCCACAAATAAATGAAAGTATGGGAAACACTGCTCTTTCCTCAGTGTGCATCATTCATGAAATTGTGATGGACAGCAGCTGAAGTGTAACGTTCGACCTCAGCTGGATGAGTCAGAACTCATCAATGTAGTCTGCCAACATGTTTCTTCTTTATCTGGGTTTTCTTTTGCGATTCTGACCACGGCGCTGAGCTCCAATAATAACTAATGATGTCGTGTGTGTGTGTGTGTTTTGTGTAGGTATGTAATCTCTTGGACTTGCTGGGCGACTCGGAGGAGCCTGTTCATCCAGGTCCAGCTCAGGGCGGTGCAGCAACCGGCCTGACCAACAACCCTGCAAGACCTGCTGGAGAGGACCTGCTGGATCTGTTGGGCGGCTTTGAGCCAACCCCACCGACTCCAGGTCTTGCCACGTACACAGTGCCTTGCATAAGTATTCACCCCCACTCCTTTCAACCTTTTATTACTTTTGGCAAAGTAATTTGGCTTTTTTTGGAGGGAAAAAGCTCCTTTCCTTTCATGTCAAAGTAAAAACAGAATTTTTCCAATTTGTGCCAATTAATTACGGCATAAGTAGTCACCCCCTTGGATATCTGAGCCTTTTATTGCTTAAATTTGGCTTTTTTGAAAAGAATTTGGGGGAAAAAAGCTGCCTTCATGTCAAATTAAAAGACATTTTTACACACTGGTGTCAATTAAAAATATATAAGGTAAAATAAACTGCATAAGTAATCACCGCTTTGGATATGTGAGCCTTTCTTTACTTTTATTAATAAAATTTGGCTTTTTTTGACAATAAATAAAAAAAAAAGAGCTGTGTTCATGTCAAAGAGAAAAATTGTATAAATGAATGTAAGATATATCAGGTAAAAAAAAAAGTGTGTAAGTATTCACCCCCTTGGATATTTCAGCCTTTTGTTGCTTTTATGAATGAAATTTGGCTTTTTTGACAAGACTATGAAAAAAAAAAAGTTCATTTCATGCCATGAAAACAGATTTTGACAAACAGGTGTCATTAATAATTAATACATCCGGTAAAATAAAGTGCATAAGTATCGGGGGAGAATATGCTGCTTCCCGTCCCGTTTTTGTTTGAATGCGAGCATCACTTTGCTTCTGTGTCGCAGCCCCCGCAGCGAGCGTCTACGAGAAGAACGGCGTAACGTTGACGCTGGCGTGTGACAAGCACTCCGACTCGGGCCTGACGGTCACCCTCGCGGCCTCCAACTCCTCCGACTCGGACGTGACGAGCTTCACTCTCCAGGCCGCCGTTCCTAAGGTTGGTCTGATGTCAGGGTCGTCATGGTGATGTGGTGGTGGCGGCGGCGGTGGCCTCACGCTGAATGTGATGCTTTCAGAGCGTCCACTTACACATGAAGGCCCCCAGTGGAGACACGCTGCCCGCGCGAGGCGCCGCTCAGGTGACCCAGTCGGTCCTGCTCAATAATCCCAACAAGGTGGGGGCACACACGCATACTGACAAATCAGGACCAGGTGGGCCACTTTGATATCGTAGGTTTTGTAAAGCCATGTGAAGATATGCTAACACCTTGTAGAAGATGAAAGAAACCTTTGACCTTTTCATACTTCAATTACACTTTCAACATTCACGTCTTCTTGTAAACTTAGCATTTTATTCCCGTCGCAGTACAACTTTTTCGCAGCCTCATTTTACATAAATTCTCGTAATGTGATGACTTGAGAAAATAACATCTTTTTTCTTCAATGTTTCAACTCCAACGTTCATTTTATCTTCATTCATTCATTTTTGTTTGAATAATTACGTCATGTTATGACTTTATTCTCGTAATTTTACAACTTTTTTTCTTCTGATGTTATGACATTATTCTCCTATTTCAGTGTTTTATTTTCCAAATATTTCAGCATTTGTCTTCTTTTTCTTGTAAACGTATGACTTTATTCTCACAAAATTATAACTTTTTCACAACCTAATTTTCCAAAAACTTTAGAAAAGATCTATTTTTATATATATTTTTTTAATTTTATTTTCATTTATGTATTTATTTTAATATTTTTTTTACCTCATATTACTCTATTCTCATAAAACTACATGTTTTTTTTTCATAATATTATGACTTTTTTACATTTTCCAAATATTTCAACATTTACACTTTCCTGTAACGTTTAGACTTTATTCCCGTAACACTTTGGCGAATACTTTGGCTTTATTCTCTAACTTTCAAAAGACAACTTTATTTTCTTTAGTTTCTTTATTTCATTTCTCATGACATGACGACTTCAGAAAATAATATTTTTGTCTTTAATATTTCAACTTTAATTTTTTATTTTAATCATTGTTTTTTTTCCCCTCATGTGACGACTTTATTCTCATAAAATGACAACTTTATTTATTTTTTTAATATTAAAATGTAATATTAACTTTTTTTTTAAATTTACATAATATTTGTTTTTGCTATTTTGGACTTTATACTGGTAATATGGCAATGAATGGGCGCTATTCCGCCTCCATTGCTGAGGCAGCCATTCTGAGCTGCGGCCGCAAGGTGATGGGCGCCAGTCATGGCGGCAAGCCCCGATCTATTGGTGGACACCGGAGGTCGGGGCTGCCGTCAAGCTGAAGAAGCAGTCCTATCGAGCAGGGATGGCTTGTGGGACTCCTGAAGCAGCTGACAGGTACCGGCAGGCCAGGCGGCACGTGGCTTCGGCGGTGGTCGAGGCAAAAACTCGGCTGTAGGAGGAGTTCGGTGAGGCCATGGAGCATGACTTTCGGTCGGCCTCGAAGAGGTTCTGGCAAACCGTCCGGCATCAGAGAGGGGAAGCAGTGCCCGGTCCACGCTGTTTACAGTGGGGACGGGGGCCTGCTGACCTCACATTAAGATATAGTCGGACGGTGGAAGGAATACTTTGAGGCCCTTCTCAATCCCACTGACATACCTCCCAAGGAGGACACGAACGTGGACAGGTCCATCACCGTGGCTGACGTATCTGGGGTACTCAAAATGCTCCCCAGTGCCAAAGCTCAGCCCATTGGAAAAATTTTTTTCCAATGTGCCCCGGGCTGCGAAGAGCTCCCGGGCCACACTTTGGACACCCCTGCTAGAGTGTGTGTAATGTCTGGTACTGCAGCGGAGGATCTTCTCAGTGTCTCCTCCTCCTCCCTGCAGGTCACCCTGAAGATGAGGATACGAATATCTTACTCGAGCCAAGGGTCTGCCGTTCAGGACACGGTTCAGGTTGATTCCTTTCCTGGAGTCGATGTGTGAGCATCACACCGAAACACTACACTTCCTGAAATTCCAGTTTGTTTGTTTTTATAGAAAACACAACCTCCGTCAGTCTACTTTGGAATACTACAAAACAACCAAGTATTGCTGCGCGTTTCCAGTGGCAACTGTGTATAAAACGTCAAATTGTGTGTAACATTCAGGGTTTTTATTGGGTCTTTTCTTTCTTCTTGAAGCCATTACTGTTTTAAATAGTGAAACACATCGGAGTAGCACCCCTCCTGTGCCTTTCACCCTATTTGTGTGCCGAGGTTTTTAATCGTTGAATAAAGTCGCAAGCAGCGTTTCAATTCCTCTACAAAGGACGCTCCAGCTGCCCATTTTGCAGGCGACATTGCCATGTACATAGATTCAGGTGGTCACACATACTGTTTTATTTCTCTACAATGAATTTGAAGCTGCTGAGTGCTGAAAGTTTGATGGGCTCTCATGTCATTTTGCAATAAAGACGAGTGAGTGTGACGCTCGCGTGTTGATCTACTCTCCGGCGTGTGCACGAGAAGACGACGCGTCGCTCAGCTTCAGCATTTATTCACAAGCATTGAAGAGCACACAGCGTTGTGGGAAGTGTGCGTGAGTGCTTACGTGAACGGGACAAACCCAGAAAGCCAATGTGGGTTACAAAAACATCCATAAATGAAACACGGCATCCATCTGGAGGGGCGGGGGTTGGTTTGGTTTGGTTTCCGTCGTAAGTTGAGCGATGCTGGGACGCCGAAAGCGTTGGCACACGGCCGGCTCTGTGTTGGGCGCCGCTCATGACGAGGCGACGTGAACGTCGGGTGCGTGGGTCGCCGTCCCTCCTCTTAGCGCCAGCACGAGATGGAGCACCGAGCCGCCCTGGATCTTGTAGTCTGCTGCCGTCTTCTCATCATTCCTGACCAAGACACATGTGACATCACTCGGATGTTGCAGGAACAGGAAGAAGTACTGCACTTGGAGTCTACGCTTTTTAGGATTTTTCACAAAAGTACGGCATTTACGGGGGGTGGACGGATCCATTCAAAAATCAACAGCAGCGATACCAAGGGTCGTAGTCATTTTTTACAAATATCTGCAAGGTCTATAAAATTTGTGTCTTTTATATTTTAAAATTAAATAAAAGAATAAATTAAAGATATTTTTTCATGTATTTTTTCATCATTTATTTTCTCAGAAAAAAAGGATTAAAATAGTTATCCTGTTTAATTCGCACTATAATCATGATCAACAAATACGTCACAAAAGCATTCAACAATTCAAGTAACAAGTATTAATAGCAGTATCAGTAATACTGAGCCTGTATTTACTTGGTATCACATCGATACCAAAACTTTCAGTCCAGTGCACATTCGCAAGTCAGCATTCAGGGCACAATTTGCAGGTTTTATGGTTTGTTTTTTAAATAAAATGAATTTTTAATTATTTATTTATTTTTGTATTTTTGTCTCTCCATCAATAGATGAAAATATTATCCTGTGTTTTATTCCGACTATAATCACGACGAAAAAAATACGTCAAACTCACAAAATCATTCAACAATTTCCAAAAACGATATCAGTATCAGTAATACTGAGCCTGTATTAACTTGGTATCACATTGATACCAAAACTTTCAGTTCGCGATTCAGCATTCACGGCTCCTACAATTTGCAGCTTTTATATTTTTTAAAATAATTCATTAAAAATAAATCTTTTAAAATATATATTTTAGTTTATTTTTATTTTTTTTTCTAAGAAAATAGTTTTTCCCACCGAAAATAGCTTAAAAGTCAGCATACGTGTACCACTGTTTACATGTTTATGCTTCGCTGATCACGTTTTTCATCAAGCCCTGAGATTTCGCACTGTGGTCGGCGGTCCTTGAACGCACCATAAGCTGCTGTGAGACGCAAAAGTGGAACCTACGAACGGGACTAGAGCCGATCCCACCGATTCATGCATCGGAAAGGTCCGCTACCACCTGCGGGGACTTCCAATCCGCGAGCCACGCCTTGTGCTTCCGCGTTGTCAGCAAGCGTCGCCGTCTCCACACCTGCACTGCAGCTGTCCTCCTGACGCGTTCACGGCCACACAAAACAGTCGGACATCTGCACAACACCTCACTCCCGAGTCTTGTCCGACCGTCTGTGAACGTGTCGGGTTGAGCGTGTGCGTGTGCGTGTGCAGAAAGCTACATTTGCTGATATTCTTTTGGCGCGGTTGCAGCTGACAGTAAGTAACCTGTTTTGGATGGACTGCTGCTTTTGCCTTAAGCTTGAAGGTCATCTGCACTGTGTTTAGCACCGGTGCTACATTCATGTACTGGAAATGAGCTCACATCTGTTTTCCACTGTAGATGAGTCTTTGCTGCTGTGGGGGGATGCCTTCTTTTTCCTCCACCCTTTCTTTAATTCGCTCCACCTAGAAAGACAAGCGAGTCAAATGTATTACGCCGTGTTAGGGCAGGAGGTTGTTTTTCATGGCTTTACCTTGTCTGTGGGCTCAATGTCGATCTCGATTTCTTTTCCAGTCAGAGTCTGAAAGACAACAATTCGCTTCAGGTGTCTGGTTTGTTTCTAAATGTGTTGTCTTCTAACTTCTGCATCTTAATGTGGACGAGAAATGGTCTAATTTGTAACTACTGTAGCACAGACGAACACATTTGATGAGCTTTGGATGTCGCACACGTAGCTTGTTTACCTTACAACTAATAGCAACTATGCTAGGAGATGATGGTAGGAATGAATACTTACTTCATTCAATAACAAAGCCACACATCCGACGTATTAATATTATTGTTCTTTTTAAAATCACGCAATCGCCAAAGTGTCATCTTAAAATACTGCCAATAAATAAACACAAATAGAGCTAACACTCCCCAAAACAAGCGACCATCTTATTTTAACGGACACCCACAAAGAGCACAACCTCGTCGGCGCTGCTTTCGTATTTAGTCACAAATAATAAACGGCTTACCTTCACTTTAATCAGCATTTTCAACGATGAATATGATACAACTTTAAATTATATGACCATATACTACACAGCGCGCTAATAGTGTCAGTAGTTCTAAACTGGTCGCCGGGATGATTCAGGACTACTTCCGGTGTAACGCACTAAACCTTCCGTCCAACGTGTAGTAGTGCGTAATTTCCGCTTTGCCTTTTTTTTTGTATTTTACATTCTCTAACTTTAACGATTAAACCTCTGAGTCGACAGTGTGAAATTATACACGTTTTTCTACACTAATACGCGAAACAATTATTAAATTATTTTTATGAACGTCGGAAATATACAATAACGATGAAATGATATAACGAGAAAGTCTTACTCGTATACATACGTACAATGTTAACTTGCCAACTTTTTGGGATCATTACGGTTTTTTTAATTATACTTTGACGTTAAATGTAATACTACAGATGTAATGCGTATGTGCTGTAGTACAGTGAGTACAGTACACTGATCTGTACTAATAAGACTGGATAGCTCATACGTCGCACGCCGGAGTGCAAGCCACTGAAGCCAAAGAGACGCCAGCCATCTTACTACTCACATCTCGACTACATTGGCACAGCGTACATAGTGTACAAAGCAGATGAAGAGGCTGGCAGAACATGTATATTTTACATTAAAAAGCGGGGAGATTCTCCCATTCCTTCAAGTAACGCAACCTTCGTCCTTTAAAGAAATACATATATCATGATATAACAAAAAAAGTATGTAAATTTCCTCTTAGCTATTATAGAGCTATATAAACGTATCAATCCTGGACATACATTTAATCAGAGGAATTTTACACGATCGAAAATATCTGAGAGACCGACGGTGCAAAACCCTTAAATGACCAATCATAAATCTACATTTCAATCATATTTACACGTGAAATGTTCGTCCACAGCCTTTCAACTGGCGATTTGTGCAGTTAATAGCTGCACAAGCAGGCATCTTAAATCGAAATTTGTGTCCAATCCGAATTAATAAAAGAAGTTCACCACGAATGCAAAAGCTTGCCCGAGAAGTGTTTCTTGCGAGTAGCAATATGGCGGCCGTTTGCCTTCACAAGTCATCGCCAATGATCTATCCAGATATATACAGTAGCACCTCGCATAACATAAACCTCTTTTTACATAAATTCCACTGAACATAAAAAAATCTATGTAAAGTTTTTGCTTTGTATTACATAAGAAATTCCATATAACATAAAGCGTCATTAATGCCTCAAGTCGGTGCAAGTTCAGACTAACACTTGGTGACGCCTTCTGACGCATCACGCTCTCATTGGCTGATTTTCGGGGCACCGCCTCCGCTCTCATCTCATTGGCTGAGTTATACAGCGCATACGTGAGTTTGTGTGAGAGACAGGCTTGTCCCTTCAACCTCCTTCCTCTTCGTAGTCGCCCTGAAACTAACTTAAACAATTAAGTTAAGTTACAAATTAAAATTTTGCACACAGCATTATCGTGTAGTGCGTGTGCGTTGTCTGTGAGACCAGCTGACTCTTAGACTCTTTGAGTCGCGTTTCGACTCAGGCTAGTCCTCCTCCTCCTTCCTGCCTCCACTTGCGCTCCTGATCAAGACATCTGGTGAACGGTAGGATTGTTGTTGTTTTTCAGTTTGATTCATTTACAGTAATCTTATTTTATATTGGAATGTTACTCTACTATGTTTATGCTAAGGTTTTCTTATATTTTCCCACCATATTTGGTGGACTTTGAATATTTTGAAGGGCCAAAGGGGTGAGTTTGGGAAGATCTTGGAACGGATTAGGCTATTTACATGTATTTTACGCTTCGTACAACATAAAAACCCGATAACGTAAAGGTTCTCGGAACGGATTATTTACGTTGTAGGGGCGTCTACTGTAATACAGATCAGTGGTACAGTACTGTAGTGGCAGGCATTTCCGGGTGTTGCGTTTAAGTTCATTCAGGACATTTTCACATTCACTCGTTTTTACCCTTAAGAACACAACTTAAGAACACAACTTTTTTTTTATTACACAGTAGCACAGAATCAATTTAACGTAGTTAACGTCCTAAAATGTTCACAAGTACGTCGCTTTAGTAGACTTGATGGGTTCAGCTAAAAAACAGCCAGAATGCGAACTAACCTCTCCTCAGTAAAGAAAGGCTATTGGCTGTCCTAAAAGTCGCAAAATGACACAATCATATAATTTTCAGGTGGAAAGATCAGAATCTCCCTTACTTTCCCTTATTTCCTGGAAAATGTCCCTTATTTTTAAATGCAAATATTGACATGATCATATCGCTCACAAACTCAGATAATACGTTACGTACACGTTACGTTACTATTGTTCATTTGTTAAAAATTGTTTTATATGAATTCTAATCACGATGCACAAATTAAAGGCAAAATCATTCAAAAGTACAGAATCATCATCAGTATCGGCACTTGGTGGTTCGCCCTTTACTTGATATCGACCCGATACCAAAACGTGCTGTATCGCCGCCACCCTACTGAGCACATGCTTGCCGCGCTGCACAGATGTGAGTCATTGGTGTGATTAGGCAGGAAGTGTGTATATAGTTTGCCTTTCAAGGTGCGCTGCTTGAGTGAGTCACGATGATCCATCTCTGCATCGGCGTGATAATCTTGGCTGCGTTCGCAAAAGCTGCGGTGAACGATGCAGGTGTGGTGGACAAGCGATTTGTTGGCGTCATGCATAATAACGAGTACCAGTCCTTCTTTGCAGCCATCAACATCGTCTGCGGCACAGACGGCGTCAACGCCACGTGGAGGCTTAGTCGCCAGTTGGTGCCCTACGCGACTCGATTCTTCCTGGGGAACTGCATCCGCTCGAGCGCAACCAGGCTGACGGGCGGAGCGCTGCAGCTGAACTTCAACGCGGATTTCACTGAATGCAGATTTAAAAAACAGGTGACTACAAATGATGTGTTCTTCTCATGCTTTGCTTAACCGGTGTGTGTGTGTGTGTGTGTGTGTGTGTGTGTGTGTGTGTGTGTGTTCCGCAGATGAAAGGCAAACGTATCGTCTATCTAAATAAAATGACCTACAGGCCACAGAGCAAGTCCAAACCTCCAGCTTATACGTACCCCTTCCAATGCGTCTCTCAAAGGTGCAGTATCGTCTCATACTTCGTTTCCCTCTTATTTGCTGTATTTATTTCCCTTTTTTTTTTTTTTTTTTTTTTTTTTTTTTTTTTTTAAAGGCCACAGGAGTGGGTTCCACCCTTCCTGAACCCAGCATCCAGTCTTTGCTCAGGCCGAGGCGACCTCGTCTTCCACATGGCGCTCCTCAATGGTGACTCCTCACGCTGCCGTGCGGGGGTCATTTGACCAAATGAGGTACAGGTTATCATAAATGCCAACTTCCTTCCCCACACAGAACAGTTGTCGGGCATCGCACAGACAAACGTCATCCCCCTGGGCTCCTTCATGCCAATCTGGGCGGCCGTGGAGCAACAAGCCCATCAACCGTTGCGTCTGTTTATGGAGGAATGCGTTGCAGCCACCACCGCGGTGCTGCAGCCGCAGCAGCAGGTTTACCCCATCATTGGCAACAAAGGGTAACTTCTATTTTTATTTTTTAAATGCACTAACTCATCTTAAAAGTTGGATTTTTAACTTTCCGTAGGTGTCTTACGGACAGCGTACAAGGAAATTCAATATTCCTTCCTCGATACCACTCATCTGCTATCGTCCTCTACCTGCAGTCGTTCGTGTTCGGAGTTGGAGAGGTGA
This sequence comes from Dunckerocampus dactyliophorus, assembly GCF_027744805.1. NCBI lineage: Eukaryota > Metazoa > Chordata > Actinopteri > Syngnathiformes > Syngnathidae > Dunckerocampus > Dunckerocampus dactyliophorus. The sequence goes on from NC_072820.1 coordinate 3,057,092, forward strand.
GAGGGTGAGGGTGCAGGGGCAACCATATTAGGTTCCCAGGAAAATGTTTCATGTTCAGTAAAATTCTCAATTTTTAGACCTTTTAATTACCGGAAAATGTTCCACAATTTCTCAATGTTCTGATTTTAATTTATATAGATATATAGAATATCAATTTCCAGAAATGTGTGGGGTTTTTTTGTTGTTTTTCCTGGAAAACTTCTGAATGTCCAGTAAATGTTAAATTTCCAGGAAACATCCCATAAAATTTCTAAATTTTCAGCTGCTTTTATTTATTTTTTAATTACGGAACACAAACATTTTCAAGAATTTCTCAATTCCTTTTTTTTTTTTTTTTTTTTTTTAAACATTTCCTGGAAGACTTCTAATGTCCAGAAAATGTTTTCAGATTTTCTTAATTTCCACATTTATCCAGAATTTTTTTATATCAAAATCTCAATTGTAATTTTTTTTATTTTAGATTTTAATTTCCAGAAATATCCCAAAAAATCAAATATTCAATTTCTTTTAATTACCCTGAAAATTTCTCAATTCCCAGAAATTTAATATCCAGAAATCTCAATTTTAATTTCCCAGAAAATATTACAGGAAATTTTCTGGGTTTTTTTGTTAAATTTCCAGAAGATTTTTGCTATTTAATTCCAGAAAATTTCTCCATTTTCAGGAGATAATAAAATGTTGGCCCGGTTTGTTTCGGGGGCAGCGTTTGGACGTTCCTGTTCCGTTCCCACTGCAGCAAAGACGCTCCTAATAAGTAATGTTTTAAACGTTTGGTTCTTCAGGTGTACCTGCACTGCAAGCTGGTCGCCTGGGACCCTCAAGTCCTCGATGAAGGCAAGAAGGCGTGTCAGTATTCCAAGCAGACGGGCAAGTAAGTGCTGCATGTTGCATCTTTTACTGCAGTCCTTCGCTTGTACATGAAATGTGTTTAAGGTGGGAGCTGCTAGATGATCCATCCCAGAATGAGCTGTGTAGCTGCTGCGATCACACCTGCAGGTCCTTGTCCAAAAGCAGAAGACACGCCGAACAGGGTATACTTGATGATCTATTTTCTCTCAATGACTCCATCGGACGTTCATGCCATTTCTCCCCCCCCACCTCCAGAACCCCAGGGGCTCAGCCAACGTTCGGTGTTGGGACCCTTTGTGATTGTGGATGCTTACTATGGAGAGAAGGCGGCTGCTGATGGATTTCTGTCCTAAGTGGAAACTTGTTGGCATTAAAAGTGATGCTTCCAGTAAATGTGATGTGCTGAGAAGCCTTTTTTAACATCAATAAATGGAACATGTGAATCCCACAGTCGTGGCTACGCTTGACTAATGCGGCAAAGCCAGGCTTGTTTGGCCAAACGCCTCTGATGTCACTGTTTCAATACCTCATTCAACTGCTTCGAAGGAAGTGACTCATGAATCGGTCAAACGCCAGTCTTTATCAAGCAACATGAGTCAGTGAAACTCCAGTCTTCTTCAACCCGTATGCCAGCACTCAAGTCTTTATCCAGCACGAGTCAAACTCGAGTCTTTACCAACCCATGAGTCAGTGGAATTTGAGTCTTTGTTGTGTACCATGAGTCAGTGAATCTTGAGTCTTTTAGAGCACCTTGAGTCGGTGCAACTCGAGTCTTTTTCGAACACCAGTGAATCAGTGAAACTCGAGCCTTTGTCACACACCCGTGAGTCAGTGAAACTTGAGTCTTTATCGAGCACAAGTCAGCGAAACCCTAGTCTTCGTCAACCTGTGAATCAGTGAAACTCGAGTCTTTGTCGAGCACTGAGTTAGTGAAGCCTGAGTTTTTGTCAACCTGTGAGTCAGTGAAACTCAAGCCTCTCTCGAGCACCTGTGAGTCAGTGAAACTTGAGTCATTGTCAAGCACCATGAGTCGGTCAAACACCAGTCTTCGTCCGCCCATGAGTCCGTGCAACTCAAGTCTTTTTAACACCCGTGAATCAGCGACACCCTAGTCTTCGTCGACCCGTGAGTCAGTGAAACTCAAGCCTCTGTCGAGCACCCGTGAGTCAGTTAAACTTGAGTCTTTGTCGAGCACCCATGAGTCAGTGAAACTGCCAGTCTGAGCAACAGAATTGTTCATTTTGTCGCACCTTTTTCCACGGTGCGAATACGTTTATACAACTGCAGTTAGAGTCAAAAGCACACAATTAGTGACACGTTAGCGTGCTTCCTTCATCTCAGCCGGCCGGAGCAGGCGTGACTAAGTGGACGAGGTAACGGAGACGAGCACCCGTGAGTCCCAATTCGGTAAAAAACATTGTGAATGAGTCGTACATCTGTAATTCGTCAGTATAAACATCAATATATTATGCAATTATGCATAGGGCCGCACGGTGGCGCTATACGAATCCGGAAGACCGGGATCTCCGCTTGGAGCTGCTTTGTGTGGAGTTTGCATATTCTCCCCGTGCAGGCGTGGGTTCCTCTCACGTTCCAAAAACACGTTAGGTTCATTGGTGACTCGAAATATTCCACAGGTATGAATGGCTGTCTATACGTGGCCTCCCATTGGCTGGTCGTCCAGGGTGCACCCCGCCCACCGCCCTCCTTATGGACAATAAACCCTCATTGACAAGAAAACACTCTGCTATGAAGCCTTTGTCACTCAAAAGCTTCCACTTGACTTGTTTTTGTAGTTTTTCTACCATTTATGAATCTCCAACACAATAAATCCAACTTTGGCACCGTTTAGACGTAAATGTAACAAAAGGTTCTTCATGAAAATAAATAATGTGAGCGTTTGCACGTACGTATGAGCCTGACAAATACGGCAGCAGGAGGAACGTGAGGGACTTTGTGGGCTGCAATCAGGTGCAGCTGAGCATGCTGGCACGCACCAGGTGAAAGCAATGACCTCGATGGTGACCTGTGCGGGAATAAAAGCATCATCAGCGCAGCGTGCACACGTTGAGTCACGATGGCTCTCTTTTGGCAAAGTGCTTTCCTCCTCAGCCTCGCTGTCGCCGCTTCAGTGCATGCAGGTAACGTTATTTGAACTGCTCGTGTGATTTTGCTTTTTTTTAACCTGAGCGCTCATGTTGCATTTGTTCTTTTTCTTTTTTCCCCTTTTTTGACAAGAAATGAAGCTGGACTGCAGGCCAGGTTTTGTGTCGCTGGTGTGGACCGAAAGCAGATCCCGCGCTGACCCCTCGCTTTTCCGTTTGGGGGGCTGCGCTCCTACCAGCACGACGGCCCGCTCGGCGACTTTCAATGTGGAGTTCACCGACTGCAACTTCAGGTCGATGGTGAGTGGGGGTGGGGGGGGACGTCACCAAATTTTGAGATATGGCCAAAAGCTAATCCGAAAGCATTAAATGCCCTTTAATTTGATTGCAAACTTAAGTATTAAAGATGTTATGATGCAACAAAGTAAAAATCTGGCACCCCAGGTGTCATTTTTATTGACCACCAGCTGGGGGACAATTTTGAGTGACCCTGGCCACCCTGTAGCTCCTCACTACCAAAAACTGTAAGTTGCACATAATCGGTGTCTGATGTACAAAAATGTACGGCTGTCAAATAATGCATGAACTAATTTCATTAAATGTTTGTACATGTTAGGCATGTGTAGTCTACGTCATCTGTCAATCTATTTTACACCAGCAGTAAGTCTCCGTGTGGTTTTCCTATTCTCATAAATTCATCACTGAAAGTACACAAGCATTTGCTAGGAAAATGTTTGGATTGATGGCATTTGTCAATTTAGGAAAAAGTCAAGCTGAATCCTCAATCATTGCACTCGTCTTATGGCTTACATTGAAAAATCGCTGCATTTTGTGTTCAATTTTAGGTAACCAGATATGACGTCTGCACCATGTGCCTTACGTAAGTTTGGCCGATGTCATAAGACAACAGAAACGTCCGCATGATGGCAAATTATTTTAACAAGTCACTCATAAAATAACCTCCCAATGTGTTACATACTGTGGTTATTGACGTTTGTTCATATAATAAAACTACCACAGCACGTGAAGTTGCAGGATACTTGTCAATTTGCTAGCGGAAGCGATGTAGTCCTCACGCATGCGCGACACGACTTCTATAGTCCGCCTCGGAACGACACTTCCTCATTGTCACCAGACGGCCGCGAGATGCGTTCGGGGCCACTCCGAAAATCACAACTTCTAATGCGCGTATGTGTAGCCTAAACTAAGACTAAGGGGGAAAAACTAGGTGGATGTTATCACTCACCGGAAGTACAATTTGATGCGTTTAAGTGTGCTTGGAAATCCCAGAAAATGCACACTCAAACTGAATTCGACTTAAATGACTGTCTCTGAAGGCAACTCGTCATGGCTCATAATAGTGGCTGTGCTACTATTAGACTAGTGTTGGACAAATGGGTTTCTTTTAGCTTGAGTTAATTTGAAGCCGTTAATACAACTATGCAATTGTGTCCTGTCATCTTGAGTGCTTCTGTTTACTAAATCTAGTTAAAAATGGGCAAAGTGAAACTCATTAAAGTGTAATTGTTAATCATTTGACAGCCTTGGTAAAAATGCATGCAAACAGTGGACTCCCAGTGCGCTCATTAAAGATACTCAGTGACTGGATTGTAAACCTTTCCTCTCAGGTGACTGGGAGCCAGCTGCTGTACACCAGTGAGTTGACCTATTCTTCTGATTCCAAAGGACAAACCCTTATCCAGCCGGTGGTTTGCATCTTCAACAGGTTGGTATTAACTTGGCAGCGTGAGCGCTGGCATGATCTGATCTTTGTGCTTATTCAGGCCGAAGGACTATTTCCCGATCACTTATGACCCCGTGTTTGAAACCTCTGGCCAGTCGGATCTCATCTTCCATATGGCGCTTATGAATGGTGGGTTTGTTTTATTTAAAATTTTGTTTTGTGTGTAACCTTGTTATCTTTTTAAGATGACTTCTCAGGCCCAGCAGAATCCACTCATTTCGCTCTTGGGTCCTTCATCCCGATCATGGCTCGTGTCGAGCAAAACAGCCACCAGCCGTTGCTGCTGCTGATGGAGGAATGTGTCGCTGCGACGACTCCTCAGCTGCACCCTGACAGCAATTTATACAACATTATCACCAATAAGGGGTACGGGCTTGAACGATGGGCACAATATTGCTACATTTGTGTCTGAAATGTTCTTTCTCCGCTGAAAAAGATGCCTCACGGACAGCAAGAGATCTCGCTCCAGGTTTGAACCGAGGGAAATGTCTTCCGAAATCCACCTGTCCCTGCAAGCGTTTAGGTTTGCGCTTGGAGAAGAGGTAACGTGATGTCATGGTGCAAGGGTGTAGACGCCAACACTAATGTTGACTGGTCCAACAGGTGTTCATCCACTGCAAACTGGTGGCTTGGGATCCTGAAGGCCTTGATGCCACAAAGAAGGCGTGCCGCTTTGTCAAAGGACATGGGTAAACTACTATTTAGGACTCAACACTTGGTTAAAGCACAGCAGCAAGCACACTTCAATACACTTTACTGTCAGTTGGGGCTAGTCCATGTTTACACCTGGAACTTTGATTGCAGAAGCGCATTCACCAGGGTTGTGCAAATGACCTTTTATTTTAAAGCTGGTTGCCAGTAAGTGAATTTAACTGAATTAGTCCATAAATGTCTCAAATGTTTTTGTGGGGGATGAAAAGCTCCAGTAAAATGTACAGCAGCTTTATGATAGGTGGCAGAGTTCTGCTCCACCAGAACGTTTTCCTCGTTGACTAGCTAAGTGCGATTTTGCATGTTAACTGCGTATGAATGCACATTGTGTTCTCCTGACTGGCTGTGGATCTCCACGCTGTTTCCTGTTAATGGTCGCTAGCTAACTGTGCGAGCTGCTTGCTAACCGGCTGTAAGGAACCTTTAACCCTTTTAACAAGGATACAAACAGCGACAGTCGGCGTGAAATGCACGTGAGTCACTTTCTAGTCCAACCTAGCAGGTTGACATTAAAATTCAGAGTGAATTTCATTTAAACAGAATTTTGCAGGGTTTTACTACAAACGTGTATATAATTTGTAAAAATAATGTTGGCTAATTGGTGCAGTTTATTGCAAGCTATTTATTTCAAGGGTTGTCATATGCCCGTTTCCTGCCGCCTTCTCCGCTCCACTTGGGTAACGCCGCTTCATTTTCCTCCAAACCGTGCCAAGTCTTTTCTGTAATCTGCACATGCGCAGCAACATGGAACATCCACTGCATGAGAAGGGAGCAGTCCAATCAACGTAGTTTTAAGCATGTGAAAGGAGACTGAAGTGGTGGGGTTTGTAATTAAAATTACATTTTGGGAGGGCGGGTCCCTAGGCCTGTTTGCCTAATGGTAAGTCTGCCCCCGACTAAGTATGGAAGTGTGCTAATTGAGTGCCGCTGTTGCAACATTAAGCTTCGAACTGAGCTGTTATGCTTCTATTTACAGTTGTTGCCAGATGTATCAGGGTCATTAAAGCCAGTAGATGGTCAGACCTTGGCAACGTTGGGTGGAATTGGGCTAAAATGGGTCATTTATCTTTGTTTGCCACTTAAATGCTCTACCTTTTTGCAACAAATTATGATTTGAGTAACTGTCCCGTGTTCAGTTGGAAGCTGCTAGACAACCCAGCCTTCAGCAACCTGTGTGACTGCTGTGATTCCAGTTGCAAGTCCAGGTGGACTAGGAGTACACACTCAGGTACCGACAAGGTTTTTTTTTTTCTGGCATTCGTCGTACTGATCCAAGTACTTCTGCTTTCAGGACATCATGGAATGGCCCAAAATGTAGTCCTTGGTCCCTTGACGATCACTGAAGTAAGCATCAACTTAACAGATTGATGTGTAGGTCTGCCATAACTTTTTTTTTTTACAACAGGAGTAGATGGTATGGACTGGATACGCCCAAAATGTTTTGGTTTCACAAGTTGTCTACAGCTTTGAATTGTATCATTAAACATCTGGAACTACCCACTTGGAGTAAATGTGTTGGTTTGTTCACTGAAACGTATACGATATGCATTCTGACTTCTGGAGTCCCGTAGAGCAGCTACATGTCCCGTGTGAAGCGCCGTTGACAGATGAGCGTATTTCTCATGCTGACCGGGACTCGGCTACTCGAAACGGAGCGGTGGGGAGGGCAGGCCTACATAAGGAAGTCCGGGTTGCCTTGACGTCAACGGAACCCTGTTTAAAAACCCTTTTGAAACGATCCGTTCAAAACTGCTTTTAGGTCTCACTTCCAAACGCGCAAGCAAGCCAACGCATCACAAATTAACATCAACTTAAAATGTATTTCCAAAGGCCCGCAAGGCATGCTGGGTAGTGCGGCTGCAACAATATGAACTATGAATATGGCGTTGGATGTCCAGAGTATGTTGCAATTTGTAAGCTGTTTTATTTCTAAGCAGGCGCGTTTCTTAGGCAATGCCTTTTTTCTATTTGTCCTTTTAAACATTTGGTATAGCAGTCTTGCTAACCACTAGCTGGTAGTGATGGAAATTTCGGCACTGTTGAGAGAGCCGCTTCTTTTGGCTCAGCCAAATTATGTGTATTGTGTAAAATGAATTGTTAAAAATACATTATATCATTATTTACATTGATTAATTTAAACCTCAATCAACAGCTACAGAAATGTTATATTATAAAATACAAAAAGACCCATCTCAATAGACAAATGAGGTCAAAATAAGTCAAATCTCTTCAAGCTAACTTCTCACAAATGAATCGGCTCCAGAAGCACCACAGCTGTTTAACCCCCCCGCCCCGCCCATTGTGGACACAGAGACTCCGCCACACATCTTGACCAATGACATTTGCCTTTAACAGAAAAAAAGACGAGGAAAAAAACTAATCGCCTTCCAATTGGCTCCCAACGACGCCAACCGGCTCCTGTCGTTCATTTCAAGGAGCCGGCTCTTCGCCGATTCGTTCGCGACCGACACATTGCTACGAGCTGGTGCGAATAAGCTAGCAGCGGCTAACTGTCCACTTCTCCTGAGCTTTGTGGCAGGTAATACGACAAAATTTGCATAAAGGAGTGTGTTTTCTCTTTAACAACATTTTATAGCAGTAGGAACCCATAAAATACGTTTTTGGGGGGTACCACCCACTCTTTTGGTTAACACCTGTATGCAATTAGTAGCATGCTATTTATTGTTTTAATACTTTTAGCCACATGCTAATTGTGTGTCACTAGGTTCAGTTAATGTTTGAATAAAATAAGATACACTTAACTCTAGTTACGAGGAGTTTAGAACGCCAAAAAGTAATGCTGAGCGGTTTTTGTTAGTTATTAAAGATCCAGCTGTATGTTCCCCATAGACCAGGGGTGCCCAAAGTGTGGCCCTGGGCCATTTGTGGGCCACAGGTCTTATGTTAGCCCACGGCACATTGTAAAAATACAATTCAGTGCTTCCCTGTCTGTGCTGCAGACAAAAGTTGAAATATTAAAGAAAAAAGAAAAGTCATAATATGAGAAACAAAACAACTCATAAAATCGTAATTTTTGGAAAATTAGGTTGCGGAAAAACTTAATGTTATGAGATAAAGTCAAAATTACGAGAAGAAAATGTTAAAATAAGTTAAAATAGTTGGAATGTTTAACAAAAGTGTATTCAGAGAAAAAAGTCGTAATATTATGAGGAAAATAAGTTTAGTCTCATAAAGTTGGAATATTAAAGAAAAAAGACAGTTTTTTAAAAGTCATAATAAGAGAAACAAACAAAACAACAAGTAAAGTTGTATTTTTTGGAAAATTAGGTTGCAGGAAAAAGTTATAATGCTATGAGAATAAAGTCAAAATGCTATGAGAATTAAGTCATAATTACAATAAGAAAATACCAAAAAAAGGATCAATTTTATGGGAATAAACAGGTAATATTATGTGGAAAAATAATGTAATTTTACTTGCATAGAGTTAGATTATTAAAGAAAAAAGTCATAATATGAAAAAGAAAACAACTAATAAAACCGTCATTTTTGGAAAATGTTTTGGAAAAAGTTAATGTTATGAGAATAAAGTCAACATATTAAAAAAAAATCATAATTACAAGAAGAAAATGTACAAGTTGAAATAGTTGGAAAATTAAAAACAAAACAACACCAGAAACCGAAAAAAACAGCTGCAGTTTTACGAGAATGACGTCAGAGTATGATCGAAAAAAGTTGTATTCTAACAAATAAGCAGGTCATATGAGGAAAAATAATGTCATTTTAGTCGCATAGAGTTGAAATATTAAAGAAAATTCCTTACTGCTTACATTTTAAATGTTGGATTACGAAGAGACGCAAACCAAACAAAATAAGAATGTAATAAACACTGTAGTCCTAAAGTTAGTGTTGTGTAGACGTAAACGTGTTACAATGTCTTGCATGAAGCTGTCTGGTTGCAGTGAAGCGCATGCACAGGAGCGCCAATGGAGTGGTTCCACTGTAACAAGTGCTTCACAAAGACAGGATCAAAGTTTGCAGTGGCCAGCTGTGGTCACATCTGCTGTGCGGCATGCATTGAATCTCGTAAGGCTCTCCTGCTCTGGTAATATTCGGCGGCCCCGCAACAACAGTTTGATCCCTGGTTTCTCTGCTTTTCCCCTCCAGAGCAGTGTATGGTATGTGGAGCCAGCTGCAGCTACCTGCCCATCACAGACCAGGTTTGGCTCCTGTGTTGTGTGTAGTGACCAGAATGTATGTGCACATGTGGGATTTTAAGAGCTTGTCTTTCCAGTTGACCTGACTTGAGAGGCAAATGTGTGTTTGTGAAGACAAAGAAGGTTAAGTGGATGGTCCTGTTCTTATTGGGGGAAGACACTTTCTCTGCTCAAAGCATTTGCAAGGGGTGGGCTATACTGCACATTAGGGTTGAGCGATATGGACCTTAGCATGTATCACGAAATGACAATATCATTCAATTCAGCAGAGTCTTGTATAAAAAGCTACAAACCTTAAACCATTTAATGAAACTGGAAGTACGCTTACCTTTGGCTCTGCCTAGAGTGTCCAAAGCAAGCCAATCCGTTCCAGTTGTCCAGGGTAGCTGCCTTGCACAACATTAGAGCCACTGTCACTGTAAATATTAGTCAATGACAACACAACTGAGCACAAAGTGCAGTTTTTAAATGAAACTTTTTATTATCAAGGGAGAAAAAAAAAATCCAAACCTACATGGCCCTGTGTGGAAAAGTGATGGCCCCAAAACCTAATAACTGGTTGGGCCACCCTTTGCAGCAACAACTGCAATCAACTTGCAGTGAGTCTCTTACAGCGCTGGGGAGGAATTTTGGCTCGCTCATCTTTGCAGAATTGTTGTCATTCAGCCACATTGGAGGGTTTTCCAGCATGAAGCACCTTTTTAAGGTCATGCCACAGCATCTCAATAGGATTCAGGTCAGGACTTGGACTAGGCCACTCCAAAGTCTTCAGCCATTCAGAGGTGGACTTGCTGGTGTGTTTTGGATCATTGTCCTGCTGCAGAACCCAAGTTGGTTTCAGCTTGAGGTCACCAACAGATGGCCGATCATTCTCCTTCAGGATTTTTTGGTAGACAGCAGAATTCATGGTTCCATTTATCACAGCAAGTCTTCCAGGTCCTGAAGTATCAAAACAGCCCCAGACCATCACACTACCACCACCATATTTTACTGTTGCTATGATGAAATGCAGCGTTACTTTTACGCCAGATGTAATGGGACACACACCTTACAAAAAGTTCAACTTTTGTCTCGTCAGACCACAGAGTATCTTCCCAAAGGTCTTGGGGATCATCAAGATGTTTTCTGGCAAAATTAGGACGAGCCTTAATGTTCTTTTTGTTCAGCAGTGGTTTTGGTCTTGGACTTTATTCCCATAATATATCTTTTCATTTCATCCTTTTTTCAACATGTAATTTCATTTCATCATTTTTCCTCATAATATGACAAGTTTATTCTCAGAAAATTGCAACTTTTTTTTGTTAGAGTATGACTTCGGCCTTTGCTTTTTTTTTCCTATTGTTGTTGTTTTGTTTTTTCCTCCAAATATTTAAACTTTTTTTCTTGAATAACCTTTGTAAACGTTCTTTTTCTTGTAATGTTATGACGTTATTCCCTACCTCATTTTCTGATAATTAGGACTTTATTTTGTTTTGTTTGCTTCTCATAATATTACGACTTAAAAAATATAATGTATTGTTATTTTAATATTTCAAATCTATGCTACTAAAATGACATTTTTTCATCATATTATGAGTTATATTACGATTATTGTAAAACTGCGACTTTTTCTGTTAATATGGTGAGTTTATTCTTGTCAAATTACAATGTTTTTTCTATTTCTGCTCGGGTTTTTTAAATTTTGCAACTACTTCAACTTGAAATTTTGTTCTCGTAATTATGACTTTATTCCCATAATATTTTTACTTTATTGTCATAATATCATAACTTTTTCCGCTATCTAATTTTCCAAAAATGACAACTTTATTTGTTGTTTTGTTTCTTTCTCATAATATTACGACTTAAAAAAAAGTATTGTTCCTTTAATATTTCAACGGTATGCTCCTAAAATGACATTAGTTTTCGTCATAATATTACGAGTTTATTCCTTCAAAACTGAGCCTTTTTCACCTCCTAATATTTTGACTTTATTCTCGTAAAATGACAGCTATTTTTCCCATTTCTGCTGTTGTTTTTTTCTGTAATTTTCCAACTATTTCAACTTTCTTCTTGTAAATTTTCTTCTCATAATTATGACTTTATTCCCATAATATTTTGACTTCATTCTCATAAAGTAACTAGTTTTCCAAAAATGACCACTTTACTTGTTTTGTTTATTTCTCATGTTAGGACTTAAAATATTTTTTAATATCTCAACGTTATGCTACTACAATGTCATTATTTTTCCTCATAATATTCCGACTTTATTCTGGTAAAATGCAAACTTTTTCTCTTTATTTTGACTTTATTCTTGTAAAATTACTGCTTATGTTTCCATTTTTGCTTTTCTTTTTGTAAACTTGTTAGATTACATTTTTAGAATGTGCCGCGGGCCTATAAAAAAACAGCTGCGGGCCACAAATGGCGCCTGGGCTGCACTTTGGACACCCCCGGGTTAGGCCATAGGTGAACCAAATCAATGTGAACAACTTATCACAAAAGAGGAAAAAATGTTGATAGCCGTTTTCCAAAGTCAAAGCTGGTGTGTGTCAATATCTTGTTTTGCCTAAAACACAAAGCTAACAGGTCTGCTTTCTTGGATGACGAAGGAAATCCCAAAATATTCACCTGTGAGAAGCTTAAATCAGAGAATTTTTACATTTTTAAATAAAAAAAAACATGAATGGAATACTAACATAGGATGATCAGTTCATCGCAATGACATTATGGTTGATTTTGCACAATTTAGGCCTGTCACGATAATGGATTAATGGAACAATACAAAAAACAGATCGATAAATATGACGCCCTGGATAAACTGACGTGCGTGTATGCGAGTGTTTCACCTGCTCGTCTGTATGTGCCACACAGGCTGGATGACAAGACAGTTCACTCTGCATCTGTCTGTGGGGATTGGTTCTATAGTGGAGTGAACGGAGAGAGTCTGCACTCATCTCATTCAGCCTCTTTGTGGAGGCGGGGCTACCAGTGAGTTGATCCAGAGGGTTTAGCACAAAAGCGATATTTTGTAGGGCGAATGCTAGAGCTACAGTGTGGGAATATTTTGGTTTTAAACAGAATGAACACGGTGAGCGCGTGAACACCGACGAACAGAACAACTGGGAAAAAAAACTACCGACGGAGGTGCTCGGGCAGCGGAGACTTTGTCCCGACCGTCAGCGCTTACTGAGGCAAATGTAACAAAAACAGTGCAAAATAGTGTGTGCTCAAACACAGTTTCGCTGGCTACATTGCAAAAACATACAACTTCTGTGTCTCACACAGGTACACCGTATGCCATTCTTGAATACCATGTAGTGGTTCAAATGTGAATTACACCTCTCATGGCAATCATTTATGAAAAAAATGTCTGAAAAAATGTTGCCGATAAAACCAGGAGCACAATTATGGACCAGCAAAATGTGTTATTGTGACGGGCCTAGCATAATTGCCTAAACACTGATCCCTCCTGCAGCGTCTTCTTATTCTCTGGCAGACCAGGTGCGTATGAGGTGTGTTAAGAAGCTACTGTACGGAGTTGTAACGACACAGACCGTGCCATTATAATGTGTTTATGAGCGAGGGCCAGCAGGTCGCATCAAACTTAGCAAGCGAAAAGCCAAACACAACACTACAAACACTCCAGATGCTTTTGCTTGGATGTTTACTAGGGAAGAAAGCAACGCGTTCAATGAGTCAAGCGATGTGTATGTTTACAGTGACAGACAGTATCGTGATACTCTACGGCACAGGTGTCAAACTCAAGGCCCGGGGGCCGGATTGGGGCCCGCCATGTCATTTTATGTGGCCCGTGAAAGCCTGGAAATAATGCATGTCACTATTTTAATATTATTTTTAAAAAAATATTTGTCTATATATTGTAATTTGATTAATATAAAATTTTTCTTGACTTTTTAATTGTTTTACTTTTCTACTATTGTAAAATGATATATATATTATTGTATTTTGATATGTATGCTGTAATTAACATTTCAGATTTTGTGGAACATAACCCCCACAGAAAGCGGGGATCTCCTGTGACAGTCATACTTTTTTTTTTTTTTTTTTTTTTTAGATGAAGCCACAGGAAATGATGTTTTTCAAGGATCCCTTGAAGCTCATCCAATCGCGGCTGGACAACATGTCCATGGTTTGTTGACATCTTGCTGTCTTTGGTGAAATCAAGTCTGTCAAAACAGGTGTTTTTATTATGAAATCATTCAATCCCAGCCATTTTTCAAAAGACAACCCCCTCAGTAGTGGCCATTTTAGACGATTTTGACTGATCTTTGAAGGCACACAGAATATTGTGTTCTACAACATGGAACCTACCAAAACAAAGATTAGACCCCCTTCTTTCAGCAGAAAAAAAAGTTTGCGTCTATCTTTTTCCGTTCTTCAGTGATAAGCAGTAGAACATTGGGAAGTTTCAGGAAAATATCAGTTCCTGACTAGAAAACAGAGAAAATCAGCTTTTTGTGAAAAGATACTTTCACTTTGACACAAATATTTTTTGTGACAGCTCAAATATCTAAACAACTATACCAACATAAACACCACCAAAAAGTTTGTTTTTTTTAAACATAAAAAAAAATGTATTTATAAATACAACACTATGAACTATTTATAATTTTCACTACAGGTATGTGTGTGCACGTGCGTGCGTGTGCATGCGTTCAAATGCAATGTAACAGCTCCCTTATGCAAGGGCTTCCTCTTCCTGTTATGTGTGATTCTCCTTCCTCTCACGATGCACTTCTGCCACCTAGTGGCCGTTTTTATGGCATTAAAATTGCTCTCAAGCCTAATCCGTTGGTGAGGAGTTGCATCATCACCTACTTTAGCCTCTCGGCGGAAAAACACGTAAAAGACGTATAAATACATGTTGGTTTATAAAAACGTATAACTACGTCTTTGGTATTGAATGAGTTAATGACGCATTTCCTCAGATTGCAGATTTTCAGCAAACGCAAATGGCGAGAGTGACGGCGTACTATAAACACAAGTCAGCTGAACTGGAAAATCGCCTAAAGGAAGTCACCAAGCAGAGTTACAGGTGGTTTTTTTCATGTATTTAGTGATCCTCAAGAGAAGAACTTGCCTACGATTCTGACACGGTTCTTCCCAAAGGCAACTCGCTGAGATGAAAAGCGAGAACGCTGATTTAAAAAGGCAAAACATGGAGCTGAAAAGAGAGATGGAAGAGCTGAAGAAACCTCTTTCGCAGAGGAGGGTAAGTGCTCCAAGGCAAAAAAAAATACACATATGAAAAGTCTTCACACTGGCTGCTCTCCACAGGTTTCTCCGGGACAATTTCGAACAAACGGGTAAAAACAAATCCCCCATTACTTGTATTGAGGATGTGAGATGAAATGAAATGTCTCGTGTGCAGCGTTCAAAGGGTGTCTCTCCCTGTGGCTGTCACTTCTCCAGGTAATCCCACTCATTCAGGTAGCGCTCCATGTTTTTAGCCTTTTTTTGTAATTAGCCAGGAAATAGTGCAACCAATTTTATTTCAAGCTTTGTGGAAGAGGTGGGCCTAAGGAAGAACATCATAGATTTGGTGCCTCGATGAGTAAAGCTGTGAATTTTTCCTGCGTGTTTCAGTTCATTTGAGTGTCATTCTTTTTCAGATCTGTATATTGATCCGTTGAATTTTTGTTTTTTTCTCTCTCACCAGTAACCAGTCATTTAAGACCCAGGAGGTATGTTGAAGTAGGCTTCTTTTAGTGCTTTTTGCTATATAGACACAAAAGTACGACAGAATATTAGTGCCACACACATTTTGAGAATAAAGTTGTACATTTAAGAGAAAAAAAAGTCATAAATTTACTAGAAAAAGTTGGAAATCTACAAGAATAAAGTCATACACTTACAAGAAAAAAGATTGTAATACTACGGGCAAAAGGTTGTAAATTTACGTGAAAAAAAGTTGTACATTTACGACAATAAAGTCGTAAATTTCCGAAAAAAAAAATTGTAAATTTACGAGAAGCAAGTCGTACATTTATGAGAAAAAAGGTCGTAAATTTACAACTTTATTGTTGTAAATTTACCACTTTTCTCTCATGAAGTTACGAGAACAAAGTTGTACATTTTCGAGAAAAAAAGGTCCTAATAAACTATTACGAGAAAAAAAAGCCGTCAATTTACAACTTTATTCTCGTAAATTTATGAGAATAAAGTTTTAAATTTCCCACAATACAGTCGTAAATTTATGAGAAAAAAAGTGGTAATATTAGGAGAATAAAGTGGTACATTTAGAAGAATAAAGTGGTAATATTAGGAGAATAAAGTGGTAATATTAGGAGAATAAAGTGGTACATTTAGGAGAATAAAGTGGTAATATTAGGAGAATAAAGTGGTACATTTAGAAGAATAAAGTGGTAATATTAGGAGAATAAAGTGGTACATTTAGAAGAATAAAGTGGTAATATTAGGAGAATAAAGTGGTAATATTAGGAGAATAAAGTGGTACATTTAGAAGAATAAAGTGGTAATATTAGGAGAATAAAGTGGTAATATTAGGAGAATAAAGTGGTACATTTAGAAGAATAAAGTGGTAATATTAGGAGAATAAAGTGGTACATTTAGAAGAATAAAGTGGTAATATTAGGTGTCATGGTGTCAGACGTGTCAGAGGGAAAATAGAGCAAAGCTCTTCGGGAAGGAAGGAAGCTTTCCGCTTGCTTCAGGCAAGCTTTTATTTATAACGTGGCAGCAAAACACAGCATCCATCCATTTTCTTCCACCTATCTGGCTCCGGGTCGCGGGGGCAGTAGTCTCAGTAGGGAACTTCCCGGTCTCCAGCCACCTCTTGTAGTTCCACTGGGAGGATCCCAAGGCGTTCCCAGGCCAGCTGTGAGACATAATCTCTCCAGCGTGTGCTAGGTCTGCCCCGGGGCCTACGAAACACAGCAGTTGAGCACAAACAGATTAGCAAGTCTGGCCCTTCTCACTTCTGCCTTCCTTACCCAGCCCAATGCCAAAGGTCACATAAGACCCCCCTTTTCATAGCTGTGTCAGGCAATGCCTGTTACAACGAAGTATTAAAATCTGAGATTTCGTAAATTTACAAGAAAAAACGTATAATATGAGACTAAGTCGTAAAGTTACAAAAATAAAATCATAAATTTACAAGAAAAAACTTGTGTTTGTCGTAATATTACGACTTTATTCTCGTAATGTTACAACTTTTTTCTCAGAAATTTATGACTTTTTTTCTAGTAAATTTACAACTCTATTGTCCCCTACATTTCCGACTTCATTCTAGTTATGTTAAGGCTTTTTTCCTAGTAAATTTACGACTCTCTTGTCGTAAATTTACAACTTTACTTCTCCTACATTTACGACTTTATTCTCGTAATGTTACTGCTTTTTGCTCGTAAATTTACAATTTTGTTTGTAGTAAATTTATATGACTTTATTCTCGTAAAATTACAACATTTTTCTAGTAAATGTACAACTCTTTTGTCGTAAATTTACAACTTTATTTCTCCCAAATTTACGACTTTATTCTGCTAATATTACGACTTTTTTCCTAGTAAATTTATGACAGAGTCGTAAATTTTATTTCTCCTACAATTACGACTTTATTCCCGTAATGTTACTGCTTTTTGCTCGTAAATTTACAACTTTGTTTGTAGTAAATTTATCTGACTTTATTCTTGTAGAATTACAACTTTTTTCTAGTAAATGTACAACTCTATTGTCATAAATTTACAATTTTTTTTCTCCTAAATTTACAACTTTATTCTCGTAATGTTGCGGCTTTTTGCTCGTAAATTTACAACTTTATTCTCATACTCTACGTTTTTTTTGGGGGGGGGGGTTTCAATGTGGCCCTAATACTTCGTCGTACAAGAGAGAGGCTGTATACGTCAAACTCGTTTTCACTGTGGGCCACATCGCAGTTATGGTGACCCTCCGAAGGCCGCCTGGAACTGTGAAACCACACACTGTAAATAAATGTATCATCACCTCATGATATTATTTCACATTTTATTATTATGATTTTCTGTCAAAATTGACATAAAATATTGAAATAAGTGTCTTTTTGACATTATCTCCGGGCTTTCACCGGCCACATAAAACGATTACGGCTACCGGGCCTTGAGTTTCACACCTGTGCTGTATGACATGTAATTCATAAATGTACGTGGGTTTCAGTCACTTAGGTTCAGCAGAGCCCAGAGAGTGGATCGGAGAAAGAGGCGTCAGTCATTCCTCCCACAGAGTAAATATTTGCTTTATTGTGCCTTTTTTCATACGTTTACAATTGCAATTGCAAAATGTTTAAAAGTTTGAAGGAAACTATAACGCAATAATTGCTTTCCCTGGTAACTGATTCCAGTTGTGAATGAGTACTTCCATTACTAATTGAATGACTTTTTTCAAGGAATTTGCCCAACACTGATTGCACAGGTGTCTTAGGCTGGCCACAATAAAAGGCCACTTCTATTTTGCAGATAAACAGTTTACTATAGGGGTTGAATAATTATTAGGGGAACTGTAAATTAAATTGATATTCTGAAAGGAAGGGAAACCCCTTTGCTACATGCAAAGAGAAATTGCGTGACCCCTGAAAGGGTTGGGTAACAAATCTCGCTCTTCATTAAATCAACTATTTAAGAAAATAAACAGACATGGCCACATTATGGGAAAATGATTTCTTATGTATTCATGTTTTTCTCAGACTCCTGGATCAGCAACTTCTCTTTCTAGCCGCAGTTCTCTTCTTCAACACGGACACAGTAGGATTTGTCATCATTAAAATGGACACGCTCAAAATGCAATATTTTCATCCCATATACTCTTTTGTGTTTTTAAAGGGACACCAACTTCTGTTAGCCCGTCTACAAGGTGAGAAATGCAGTCCCAACACCAGTTTTGCAACATTTGTGCTGGCTTATCAGCACACTGAAACCGTCTCATGCAGTTCTGAAAACGGGCATCATTAAGCCAGAAACAGTGTTTTTTTGTTTTTAAACGGTAATTACCTTTTTACAATATTAAGTATTAGGGCCACACTGAAAAAAAATAATCTTGAAATTTCCAGAATGAAGTCGTAAATGTACGAGAATAAAGTTGAAAATTTACGACAAAACAAGTAAAAAATTTGAGAAAAAAAGTTGTAAATTCATGAGAACTTTTTTTAATATTACGAGTAAAGTAAGTAAAGTCGTAAATTTACCAGAACTAAGTTGTAAATGTACGAAAATAGTTACGACTCATACATTTACGAGAAAAAAAAGTCGTAAATTTACAAGAATAAAGTCTTGAATAAAGAAAGTTGGAACATTACATGTCATGTGTGGGAGGGAAAGTGTAGCTCTTCAGGAAGGAAGGAAGCGTAAAAGTCGTAAATTTACAAGAATAAAGTGGTAAATGTAAAAGAAAAAAAGTCAAAAATTTATAAGAAAAATGTCAATTTTACGAGAATAAAGTCGTAAATGTGAAAAAAGGTGGAAATTTACGAGAACAAGGTCGTAAATTTATGAGGAAAAAAAGTCATAATAAATGTACGAGAATAAAGTCATAGATGTATGCAAATAAAGTCGGAAATTGATGAGAGAAAAAAAGTAATATTACAAGAATAAAGTCGTAAATTTACGACTTTTTTTCTCCTAAATTTATGACTTTATTCTCGTAATATTACGAAGAATACGAATAAACAAATTTGTAATATTAAATGTCATATGTTTCGGAGGGAAAGTGTAGCTCTTCAAACAGGAAGGAAACTTAAAAGTTGTAAATTTACAAGAATAAAATGGCAAATGTAAAAGAAAAAAAGGCAAAATTTACAAGTATAAAGTTGAACATTTATGAAAAAAAGTTGTACATTTGAGAGAAAAAAGTCATAAATTTACAAGAATAAAGTTGAAAATTTACAAGAAAAAAAGGCGAAAATGTATGAGAAAAAAGTCAAATTTATGAGAAAGTCAGTCAGAAATTTGCGAGAATAAGGTAGTAAATTTACTAAAAAAGTTGTACATTTATGAGAAAGAAGTCCTAATATTATAAGAATAAAGTTGTAAATTTTCAAGAAAAAAAAGTCGCAACATTACAAGAATAAAGTCATAAATTTACGAGAAAAAAAGGCGCAAATTTACAAGAATAAAGTTGTAATAGTACATGTCAAACGTGTCAGAGGGAAAATAGAGCGTAGCTCTTCAGGAAGGAAACTTAAAAGTCATAAATTTACGAGAATAAAATCGTAAATTTAAAAGAAAAAAACTTTGAAAATTTACAAGAAAAAAGTCGTAAATTTGAGAAAAAAACTGTACGTTTACGGGGCAAAAGTCACAAATTTACGGGAAAAAGTCGTAATCTTACAAGAATAAAGCCGTAACTTTTGTAATATTACAAGTGATACGTGTCAGACGGAAAATAGAGCATAGCTTTTCAGGTAGGAAGGAAACTTAAGTCATACTGGAAATTTACAAAAATAAAGTTGTAAATTTACAACTTTATTTTGTCATAAATGTACAATTTTTAAGTTTTCTTCCTTCCTGAAGATCTATGCTCTTCTTTTCCCTCTGACACGTATGACACCAAATATTAAGACCACATTCTCGAAATCTCCGATTTTTTTTCCCCCAATGTGGCCCTAATACTGTCGTACTTTTTGAAGGGTATTGAAGGCGTTTCACCTCACTTGTTGCACCATGTTGGTTTCTGTTGACTAATTTAACAGTCATACAATCCCACTGCTCTTTGGTTTCCTCACGGTGTTCCTTTCCCTCCGTAAGAGCTGCACATGTGCACAATACAGAGTGTCAGCACCAGTTTCAGTCATTCCATCATCCCTTGCAGAATTGACTTTATTCTTAGAATCAGCTCATTTGACCAGTAATGCATGTTATGTGAAAAGACATTTGAACTTCTTCCTGTGCAAGACTGAAAAACTAAACGTGGACCCAATTCTAACAAAGACATTTGGACATTTCCACTATTTCCCCACAGCAACTCATGTAATGTACACTAAGAAGGAATATTGTGCCTCTTACTTGTAAATGATCATTTTTGGATTCGGTTATTTCAAATGCACAACTTCAGGCCATATGCAGTGCTAGTTAGGACAAAGTATGTTAATGAGGCACAATATCAATATTGTACGATGCTCTCTTAGCGCAGTGAAATGGATGTGTGAATGTGCAGACCAGGGGTGTCCAAACTTTTTCCATCAAGTGCCGCATACTGAAAAAATCCAGAAAAACAGCTTTCATCTTAGCTTTGTGATATGGGTGAAAAAACATTAGTATAAGCTTTTTTCCCCTTTAATTACACTTTTTTGGCGTGTTTTTCCATTTCTCTTTTTTTTTTTATTTTTGAAATATTTCAACATTTACTTTTTGTTTTTTCTTGGAATGTTTTGAGTTTATTCTTGTAATATAACTTTTTTGCAACCAAATGTTCGAAAATTTCATTTTTTTTTCATATGGTAGCTATACAAAATAATAATTTCATATTTAAACTTCACCTTTATTCCTGTAATATTTTGAGTTTACTCTCATAATATTGTAACTTTTTCACAACCTAATTTTCCAAAAATTGGCCACTTTGATCATTTACATTTTGTAAACACATGTAGCTATGCTGTAAAGTTATATGTCGTTAAAGAAAAAACTGCTTGCATCTCAGCTTTATGATATGGGTGAAAAGCATAATATTAGTATAAGCTTTTTCTCATGAATTACCCATTTTTTGGATTGTTTTTTATTTTCATTTTCCAAATATTTCAACATTTACATTTTCTTTTTCTTGTCATGTTATGCATGACTATTTCCATAATATGACTTGATTCTCACATAACTTTTTAGCAACCAAATGTAAAAAAAAACTGCATTTTTTTTGTTTCTCATAATTTGACAACCTTAGAAAATAACGTCTTTTTTTCCTTTAACAACTTAAACTTCAATTTTATTTTTCATTAAATGTTTCTATTTTTGTATTTTAATATTTATGTTTTTACCTCATATTACTTTATCCTTATAAAACAACTTTTTTTAATCGGAATATTATGGCTTTATTCTTATTTAATTCTCTTGTTGAATTGTATTTTTAGAAAAAAAAAACAGCCACAGACTGCAAACGGTCGCCGGTCTGCACTTTGGACATGTCAAACAATCAAGGAATGCATTTAGGAAACACTGCGAATTGAATGGAAAAGGTTGAAACTTATTTTTTAATCTAAACCTGTATAAGTTAACAAACAGCAGGTTTAAGGAGGACAGTGTTTAGTACATGAAATAATTGGACTTATTAAACATAATGGCAGCAGGCTCCAAATGCAAAGTGCAAGATGTCAAATTAAAAGGAAAAATGTCCAGTGTGCATTCTTTGTCAGGAATAATGGGTTATAAAGGAATGATTACACAAAGTGGTAACAGTGGCAAAGTCGTCCAAAGCAGTCCCCGTCCACTGTACTCGGTACCAAAAGAAACCAGCAGTTTAAATTGCCGCTACAATTAGCTATTCTGCAGTTTATATCTAAGCAAAAAAGGATACAAAATATATCAAACCAGTGTACAAGTTTCTGTACTATTTACATTAACACAGGCTGCAAAAAGTCATCCGTTTCAAATATATTAGGATAAGCAGAAAATGAAGTAAATACACCTGCCACAAACGTTCATTTGGGCTTGTACTTGGAAGACTAAATGTTACAATCATGCTTCAAATAAAGCAATATAAACCAAGTCACAACTAAGCTTTGCTGGTAGAAACGACATGACGAGTAGTTCATTACCATGATTTAAAGAAATCATCCCTATGGTTGCATTGCTTTAATCTGTAACAACGGGTTCTTGGTCAGGCTGCCCAACGACCTGAGCTGAAAACCAATCTCGCACTTGCTGGTAGCTCATTTTTGATTTATTGCATAGAGTGTCCAGATCCTTTTCATTGAGCGAGCCGGTCGAGAGGAAATAGTTAACCAACGGCTGGACGTTCGGGGAATCCGCCGCGCTTCCGTTGGCTTGAGATTTGCGTTTGCGGCTACCTGCGACCCGGGCAGACGCCCCGGAACCGTTGGTTAAAGCGGCGCTACTTTGCTGGGCAGCGAGTTCTGCCAGGAATTTGTCACGGACCCCCTTGACCCATCGCAGCTGACCATTTTTAACTGCGTAACGTGTATCCCCGAACCACTGGATAACGTCGGCTCGAGGTAAGCCTGTAATCTTTGTCAGTTCTGTGTAATCTTCGCTCTTGGGCCACTGGCAGAGTAAGAAGTGCTGCTTTAACAAAGCCAACTGCTCCTTGGTCTTCCTTGGTCTGCCAGCAGATGTCCGGGAAGCAGATGTAGATGCTGTTGAGTCGTGCTTGTTATTGCCTGTGGCTGAGTGGGCTGGCTTCTTTGATGTACTGATGCCGTTCGGGGGCTGTTTGTATGGTGATGCTGTAAGGGGTGGTGTTCCAGAGGGGGAGGAGCAGGCAGACGATCTGAATACGTCGGGCAGTTCCTGTGGAGGAGTATCTTGGTCAAGCTTGCAGGGTTTAGTCAACTGCAAAGGTTCTTCTTCGCTCTGTTCCCCGTCTTTGAGGCTGTCTCCGTCGCCGGACAGATCTTCTGTCGTTTCATATGCCTCCGCCTCAAGGTCCCGTTCCCCAAACGCCTCAAGACTGTGAGACAAGAAGGTCTGAAAAAAGTGTGAATTGCTGATCACATTGCTTCGGGCTCCCTCCTGGCCCTTCCCGGCATTGAAATGACGACCCTTTTGTGTTGTAAGTGGAAGAGGTTCACTTTGTTGCTCGTGTTTACCCCCCACAGCTGTGTGGTTAGAAAAGCTCTGAGCCGCTGCCAGACTTCCTCGCCCGACTCGTAGCTGGTAACGGCTGTCGCTGAACCATTTTCGGATGTCGTTGCGGCTCAAACCAGTCTCTTCTTGCAAACGTCGAAGCTCCACCTCTGCGGGCCAGTTCTCTCTCAAAAAGCTTTTGCGAAGCGCAGCCAGCTGAGCTTTAGACTTTTTGTAGCGCCCGTGGCGATGCTGTTGCGGGGAGGACACCGAAAGGTCTAAGGAGACTTCAGCAGTAGCGGCGGCGGCAGTACTCGATGGCGTGTCACTTGGTGGGCGGTAGAAGTACGAATCCTGAGGAGGCGGTAGGGTGGAGACGAAACACGGGGACGTGGATTTGGCTGGTTTGTAAGAATCTGGCGATTCGCATTTTGGCTTATTCTTCTGTGGAGTCACACTGGGGAAAACATCCTCTACTTCTGAATCTTTATCCTCAACGACCTTGGATTCCTCGCTCGTTTCAGTGGCGTCGTCAAAAGAATATGGCACAGATAGCTTCCGACGAGTCTCCTCTATCTCCTCTGATGACCAGCTGATACCATACTTGATTCTCTGTACCATAAACCAAACCTTTACTTTGTCCAAGGGCAAAGAACACACCCGAGCTAGAGTGTTCACCTCCAGCGACGACGGGTATGGAAACAAGTTAAAGGCTTGGACCAGTTCTGGGATGGAGTCAAGTTCACTGGTTTGATCAGAGTGTGTCCACACCAGTTTTAGTTCCTCTGACACCAGGGGCAAGCACACAACGGAGTTGTGGTTGGTGGTGAAACTGGACGCAGAGCCCGGGTTGCCTTCAGATGAACTGGAGGAATTGTGCAAATCCTTGACAGCGTGTTTATCTTCGCACGCAGCCTTCGTCTTTTTGACGTCCAAGAATTTCTTGGCAGCAAGTAGTCCAACTTTGCCATTTTGTCCTTCATAAGTCGCCATCTGGTTGATGGAAGTAGGGTCTTTTACACCTGGAAGGAACAGGATGAGATTTTGAGCTTGTTTTGAAAAACGCCACGCTAACAAATACATATGCTAATGTTTGAAGAAGTTTCAGTTTGCCCTCATTGTTGAAGTCAGTTATCGGACAGCTGTTTGCCCCTCCCCCTCCTACTTTGAACTCCTTATTCTGAACTCCCACTGAAACGAGTCGTATACCCGGTCCAGACTGGGTTCCCCTCCCCCAAAGTGTGGTGGCTGACTTTTGTTTTGTGTGAGCGGGGGACTGGTCGCAAAGGGTGGGAGCATGGAGAATGAACATCCATGAGAAAAACCCTTCACGGTTTACGTTCTCACCCTTTTCTTGTCGGGCTTTGTTCCACTTCCACAAGTCTCCAAAGACAAATAGAGCCTCTTCACTAAGGCACACAGCTGTGAACCTGTGAACGGAGAAAATGAGCACTGTTAAGTCAGATTTTAATGAATTTTCTCATCAATGACATAAAAAAAAACTTAAACGCAATTTTCAGATGTTAAATGTTAAGCAACAGGTAAGACAGCTTCACAATACAACTTGTATTCAAGCTTGTTTTGGACTTATAACAGTGGTTGTATTGCATTAAACGACTAATACAACTCCAATTGAAGTCAGTAAACTCCGTAAATAGATCCGTAGTAACAAACACAGCTGTGCTGTATGATAAAAAATGAACTTCCCTTAACATTTTTAATGGAAAATAGTGTGTTCAGTGGCTTTAGATAGTCTTGAAATGTGGAGCCAACTCCTAATACCACAACATTCGTCATTCGTGACCTACTGGAACAAATAGGGGTGATGTAATATATAACCCACCCACGGGTTGTTGTTTTTCCTTCTATAGTTTTATCTCAACATACGAGGGCGTTTAATTAGATATTTTCTTCAATGTGGGTGTAAAACAAAAAAAAGTTGCTAGTGCCAGTAACAATGGTAATGGTGCCTCTGCCCCTTTATGGCGTACTAAGTAAAACGCTTGACTGCACTGGCGCACTTCTTCTCCACACACTCCGATACAATCGTCAAAAAAAGAAACTTACCGCAAATACAAAAACAAGCCTTTGCTCCGTGGCCGCGTGTGCGCGAACAAGACGAAGAAACCCCCAGTTTCCGTTTCGTTCCAGGCGGCTCTAAATGGCCGAAGTTGAGAGGAAGACTGTGGACACAATGCCCGTCCGTCTGTCGGCTTGACCCTTGGCTTATTTCACCGAGCACCTCGGAGGATTAACGGACAAACGACACGCAGATGCGACGGCGACCAAGTTTGTCGGACTTCGCTTCAGTCGCCCCCGCTAAGACGGCTTTTATTCCCGGCTGAGAGGTCTCGTTCCGCCGCGATGACTGCTCGGTCCGCGCTCGCTTTTGTTCTGTTGAGAAGTGTTTCCACTGTCCGGCCAGATCGAGTTGAGGCGGAGCTGCACACCAGGAAGCCCAGCAAGGCCCAACTGCCTGTCACGGCCTCAGTGGGGTGGGTGTGCCAGTCTGCCGGGGAAGGCTTCACATTGGTGGGAGGAGGCGTCTGTACAACAAATCCGGGGCAGTGGGCTACAAAAAAAAAAAAAAACTCGCCAACCACGCTGTGCTGCCCCATCAGATGTGGGCCACACAAATATCTGATAAGATGCACAGATAATAATCACCATCCAAATACTACCAGAAACATGCAATTGCAGTATTTCAATATATAGTGAAAGGGGGCGGTTATTGACTCAACTGCAGAGAGGACCAGGCACTGTTAAAGCCCCATTATGCTCCCATACCTGTCAACATGGGCGGTGGTGTTCCAGTGTAAAGACCCCACTGTGTAATGTGCTTCGTGTTTCACTTTCGACCACAGAATTCTTTTAGCATAATCTTTACGCCGGACACCTTTGCAACCGTGTTATTGTGCTCGCGTGCTTTATTTTGGAAGCGTTACGTCGATGATGCCGAACAAACCAGAAGCTGTGCTGCTGCAGCAATACGGGTATACCTCCTTTCCTGGGGGAAAAAAATCCTCTCGAGTTCTATCAGAGCAGCACGGCTTCCGGTCCGCTTGGCAACATCGGCGTACACAACACCCGGCCCGGCAAAACTTAATTTTTCTTGCGTTGAGGGTAGGGTTGTGAACGATAAACCGATGTGACAAGATATCCAATGTGACAAGCGAGAGATATACAGCTGCATCAGTAGCAGCCTCCTGGATGGATTAGAATCAGCCATAAATCCTTAGATGAATGGATTGTAGGGACATGCACCGGGTATCGCAAGGCTAGCAACCGGTTGACAGTTTGTCTGCTCCGTAGATTACTATGACTAAAGACGAGAATGGATGTAAATAATAGCAGTGCGTACATTATAGGCATCTAATTTATCTTAATTATTATGTGTTGTGTAAAACTAAGACAGGAACAACATCAAATTAAATGCACAAAATGAATACAGAGCCACCATCCACCAGTACCCGCCTGGACTTTGTTTTTCAGAGAGAAGATTATACGTTGATGTTTGCTAGAAAGAATGAACTTGAGGTTTTTGACAAATCCAACAAACAAATATGCACATTAGCACTTAATAAGGTCATCAAATGTTACCTTTATGCATATTTGGGAGCAAATATGAGGTGAAAGAAAAGGGGAACAATACAGTATAGTAGTCTATACTGTAATCTATATCTAAAGTCTATAATCTGTGCAGCGTGGGACAAAGTTAGATGGCGCGTTCAAGGACCGTCAAACAAAGTGAATAGGGCGCCGCTCGCAACAAACATATTAACAGGCATAACTGGAAGATTTGTAACTGTATTTTTTTTTTTAACAAAATAATGGCCCATTTTTCCAGAATATCCATTTACAATATCCATTTACATAAGGTTTGTTGTGTTTTTTTTCATTGCGCCTGAAAGTTTGCCCAGCGTTTGGGGACCCCTGCCTTACAGCATGCCTGGGGATATGATGTGCTCTTTTACACATTTGAAAATACTGTAAGAATGCCACTTTTATACAGTTGGCTTTGTTATTTTATAATGTGAGATTACCGTCTACATCAACAAACGTAACTGTAGAATCTTATTCAATTATATTGAATCAAATTATATTGTTTGTACACTGTATCGAATTGTTGTGTTTAGAAAATATATCATTTTTGAATTGTAACCCGTGTATCTAGATGCAAATCGAATTCTCTGTCACAAAGACATTTACAACCTTAATTGGGGGTGTAACATGGTGGAAAATTTGGTGGAAGACGACCAAAATGTCTCTTATTTTTGCATATTTTCCAGTGACATTTCCCTTATTTTCAAATGCAAATGTTGACAGGAGGGCCTTTATGAGCCAGTTCCATTCCGATGACGCGATGATAACCTACATGGGTCACTGACACAGACACTGACACAGGCCGACATTGCCCTTCCTCAATGTATCAACGTGCGACTACGTATTCTTCCACAACGCACACGTCTAGTTCTCGAGCCAGTCTCGTATTTACGAGCCAAACCGCTTAGTTCGGAACAAATTTATGGGAGTTCGCCGTAACCACCCAACATCGCAAACCACGAAAAGTCGTAAACCGAGGACCTCCTAAATCACACTACTCCAGGGGCATCCAAAGTACGGCTTGGGGGCCATTTTCAGATAGGCCAGTGGAATATTCTAAAAGTAAAATGAATTCTTAATGAGATATTTTTTGATATTTGATCGGTTTTAGCATATTTAATGCACAGTATGTATCAAAGTGGCCACCAATACATGTTTTTAATTTGTCTATGCGATCCTCGATGGAAAAAGTATGGACACCCCTGACATAGTGGAATGGGGCGCTCATTTAAAGGACCAGGACCTCCATGAAGCATATTCCTCTACTTCAGTGACTCCCGACCACTGTGCCAGAGAGAGCCACACTTTAATTCCACTGAGACTCTGTGGGTGCCGCTGTTTTGGTCAGCAACACTGTTCCAATGGGCTCTGCAGTTAACGTGAACTTTTTCATTAAAAAGATGCTGTGTCTATTACAGCTGAGGCCACTATTTGTCAGATGTAGATCAACATGGACCAAAAATTGTACCTCTTGATGAAGCTAGAACATTTGTATACACTGTATATACATACAGTACAGTATACAATATCAAGCCACATTCAAGGCGCTGTCATTTGGGCTGCAGGTGGCAGTAATGTGCATCTTGGGATGGAGCAAATACTTGCGGCAGCTATTGTCCTTCCAGAGATTACAAACAAATATTAAGAAAGAAACAACAGTGATTATAAGAACATATTTTTTAATTGATATGCAAATACAGTAGCATATGCAAAATTGCAATAATGTGTCATGACATAGTGTGGCTGTGACTTTGCATAGTTTTTAATGTATTCTTCTTTGACTGCACTCCCTTGTCAAATACAGACAAAGCAACTTTATGTTCACCTAAAACAGGGGTGTCCAAAGTGCAGCTCGAGGGCCATTTGCAGCCCGCAGCACAAGCACATTCTAAATCTGTAATTTAACAAGAAAGCTAAAAAAAAAACAAACCCAAAAACAGCAAAAATGGAAAAATCAGCAGTAATTTTAAAAGAATGAAGTCCAAATATTATGAGAAAAAAAGTTGTAATTGAACAAGAAAAAGTCTATTTTACACAAATAACTCGATAATATCATGATGAACAATAGTCAAAGCGTTATTAAATGTGAAATATAAAAGGCTTTTATGTAAGAGTCAGAATATTATGAGAAACAAAACAAAACAACAAAGTTGTAATTTTTGTTTAAAAGTTATATTATGAGAATAAAGTCAAAATATCATGGGAATAAAAGGCATAATTATGTGAAGAAAATTTACAAAGATGAAGTTGAAATAGTTGGGCAATAAAAAATAAATAAACAGCAGAAATGGGGAGTAAAGTCATTTTACGAGAATAAAGTCAAACGATTACGAGAAAAAAGTCATTTTCTTCCGAGAAAAAAAAATAACAAAATAAACTTGTAATATTATGGGCAAAGAGAATATTATGTTAGTAGCGTACAGTTGAAATTCCATCCATTCCATTCCATTTTCCTCCGCTTATCCGGGTCCGGGTCACGGGGGCAGCAGTCTCAGTAGGGAAGCCCAGACTTCCCGGTCCCCGACCACCTCCTCCAGCTCCACCGGGAGGACCCCAAGGCGTTCCCAGGCCAGCTGTGAGACATAATCCCTCCAGCGTGTCCGAGGTCTTCCCCGGGGCCTTCTCCCGGCTGGGCATGCCCGAAACACCTCACCAGGGAGGCGTCCGGGAGGCATCAGGACTAGATGCCCGAGCCACCTCAGCTGGCTCCTCTCGATGTGAAGGAGCAGCGGCTCTACTCTGAGCTCCTCCCGGATAACCGAGCTCCTCACCCTGTCTCTTAGGGTGAGTCCCGCTACCCTACGAAGAAAACTCATTTCAGCCGCTTGTATCCGCGATCTCGTTCTTTCGGTCATGACCCAAAGCTCATGACCATAGGTGAGGGTGGGAACATAGATCGAACAGTAAATTGAGAGCTTTGCCTTCCGGCTCAGCTCTCTCTTCACCACGACGGTCCGGTACAGCAGCCACATTACTGCAGACACTGCGCCGATCCGCCTATCGACCTCCAACGCTCCAACCTTCCCTCACTCGTGAACAAGACCCCGAGATACTTGAACTCCTCCACCTGGGGCAGGACCTCATTTCCAACCTGGAGGGAGCAATCCACCCTTTTCCGACTGAGAACCATGGCCTCGGATTTGGAGGTGCTGAGTCTCATCCCAGAAGCTTCACACTCAGATGCAAACCGTCCCAGTAAACGCTGCAGGTCACAGCCCGATGAGGCCATCAGGACCACATCGTTCCTAGTGCCCCCAAACTGGACTCCCTCGACACCTTGGCTGCGCCTAGAAATTCTGTCCATGAAAATTATAAACAGAATCGGTGACAAAGGGCAGTCTTGGCGCAGGCCAACGTTCACCGGAAACAGGCTTGACTTACTACTGGCAATGCGAACCAGGCTCCTGCTCCGGTTGTACAGGGACTGAATGGCACGTAGTAGCGCGCCACCAATCCCATACTCCCGGAGCACCCCCCACAGGACACCATGAGGGACACGGTCGAATGCCTTTTCCAGATCCACAAAGCACATGTAGACCGGTTGGGCAAACTCCCAAGTACCCTCCAGTACCCTTGCAAGGGTGTAGAGCTGGTCCAGTGTTCCGCGACCAGGACGAAAACCACATTGCACCTCCTGTACAGTTGAAATATCAATGAAAAAAAGACATTGTTTTTTTAAAATCCTTGCAAGGAACAAACAAAACAAAATAAAAGTTGTAATTTTTGCAAAATTACATCGGGGAAGAAGTTATAATATTACGGGAATAAAGTCACAATAGTACAAAAGAAAATTGATGAACATGAAGCAGAAATAGGCTTTTTCCACCTCTGTCACAATGCTGAGATGCATTTTTTTCTTGAACTAGATATATAACTTCTTGGCATATTTGGCCCTTGCATGCTTTCATTTTTCACCATGTGGCCCTTGCTGGAAACAGTCTGGTCCTCCTGACCCTAAAACATAATTAAATATTTCAAATGAACGGAACAAAAAAAAAAAATCTGCTCTACCACATGAAAGTCACTGCATTAAATTAAGCTTCATTAATCTTTCATTTAAAACCAAGCATTTCAAGAACCACGTATCCTGCAGGAACATTCTACTTCATTGACATTTTCCAAATCCACAACAATAAAGATAATACTCTATACCACATGTGTCAAACTCGTGCCCTGGAGGGCCGAGACGCTGCAGGTTTTCTCTCCAACCAGTTTCTTCAGCAGGTGATTTAATTGATGAGCTCCTTCCCTCAAACTGAAGGTGTTGATCATTAACATCACCTGCTTTAGTGATTGGCTGGAAAGAAAACCTGCAGCGTCTCGGCCCTCAATGGCACGAGTTTGACACCCCTGCGCTATACTGTCCTTGCAAAACATTACAGGATAATACTTTGAAGAAACTTCCCACTTCGACAAAGAACTATAAATTAAGCAAAAACGTCTAGAATCTATGTAGAAAATGAGATAAATAAAGAGCTTTCCATTTCTTTATTCATCCAAATGATGGTAGCAAACTGTACCGTATCACGCCAACAGTCGTGGAACGTGTATACTTTTGCTATCACAAATGAAGGACAAAAAAAATAATCAAACATTCACACGTCTTGGGATCGCTGGGTTTTCGTACACTGCTTTAACATTTGTCCGAATATGTCAGCTCGTTGTCTAATGCAAAAGTGCAGCATAACATGCGAATGAAATGGTCTGTCCACGCTTCTCAGTGCAATATGGCTGACGGAACACTTGAAGTTGTTGAGTAATAGTACGAACAATGGAATGTACGCAGCAAAGTACGTCTCCAACACCTGAACCCAATTCAGCACCTGTGGGTCATCCTCAAGTGGAAGGGGGCAAGGTGTCCAACATCCACTCACTCTTTTTATACTCAAAGTTAATATCCAAGTTTTGTTGTGACAGTACTGGGAGCCATAGGTGATGACGACAGCACGGGAAGTGTTTAGAAGTGGTTGTTTGCCAAGGGGAGCAAAAAGCGTGGTAATCTTATGAATGAAGGGACAAAAGGCGAGAGCCAGGAGACATAAGGGACTTGGGTCAGCAGGAATTTTAGGGAGGTATAATCAGCTATGCTCCGCCCTGGAAATAAGCATACATACAAAAAAAAAATAATACAGCAGGTGGTAAAGATATTTTTTTAAATGTTGGATTATTCGAAAGTGGAGTCACCGTCAACATCTTGGATCCCGTAACGCCTGGCCAGGTCACAGGTCATCAGAATTTTCCCCGTCAGCGACATCAGGTTTTTGTCTGTTAAAAAAAAAGGGGGTGGGGGGTGGGGGGAGGAATCGCAACACGGATGAAGGAAACGTTCTTAAATAATTGGCAGTTTTAAGACAAGAGTATTTGAAGTTTTTCTTATGCAGTCAAACCTTGCTTTTCATACGCCCTACTTTTCGTACGAGTCGGTTACCAACCATAACTTTCGGCCCATTTTGCACCGTCTCGGTTAAAACGTTGCATGTGATGAACCGGTCCATTTTGCAAAATTGGGCTCCTAAACACAGCATCCTGTCCGTGCATTTTTTAAATGAGTGTGACTGTTAAATAACCTGCCATGGGGCCAAAGAATCCATTGGATTTACTTGATTTCTCGGGGGGGCGGGGATTTTGTGTTTTGTCCGACTTTGCGCTTTGAATTTCACAGCTTCACTCTTATCACGTTTTTTTTTTCTCCCCAAAATATATTAAGAAATCTGCTGCTTCATTGGTTGAATATGGCTTACTATTAATAAAAAAAACGTGCATATTTAAGCAAATATGCTTTTTTTTGCCTAAATTAAGCATTTTCAAGTATAAAATGGCTAATTGAACTGAAATACAAATATAAGGCATTCAGAAGATTCATTCAAAGACATTGTGATGATATGTAGTAGTCTACACTGGTCACTAGGTGTCAGTCATGTTACTGTAATGTGCAGTGAGACACACAAGCACCAGACTTGATCGCCGGAACCACAGGCTTTTATTGCAGGTTTGAATGATCTCACAACAAGCACAATAATCCCCCCCTAACACGGCTAAGGTAAAAATCAACTCTGAACCCCCAACATCACTTCCTTTCCGGCCCCCTCTCGTCTCCCCCAGCACGGACCACATTTACAGCAACACACGAGCACAAGTGTTAAATGTCTTATTTTCTCTTATTATGTCTACTATGTTGGGTAATGGGAGTGTAAAGGTGACTATAGGGATGTTATTACATGTCTGGAGGGCTCTAATAATGTTAAAAACCTAGTTAGAAGGTCGTAAACAGGTTTTCTATGCTGTAACTCAGGAAAGCAGCAAACGTTTTCCAGCGAGGGCCACATAGTGAAAAGTGAAAGTATGCAACTGTGCCACTTTGATATTTTGTAAAGCAACACATGTCGATATGCTCAGAAGCTCTTTCAAGAAAAATCTGCTTCTCAGCTTTGTGATACACTGTAGCTGAAAAAGCCTGTTATTTATATGAACTTTGGTCTTCCTGTTCTTTTTTCTTTTTAAGTTTCCAAATTTCAATTTCAAATTTCTTCTTAAATAATGTTTGTCAATTTTCTTCATGTAATATTATGACTTTATTCCCATATTGACTTTTCCCACAAACTAATTTTTCCAAAAATTAAAACTTTGTTTTGTTTTTCCTCATAATATTACGACTTTAAACCCCGCGCCCCCAACATATTTTATATTTCATATTTCAACTAAAGTCGTAATATAAAAATACTGTCATTTCAGTAGCATAGGCTCCTCATAATATTACCGGTTTATTTTCGCAAAATTGCAACCTTTTTTCTCTCAATAGAATGACTTTTTTTCCTCAAAATATTTTGACTTTAGTCTTGCTGCTTTTTCCATTTCTGCTGCTGTTTATTTTTCCTAATTTTGCAACTATTTCAACTTCCGTTTTTGTATTTTTTTCCCCCCAATAATTATGCCTTTATTCCCATATTTTGACTTTATTCTTGTAAAGGTAACGTTTTCCGCATCCCAATTTCCCAAAAATTACAACTTTATTCATTGTTTTGTTTGTTTCTCATAATATTAGGATTAAAAAAAAAGGATTTTATGTTACATATTTATAATATTTAAACTATTTTTCTTCATAATATTATGAAGTTATTCTTTTTCTTGGTAGATTGCAACTTTTTTCCCTTAATATTTTGACTTTATTCTTGTAAAATTACTGCATATTTTTGCTAGGTTTTTTTTCAGTTGTCTTGTTAAATTATATTTTTAAAATGTGCTGCGAGCCGCAAATGACTCCTGAGCCGCACTTTGGAGACCCTGCTCCAACTAAAAAAAATATTCGATTTATGACTAACGAATCCTACTTCGCGGAAATTCACTCATCACGGCCGCGTCTGGAACAAAGTAGCCACGATAAACGAGGGATGACTGTACTAACAAAAAGCGAGGTTTCACTGAAGTTGTTTTATTTGTGAGTGTTACACATTTATAAGCAGATGCATGAAATGTACAACACAAGTCCAAGAGGATCCAAATCACAAAAACTGAGTCAAATAATAATCCTACCTTTAGCAAGGTTGACAATACACAGCCCACTAAATTCTGTGGTCTCTCCATTGGCAAATAAGTCCTTATACTGCAGGCAAAACATGAATTAGTGACAATGTGCTGACGTACAGTATACTGTAATACCAGTTTACTGCTGGAGTGGGCTCTACTGTACCTCGGGATCGACCTTCTGTTGCGTGTCCTCTTGCATGAACTGCGATACCAGCTCCGTATTGACCGCTCCAGGCCACAGGCTGACAGATGCCACTCCTCTACGTCGCAGGTCGACAGCCATGTCTACCGCCATGCGGTCGCACTGTAGACAAGCCACACCTTTAATTGCCCTGTGCATAAATCTCGGGACGCTTGGGAAACGAAAATGTACCGCTGCTTTCCCGACTCCGTATGGAACATTGAAGAGATACCGCAGCCCTCCCATGGATGAAATGGTGACGATCAAACCGCGACCTTGAGCCACCATCATTCGGGCTGCGTACACCGAGAAGAAATAGTGTCCTCTACCAGATTGGGAAAATATATACAGAAGAACATCAGGGAGAAAGGATTATGTGATTTACAGGTGAACACAAGCTGATAGCAAAGAGTCAACATTAAAAGCGATACGTACACATACAGCGCTGTACAAAGGTCTTAGGTCACCACTAAGCCTTGGCTAGTTAGGCTCATTACTGCCTTGCTATTAATCATCAACTCCTTTGCATAGTCTTGCTGGTTTTAAAGGGTCCCTGACATGATTCGTCAACTTAAATATGTTATCTATTGTTTGCAATTATGTTCTACATTGTTCCATTTTTGAAAGCGAACGCTAAATTCACAAAAATTACACGTATAATTGATGGCGCCACCCATGGCGAGCTAGCTCTCGCAGTTCCGCCTCATTTCCGGATGTGACGTCATCGGCGTGGTGGGACTTGGCTCAGTATATTTTTCATCAAAATAGTAGTCATGTCAAAATTGTGGTGTTGCTGCTGGATATTCACAGTGTCCGAGTGATACTGTAAGTTTCTTTTCTTTTTCCAAAAGAGGAAGGTTTAAGACAACAATGGATGAAGCAAGTGCAGAGAGAGAGGGAGAGAGAGGGACAGATGGACACCCACCTCGAGTTCTGTTCTTTGCAGTGATCATTTCACTGATGACTGCCATGAAGGAACACCTTTACAAGTAAAATTTGGCTTGAAAGTACGGTATAAGCGTATTTTGAAAAAGGATGCTATTCCACCGGTACACAGGAAAAATAATACAAGAAGAATGACGTCAAAGTTGCCACAGAACAGAGTAAGTCATGTCTTGTTTACATAATGTCTTCTAAACACTATTCCATGATAGCGACAAGGCTGTAAAGGCTGACGCCGTTAATATAAATATCATCCTTGCAAATTTAACATGAACTGCTGCCATTGCTCAGTCATGACTAACGCCCAGTACCTCAGGCCCGTGTTGTTGATGGTGTCCCAAAAAGATGGATCAATCTCCCAGAATTTCTTTCCTTGATTGTCAAACAGAGCCTGCAATGACACCATTTTGTTGCCATTATGATCAGTCACATCATTTCCTATACGAGGGCCCTACGATTTCTGCATGGATGGAATCGCTGAATTGGCCAATAAAAACGGAATCTACTGTTGAAAGCGGAATCTCGCAGAAATTGACAAATTGGGAATGAAATGTCATCGTGAGGAGAAAGAACGTTCATGTGAGATTCGGCCGACCGCTCGGTCGTGGCGGAATCTCATCACAAACACTAACCCTGCCCCCTCCCGAACTAAACACAGGTGAAATTTGGCGGGAAAACTCACCTCTTTTGTGTCGCATTTACCGCTTGTTCACGTAAACGAGCGTTTTTACGATGCACATGCAATTTCTGAGTGAAAAAAACAAAAACGAGGACTGTTTCATTCTTTTTCCCAGCTGGTCTTACCCATCAACAGACATTCTCGACACACACAACACACTTCCGGCCTTCAAAATAAGAGCTCTACTCGCCACATCCTGTCTAATGGTGCAAACTGTGTCACGATGTATTCTTTACTTGCGTATCTTGCTTGCTGCTGTAACAAGTGAATTTCCCTGTTGTGGGATAAATAAAGTACAATACAAACAAAATAAGGCTGTCAAAAAAATATCTTCCATTAATAACGCAATTGGAATTGCATCGGTGACTATGTTGTCCTTAACCACAAGCACAGGCATTGCAGTTGAGGATTTTGCAGCAAAGTGTGCAGAGGCTGACATTCTGTTGGAAAAGTTAGCCAAGCTACATCCGTAGCTGAAATACCGGGCAAAATTGGCCAATGATGTAAATGTCAGGATTTTTGCATTTAATTAACGGACATTTTATGTACTGTCACAAAAGTACACATTCTATGCTGGTAAAATACATGTGTAAAAAAAAAAAAAAAAAAAAAAGAAGGTAAAAACCGGCATTTGGGAACAAATAAAACGGATTTCGTAGGGCTTGACGATACCAACCTGCACTCCAGCGTAAGCGTTGTTCACCAGGAGGTCCAGTCTCCCGTTCTGCTCTGCTTTAATGCGTTCAAAGAGTTCCTCAATGTCTTCGCCGTTGGTGGAATCACAGATGACTGGCACACACTTTCCACCTCTCTCGCTAACCTGCGTCGAGGGCAAACGAGTTACCGTAGGGCACGTTCAACGTCGTAAGAAAAAAACAAGTGCACAGTAATGTTTGTCCTTTCTCTTGTGGGTTAGCTGAGATAGCATGCATGGATTTTTTTTTTTATAATAAACCTTGGGGGAAAATGTGGGTAGCTAAAATTGTATTTCAGTGGTGAAGTCACTGGTGGTCCTCGGGGTTATGAATGACTTCCGTTACTAGCTGAGTGTACCTTCTAAAAATCTTGTGCCCCGGGCTAAAGTCTGGAAGGGTAACCTCCTATTCTCCTCCCAAATCTTCTTGTAACAGCGCACAGAATCCATGACCCCTCGAGCATTCATTTGCATTCAATAATCTTTATCCCCAATGACGGCCACAACAGTTGGGACCAAAAGAGCGGCGGTCATTATGTTCATTTTCACTTCCACAGTGAAGCTTTCCTTTTCCTTGGCGCACTAAGGGACTCTTTATTAGTGAGGTTGAATAC
This sequence comes from Dunckerocampus dactyliophorus, assembly GCF_027744805.1. NCBI lineage: Eukaryota > Metazoa > Chordata > Actinopteri > Syngnathiformes > Syngnathidae > Dunckerocampus > Dunckerocampus dactyliophorus. Next base: position 3,094,631 of record NC_072820.1, read on the forward strand.
ATTAGTGTTGGAGAGAAATTGCAAATGATAACTTCCTGGTAGGTGGTGCCCCACCCATCTCATGATCTCACCTGTCCTGCTGTTTCTTTAAGAGTCTTCTCCTGGCGTCCAGTGATGTAGACGGTGGCTCCTGCCTCAGAAAGCTGCAGCGCTATCCCCTTACCAATGCCCCTGGAGGCACCCGTGACCAAACACACTGAGCCAGACAGAGACATGTCGTCTGCAGACGGAGGAGACAACACTAAGAATGAGTAACATCTGCATCAGACAGATACGCCGTAAAAAAAAAAACACACACACACACACAAAAACGCAGACATTGCAGCGCCTCACTTGAACTCAACGTTGACTCAAAGAAGCAGCAGACAAAGACGATGGCCTGTCCTGAGGGAGTGTTCAGCATGGGATAGGCATTGGGATTGACTGGTGCCGCCCGTGACGTGTTATCTAACCCCAAACGTGAGGCAATAGCGTCATCACAGTTAGACACCCTCATCGTTCATCCTCAAAGTATGTGTTTCAATGTTTTAACCTATGATTACTGCGGGGTTAACTATTGCAGGACCACTAATATGGACGGCAAGTTCATTGTTGCCAAGCCATTCATTCATTCTACTTCTCTTATTCCCTGGTGGCAATAAAAGCAAAGCAAGCAGACGATGTCAGGCTATGAACACAATGTAACGTCAAGAGCCAAACAGAGAGATGGGTATCAATCCGATACCAACTAAATACCAGTATAGCAGTAGTGCAGATACTGATACGGTTAACTGAACTTGAATGATTTTGACTCTACCTTTTTGATCATTATTAGAATCCGAATAAAACACCTGGACAAAGATTGTTAGGCTCTTTTTTTAAATTATTTTAATCTACAAAGTTATTTTTGAACAATTTAAGAATATATAATAACCGATATTTTATATACTTATAAAATGACAAAATGCTGCCCCATTTGTTTTTTAAATACGGTAATGATGAGACAAGTCAGAGAGTTACACACAGCGTTTATCAATACAGGCTGGAACTTACAGAAAGTGCACCGTCATCTATCACTGTCCACAGTTCACTTGGGGTGGGGTGTTCGAGTTGAGTAACCGTTATTCAGCAAAGCGATAATACTAATGCTTAGTCATTCAATTGTGAAGGTGGCACCGCTATTATTGTACCATTATTTATGTCAAAATACCATAACAAAGCATTCAGTTTAAAAGCAACATCTAATAAGGACCTGTCGTAAAAACTTCGGCCCAGATACAATATTTATTTTATATAACATGAATTGAATTTTCTAAATTCAACACAGGAGTTGATTCGTATATTTAAGGTATGAGGTTCAATAAGGTTTATATTAAGGTTTAATCACAAACATGATATTAAATATCATGCGAAATAACTTCGCGCGAGTTGAATAATTGAAAGTAAAGCGGTACTTACGCGGGGGTGGAGCTATATTGTTGTTTTTTTAGTTGTCTTGATGGCTCAAAGACGAGAAAAGGAGACACTGGCAAAGTTGCAAGACTGTTATTCCAAATGGGTAAACGTGTTCGACTCAACACATGAACGCCTTCTTTATTTAGAGCTGTCGCGTCTTCTTCTTCCTCGCGTGACATTTTACGACAGCCGGCATCCATGGTGTTGCATTACCGCCGCCCTCTGGTGGTACTCCGACACTACAGCTTTACGGCTCGTTTTCCAGCGTCAAGTCATATTCATAGTATATATAAATAACATATATTTGATGTATTTATGTAATTGTGTACCTCTGCAGCCTGATAATACTGCTAAATTGACACAATTGCATTCATTTGCACCGAATCATCATTGCCTATGACAGACGTGTCTCAACCTTTCCCACGAGGCCTGCTTGCATACAAAAAACGGACATTGATACATTTTGTACATTAAATATGCTAAACCCAATCCATCGTAGGTCAAATTACTTTGTCTTATTGGTGAAGAAGGAAAATAGTGCAATATCTGTCTCTTTAATAATTAATTGTATTTCAGGAATGTGCCGGGAGCCAATAAGAAACAAGCTACGGGCAAAAAATGTAAAATGTCAATGCTGAATAGAGTAAAAATATTTCCGATGATCATAATAGTTCTCTCCATTAAAACTGGGTTTAGGCAAAAAGAAGAGATTTAAAGGACTTGTTTTACAGGATCAGATTGCTATAAAGAACGAAACTCGCTGGTTTTTGTTTGTTTATTTTTGTGCGTTTACAAAAAATGGTCACTTTCAATGTCCAAATCATCATAAAAGAAGTTGAGCTGTAATGCAGCCATTCATTAAACATATTATTTCAAGTATGGGTCTGGATGAGCTTTTGCATTCCATATTAAAGCAAATGGTTAGACGTTTGTAAACACAAGCGTTTTGTGTGCATCCTCTCCCTCAAGATTTGTTTACAAAAAATGATATTTAAAAAAAAAAAGTTGCAAAGGAGTCCACTCGAGGCAGATGTCACTCATCACAGTTGCATGTGTTTTATGGTATAGCCAACACATTCATTTTGCTGACTGTGCCCGCCTCACAAGATGGACTCAGTCTCTGCCAGCTGTGCCCGCGACACAGTTGTAAAAGTGTGCAACAAACGTTGGATCCCTCTCCTCCAGAATGTGTAAGAAATGGTTCCGCTCTTCTTCTCCCCAAGACTCAAACCACTGGGTCCACAGGCGGAGCTGGCATTCAAATATGCTGGGTAGTCGGTCCTTCACCTTGGTAGGATGCAAAAATAGCAACAGGTGAATGGAGATTTCAATAATTAAGACCATATATTTTCTGATCCCATTACCTGAAGGGTACTGAGAGAATCTAGGAGGGTGCACACCTTCCCGGGCACAGCTTTACCCACCAGATCTTGCAGAAACCTCTCCCGCTGTGAGGGGCTCCAGCCCTGGAACCAGCTCAGGACGCACCGCTGCTCCTGGAGACTGGCATAAGAGATGGGCTCCGGCTCTCGAACTTGACCTCCACTAGACCCACATGTCAGGTTCTCAAGGGTTGGAGGGCAGACGACACTTTGAAGGGCGGAGGGAAAGCCCTCCAGGCCGGGAGAAGAAACGCCGGTCCGGTCTGGTGCTGCCATCGTCGTCGTTGGACCACAGAAGCCGTCTGTGGCAGACAGCTGGCGCTGCTGATCCGAGCTCAGACTGACATGGTTGAACCACGACATTTTGGACAAACTTGTTCGCTTTCAGCATGAGAAGAGCAGGCAGATGCGGACTATAACGCAGTTGTGTCAGCCGACTGGCTAAGTCCTTTTGTAATAAGCTTGAACTTCAAACGGTTTATCATAAATCTAGAGTATGATGCACCTTACGCGCGAAATAACGCATTACCCACCTTTTGTCATATTTATAAAGCAACAGCTACAACCACTACTTCTCTTCCGTATAATGATCTTATTCCCTTTCCTTTATCGGAAATTGAAGCAAGTTTAAGTGATTATTACCGCCCCCTAGCGTATCGGAAGAGAGAACTATTAAATAGTCCATCAACACTCTTTACTCCTGCGCTCGAGTGTTGGGTAAATTACTTTTAAAAAGAACTTGGTGATAGTGACAAGTTATTTTCCACAACAAATCCAATCAGTCACGGAATAAATGTAATTAGTTACGAGGGAAAGTAATTATTGCCTTCAAATACGTCAAATAATTTGGATTAGAGTTGAGCTCGTGACTTGTAATTTTCTACCAAAACGCCAGGGGGCAAAGTTTTACTGGGCGTGAGCAACCACAACTCTTGTTGAGTAGCGCTTTAGTTTCCTCTGAAGTAGCAGTGAGCAATGGCAACACTGTGAACAATGGCAAATCGTTGATATAAAGATCAGTGCATAATAACAGGACACATTTCACTGTCAGTAACGGTAACAGCGTTGTGATGTTTGAAATATGAATTCGTTTGATTAACAAAGGAAGGAAGGAAAACAATAACACCGCGAGTTGGGGATACGGGAATAATTGTATTATTGTGTTAACGTTGTTACATGGTGTCGTATTGTTGTATTTAAGTGTAATTATGTTATGTTCCACATAAATTGGTTTATATTCAAATGTGTTGATAATGTTTTTGTTTGCCTAAAATGTTTGTCCTTTGTGTCATTCAGATATTAATCAACAAATTTTAAGCCAAATCACAAAATCATTCGATTATCTTGAGCTCTTGGTGATGTTTTTGCAGTAAAAAATAGTATTTGTATCGGTATTGACAAAACTGAAAACGGGAGAGTCGGCAGGTATGAGTTATGTATGCGTTACCTGACGAAGAATCAAAACTGCGTGAAATTGGGCAAAAGTACGTAGTTTGTTAACATGATATTCCAATAAATGCACCGTGTGTGAAAACTGATAAACGTAAACAGGTCGAAATTAAATGAGTGATGTAAAATGAAAACGGAGGAGGTACATTTTTTGTATCGGTTGCCGGAAGTTGTCACCGATTACGTCAGCAGTGGGAGGGCGTTGCTCGACGCGCTCGCTGGAAGCGGGCCAGAGGAACGGAAAATGGCGGACCTCGAAGACGTTACCCTGGACGGGAAGCCGCTCCAGTCCCTTCGTGTAGCCGATTTAAAAGCTGCCCTCCAGGAGAGAAGACTGTCGAAAAGTGGACACAAAAATGCTCTCGTCAAAAGACTCAAAGGGGTGAGTTCTGGCGCGAAGTGCGCGGGCACGGTTGCAGCGAGTTCGGATAACGATGAGACGGGCTGATGCTTTCTCGAGGCCGACATCCGAGCACCGTTGAACCGCGTAGTCGCTGGAATTTGTCGTTTGATCATTCCCACTCGGTTGTATTGTCTCCTTTGAGACGCACGGCTTGTTGGTAATTGTGTTTTCAGCAGGACTGAACGCACCAAGCGTAGCAAGTAAGAGTTAAGCCAACTTCTCCTCCCCAAATGTTGCATTGGGGGTGATGTTTCCCTGTTAGCATAGTAGCTATTTGGCTAACCCCGTTGAGTTCAGCAGCTGCCTCGGTGGATAGCTGCTGATTACGAGGTTTTAAAACCCTCAAGAGTTTCACCGGGCGATTTCCGCAAATATGCATATTTTCTTCCTATTTCAGTCATCTGTTTTCTAATTGCAACTGCTCGCCATGTTTCGACGACTTACGGTCCGCGAATTCCCCCATTTGAGGCCTTCGAGCTGCCGTAGGTCATCGAAGAGCTGATTTGTTTACTTTTCGACAGGACATCAACCAAAGGTTATCTCAAGCGAGTTATTTTGTTTCTCCTAAGCCGTTCTCGCGTTCTGTTGACGGTTCAACTGCGCCCCCAAAAACTATATTATGTTTCTTTTTTTGTTTTAACCCGTTTCCTTTTGAAGTTTAAAGCGACACATTTCTCTTCCGTCGACAGTGGGTTGACATGCTAGAAGTATATTTCTTTCGTATAATATCAATAATACTAATCATTTCAGGCGTGTCACGTCAAAATACTTCAATGTCACATGTTTTGATTCAGTGAGACAAATCTTGTATGGGAAAAGCTCTTTGGCTTTGATCTAATTATTCAACTAGTTTCCACTTTTATCTAATTTATGACAATACTAACTAGATTGTATTGTAATCAGGCTCACATTTTTTAGTCTCAAATAGATTCTACAAAAAAATGTAAATTTTGTTTCTTACAATTACCCAGATCTGACTGTGTGGCCGGCATGCTAACCACCAGGCCAGAAAACAATCTATCAGGTCAAAAAAAGTGGCACATTTCCCACAGGACTGCCATCTATCTGTGGCCCTCGGATGCGCGATTTAAATCCGCAAAACTCCAGCCAGAGTGGAGATTTCCAAAAGCTCCAGCTTCAGTGCGTGTGTGTTGATGGATAAAACAAAGCTTTTTTGGTTTGTCTCATAAGAATTCTGGCCGTTGGTTTGATTTTTGCGCAGCAGGCGGGAGAATAAAAACATCCGTCACGTGTCCTTGGCTGAATGTATTTTAAAGGTAACGTGCACGTCTTTGTACATCTAAAATGTCTCCGTATTGTAGCGTCTGAGGGAGATGCGTCTGGAGTACCCAGCATACTTCGCAGGCGCTTTGTAAATAACAGTTAAAGTTACGCATTTGTTGTTAGCGCTTAGCAGTTAATTTGCGGTGGTTGGCCGCGTTGTTTACGCAAAACTATTCATCAGCCTCCAGCGCTAACGATACGAGGGACATACTTTAGCCGTGCTCAACTTTGCAGGACACGTCGGGAGTCCATCATCATCAAATGCGTGAGGGTCGCTGAATCCAAATCTCTATCGAGGACAAGTTTATATAGTTTCTATCGCTATCGTTTATAACGCCCATTCCTGTGTCTCACTCTATTGTAGCGTACCCAGCATGCCTTGCGGGCACTAGTAACCTGTTTGTTGTTAGCACTTTGTCATTACTATCCGCAAACAATGGTGGTTCGCTGTTGTGCGGTAACTAACGTGTCGTGCAGTGTAGTTTTTTTGGTTTTATTAGCGAGACTGTCCTTCAATTAGACGACTGTCTGTCTGTTGGCATACTGGTGCCAAGCTGATGCCTGTGAATGGGAGAGCAAGCCGACTGGCCGAAATGATAACTACTAGGGTTGTTGCAAGATCTCGTAAGATTAAAACGTGACAAGGTTTCTTGTCCAGGAGAAGACTCTTGTGGGCTCCAGGCCTCAGATGATAATAATTAATTATTCGCACGATACACGAAAATGAAGTGGATAATTGATATACTGCCATGTGCATGCGTGTCCGCTTTCCTCCTCTCTTGCCTCCAAACAGGCCGTACGTGCTGTGTGGTTTCTCATATTTGTCGTGTTCCAAAAATATTTGAAGCTTGTATGACAAAGCCTGCATATCGTCTGGCTCTTTTCCAGCTCATTTTCAACTTCAACTGCGCGAAAGCCAAAGTGCTTCCAGGCGGGTGCAGATCGGAGTTCACGCTCAGCCATTCTTCCATTTTTTTTGTTCTGTCAGCATGGATTATTGACATGTATGAATCGATTAATAATCGTCAATGTCAAATCCATTATTTCCCCCACCCCCATTTTACGTGTCTTTTCATAACTGCGCATCAACAAAATGAGTAGTTGCAGCTACAAGTTGCAGCTACAAGTGCCGTCATTATTTTAACTTGTCATTTTTTTTGTTTTTGTTCCAGTTTGTGGAAGTAGTTCAACCGTTAAAAGCATTGAGCTTAGGTCACGCATTATAAAACATTTCAAAATGTGCTTGCATTGTTTTGTCGCGCTTTGAAATACACCTAATAAAAATGTGGGAAAAGGTTATTTGTTGCGTAGCTTGCAAAATATTTAATGTAACATAAATTGAAAGAAATAAAATGAAGGATTTTTTTGGGATGTAATGCACCTGATTGACTTCAGCCTTCTGTCAGTTCACTCGACCGTTTGTTTGGCAATTTAATTTCAGTCATGAAGTTGCCTTGTCTGGTAGGTTCAGGCTGAACTCTGAGTACTTTCCACAGTTAATCATTTGCCTCCGGCCATGATGAACTCCTTTTGGGTGTCATTTGTTATTTGCGACTTGAATTGCTTTCTGTTGTTCTCTACTTTTATCATCCCTCTCAATAATAACCAATAGGGGTGGGCGATATGGACCTTAGCATGTAATGCAATATTTTTGGGCTGTATCGCGATATGATTAAAGTCTTGTATAAAAAGCTACAAACCTTAAGCCGTGTAAGTAAATACGCTTGTCTCAAACTGTAGAGCACATTCACTGACTTATTGGTGACGAAGTGCAACACACCAAGTGCATTTAGTGCTACCAATCTGAGCGTTTTGTATTTTTGCCTAAGTGTAGACGTGCTCGCTGTCTCGGTCTCACGCATCACGACACACTCCTCGTACTCAACTCTGTGTTCGCGCTTGAGACGCTAGAACAAATTTGTCGTGTTCCTCCCCCTTTTGCCGTCACCGTTGCTTTGCAAATATTGCATATGATGGTCTCTTGCTCCATTTTACGCTTTTTTTACCAGCACAGTGTGTGTGCTTTATGGGTTAGTGAACAAAATGTCCGTTAATTAAATGTGAAAATACTTCTATTTATTGATGCAATAAATCAATGGCCAATTTAGGCCCGTAATTGAGAAATGGATGTAGCCTGGCTAACTTTCCTAATGGGATGGCAGCCTCTGCACACGTTGCTACGAAACGCCCCTGCTTGTCATTAAGGAAGATGTCATCACCGACGCAATTCCAACTGCATATGTAAGATATTTTATGACACTCTTATTTTGTTTACACGGTTAGACCACATGGAACAACCGGTGCTCTTATTTTGAAGGCCGGAAGTGTGTTGAGTGTCAACTTTCCGCCAACTTTCGCCGGTGTTTGTCGCCATTTGAAGATGTTTTGTTCGGGAGGAGAAGGTTTAGTGTTTGTAATGGTGGTGCCACGATTGAGCAGTGCGCCGAGCAAATACACGCACGTTCCTTCTCCTCACGATGACAGCATTTTATTCACATTATGTCCATTTCTGCAAGAGTCCGCATCTAACAGTAAATTCTGTTTTTATTGGCCAATCGTGGAAATCATAGGGCCCTGCATGCTGTGGTGCACGTCAGGCTTTCTGTAAACTGTAAATACTGTAAATGAATGAATGAAACTTTCCGTTTCATTCATTCATTTACAGTATACCGTTACAAGTCATTTTTTTTTTATCATTGGAAGACTTGATACGGTATATAAAACTGATCGCCCAACCCTAACGATCTCTTTTCAACCAATACCAGGCTCTCATGCTGGAGAATCTGCAGAAGACCTCCACCTCTCATGTTGGGCTGCAACCAAACTCGCAGGTAAGTGTCTGAAAGCTGATGTTTGTCATCATGGAGAGAACTGGTGGAAAGTCTAATCCCAAGTAAATATGCCGGTATGGTTGTCATAAAGAGCTGATGCCACTGCCCAGGCCTGTTTTCACGAGTCTGTCTGTTTTTAGATTGGTGAGATGAGCCAGAACAACTTTATCAAGCAGTATTTAGCCAAACAGCAGGAGCTTTTGAGGCAGCGGCCAGAGAGAGAGGCTCGTGAAGCATCTGAAACGAACGGTAAGTAGAATGACAGTTTCCCGGTCTAGGTGTGATGTTTACTGTATGCTGTGGAATGTTAACGTATTTATGACATTTTGTGAACAGAGCAAGAGGACCACACAGAAGTAAATAACAGCACCCCCAGCCCTGCTCATGTCCAGGTCAGACTCAGTGTTCTCACCGTACTGTTGCTCAGTCCCTTTCTAACCTTTCATATGAAGACTGCTCTCTGAACTTGGTTTCACAGCCCTCATTTTTTGCGGTTAATTGCTTCTAGACCCGACCATGATAGGTGAATTTCCGCTAAGTAGGAATCCTTCTTTTATAAATAGAATATTTTCGTAGTTTCGTAGAGCATACAAAACCTGTTTACTATCTTCTGAATACGCTTTTTGGCATTATTAGGGCCCTCCAGACATGAAATAACACCCCGTTGTCACTTTTACACTCCTACTAGCCAATATAGTACACATAATAATACAAAATATGATGTCTTACACACAAATAAGATAACATAGACAAGGGGTGTCCAGACTACGTCCCGGGCGCCATTTGTGCCCCATTGCTGTTTTTTTTATTGGCCCGCGGCACATTCTAAAACTATATTTAAGTATTTACTATAGTTACTATATTTAACTATTGAACTAAAAAAATGAAAAAAACAGCAGTCATTTTTATTACATTACAATAATAAAGTCAAAACATTGAGCAAAATGTTGTAACCTAATGAGGGGGGGAAAAGTCAATTTTCTAATTTTGCAAGAATAAAGTAATATGACGAAAAATCAGGTCATTTTAGTCGCAAAAAGTTGAAGTAGTATAAAGAAAAAAGTTTTTAAAGTCGTAATATAAGAAAAAAACAAAACAAAGAGTGAAGTTGTAATTTTTGGAAAATGAGGTTGTGAAAAACGCAATAATATAATGGGAATAAAGTCAAAACATTATGGGATCCATAATGTTACAAAAAGGGGATGTACAAGAAGAAAGTTGAAATATTTGTAAAATTCTATTTAAAAAAAAAAGCAACAGCAGAAATTTTACGACAGTAAATTGAAAATATTAAGAGACAAACGTCGTTTCCATTGGAGAAAAAAAGTTGCAATTTTACGAGAATGAACTTGTAATTACGAGAGAAAAATAATGTCATTTTAGTGTCATAGAGTTTAAATATTGAAGAAAAAAAATTTTTTTTCCAAGACATAATATTATGAGAAACAACGAATAAAGTTGTCATTTATGTTGGGGAAAAAGTTTTGATATTACAAGAAGTCAATAGCCCTGCTCCTTCTGAATGCCTTATTTTAGTTCGTTTAGCCATTTTTATGCGTCAGAATGCTCAATTTAGGCCAAGAATTAGCTTATATTTGTACTTTTTTTTTTTTTTTTTTTTTACTAGTAATAGGCCGTATTCAACCACAAAACAATAATAATGAATACATTTTTGAAAAACCATGATAGAGTGAGGGCGTGATGAACCGAGATGTAGCGAGGGACGACTGGCCTGCCAAAGGTATTGCCAATGCGAGTACGGCAGTATAAACATTTCAACCACCTTTTTTCTTATCAGGATGTGACCCCTGCCTCAGCTGACCACCGCAAGTCACCAGGCCCCTCTGACGGAGAGGGCCTGTTTGCCGTGGAAAATGAGGGAGACGCGAACAGCAACCAGGAAGCTCACATGTCTGCTTCTCCTGCTTCTGGCTCGGTTCCAATGCACATTCCTGGCGGCGGGGATCACCACCCGGACAAGAGTGCCACGGCCGGTGACTTCCTTGCCGACAGTGATGATGATGACAGTGAGGATGGCGAGGACGATGGTGACGATGAAGACTGGGACAGGAACATTCGGAGGAGAACCCCGAGACAGCCGGCCAGAGGCCCCTCAACCCGGGAGAGGTGTGGAGCATCTTGTCAACCCCAGCAGCAGCACATCCCTTCCCTTTTGTCTCCACAACTCCGCCAGCCAACTCCTCCTCCCTCCCCGCCTCCCGAGTTTTCATTCCCCTTGCCCGACACCCCCAAGCAGAGCCCCCCAAGTCCAGATGTAGCCCCAGCTAGGCGCTCACCCAGTAGCTCCAGCTCCGGTTCCTCCAGCAGCGATAGCCGCAGTAGCAGTCCGGAGCCGCAGAGAAGTGGACACGTGGAGCGCAAACCCGGCCCATTAACTCTCCTGGCACGTAAAATGGAATCCGAGGGAGCTTTCTCCGGAGCGGGTTGGCACGGCGGCAATGCGGAAGGTGGTAGGAAAGACAGCGTTTCACCAACGGCCGCAGAGCATGGTGAAGGTCTCATATCTGCCGTCGCTCACACGGCCTCCACTACAGGCCATGAGCCGTTTTCCAAGACACCAGGCACCATCAACCCGGGCGCCGGCGGAGCTCAGTCAGCCCATAGCCACGTTCCTGTGAGTGTGCTCAAGGCTTCCGAAATGGAAGAGAGTGAACGTGAACTAGAGGCAGAAAGAGAGAGGCTAAGAACCCTTGAGCAAGAGCAAGCGATGGAGGAAGAGAGAAAAAGAGCTCGTGAAAGAGAGGAGCGAGAAAAAGCCTTGCAGCTGGAGAAGGAACTTGCTTTAGAAAGAGAGAGGCAGGAGAGGGAAGAAGCTTTGGCCAAAGAGCAGGAAGAGCGAGAGCAAGCATTGGCAAGAGAGAGAGCTCTAGAGCTGGAAAGGCAAAGGGCCTTGGAGCAGGAACTTCTCCAGCGCCAGCGGGAGGAGAGGGAGAAGGAGTTAGAAAGACTCCAGGCTTTGGAACGGGAGCGAGAGGAACGAGAAAAGGCTTTGGAGGAAGAAAGAAAAGAAAAGGAACAAATTGAAAGAGAGAAGATGTTGGAGCAAGAACGGTTGGAAAGGGAGAAAGTGGAGCAAGAGCGACTAGAGAGGGAGAAAGCTCTAGAGCTTGAGCGGCTAGAGAGGGAGAGAGCTCTAGAGCAAGAGCGGCTAGAGAGGGAGAGAGCCCTAGAGCAAGAGCGGCTAGAGAGGGAGAGAGCCCTAGAACAAGAGCGACTAGAAAGGGAGAGAGCTCTAGAGCAAGAGCGACTAGAGAGGGAGAGAGCTCTAGAGCAAGAGCGGCTAGAGAGGGAGAGAGCCCTAGAACAAGAGCGGCTAGAGAGGGAGAAAGCCCTAGAGCTTGTGCGGCTAGAAAAAGAGAGAGCCCTAGAGCAAGAGCGACAAGAAAAAGAGAAAGCCCTAGAGCAAGAGCGGCTAGAAAAAGAAAGAGCCCTAGAGCAAGAGCGACTAGAAAAAGAAAGAGCCCTAGAGCAAGAGCGACTAGAAAAAGAAAGAGCCCTAGAGCAAGAGCGACTAGAAAAAGAAAGAGTCCTAGAGCAAGAGCGACTAGAGCGGGAGAAAGCCTTAGAGCTTGAGAGACTAGAAAAAGAGAGAGCCTTAGAGCAAGAGCGGCTAGAGAGGGAGAAAGCTGTAGAGCAAGAACGTCTAGAGCAAGAAAGACAAGAGCAGATGAAGGGCTCAGAGCGAGAGAGAATTAAGAAGTTAGAAAGTGATAGAGCAGAAGAGCAAAGGAGGTTAGAGCTCGACATGGAGGAAAAGAAAAAGTCGACTCTTGACAACGTGAGGACAGAGGAGGCTGTAACGACAGGAAGGATTTGTGAACAGGAGAGCTTAGAGAAGGAAATAGCCAAAGAGCTAGACACTGAACTCCCTCCATTTAAATGTGGCGGCGAGCTTGGTGTCAGCCCTCCCACTCCTCCCCTTTCCACAGGACCAGATAGCAAAAGACAGGCAGGGGACCAGGAAGATGCCAATGCTCCAAAGCCACAGAGCGAATCCCAAGCAGCAGAGTCAAGGTCTCCCTTGTCACCAACGTCACTGTCATCTCCACAGTCATCACTCAAGAAGTTCCGGTTCTTAAGGGACCGTCCAATTCAACCCCCCACCCCTTCCATGGTTATCAAGCGGCCGCGTACCTTCTCTGACACCCCCCCTGTCTCCTTCAGCTTTGGAGAACAGAAGGAAGGACATCGAATGCCTGCTGCACAGGAAGACCACGTGCATCAGGACGGTGGTGCCAAACCACTGGGTCCTGTGGGCAGCCAGTCCGAGGACGACCCTGCTTTGAACAAAAACAGCTCCAAAGAGAGCTTTACAAGTCAGGTATCGGAGGACATTCATAAAGATGATTCCATGATCCAGGAAGAGCCTGCCAGGGAAGCCACCGAGACAACAAAAGATGCGGGTCCTTCAAGCCCAGTGGATGCTACACAATGGCAGGGAAGAGATGGAAAGAGAGAAGAGAAAACAACAAGAAAACGTTCATCCTCTAATGACTCGTCGTCTTCTGAATCTGATTCTGGGTCGTCGTCATCCCGGTCTTCTTCCTCATCCTCCTCTTCTCCTGATAAAACATCCATTTCAAGGAGTAGAAGGGTAGGCAATCCACATGTAAACATTTGACTCCTTTTGAATGCGCATGCTTGTTTTGGTTTGGCATATGTGCACTAATGTATCTGACTTGAATAACAATGATACATTTGAAAGATTGAAGTGTAACACCACTGTTTAAGTAGTCATAGTCAACATTTTTTCATTAGTCATATCAAACAGCTGTATTTTAACACCTAAAGGTCATTCTTGTTTTTAAAATAAAGTCATATGTCTGTATTTAGTTTTTGCTACAATCTCCAAGCTAGACATAATTATTGTCCGAGTTAAGCAACACTGCTGTCTAAAGTACTGTACCATATTTCTAAATCCACACGTCATATCATTATATTGTAGTTGCACATGACTTACAGACACACAATCTACAAGATTAGAAAGTAACAAAAAGCATCCGGTATGCTCTTCATCATTCCATTTGTGTGTGCCTAACTGCGTCACAAACTCAACTCCATGAATTATTGCAGCCACTAGGTGGCGCCACAAAAGCTCCTGCCAGCCCCTTTTACCTATAGACAGCACATGCTGAATTGTAGGTCATACCTGACTATAAGTTGCAGGACCAGCCAAGCTGTGAACAACTGCAACTTATAGTCCAGATAATACTGTTATATTTGCCTTAATTCATTTGTGCCTGCTTGCTTGCCTTTTAGGAAGGAAAACCTCAAAGAAATGCCTCACCACAGCGTAGCATGTCTGCTGTGGCCCAAGATGATCTTATAAACCAAATACCAAAGGCCTCCCCTTACAAAAGAGAGCGATCCGGAGAGAAGACTAGCCCAGCTGATGATGGAGCAAGCCAGGCTAAGGTCAGTGACTGTCAAATGCAATCTTATGACCTTTGTTACGACAGGTTATACATTTGTACTCTTTCCCTTTTTTTTTACAAAAACAAAAATGTTGCCGCCCACTTAAAACTCCAGAAACCATTCCTTGAATCAACAACCAGAGCAGAGAGGAAGAGGAACAACAGTGAAGGATTGGAGGAAAAAGATGAACTAAGGTCTGGTATTATGTCTTTGTTCGGTGGGGCCACTACAACCAATGAGTGAATGTTATGCATTTGAGTATCTGATGATCAAAGTAATTAATGTGTAATATAATCTGCAGCACCTATGATTAATGCCAACTGCCACAAAAATGTATTTCCCTACCCTGTGCCTTTATTTAATCTGCACTTCAGTCATAAACAATACAAAGATGGGTTTATATCTTTTAGAACAATACCCCATGTTACATGTTACACCACTTTCCTGAATAGTTTCTTCAGAGGAGTATGCTGCATTTTCTAAAACTCTATCTGGGATAAGGACAGTGTTCTCCAGAAAGAAAAATGTACCTTTCTTCCTGACGTGTAGTGGGATTTCAGTTCATTCTTCTCGTTCAGGGGTGTCCAAAGTGCGGCCCGCAGTCCCGCGACTGCTTTTTTATTTGCCCTCGGCACATTCTAAAAATACATTTAAACAATAAATTAAAAAAATAAGTAAAACGTTGAAATATTTGTAAAAATAAAAAAACAGCCAACTAGGAATGTAAGGAGAAACAGTTGATAATAATAATAACAATACGCTTTGTCACTGATAAAATGAATAAATATATTTGATATGTGTAAATATATATATATACACACACACACACACACACACACACACACACACATTATATTAAATATTTAGTTTGGGTTGGTTTAAAACAAAACAAAAAAAAAGTAAAAGCAGCCCCTGCATCTTTGATTTTTCAGTATGCGGCCCTTAATGGAAATAGTTAGGACACCCCTGTTATGAACATCTGTGTTGGTTGGGTCTTTTTAGCAAGTGCACTAAATGTGCATTTCTAACAAAAGCTCAAATGTATGAAAAGTAGAAATGCTCCGATCAAGTATTTATGCTACCGATACTGATCACGTAGATAAGTGCAATTTTTAAATAAAAAACATTTATTTTCATAGATTATTTCAACCCAAACAAAGCATTTTTTTTTTTATCAGAACATGAACAAAAACCTCAATGAAAAGCAGGCTTGCAGGCGTCTCATGTCGTCATGGGGGGCTCCCTGGTGCCCGCTGGTACCACGCTTGTGTCCCCTGGGCTATATTATATGAAAGCGGAACCATAAAATGTAGACAAAATTATATTTGACTTACTTTTTCACTGGTGAAACTTAGAGGATCAGAGGCCTTACTTAAGGAGACTTTGGATGCAAGAGCAACTTGATGGCGCCCCAGCTGGACACCAGGCAGTCGGCAAACCCGGCGGCCGGCCATCCAATCCGACGAATCTAACCACTGTTCGGGCTATCACGGGCACATCTCCCGCCTTTTGGCTAATTAGCTGCTGCCCGACCAACAATCGCATCGCAAGCTGCAAAAACTCACCCTACCCTGCCAAGTGCCCCCGCAAAACTTATATCACTCTCACAACGACAGGAAGCCCCACAGGGCAGACATGCTTGTTTTGGCTTTGTGAAGGGAAAGTGGGCGGGAGACGGTCGCTATAGGCTGGCTGTTATAATGGAGGCGGAGCTGATCGGCGAAGGGGATCAGCATTTAAAAGCAAGTATCGGGATGCCAACACTGTGCTTTTTCACGGTAATCAGCAGATACTGATATCGATCTCAGCACCCCTAATGAAAAGTGAATGTTATATTGAACATTCAGACTGAGATGAAGATCGTTTAGTATGTGTTTCGCAAACAATGAAATGGGAAATGTTTTGTCACATGAACGCTATTTATTTTTGGAATGTGCCACATTATATGCAGCTTTAGAGCCCCTGGGCACGCTGGGAAAATTAAAAATATGCACAGTCGTCCCTCGCTACATTGCGGTTCGAACATCGCTCCTTCACTCTATCACGGTTTTTCAAAAATGAATTAATAAATGGTGTTTTAGGGTTGGCTATATTTTTATTTTTAGTCAAAAATGTGCATTTTGAAGCAAATCGTATGTATTTTTCCCCCCAAATTAAGCATTTTCAGGCATAAAAATGGCTGCACGAACTAAAATACAAATACAGCATAAGCCATTAAGACCACCAACTTGTGAATGTAGTATTCTACATTGGTCACTAGGTGTTGGTAATTGTTCGGTGTGACCAACACCCAAACACCAGACTTGAACAACTGGCTTTTATTGCCAGTTTAAATAATGTCACAAGGCAATAATAACATCATAATAACACGGGTTACTGTTGCGGCCATAGCCCACAACAAGCTAAAACTCAACTCTGAAACCTCAACATCACTTCCTGTCCGCCGCTGATTTTGCTCCCCTACAAGGTAAACTGTCCTAAATTTCTTATTTTCTCTTATTACTACAATATATTCACTTATCACGATTGAGTCTGGAACCAATTAACTGCAGTGAACGAGGGATTACTGTACAGTGGAGACCACTTAAGTCGGTCCATCTTATGTTGACAACCTGTCTACGTTGACCAAGTCTTGAAGTCCCGCTACACTATGTTATTACAAAAAAGTGCCGCCGTAAGTTGACGTTGACATACATTTGAGACCCAAAGTGGTAATTTTTAATGAAAAATCAGTTTGCTTACACGTTAACAGCGAGAAACGACAACGTCATAACTATTGTCTAGTTACACGGGATTAAAATGTGCATGTATTAAAATGTGTATTTATTACCACAGCAGCTCTGTTAGATAAAAGTATAAAATATCATATGAAAACACAATAATCAGAACAAAAATATGCACAAATTGAGAAAAACCGTGTCAACAAAGTGGCGTTGATTTAAAAAAATCCCATATCGCACTCGATTATGTTTATCAGCACTTGTATCGACGTCTGATGGGCGCGCGTTAACATAAACGGTTACACTCTATATTATTCTCGTAATATTACAACCATGTTGTCATAATATTACAAGTTATTCACGTAGCAGGAAAACATGTTTCTCCTCATTATATAACTTAATTCTCGTTACTTTTACCATCTTTTGGGTTTAGTTTTTTCCTTTTAATCGTGGCTGTAATACTCAGTAGTTATCCAATTCCTTGTTGATGCTAATGAATAGGTTTTAGTCGCAAAATCGATTGAATGCAGTCTTTAAAAAAAAAAAGATGAAATATTTGATTTAAGATGTTAACACGGCAGGAAGGGTAGCTAATATGAAACCTTGTCACTTTGGGGCCGAAGTATTTTCTATCAGGCGATAGTCGCGGCTACCATGAAGCCAACACGCGGGTCTTCTTTTATTCATAATTGAAAAGAACAGCTTCCCTCGCGGTGTAGCAGGGCCTAACGTTTTATTAGCTAATGGCTGAAGCTAACAACAAGCAACACCTTCGCCCCCGATTGTGTGTCGCTGCCAGGGGAAGCGGACATGAACGCTGACGGTGAAGAGTAGCCTGCGGTGGGAGAAAAGGTATGGCGGAGAGAGAGGGAGCTTAGCCCGCTGCGTCAGTCTGCGTGTGTGCTGCGTTTAAGCAGTACGTCATGTTTTCATTGACAAGTTGAATTAGTCGGCTCCGCAGTGTGTCGCCAGCTTTGACCGTCTGGGCTTGGCGCGGACTGGCACAGCGGTGTCAGAGGCGGACTGCGGTGCTAGCGCATTACTACGCGTTATGCATGCGTGCTTCATGCAAGGTTTTTCCAGACACGTCTCGTCACCTGGTCTTAGTTAATGTCACTTCTGCTCTCCTCCCGTTCACATGCATTCCGAATGACTGCATCGTATTATATTTATTACATTTATTACATTTATTATAAAGGCACATAGCCCAGCTTTGTTTGGCCAACCTGTTGATTGAAAATTGTACTTATTGTAATTAGGTGCTTATTGTTTTGCATTTTCACTAATAATGTAATCATTTGGTTTGTCTTTGTCCCCTGCTTCTGTGCATGTCGACATAATGAAGGAAGGGCATTGAGCCTGCAATGGCAGATTCAGAGAAGGTTCCGGAGACCAGCGAGGAGGTAAGGATGCTACTACCTGTAGCTGCTGTTGTGACACATTAATTTCAGTTTCAATTTCAATTTTCAATTACAGGCTTTGCTTGCAATATCGCAGTTCGATTATCTCTCTCTCTCCCCCCCCCCCCCCCCCCCCAAAAAAAAATTATTGCGTTTTTTCAGAAGTTAATTAATAAATAATGACTGTTTTGGCTTGGGTCTATTATTAGTCAAAACATTGAAATGCAAATGATATGCAGTAATCTGGTCACTAGGCGGCTGTAATAACACAAAACATTACATTAATTTAAAGGAACTGCACTTTTTTGGGGGAATTTTGCCCATCCACAATCCTTATATGACACATGAAAACATGTGTCTTTGGCTTTTCTGCACATTCAAAAGCTATAAAAACGGCTAAAAAGATGTAGCTAAGAATGCACGTAATGTGAAGCACCTGTTCCGCCTATAAAGCCTGCTGGAAAAAAATTCCAAAAAGCGGCAACAACACTCTTTTTAACATATAATCTGCTTTATATGTTGCATATAGCCAAGCTACAGTGACATTGTTATTATTAACATTGTCACACCCAAGAACTACATCACTGGCGTAGTGACACCTCATTCATGTTAGATTTATTTCTGCTGAGAGTTTCATACATTTTTCGCCAAGGTCTTGCATTGATGACTGCGAAGATTCTTCTTACCCATCCGTACTTTAAAAGACAAATCCGCACTGTGATTTTTTTTCCCCCTCTATGCTGACGCATCTGTCCGTTTTAACTTGACCTTTTTTCTTCTGTCACTTCCACCCGATATTTAGCCACTCTAGCGAGGAGCGCCTTCTGGGTGACGTGTAAAATGGTGACACGACTCACTGAGGAAGAACGGTGGATATCCATCGTCAAGTTAAATATAGCCATGTATTCATATTTCGTGGCATTTTTAGCCATCACAGATGTTGAATGAATTCAGTGTGCGGCGAACGGTTAAAAACACAATGAGAGAAAAGAAACAATAGCGCCATATTTGCTCATCACTTCCCTGGGTTCCAACTTCGCCTCTCTTCTGCTGTATTTTTCTTGCTCTTTTAATACCTCTACTCCCCCGTTTGTGTCAATCCTGCCTTCCTTATCTTTTTTCTTTGTGTTGCAGACACCCAAGGCCTTCTCTGCTCGGAAGATATCTCTTGGCAGTGAGTATACCGTTCGTTGTCTGTTAGTTGTAGTTCACCATTTCCTGCATTGGTGCTACTACCTGTATTATATGAATGTCATCACACATCAATGATGTGGTAAACATTGGACATATTTTATGCACTGAGCTGTGTTGTTGTTTTGCTGTCACGGCAGGCAGTAAGTCATCTCCAGGCAGAGGCAGTACCGACACCGATCAGGAGTCTGGGACAGCTGGTGGTCGCAAGAGGAGGTGGGGTTCCAGCACCGTGGTCACGGTCAAGAAACCTTCCATTAGCATCACCACAGATTCACTGAAGGTATTTGCGCCATACATACATTGTTCTATCTTGAAGGAAGCGTGCTTATTTTCTTTATTTATTTGCCCCCCAGTCACTGATCCCAGACATTAAGCCATGTGCAGGCCAAGATGCGATTGTGGACCTGTACCCTGAGGAAGCTGTCCTGTCCGGTGCTGAGGAAGAAGACACAGAGCGCTCGGAGCAGGACCTTCAGATCAGACGCACTGTCACACAAGTATTGCCTTCACTTATTTGAATGCTGGATTTTGAAGGTGGGACTTGTTACCTGGACGACTTTCTCTCTCTCAACTGAAGGTGGTGGTGTCAGACAGCCAAGAGAACGGACAAAAGGAGGAGAAGAAGAGCAGGAGGGAGGAGGTGGAGGTGAATGACGTACAGGGCGACGCAGCTCACGAAGACAAAACCTCTGTTCCCGAAGACATGGAGACTCAATCACCGTCCCAACCCAGCCAAGATGTAGAACTCAGCACTGGTAATCTACACTAAATACTACTTAGCAATCCTTTAAAGCAGGAATGTCCAAACTTCTTCCAGTGAGGGCCACATACTGAAAAATGAAAGGATGCAAGGTCCTCTTACATATTATATAAAGCAATGCTAAGAAGTTCTGCATATTTGAAAATAAAGCTGCATCTCAGCTTTGTCATACATGTAGGTGAAAAACCATATTAGTATGAACTTTACATTATTGCTCTTTTTTTTTCATTTTCCAAATATTTCAATAACTTCTTATATAATCATAAATTAGTTTCATAATATTATTCCTCTTAATAGTTGGACTTTATTCTTGTAAAATTACTGCAGATTTTTCCGTTTTTACTTGGGTGGGCGGATTTGGAGAAGGGAGGGTTTAAAAAAAAGTTTTCTTGTAAAATTGTTTTAAGAATGTGCCGCGGGCCAATGAAAAAGTAGCTGTGGACCACACATTGGGCGCCCCAGCTTTAAAGCATACATGGTGGAAAAAAAGAGTACTGTATAGCTGTCCAGTAAAGCACATTTTAACACATTTTTTTTAATAGTGACCACAGGTGAAACCATCATTCGGCGCTCCATCAGCCAGCAGAAAACAGGCGTTTCCATCACCATTGACGACCCTGTACGCACCAACCGACAACCCTCTCCACCACGTGGCAAAGTTTCCAGTATTGTTCATGTTAGCAACCTGGTGAGAAAACACTTTTCTTTTTTTTTTTTTTTTTTAAACATAGTTTTTTCTTAAAATTCAAATCTGTTAGGATGGACTCCCAATTTTAAGACATTGCGTAGGTACTACTAGAAAATATCTCCATCTGTACAGGTCCTGTTTTAGGGAACAATTTGACTTAACTGCCATGCAAGCGTAAAAAGGTGTCATGTGGAGGTGATACCACTTTTTAAAAAAAGCTCATTGCCATGTGTAGACTTTAATATCACATATGGGAACAATCAGGGCTGCATGGTAACTTTAAAAAAAAAAAAAAATTGTATCGCATAGATGCTACAGATTTGTAGAGCACTTAGAAAATGTCCCAGGACCTCTCAAAGCACTTACATTGTTGAGTTCATCTCTGGCAAACAGTAGAATATTCATGGGAAAAATGCTCCTCAAAATCCAAGCAAGGGTGAATCCAGACGTTGTTTGCCCACGTGAACTAGATGTTAGACTGGCGCTTTTATTATGAAGGCCAAAGTGTTCTAACTGATTCCTGATCTTCTGGCAGCCAATCCTAATACTGTGCTATACAAGTAAAGAATCAAAGTTATGTAAGTCGACAGTTCTGTGGCCAAACACTTAGCAACAGCCTTGTCTCGCCCTGCTGTCCAAAATGAAACACTTCACCTGCCAATATGTGAGAATATTCCAAAAACGGTCATGCAAGAAGCCTGGAAAGCAACACTAGGCGCCTTGGTTGCCCACGACTTGGTGTCGTGGGAGAGTTTGTGTACATGAGATTACATTTAAACACTTTTTCAGCGACTGGATGTGTTTGTGTTTACGCTGTGAGTTAGTCTTTACTTGGGCACACTCAGCAAGCACACATGAGAACGCGTGAACAAACGTGCCATGTCGATGTCAGTCAGCCAGTCTGTTACACCTTATGTTTTCGTAACATGACAAGTTATTTTCAGACTGAATTCTTGTCATTTTTACACCTGTAATTTAGGTGAGGCCATTCACTCTCGGGCAGCTGAAGGAATTGCTGGGCAGGACCGGCACCCTGGTGGAGGACGGCTTCTGGATTGACAAAATCAAGTCCCACTGCTACGTCACTGTGAGTTACGGCCGTGCGTGATCTCCGGCGAAGAACCGCTCCACCGCGGTTTACTTAGTGACTTGTCTTCCTGGTTGTGTCGTGTAGTACTCAAGCTCAGAGGAGGCGGTTGCCACGCGGGAAGCTCTTCACGGAGTCAAGTGGCCTCAGAGCAACCCAAAAGTTCTTAGCGTGGACTTCTGCCAGCAGGAGGAGGTAAGCAAGCGTTGAATTCTGTCAATGAATGTGTGTTAATCATTTGTACAACAAAATGTGTGTGTGTGTGTGTGTGTGTTTTGTAGCTGGACTTCCACAAAAGCTTGGGTACGGCAGACAAACCTGCCACAGAGGAGCGCTGGCTTGGTTCCACCCGCTGTCTCGCAACCGGCCTGCCGTCGCTCCTTCCCGAGCGAGACCAGTGGGCGGAGCGCGAGCGGGAAATGGAGCGGCGGGAGAAGGCCCGGTCAGAGCGGGAGTGGGATCGCGACAAGGTCAGAGAGTTTGGGAAACCCGGTGAGGACAAGGAGGCGGGCAGCCGGAGGTCGCGCTCAAGAGAGAGACGACGCAAGGAGAGGGCGAAGAGCAAGGAGAAGAAGAGTGAAAAGAAAGGTGAGGTGGTGGAGTTGTTGTCACATGATCTATGTTGGATCAGAGGCGTCCAAACTTTTTTCAGCGAGGGCCACATAGTGAAAAATAAAACTGCACAAGGGCCACTTTGATATTTTGTATGCTAAGAAGTTACCATAAATTCCATATAAGCCACTACTTTTTCTTAAACTTGGGGCCCTGCTGCTTATACAGCGATGAGGCTAATGTGTGGTTAACTTCTAATCTCTTGACATCTTTACTTCAGAACTACTACTAACTACTACTGTTGAAATACTGTGCTGCTCGCGAGTCACTGAAGAAAACATAACTCTTTCTTTGGCAGGAGCCAATCACGAGCTATCGGTGAACTCATGGCGAGCTTGTCAACCCTTTGGAAATCGCAGGAGGTCATCACTCAGTCTAACAGTCTGACTCACGCTGTCACCTTACATGGTGCCTGCCAGGGCAAGCATTACCATAATGGAAACAAAAAGCAGTATGGTAAATGGTTAAGAGTGCCCCCCCCAATGCTAAACCTGTATTGGTACTTGTTTGTATATTTCCCAGCTACCTTTTGAGTGTTAAGTTGCTGTCAGATGAGCGTAATGTTTGTAAGATGAAACCGTGAGTCAGCCTGTTATATCGAGTAATGACCTCCTGCAATTTCCAATGTTTTGTCAAGCTAGTGAGTTTATTCAAAGCTCATGATTGGCTCCTGTCAAATTAAGAGCTGACCGGTCCGCATGGACTCGTGTGTGCCGCAGTATGTATTTTATGACACGGACACGTGTGACTTCTAGTCTGATGCGGCTTATGTAGGAACAAATGTGTTTTTCTCTCAAAATTTAGTGGGTGCGTCTTTTCACTGGAAATTACGGTATTTATATTTCAAGGGAAAAAAACTGCATCTCATCTTTGTGATATAAGCCCATTAGTACCAACTCCAGTTTTACCCTTTTTTTTTTCCTTTACTTCCCCCCCAATTTTTACTTTTTCCACAGTATTTGAATTTTCTTCTTAAATAAGACATAATTTTTGTTCTCATATTATGACATTTTCCCGAGCTTAATTTCCAAAAAATACAAATCAATTTTTTGTTTCTCTTAGTATTCAGATTTTTAAAAAGTGGTTTTCTTAAATATTTCAAGTCTGTGACTAAAATGACATTATTTTCCAACTCTTTCAGCTTCTCCTATATTTTAACTTTATTCTCATAGCGTAACTTTGTCCACAAAATTACAACTTTATTCATTGTTTTGTTTCTTCAAATATTACAACTTTTTAAGCCATTTGTTCTTGAATATGTTACTTTTATGCTAACATTAAATGAGTTTTCCTCTTACTATAGTTTATTCATATTTATTCAATATTGACTTTATTAAATTACAGCGGTTTTTCCATTTTTGCTGGGTTTTTTTTAATTTATTTAAATGTCCCAACTATTTCTTCTTGTCTTATAATACTGTATCACCACTTTAAAAAATGTCTTGTCTTAAATATTTCAACTTTATGCTCCGAAAATGAAATGAAATTTTTCTTTGTGATATTGCGACGTTCTTGACTTTTTATTGTTAGATTGCAACATTCTGTCAATATTTTGCCTTTATTTTTGCAGCGTTACTGTGGATTGAGCCGTTTTTTTTATTTAACTGTTAAATTATATTTTTCAAATGTGCCACGGGCCACATTGGACACCCCCGTGTTGGTACGTGAACGGAGACGGTTTCATATTGTTTGTTTCTGCAGAGAAAGCCGCTGAAGAACCGCCCGCAAAGCTTCTGGATGACCTGTTTCGCAAAACGAAAGCAGCTCCTTGCATATACTGGCTGCCGCTGACAGAGGAACAGGTGATGCAACATCTGTCGTCTTGCGTGCGTGTTTTTTCTCACACGTCCTCATTCAACACGTAGGCCGTGGAGAGGGAAGCCGCCAGAGCAGAACGCATGAAGGAGCGCGAGAAGCGGCTGAAGCAGCAGCAGGAGGAGAAGGAGAAAAAAAGGGAGGAAGAGCGCAAGGAGAGGATGAAAGGTGGCGGCGTGGCGACGGGAGACCGGAGCGAGGGGGAGAAGGACAAAGACAAGGACAGGGAGCGGGACAGAGGTAAAGAGAGGGACAACGACAAACGCAGGGATGGCTACCGCAGGCCGGGGGCGAGCGGGGAAAGTGGGAGCAGGCGCTCGCGAAGTCGCAGCGACCCGCGAGACAGGCGGCGTTAGCGGCCGGTCGGCCGATGGACCTGTCTGAAGAAGACCATCTTTCCTCCGTTTTGCCTTTTTGTTCCAAGCGAGACCCAGCAAAAGGACCAATCATGTCGTCACTCGACTTCTCGAAGCACATCCACCAGTGGCGCGCGCTGAGGTTCATGGCTGGTGAGGCGCATTGGCGTCACATTCGCGTGCATGGCAAGTACCATCCGGTATTTTCTCTCCATCAGCAAGCATAGCGATAAGACACAACACCGTTTTATTGGCGACGCGCTGACTAAACCAGTTTATGTGCCCACCCTCACCCTGCGTTTGATCAGGAAATGTGCAGATTCAGCGTTTTTTACTTAAGAAAATGTAAAAGGAAAAAAAAAACAACACACACAAAAAAAAACCTCCCATTGGAATCATGCAGAAAATACATTTATAACACATCCCTGGAGAAATATTTATTATGTTATCATCATTAACTATCACTGATCTCCACCTTCACTCACTCAGTTGTGTTGAAAGGGGACCACCGACGTGGCAGTGATGTCACGCCTCCTCGAAGTTTGCTGTATATTGTCTTTATTCCGTCACATCTGTTCTGATTCCCAGTATTGGTGCCATCATTTGCTCCTGCACTTAGAACGAGGAGGCCTCATGACGGCATGGAGAGAAAGAAGCGCATCGAGAGTGTGTGGTATTTTGTACAGACGTGTGTAATCATAAATCCACCTTTTTAAACGAGGCAGCTTTGGAGTATTATGATCTATAGGCAATGCAGTGTTTCTCTCCAGCTTTTTGGAGGAGAAAAAAAAAAGATTCTCTAAGTGGAGGAGGAGGCGATGCTTATTTTTCCCCCGTCACACCAGACACAACTTTTATCATTGATGATTGCTCCCTTCCCTTGGGCGGGGAGGTTGTACGATTTTGAGTTTTAATATTGTTTTTGTCGTTGTTTTTACCTTTTTAGTACAAATGCTTTGTGTTTGTTTTTTTTTTTAATTTCTTCTTTGATTACGCCTATCAGTGGTGAATGTACAAATAATAATAAAAAAAAATGGTTAAAAGTTTGAAAATATTGCCCGTTTTCCTTGTTCTCATCCCTTTGAGATTACCGTGGGACATTTGGAGGAAGTCTAAATGTACTTCCTGAGTCATGATTCCATCGCTCCCAAACGTGACCACGTGCAATTCAAATGCATGGTGTTGCAGTTACACTAACAATCCACCAGGTGGCGATCACCACTTCACATGATGTATGATTCAATTCCGGGACTTGTTGGTAGAGGTCAGTGATACGGCAATTCGATACCATGTAAATACAGAAACAGTATTGGCGATAGCGACACCGCATTTTATCGTGAAAAATGTCACGAGTTAGTTATTTTTCCTTTTAATTTGTTGATCATGCTTACAATAAAGCTCATTTTAGCCAAACATTTTTATCATGAAATTTGAGTCAAGATACAAGTCAATATATAAATGCAACAATGTAAGAATGTAGTATCGACAGGGTAATACAATTAACAGTTATTGAAGTAAAAGAAGTCAAGCATGGGCTCTCATTGTGTGCCCAAAACGTTATTCCCTAAATTTGTAACAATACAGTCCCTCCTTTATAGCGGTTATTTGGTTCCAGACCCGACCGCAGTAAATTAATTTCCGCAATGTAGGATTAAATGTCAAAAGGAATGTTTTTGTAGTTGGAGCACAGAGAACCTGTTTTACGACTTTCTACAGTAAATAGACATTAGAGCCCTGTAGATGTGAAATAACACCCCTATAGTCACCTTTGCTCTCCTATTCTTTGTTTACAACATGAGATGGCCACTAGCTAGTGAGCTAACCAGTTGGCCTTGAATTTATTTTTTCTAAAGTTGAGGTCAAAAACTTACCACTTCCACACGGGATGGGAGTTTTTTCTCGCTTATGTAGGACTTGCCATGGCTTGCTTCGTGCACTGATAAAAGGTAACGTCTCAAGTGTTTTGTGTCATTCCTGGAGAGCAGAATACTAATTATCACTTGTAGGAACAACTGTATCGAAAAATATCAATCTCATCACGCTAGTATCTCCAATCACGATACCAGTCTTAGTATAGAGATGGATGTACAGTATATACTTGTAAGGCGTAGCTGGATCACTAATACTGACAGCTTTTGGAATCTGATATCAAATTCCTTCTTTTTTTTTTCTTTTATATTGCCACAGTTATGAACCAACCTGATGTGTTCCTCCATGCCTGCCATCCCTTCTCTGTAAATCATGAGTTTGCCAACCCCCCCACCACCCCCTTCCTTTGCCTCGGTCACTTCTCTGCTCCTGACGTTCATCCTGCAGACCTCAGCAGAGTTTCTATGTAATTACAGCCCATTGCTCGCTGAGCGGGACATTTTTGTGCCCTGATGCAAGTCCATGTGTGTCTGGCCTCCAAGGACTGGTGAATCCCCCTCCTTACCATCTCGCTGCCACATCTTTGACACATGGAGAGGATTCAAGTAGGAGCCGCTTTCTGTTTTCTTGACTGGAAAAACAAATCATTAATTGATTTTTTTTCATGACAATGAGGAAGTACACTTTATCCCAATGGGACAATAGTAAATCGTACAATCATTCAACACATAAGTAGTGTACTTGATGAATGGAATAACGTTAGTAGTATTAAGGATATAGCATTTAAATTGCCAAATCTTACCAGTAATGAGTAAAACACAGTTTACACATTACGAAGATATGCTAAGCTATTTGTAGCGCCAGTTGAAAATGATATAAGCTTCACTGCTGCTTTGATAACTGCGACAATTACGAATCGTAACTTGCACATTTATGTTCTTTATCTGCGTGAATCGCACATACTTTGCCGTGTCTTTACTGATCATGTACCACCAATTTGCGTCAGTTCGCTCAGTGTTCGGCATTCTTTCAAATCACACTTCCGGTTGTACAGGAAAGGGCAAAATAAACAAACTGACAAATAAAACAAAATGCAAGATGTCATCGTCCTTTACAATATGACTAAATCTAGAGGGTCCTGTTGTGACTTTGAAGGTTACATAAGTAAATCTGACAGTTAATGTTGTCACTTTGATGATTATTTTCTTTATCCACGAGGATCTGACTCATTTTCCCGTCTTTCGTCAATTACCTCAATTCTTTCAAAATACACTTCTGGCTTCACAGGAAGCGCCAAAATAAACTATGTAAAATAATGTTGATAGTAGAAAGGCATAATGTAGTCGTCCTACACACTATTGAAATAAAGTGTGTTTTTGTAACTTTGTTATTTACATACATAACTTTGGCAATTATTGTTTTACTCTCCGTGCATCTCACACATTTCACCGTGTCTTGACCACCATCAATTATCGTCATCTAGTTGAGTGTTTCTTCTTCCGACAGACTTCCGATTTCACAGGAAGCGCCAAAATAAACTGCCTAAAAATAATACTTGAAACCTAAACAAAATGCATGATATCGTCGTCCTTTACATTATTGCTGAAGCTAAAGGGTGCTTTAGTATATTTGAGTGTTCCATAAGTAACTTTGACGTTTATTTTCTTTATTTCAGTGAAACTCACACATTTTCCCAAGTCGTTACCTTTATAGCATCAATTTTCGTCATCTAGCTCAGTGTTCCTTTTTCCGACATAGACTTCCGGTTTGACAGGAAGAGACTAAATAAACTGCCTAAAATAATGCTTTGTCAACAAAACAAAAAGCACGACGAAGTCCTCCTTTACACTATGACATAAATCCAAAGAATAAGCATCTCAGCTTTGTGGTATAGGTGGCAAAAGTACCCAGCTCGTAGCTACCTACTGTTTGAAGTTGTGTGTTTCTTCTTCTTCAAGTAGTCCGCCATTTTTGGTTTGCAGGCGCAAATATGACTAAGCCTGGAAAAAAAGGGTGTCCAAAGTGTGGCCCCAGGGGGTCATTTGCTGCCTCTTTTTTATTTTATTAAAAATACAATTAAACACAAAAACGGAGGGAGGACAAAAAGAAATAAGTCGTAATACTGATAATGATACACCCCTTCAACCAAAACATGGCTACCAGCAGACTGTTTGATGCTTTCATGCTAGCAGCAGACCACCTGCATCTGGTGCGGGTCACGCGCTGAGGCCAGTGGAGTAAGAAGTACTCCTGCTAAGAAGAACGCCGTGAAAGCAGAATGTTTTGGTCCCGTAAGCACTTCCCCTCCCAGCCATTCCTGTCCACTACTCAGCACCGCCACAGCCTCGCTTTCATCTCCTCCATTTTCCTGCACGTCCTCAATGCAAACACGAGACGAGACACCATCAAAGAGAGTCGAGAGCGAACCCTTCCCTCCCGCCCCCGTTTGTCTCCTGTTTTTTTGCAATGACATCTTATGGAAACCAGATGTGGGCCGCTGGCGTGAAGGGAGAGCGTTGCTGCACCAGGTAGTGGATTCTGACTTATTAGTGGCCATTGTTGACATGAGGAGGTCAGGATGAGGGTGCTTGAATCAGCAGCTCCTATAGGAGGAGGTGCTTTCCTGTTGGCCTCCATCACGGGAAACCACAACCGCATCACACAGGAAAAAGTCAAACGGTGATTGTTCAACTTCCTTGCACCTGCGATTCTTGCACCCACGCAATCACACCTCCCCCCCAGGGGGACTGCGCCCACCGCACCGCACCCAACAAAGCATGAAAAGTCTTATCTGGACGTCTGGGACGCACACAATGTCGTCACAAAAGCAATCTGATGTCGGTTAAATGCACTACACTTAACGATCGACAACCCATGACTGTGCAACACTTTTGTACAACATGTTTGTTCCCCACGCGTTTGTCTTACTTCTCCTTCATTCACGTCCCCACTTATTTCTACTCATTTATTTTCTATTCATTTTTCATTTATTTCTATTTTATGGCTCTTAATAAAATTTATTAATCTTATTTTTTACATTTTGTTTTCAAGGTTAGCAGATTGGCCTAGCTTTGTGGAAAAAATGGTCTTGTTCAATTAATTAATCCCCACTTATTTGTTTTCTATTTGTGATTCATTTATTCATGTTTTATGACCTTTATTTAAAGTGTTCATCTTTTTTTTTTTTTTTTTTTTTACTTATTTTAATTTTGTGAAATAAAAATATCTTGCTCAAAAGTAATGGGATTATTAATAAAATGATGAAATGTAATCTGTTTAATTAGTAATAGTAATTATTTATCAGTCGTCCCCACTTATTTATTTTCTATTATTAATTTGTTCCTATTTTATGACCTTTATTAAATATTCATCTTATTTTTTTACTTGGCCTAATTTTTTGAAAACAAATTGTCTTGCTCAAAAGTAATTAAATTATTAATGACGTTGTTCAATGTAATCTGTTTAATTATTAATTGTAATTATTTATAATTAAGCCCACTTATTTTCTATTTATTATTCATTTGTTCTTATTTTATGACGTTTAGTCAATATTTACCTTATTTTTTACCTTCTTTTTCAAGGTTAGCAGGTTGGCCTAATTTTTTGTGCGAAAAATGTTGCTCAAAAGTAATTAAATGAATAATAAAGTTATTAAATGCAATCTATTTAGTCATTAATTGTAATTCATCCCCACAAATGTATTTTCTATTAATTATTAACAAGTTATTTCTATTTTAGGACTTATATTAAAAAGTAATCATATATTTATTTTTAAACATTTCTACTTTTTCCCTTCTTAAGGTTATCAAATTGGTGTAATTATGTGAGAAAAATATTTTGTTGGTCAAAAATAATGAAATGATTAATTTTGTTATAAGATGTAAGCTGTTGAATTATTGTTAATCATAATTAAGCCCCACTTAGTTTTGTCTATGTATTTTCTATTATGAATAAATTATTTATATTTTAGCACTTTTATTAAGTATGAATCATTTTCATTCATACATTTTTACTTCTTCCTTGCTCAAGGTTAGCAGATCAGGTCAGGTTTCATTATTCGTCCCCGCAGGTAAGTGAGTGTGCAGGTGTGATGTGTGAGCCCATTGCCCTTATTGGCGACGGGACATGCTGGTAAGAAAGACAATCGCTTCCGGAACTAAAACTGTCCCTGCATCTCTTGGTTCTGCATTTTGGGACCACCGATCTCTGTCCCGGCAGCGGTTGGAGGGGTGCAGAGGGTCCTGCATGATGCTAGAGCTCAGTCTCTGCAGCTGATTGGTGTAAAGTGACTCCAAGCTCACCCGTGACCGTCCAATCGGCTTGCCAGGCCTGATTTTTTTGCAGACACGTTTCCAAACCACGACATTGAACAGAAAGATGAAAGCGATTCAATAAAAGTGCGGTGAAACACAGTCACAAGACTCCTGTCGATGTTTCCGGAGACGACGCCCTAATCGGTCTAATTTTGTGGGAAAAATATTGTGTTGGTAAAAAAAGAATTGAATGATCGATAAAGCTACAGCGTTCCCTCGCTCCATCGTTCATATTTCGTGGACTCACTGTTTTGCTTATTTTTTAGTGCAATTTATTTATTTTTTTATCGGCGTATGAACGCTGTTACAGGCTGAGTCTGGCCCTTTAAGAAGAATTGCATTGTGGGAAGTTGAGTGTTGTAGGCGGCGGTGGCGTCGCTTTCTATTTCTCTCTCTTCTGTCTGCACCGCCCATTGTCTTCTGAGTCCTGATTGGCTGTAGACCTCTGTCAATCAATCTCCGTTGTCTGCCGTCTCCTGCTGTGGTCATGGCTACCAAACTAGCTAACCTGCTAGTACTGTAAACAACAGCAGAGGAAGCTAACCTTGCGAGGAAAATAGGACGACAGGAGCGATATGTCTGAACGAAGATACAAAAACGCCACAGCCGAACGGCGCCAGGACGAAGAGGCACGGTCAGAGGAGTGAAATGAACAATTTCTTCTAAAACTCCAACGAAATTTGAACGTTGAGAGTGTTTAGACAAGAGAGAAATTTTGAGAAAATGTTAAAGCCTGTCTGAGGAAAGTGTATAAAGCCTTTTTACAGCCTTAAAACACATCATCATTGTAAAAAATAAAGCTGGCTACTTCGCGGAGTTCACTTATTGAGGGCTATTGAGCCTATCGCCCGCGATAAACGAGGGAACACCGTATTCACTTGAACCTATTTAATGATGAATCAGAGTTAATCCCCACTTCTTTGTTTACTTATTTCTTGTCTATTATGAACCAATATGAAGAAATATTGAATGACTTTTATCAAATATGAATCGTTTTTATTTCTCCCTTTCTCCAGCTTACCTCATTTTGGGAGAAAAAATATTGTGTGGATCAAAAATCTCCGATCGACGATGCGGTGTGTGTGTGTGTGAAACTCCCCTAATGGGAAATTTCCACTCATCAGCTCACAAGCCAAAAAAGAACCCCCCCCAACTACACTGAAACTGAAACAAGAAGTGTCCCGCCATGAGAAAGTGTCATAAAAGCGCTCGTGAATGAGGTTTTGTGCCTTTGGATGAGACGTGAGGCCACCTTAGGGGGGGTTGCGTGTCGTACAGCGGGAGATGCCTTTGTTCTATTTGCTCTATTTCTTTGTTTTATCAGCGGGCTTTTGTGAAAGAGAGCAAAGGTTCTCTAGTTGCATGGTGGGGGGAGGGGTTAAAAAAAGCTGATTCTTGTGTTTCCTTTGCAGAATCAGCAGGGAAAGCCAGAAAATATCACACTGGAGACCCCCCCCCGCCCCGCCTTAAAAGACACATCTAAGAATCTAAGAATACGTTTCATGACGCAGTTGCAGTTCCAGATGTTCTGCGCCGTCTTCTGTCCTCCAAATGTGACTTTAACCCACACCCCCAACTCATGCAAAATGCCTTGTGACTCCCCCCCCCCCTTTTTTTTTTTTTGTTGCCCCAAGCGTTGAAAGCGAAGCGGAGACAACTGGGCGCCATGTTTGTCTGGCATGCATTAGGAATATGCAGCAGATGATGATTCTATTCAAAACACCCCCGTCACCCCCAGTCTGGGGGACAGATGTTCACCGTCAAGTCATGTGACGCCC
This sequence comes from Dunckerocampus dactyliophorus, assembly GCF_027744805.1. Taxonomy (NCBI): domain Eukaryota; kingdom Metazoa; phylum Chordata; class Actinopteri; order Syngnathiformes; family Syngnathidae; genus Dunckerocampus; species Dunckerocampus dactyliophorus. The sequence continues at coordinate 3,127,442 of NC_072820.1, forward strand.
CAATTTGTATGGATGATTAAAAAAAAAAAAAAAAGATTCCACACACACACTTTCCTTCCTGAGATGTTTTCCTGCTGTGCAAAAGGGGGTCGACCGTCTTCATCCCTGTTTCTACTTAGGATTTGGACGCAGTCGGCGTTTTCCAGCCCGGTTCCTGGCCTGACGTTATCCCAGCCCCATCTGAACACGGAGTGGAGCCGTTGGGGAGCAAGAAACCTGGAGGTCCAGGAGGACACGGGACGAGAGCAGATGGAGTCAAATAACTAACAGGGGAAAAAAAGAAACGAATGTGCTGGTGTAAAAAACGATGAGAGCACATTTCTCCGACTCCATTCGTGCATTTGGAACAATACGATCCAAAACGATTCAGTGACTTGAAATCGATTCAGTAGCTTTTTAGCCAAAAGCAGAACCGGTGAGACCGTGAAATAAATACCAGGATGCTGTCAGGATGAACAGAGGGTGGTATAGCTTGCCAGGATGAATTACTTACTTTAAAGCGGACCTGTTGTGCTTTTTTTAAAATGTTCTTCCAATGTTGGATTGTCGTGTTAAACGATGCCAACATTTCGGATAACGAGGTCTGCGCATTTGGAAGTGAGACCTGAAAGCACTTTTGGACGGTTCTGCACGCTGTGTTTTTTTAACACCGAGCTCCATTGATGTCAGTGCAACCCGGACTTCCTTATATGGGCATGCCGTTCACGGTGTTAGCACGTTTGGCTCCCGGGTAATGTTTGTAGGGGTGTGCCTGAAGAGGCGAGCATCAGGCAGTCGCTGATTCCCGGCCAGCAGGATAAAAATACGCTCATCAGTCACATGGGACTGTTTGGTGGACACGGGCCAATACGAAGCTGGACTATCCGCCAAACCATGTTTCTTGGTCGTGTTGAAGAGTCAGAAGAGCAAGCTGTAAGTAACAATTCATCAGTTTGTTCGCTGGTCCTTGAACGCACCCTCTCTAGAGGCTAGCAGGCTAAAGGCTACACCGTGACTCCGATTTGGATTCGATATCCTCGTCCTCCCCCGGGATGGAGGCGAAGCTCTGCCGGAGAGACTCGAAGAACGGGAGACTCTGTCAAACATTCCCGGGACACCCTCACTACACGCCCTGTGAAAAGAGGGCGGGGGGGTCTCGAGCGTACGTGGAAAGCCAAGTCAAACAACATCCATCCTTTTGAAACGTCTTTATTTTGCAGGAAGAAAAAGCCTTGTGGATAAGAACAGAAGCACAGCTGTTATCATTATCATCATCATCATCACCAGTATCACCATCACTGCAGCGAGAAAGGCTGACGGTCCCGTTAGCACCGCCGCGTGACCTTGGCGAGCACGCAGAAGGACAAATACAAGTCACGTTTTAACACGTCACTGCTTTATTTCTCATTTGAGGCTCAAATAAAAACAGTCAAGTTTCAGCGGCCTATGAAGTTGGGCCACTTTCCGAAGCGTATGTCCCTGTCCAGCAGGACCTGCTCATGACGATGTACAAAAACGACACATTCTTTACACAAACAGCAATAATAGTCATAATCATAAGAATAATGACAACATCAGCATCGAGATCAAAAAGGGAAACAGTTTTATTGTTGATGCGGATGTTTTCTTTACGCTTCGCACCGGCTCCTTCGACGGGAAGGTAAAAAAAAACAAAAAACAAAAACACGTCGTGGTTTCAACAAGTGTGGGTGGGGGTGGGTGGGGGGTGATTTACTTGCAAGACAAACTGGGTGCCCCAAAGAGGCCACGATGACCCCTTTTCCACTGTGAGCTTTTTCGGAGCTGGTCCTCTTTGCTCTTTGCTTTTGCATCGTCGTGCTTCCTCCGTGGCTTCCAACTGGAGCTGCTTCGGGCTCCGCAAGCTTGCTGGGCCGAGTGAGCGCCGAGTGAGCGCACCGTTTGCATTCGGGATGTCCCGATCGGCTGCCGATCCGCTGTAATTTGGAAATGGGATAATATCGTCCGATACCGTTGGTAACTCTGGGCTATGCTCCAGCATGCTAGCTCCGTGGTGAAGGTAGTTTCGCGGTGGACGTCGGATATTCGGCTGCGTAGCTGCAGCGGTAGTTCCCCCTCGCGGTGCCCGGACTGCTGTGTCACAGTGCGGGGAGCTCGCACGCAGTGGCGGCGCTACGTGGTGGCCATTGGGGGCCGTGGACACCCCGCTGGCCATCTAGACGTGTCAGGTATCAACTTGTTGCCACCCCTATGCGAGTAATGGTCTCACCTTGGCCACCCCAATGAAAGACGTCTGCCTCCGCCACTGCTCGCACGGGAAGCGCTGCCGTAACCGCTGGTTGTTTACACTAGGGACCGTCCATAAATTATAAAGTTTGTTCAAAAAATGTCATATATTCTAAATCACAGCACAAATTGATCCCTAAGCATATCAAATGATTACTCCTTCCCTAAAAGTATTTGGCACGCCCATTTTTTCCCCAATTTTAGCCTTTATTGGACGGACTTTTATTGGATTAGGGATCCGACTCACAGAGGTTTGTTCCAGAAGCCAAACAAGATTGTTGGTCTCGCTGTGGAGTAAACGAGTACATTCAGCAA